>NC_059130.1:96080798-96705798 GCF_020740605.2 Lemur catta | reverse complement strand
CAGTGCACTGCCCCTGAACTTGGGAATCACGGAAATTGCAGTGCCCTTGAGGGCAGGGTTAATCACTAAAATCAATATAAAAGGCTGGGTCCATGTTTGTATTGTTCCCTCTGTCTCTCCTGATGCTACACAGTCCCTGGCACAGAGTAGGTGTTCAGTAAGTATTTGTTGAATGACTCAGTGAATGTGTCAGACAGATTCAGAGTCACCTTGAAGAGACAGTGACCTCATTCTAAAGGCATACATAGCCAGAGAAAGCAGGTACAGCTCACCAGGAGATTTCGGGGTCTTATAGTGAGAAAGGTTTGGAAAAGAACATGAGTATCTTAAAAGTTACAAAAGTTAAAGTGTGCAACGAGCTCAGAAATTGATGATGGAGAGATAAGTGGAGTGCAATAGAATTCACAAATAGATCCAAATGTATAAGAAAATTGGGTATATGATAAGGTGGCATTTCACTTATGTGACAGAAAAATACATGTTAAGATAATTGATGAGCCATCTGGGGAAAAAAATCAAACTATATCCCTAATTTATTGCATGTACTGAAACAAATTCCAGATAAATATGTATAAGTAAAAAACAAAATCATAAAAATACCAAAAGAAAATATTAGAGAATGTTTTTATAATCATGGAGTGGAAAAAATCTTTCTAATATGACACAAATCCCAGAAGTTACCAAGGAAAAGATGGACAGATCTGACTACATAAATATTTTTAAACTTCTGTAGGGGGAAAAAAACCATACACAAAGCAAATAACAAACACCAAACTGTAATAAATATTGATTTGCTTTCCACATGACAGATGAGGGCTAATAACCTGATATGCAAAGGCCTCTTACAAATCAACTTTTTAAAAGAAATATATAGGAAGAAAATGAAAGAAAGAGAGCTATGAGTATGAGAAATATGCAAATAACATTGGAAAATACCTCTTACAGAAGGTGACATTCAAATGGCAATAAACACAGGAAGAGATGTTTCACTTCACAGAAAAACAGACCCAAATGAAAACAATGTGACAGTATTTTTCATGTATCAGATTGGCAAAAATTAAAAGTCATCAATGTTGGGCAGAGTGTCAATTGGCCTCTCCTCACTGCTGGCACAAGTGTAAATTGGTAGATTATTTTGGAAACAAATTTATCAATTTCATAAAACTTTATGTGCCCTTTGATTGAATCAATTCCACCTTTAAGAATTTATGTTGTAGAAATAATGGCAAAAGTGAGCAAAGATAAACATACAGGAAGTTCTTTGCAACGTTATTTGTAATAACAAAAGACAGGAAATGCCTGTGTATAAGCAGAGGATTGAGTAATTCATGATATGTCCATAGTGTACAGCTGATAAAAAGAATGAGAGAGATCTGTCTACGTGTGCCAACATGGAAATATGTCTACAACTTACTGCTCCATTTTGAAGAGAAAGCAATTTGTATAACATATGTATCATATATCTATTATTATTACATAGATAACATGTTATAGCATGTATTTTTCTATTTTAAATACTTTATTATATTTTGAAAAGGACCTCTCACTCTCTCCATATATATTCACATATAAAAACATAAACATATGTGAATCTATATGATTACATGTATTATATATATCTGGAAATTTACACACCAAAGTGTTAACAGTGATTTAGATTGAAGGCAAAGACTGAAATTCACATTTCATTTCTCTATTCTATCACTTAAATTTTTTTCAGTGGGCACACACTACTTTTGTAATAATGTTAAAAATAATTTTTATTAAAAATATTTTAACTGAGATTGTGGTTTGTATATCAGTTGGTTACTAAAAGGTACAGCTCTTTTAGAATTTGTCCAGGAAGTTTTCTGGTCCTCACTGGAAGACCCACCACCACACTAAAAAAAAAAAAAAAAAGTCTGCCTGAAAGGACAGACAACTCCAAGACTGCTAACAAATAGAGTTTTCTCTTGGATCACATTTCCCTCCTCCGGCTATTTTTTTTTTTTTTTTTTTCCAGAAATGAGAGAGCCAGACAGGTCCTTGTGTTTGCCCAGTACTCACTGGGGCATCATAAGTGCAGTCCGGGCTCACCCTGAACAAGTGAGCCCTTTCACAGAGCGTGGCCACAGCAGCCTCCGCTTCCTACCCTACACCGTGACCTTCCCAGGGCAGACACCAGGTCTAAATGTGGTCTGTATTCCTAGGAGCCAGCACAGAAAAAAATGTGACTCGAAGTAACTTATTCACACAAACACAGACCAACAGAACTCGACCACTGGGCAGATGGTGAAGCCTGGCTATAAAAGCAGTTTAAGGAAGAGAGAAATTGATTAGCAATAAACCACCAATGGCAGGAGGGCAGAGGGGAGAAAGGGAGATCCAGGAAGTCAGTTATCAGATGGTCCCTTTTGAGAAAGGGGGAGGCAGCCAGTGCCCCCAAAAGGGCTAATGGGGCATGGAGTTTGCCCATCTTAGGAAGAGAGCAGAGAGGTGGGCAGGGATGGAAGGGTGGGTAGGTGGGTACAGGCTATATACTATATTCTATCCTGCAACTCCGGTGGGTGAGACTACCTAGGTGTTGCCGTTGATGACATCTGCTGGAAACTGCCTTTGTGGTGGAGGAGATAGCTTATATAGCATGCGGCAGCAACATGCTACAGCTAACAAGAAATTGAAAGAATGGCAAGAAGTACCTATTTGTCCCTGTGTCCCCAGCACCAGGGGCCTGGCACAAAGCAGGGGCTCAGTAGAAGCTTGAGAAAGAAGGAAGCCAGGGACGGAGGGAGGAGACAGGCAGAATGACCCAAGGACCAGGGAGCTCTTTCTGGTTTCATGACTTCAGAGGTGCTTTGAGGGGGCTCCCGGGAGGCTGCCTCAATAGCTCTTCACTGCCCCTTTTATATTCTTGCCCATATAGTGAGTGTGGGAGCAGCGGGGAGAGAAGGTTGGACTAGCTCAGTGATTCTGACCTGGAGTCCCAGAACCCTAGGGAACTCTCAAGATAGAATGGGTACCATGAGCTATTTTAGTACTTCTAAATGCATCACAGGAATTTTGCATCTGCTTGGGATAAGACTGTATGTGCTGACAGGCCAGGTATCTTTCTCTGGGGCTGGAACACCACCGCTCCCAAGGAACAGGGAAGCATTTTGGTCAAGTCTGCTCTGCAGGAGGATGGGCCAGGTTAGACCATACTCAGTGTGTGCCTTGGGCAAGTGACTTAGCCTCTCATGGGGACAGTTTCCTCTTAAATAAATGGGGGTGATAAGATACCCCACTCAGAGGTTTATAGTGGCAATTGAGTGAATTCATACATGTGAAGCACTTGGCCTGGTCCCCAGAGTCAGCCCCCAGCAAATGGTAGTTACCATCATTATTAATTCAGATAGGAGGTCTGGACATCTCATGCTAATCAGAAACTCTGATTGGAGCTATATATATTGATTAATAAATAGTAGGAAATGAATGAATGATTAATTATTTAAAGCAGCTTGTTTGGAAAACAATGTCTTTTAAAACATGAGACCTCTCCTAGAGAGAAGTCACTAGAGTGTACTTTGTGGACTAAGGCTGAGTCCTGTGTGAGGCCGAGCTGGGGTTTAATAAGAGGCTGGGGTCTCCCTCTTCTGAGCCTTGGCACAATTCTTCTCTGCTTAGAATGCCTTTCTCTCTCCTCTCTCCTCTTTGCCTAGCTGACAGACACGGCCTCCAGGAAGTCTTCCGAGCGGGGCCCTTTTGCAGGAACTCCATCAGTCCTTGTTGACACTGGCTACATGGCGCCCTGCTTCCTTAGACCAGTGTCCCAACCTTGACGTGCGTCAGAATCACCCTAAAGACCTGTTAGAATAGAGATTGCTGGCCACCAACCCCAGGGTTTCTGATTCAGCAGGTCTGCAGGGGGTCCCAAGGCTCCTGGCGGGGGGACCACACTTTGAGAACCGCTGGCTTAGCCCACGTGCTCTAAGACAGCCGGGGAACTTACTTGCTTGTTCCTCCTGGCACCCCCAGCAGCAGCTCACAATCTCAGCCATTACACGGAAAGAGAACATCAAATAACAAGACGCGATGCACAAGCTCTTCCAAGGCCTCGCGTGCTGGGAGTCGGACCGTGGTCGTGTCCGCTGGAAGCGTGAGCTGTCCCGGAGGGCTCCAGCGAGGTGCCTAGCACAGCGGTCGGGTACGGCAGGAGCTCCTTGTCCTGGGTCGTAGCGCCCTCTGGTGCCAACAGCTCAGCTCTGCGCCTGGAGCTGCAAGTGCACGGGTGACAGCAAGGGAGTCCCCAACTGGCCTCCCAAACCCTAGATTTCCCCTCGACGTTGTCCATGTCGCCACCAGGGGTAACTTGCGAAAACCCAGCTCTGACCATACTCCCCTATGCCCCTCGCCCAGCTGAAACCCATTTATGGCTCTCCACTGCCTTCTGGACAAAGCTCAGCGTTCAGGGCCTCTGCTGTCCGCCCCTGACTCTTCTGCCTCCTGTCCCTCAATATCCTGCAGCTCTCCCCAGGGACTCCCTGTTTTGTCCACACGGACAGGACTTGGACTTTATGCCTTCTCACAAGCTGTTCCTAACAGTACTGCAATGCCACATTCTGCCCCATGAGAAACATCCTTTTTTAATGTCAAATGTGGCCTCTTCCAAGAAGTATTCCTGGACTCTCCCAGGCAGAAGTGATTGTCTTCCTCTGCTTCTGTATAGCCTGGTGCACAGACCACTACAGAGACCACATGGTCATTGGCTTTCTGTTATCTGTCACTGGACACCATCCTTAACTGATGTTCCCTCCTAAGAGTCTGGTGGATCTACGCAGCCTCGCACCTTGTATGAGAGCATCTGTTCCCACTCAAGTGCACTGGAGTTATAAAGCTTTCTCAGGTTTGCCAGTCTTCCATGTGACAATGTATGTCTTGTTTTATTGTGCATTTAGTTATGAGTGAGGTTGAGCATTTTTACATGTTTGGTGAACATTTGTGTTTATGTGAACCATGTCTCTGTGCTTTACCCATTTCCATTTGGAGGGCAAAAGGATTTACAATGTGCATTGGCATCTTAAAGGTTCTGAAGATTCCTGCAGTAGCAAACCTGCAGTATTTAACTTTGGCACAGAATTCTTCAAAATTATTGAACCCAGAACATGTTTTATCTTGGAATCCCTGTTCTAATTAGTTAGGACAGAGCTTTCTAACTGGCATGCCAGAAATGAGCTACAGGCTTGCGGACCTGTTCAACCACTCAAAAATTTATTATGTGACAGCTGAAATACAGTTGAACACTATTAGGTGGCTCCCTCTATAAACTTCCTGGAGTCAGTAATGACTATTTTGGTGGCTAAGATTTTATTCAAAGCACCTGCTGCTGGAAAGGCTTTGCTGTGGCCACACTGTGCCACTCCGCAGAGATGCCCAGCAAATGGTCTCAGATAGTCTGGTTATCATCCTGATCATGATTTGTTTATGATCTGCAACATTCCTCTGTATTTTGCAAGTGTGTATAAAATATTAACTTTTCTTTTAAATTTCTCTTATTTTTCACATTTTTCTAACACAGAAGTATGGATATTATTATTTAATGTTTAGTGTTTCCACATAGAACAGAAGTTATTTTGTTAATTTTCTTAATTGTTATTTTTTATTTTTATTAAATAAAAGGGTCTTGTGGATCCTTTTTTTTTTTTTTTTAGACAGAGTCTCACTCTGTTGCCCGGGCTAGAGTGCCATGGCATCAGCCTAGCTCACAGCAACCTCAAACTCCTGGGCTTAAGCGATCCTCCTGCCTCAGCCTCCCGAGTAGCTGGGACTACAGGCATGTGCCACCATGCCCAGCTAATTTTTTCTATATATTTTTAGCTGTCCAGATCATTTCTTTCTATTTTTAGTAGAGACAGGGTCTCACTCTTGCTCAGGCTGGTCTCGAACTCCTGAGCTCAAACAATCCACCCGCCTCGGGCTCCCAGAGTGCTAGGATTACAGGCGTGAGCCACCGCGCCCGGCCTCAATTGTTATTTTTTGATTGGGTGAGTGACTTGATTTTTCATGTTCACATTGAATACAGTTTGATTCTCGATGGAATTTCAGGATGAATTGTTGTTTGCTCTTAAAAGTGAGATAATTTTTCTAAAGTTATTAATAAATATATACCTACTCTGATCTAATGTTTCTAGTTCTAGATATTTATTTACCCAATAGCAGGGAGTAATGCACAAATATGTATGTAGCAGCTTTATTCATTATAGCCCCAAACTGGAAACAAGATAAATGTTCATCAACAGATGAATGAATAAAGAAATTGTGATGTATTCACATGATGGAATACCACTTAGCAATAAAAAGAAACAAACTATAGCCACATTCGTAAGGATGAATTTCTTGAACATGATGCTGAGTGAAAAAAGTCAAATAAAGGGCACATGCTGTATGATTCCATTTATGGGAAGTCCTAGAACAGGCAAATCTAACCTATGTGATAAAAATCAGATCAGTGGTTACCAGCGGAGGGATGAGGCCACCTTCTGGAAGGATGGAAATTGTCTCTGTATCTGGTACATATAAAATGTAAAAATTCACCAAGCATTCAGTGCAGATTCATGTGTACTTCACACACTGCACTATGTGTATTTTATTTCTCAATAAAAATAATTAAAAATAAAAAACAATTTCAAAGCTTATGTCTAGAAACAAAAATAATTGAAAATAAATTAATCAAGTTGATTATTTCAGAGACTGTGAGACTTCACAGCTCTAGAAAATTGACTTTCAAAATATCTTTATCATACTTGAGTGTGAATAATATTTCTATGTTGTGAATTCTCAGAATTTTAATTACTAAATTAAATGAAAATTAGTATTTCAATACTTCCTATTTTGTTTACTGAATTGTTTTCTTTAAAATTTAATACCGTGTGTCTAAAAGTTTCTTAGAAATGCAGAAGACCTGTAGGCATAAAGGCCTATAGCAACCTTAAGTACTTTATATTTAAATAGATTTAATTTTTATGGATAATTATTTTTCCACCATAATGGACAACTTTTTAATTAGAACTGGGAAGTCATCAGAATCACTAAACACTGTAGTACAAAAAATGTTTCTCCTTCAACAAGCAGTAAATATACCAAGGCGATCTCTTATTTGTACTCTGGGACCTTTCAGTTCTGTCCCTTGGCCCAGAAATCTTATGTCCTGGAAAACTCCTGTGAAGCAAGGTGGCCAGACCATCTCTTCCTACACCTAACTACAAACCACTCAGCTACTGCAGGAAAATATTTGTTTGCTCTTTGGTAAATGTCCGTTATTGCAAAACAAGAAACAAAGTTCTTTTATGAGCTCTGTTACAACACTTTCAGGTATAGCTCAAGAAAACTGGTTCGCACTTAATAGCCAAAGCCAGTATAGAATGTCTTACTCCATTGCAGACTTGCTCATTTTCCCAGCTCGTGTGAAAATTATCCATACCAAGTTTGACACCAAAGACATAAATAGAAAAATTGCCACTTTCAAACAATCCTATAGATGCACTGAAAACATCTCAGATGACATAAAACCCAGGCTAATACAGAAGCTCAAAAAATGTTCATTGCAGAGCGATGCATCTACAGGCATCAGTAATTACGGTCAGTTGGAAGCACCAGCAGAATGCTCAGAACTCAGTGAGAAGGAATTAGCCAGAGGTAAACGAGCACTTTGAATGGACGAAGGACGAACATCTGTGACTACACTGGGTAAGTCTGTGTTCTCACAGGGTGGCTGCAATGACAACAAGGTATCAAGCCTTCACCAGTCCATCCCCAAAATCCTGAGATTCAAGCAACACATTCTTTTATGCACAGACAAGCTATCGTATGTAAGGTTTCCTTGAAGATCTGAATTCCACAATAAGAGATGTGATCAAAAACGAGGAATTGAAACCCAAGCCTTTCGGCCTTGTATGTTTTCAGCTTTGTGTGAAGAAATAAGACAATAAAACTATTCTCTGCTGTTTTGTACAGAAATGGGTTGATTTTCCAAAGGAATAGTTTTGTCAAGAGCTTATGAGCTTAAAAAACAATAAAAATAAAATTTAAAAGTGTGAATCACTCTCTGCAATTTTTTTGAAGGATAGTAATTGGCTTCAAAATATGATGTACTTGGGGGAGGAGGGCAAGGGCAATATATGTAATGTTAACTTTTGTGCCCCCATAATATGCTGAAATAAAAAAAAAGTATGATGTACTTGATTGACATTTTTGAGACTCTAATGAACCTGATCAAAAATTCTAAGAATCATGTGAAAGTTTATATGTGTAGTAAAGGGTTACTCAGTAGACCTGGGTTTCCCAAACTCTGTGCACTGGCTCCTGGAAGATCCCTCTGAGCCCCTGGAATCGCCTGCCTGATAAGAGTGCTTTTGTATGCCTGACCTTGCACAGTGCTGCATCAATTTGACCTCTGGGGGCTGGAGACTGGGTAGCTAAGGTCAGCCATCCCTATGTGAAAGACCTCTAAATAAGAACCCCGGACACCAAGGCTAAGTGAGCGTCTCTGGTTGGCAACACGTCACCCATGTTTTCACATATCATTGCTGGGAGCATTAGGTGCTCTCTGTGTTACTCCACCGGAGGATGAGAAGCTTGAGCCTGGTTTTTCCTGGACTTCACCATGCACCTTTCCCTCTACTGCTTTTAATCTGTATCTGTTCACTGTAGTAAACTCCAACCATAAATATAACAGCTTTTCTGAGTTCTGTAAGTTCTAGCAAATCATTGAGCCTGAGGGTAATCTTGGGAACCCCTCGCAGAATATTAGTAAATGCTAACAGCGTTTATAGATTTAAAGGAAAAATTTACCTTTGCAAAAGTGAAGTTACAAATGGTTTCCCAGTGAACCAAGTTGGAGTTATTATTTGAATCCTGAAGAAAAATTATTAAGACTACTGGGGCAATATCTATTTATGTTTGAAGAAAACTTTATCATAATTTTAAAATACTTGACTAGAAAAAATACTATTGTATTCTAAAGCCCTTTATATATTATAAGAAATTTCAATGTTACATCTTGTCAATGAAAGAAAAGGCAGAACTGTTGGATTTAGAGAACAATTGCATTGTTAAAGTAAAATTCAAAGGATCCGAATTCTATTAAGGACAAGAAAGGAGTTCTGACAATTACAAGGAAATAATAGCTATTGTTGCCACTTGCAGAACCTACTTGTGCAGAGTTTCTTGTTGATGGTGATGATCACAGATTTGAAGAGAGCATAATTAAAAAAACATAATCAGGAATTTTATAGCCATTTCAAGTAAAAAAAAATCAAATATAAAAAAGCACGTTCTTGGAAGAAAGCTGATTTCTCATAAAAATTTGAAAAGATGTTATCTGGAAGTTTTATTCTAATTCAGTATTTACTATATTCCTAAATGCTTTGTATTTTCACTTCTTTTCATAATTATGTTCTGTAAATAAAACGTAATTAGTATTTTCACCAAGTCTTATACAGACATTCGTAAATCTTGAGTTTACCCTAATGTACACAAGTCTAACTACTGCCATTTCCACATGTCCCAGGGGATAAAAAATGTTGGAAAGCACTGAGTTAAAATAGTTTGATTACTGTAAAAAAAGATTCAACATCATGGCGGCTTAAAAGTGTAGAGTTTTATTTCCCTCTCAGGCAACAATCCAGACGTGAGTGGTCCTGGGATGTTGTGGTGGCTCCTCAGCTTAGCACCTGATGTGTTCCAGCCGGCAGGCAGGCAAAAGGAACCATCATTTCTCCAGTTTTACGTGCTTTACACGCAGTGCTGGCCATTCCCTTACCTGCCCAGTTCCTGTCTTGACTGGAAGCTCTGGGGGCAGGTAGCAGCTCTCATTAGACGGCCAGAGAGAGCAGCGGTCTTACAGCCCGGCAGACGTGGGTTCAAACCCCATCTCTGCTGATTACAAGCTGGGCACTTGGGAAGATGCTTATCCTTCTTCCTAAGCCTCAGTTTCCTCACCTGTGAAGTGGAGAGAAGATAATCAACCTGAAAGGGCTGTGGGGAGAAATAAATGAGGAATGCAGGTAAAGTGCTCAGGACTGTGTCTGGCACGGCATGTGCTGAAGGAAGCTCAAGCCTTTTCTCTGTCCCTGGTGTCTACAGAGCCTGGCACAGCCGGCCTGCATTCCTGTGGGTTGAGATGAATGGAAGTGAATTGGGCTCAGGGGAGGGTGGTTAATTCCCCAGTCCATCCGGCCTGCCCCGTGGGCACAGCTGGCTCTGGAAGCCACAGAGAGCCCTAGGTGAGGATTTCAGGAAAGGATCTGGACAGAGTGTTGTGCCCTGGGAGTTGAGGGCACGGGCAGGGAGATCATGGCATCTGCCACACTGGTTAACACCATTTTTCATTTATAGAAATGGAGTTTGGGACGGGGAAGGAATATCACCAGAGTGGGTGGCAGCAAGCAGCGAGTAATTGTCCTCCAGGGCTGAGGTGGCAGCCAGGCCGTGGTGGGCTTTGGGTTCTCCCCTCCCATCTATTCTCCACTCCTCGCATTCGCATAGAGTTTACCTGGGGGGACGGCTTCAGAGGAAACTGTTCATCCTTTGCCTCCTTTCCTTCCCCTTCCTGTGGGGATGTGAACACAGACAGGCAGGAACCCAGCCCTGACCACAGCGATACAGACAACGGCCTGCGGGAAGACAGAGTCCCAAGATGGAAGAAAGACAGTCATCCTGTTGGCCAGGACCATCACCCTAAGACTGTCACATAGGCGTGTGGTAAGTATTTATCTTATTTAAACCACTGCACTTTTGGGTTTCTGTCATGGAGGCTTAGCTGTGTAGGCCCTGGCGCGAGGTAGCCTTTGATTCAGGCAGGAGGGTGCAGCCTGGGCCCATAGGAGCTCACTAAGCATTCGAAACCCTCCGCAGGGCTGGCCCCTCACGAAATGCAAGAGGCCACCCTGGAGGGAGTGCGTGTTGCCAGGGGAGGGGGGCTACAGGGCAAAGAGCAGACCTGCAGCCAGCTCAGGGAGCAGACAAGAAAGGCAGAAAGGTGGGGGCTCCCCACAGAAGAGAACAGGAGCTGTGCAAGCGGCAGCAGTCTCTCTTCTGCCTGCAAGGAAGAGCCAGGTGGTGGCTGGCGCAGCCCCTGATGGCGGCAGTGGCAAGGCGTAGCTCGGACTGTGGCTGGCTGCCAACCAGAATGGGAAGCCCAGGTGCTGATGAAGAGTGAAAGGCAAGTGGTAGGTCTGCAACTTGGAGGGATTAGAAAGTAAAAGTGATACTTGCAAGAGGAAAAGTAGAGGGTGTTTTAGTTGGGATATGCATTCAGTGGAAGGAACAGACACCCAAAGTTGCAGTAGCTTAAGCAAGATAAGATTTCTTTCTCTCTTACCCAAGTGTCCAGGCTCTTGCACGGTTGCTCCTGGGCTCCTTCCATCTTGTTGCTCCCCAGCACGTGCTGGTGCAAGTTTTATTTTCCAGTTGGTTAAACTGGAACAATATTTCCCAGGAGCCCCTTTCTTACGTAGTGAGATTTGACCAAAAGAGGGATGGGGATGAGAACGGGGAGGCGGAAGTGAAGCAGCGGCTGTTGTTCTCTGAAGGGAAAGGTGGTGGCAGATGCAGAGTGCTCTTCCCAAATTCTGGCCCTGTTGGCCACAGTGGCCCCAGGTCGACCACCAGGGGCTTGGACCCACCGAAGAGGTGGCTACACAGAGGCTGCAGTTTCCCAAAGACCTTCCCCAAGTTCCCCCTTCCCAGTGGCTGGACGCACCTGGCTCCTTAGATTTCCCAGCAAGCTCCTGTGTCCACCATGACAGCTCTTCAGGAGGATTGGGACTGACCCTCCTTGATCTCACATTCCCACTGCAGATCTTCACTGCCCAGCTGCTCCTGCAGTTATGCAAAGTCTGATTCCTATAATCAATCCCTTACCCCATCAGTGGAAATCAAACGGGTCCTCAGTTTTCCCCACTGCTGGCTGGGGTTTGAGCTTTTTTTGAGTATTCTCAGTTTTCATTCATTCATCTGATTTCTTGTTTCTAGAGTTTTTACTCCTGTCACCTCTCCTATTCTCCCTGCCTTTATAGATTCATATATTTTTCAAACATTTCTTTACTGTGGTTTTAATGAGGTTTGAGTTGGGAGGGAAAGTCCATGTTTGTTCAGTCTAACATCTAATCCAGAAGTCTTCTCAACACTGTGTCTTCCTTCACAGGCAATAGACTGTTTGCAGTTTCCTGAACAGACCGAGCCTCCTGCCTCTGTGACTCAGCACGTGATCCCCTCCCTCCATTGCACCCCTAAATCCCCCCTACCACCAGCCTGGCCTCCCTTCTTCCCTGTGTTGATGTCAGCCCATCCTTACAGACATTGCTCTGAGACGCTCCTTTTGGTGACCTGGCTGGGCTAGGTGCCGCCCCAGTGGGGGGATCCCACCACATTCCCCCACTACTACACTGACTTCAGGAGTGTGCTTGTCTTTGTAACCCTGGAGCCTGTGACAGTGCCTGGAACATGGGAGATGCCAATAAATATCTGGTAAATGAATTAATGAAGTAGATGCCAATTTTGCAGACTCCTTTGCCTTGTTTGCATAGTAAGAATCAGAGGAAGAGAATCTGTTGACCTAAAAAGAAAAAGGATCTGGCATGGAGGAGGGAGAGAGGGGACAGGTACAACTTAAAGAAGCCAAATAAAATACTGTGAATCTTACCATTCTGAAAAAGCGATTTCAGAGCTTTAGTAGAGAACCATATTATGTTAATAGCTTTCGAAAGAGCCCTGAGAAAACTAATCTATGGTGCCTGAGGTCAAGGTTGTGGTTGTGCTGGGGGGATGGTAACAGGAAGGGTAGCTTCTGGGGTGCTGGTAATGTTCTGTTTCCCAGTCTGGGTGCTGGTTACATGAGTGTGGTCAAATATTGTAAAATTCATGAAGTTGTATACCTACGACTGTTACACTTTTTTGTATGTCTGTAATACATCAGAGACAGTTTACAAAATGTAAGTACATTTTTTTTAAACTGCAGAAAAACAGAAATCCAGCCCTTAACCTCTTTCTCTAGAACAACATCACCTCTACCACCTCATTCTCGTCAATCTTCAGTTATTTAAACCCACAAACAGATGGCTGTTTTTTCCATATCCCCTTGAGCTCAGCTTAAATATATGTTGAATGCAGTTATTTTGAAAGGTTGGATCATTTTAAAAACTCTCATCATGTGCCACAGGAATCAAAGTGCTAATTATGTAAACTTGGAGGTTGCTGCATACCTACCAGTCCCTGTTTTTCCCCAGGTTTAAAAGGTGCCTTTCAAGTGATCATAGTACTAATGACAGGAACATGAGTTGTTACTTTTGGAGACAGAAATATACCTCTTAGATAGATCTTGGATACAGATGTCTGGAGCCTGGCCCTAGAATATGAAATTATGACTATTGAGTTTTATATACATATTACTGCTCCATGAGTGCTTGCTGGATGGAAATCTTTCTGAATCTCCCAGTCTCCTGACTGTCCGTCCACTTTGTGTCATTAGGTTAGGTCATTCAGCTCTGTGGGAGGTGTTCAGTGGTGCCCAGAGAACATTGACATACTGACCCCTTAGTGATCCTCTGCCCACAAAATCGCCCCGGGGAAACATTGCCTGGAAATGTGTGAGACCCTTGAATTATTGAGCTGGGCTGATGTAAGGGTGGCCTTCGCAGCGTCTTCCCACCAACTGAAAGACAATAATTGCTTTTCTTGAAAGAATGCTCCTTTGTCTTGGCCAGATAGGTGGAAAAAAGCCAGACCATGGGGAAACTAAAAGTCACAAGGTAATTTCATAGTATTAATTCAGTTCATCAACTATTTATTGAGGGCCTGCTATGTGCCCAGCACTGTGCTAGCTGCTGTGGAGAGAATGCTCTGCCTCTAGAGCTGTGACACGGGCAGGGTGCAGAGGCCACCATTTGGTTGGAAGCAAGTGGTGGGAGCTGTCTTGAAGCTCCGTTTGCACAATGAGCACAGTTTTTGTGTAGACTGTATGCTTAGGTGGTTCTGGAGGCTTGCGGAAGTTTGGGGGAGGCTTTACCATTCATTCTTTCTTGTAGCTACTAGAGCTGAAAAGGGGCAGTTTTTTTCTTTCCAAAGAAGCAAATCTGAGCAACTCAATAGGATGTCATAAATGCTGGGACAAAGGCATGAAGAGAGGGCCCTGCAGACCAGGTGAGGAGTACCTAACTAGCCTGAAGGGCTTGGTTAGGTTCCACAGGTGGGGGTGCTGGAAATGAGTCATGTTTGCTATGTGTGTGTGTCTGTGTGTGTTTTTTTTTTTTTTTTGAGACAGAGTCTCGCTCTTTTGCCCAAGCTAGAGTGCTGTGGAGTCAGCCTAGCTCACAGCAACCTCAAACTCCTGGGCTCGAGCAATCCTCCTGCCTCAGCCTCCCGAGTAGCTGGGACTATAGGCATGTGCCACCATGCCTGGCTAATTTTTTCTACATATTTTTAGCTGTCCAAATAATTTCTTTCTATTTTTAGTAGAGATGGGGTCTCGCTCTTGCTCAAGCTGGTCTCGAATTTCTGACCTCAAGCGATCCTCCCACCTTGGCCTCCTAGAGTGTTAGGATTACAGGCGTGAGCCACTATACCCAGCCTGGTATGTTTTTTGAACCCAAAAGTCAGAACATATGATCTGAAAAGTATTCATTTCCTCATTTGCCTATTTCTTTTCATTAAAAGTCTCATAGGGGTACAATAACAAAATCACATTTAGTTATGCATATAAACACATTACTTTTATTGAAAATAATAAAATTGTAAGAAATCAGAACTATTCCCCCAAATATGGGTTGTGTGGTGATGTTAAGTAGGGTCTATTTTTCAACTAAGATTTTATTCTTATATTTGAGAGCATGTTTTTATAAAGTGGCTTCTTTCTCTTTTACTATTAATACATTTTCCCCTAAATGTGTTATTGAGGTACTAGCGTATGATTACGCTGCATCGCATGCTCACACATAATAGTAATACCCACTGTTACAGGCCCTACGTGAGACAAATGTCTCTATCAGATTATTCTGCCATCTCATCATGTTCCCTGTGAAGGACGTCAATTAGTTCTGAGGTGGAGAGGAATTCTACTCCCAAGCTCAGCTGCTTATTGAAAGCCTCTGAATTTAACTTCACATTCAGAACAGCTTCGTTTCATGTATTTTTCAGAGTGGTATTGCATTCACTGTCTCTCACATTTACCAAGCATCCAGGTTCGAGAACAACCTTTGTAGAGGAACAGCAGCAGATGCCTTATAATTTACCCCTGAATAAGCCAGACCTTCATGTGGCTCCTCCCCTGCTCTGTGTCTTACTGGCATCCCACTGGCAAAGCGCTTTGCCTGCATTACACTTTGTGGCACTGCCATCAGCCTTTATTGAGAGTCAGTATAAGGAACAGGCCTGTGACCCTCACCTGTATATCTGCTATATGGATGTTATTAAGACCTTTCATCCTTATATTACATATCCATGAAGACTCAGGAGAAACTGATTTCTGAGCTTAGTAGCAGGAATAATGGTCCTTTTTGATTCATTCAATAAACATTTACTGAGCACAATATGAGAGCTCCCAGGGATACACTCATCAACGAAATACAGTCTACTGAGGAAGACAGACATTAACTAACCCATTATCCCACCAATTATTACTGTTTTGATAAATGCCACCAGGAAAAATAGGGGAGACTTAGGGATGCCAGTAAAGGGACCTGGGGGTCAGTGAAGGGTCATTTGAGGAAGTGATACCTCTCTTAAGTAAATGTTGTATGGTTGTGTTGATCCTCTTTACTTTGGTTGCTAGGAAGTTAAAAGTTAATTTGTGACTCACTTCCAGAAGAGGTTTGTGATCTAATTTAATTTCTAAATTCATTCATTTGTGGGACACATATTTACCAAATGCCTACTATGTGCTGGGACCAGCTAGGCACTGGGCATACAACAGTATATAGGATAAACAGGTCCCTGACCTCACAGAGCTTATAGACAAGTGGGAGATTTGGATAGGAAATGGATTATTAAAATACAGTTTGGTAAGTGCAATGCTCAGGGAAGTCCAGGCAGCAACAGAAGTATTGGAGAAAGGTGCCAACCCCAACTTGAGAGAGGAAGGCTGTTCAGAATAGTTCCTTTGGGGCGTTAAGGCCAAGCTGAGATGTGATGTTAGTAAGACAAAGGTGGGAAAGGGGGGTGATGTGCCAGCAGAGATCTGTGCAGAGAGCCAGATGTGGGAAAGACAATAAATGGCATGTTCGGGAACCGGAAGAGTTCAGTGTGGCTAGAGAGGTAAACTGAGGCCAATTTGTGCATGGCCTCATGAATCAGAGTGTGGTTTTGACTTTATCCCAAAGGCAATGGAGTGTCACTGAAAACAGAGAGCTCCTACTCTTATTTTTCTTTGCCTCATTTTTCTCATATTTCACACACACACACACACACACACACACACACACACACACACAGGGCTTTAAATCCTTTCTTGAACAAAGTGAGGGTATAGCCAACTAATTCACTAAATAACATCATTAAAGAAAGCCAGCTCAAGTGAGGAAAATCCAATGTAACACACTCATATTAAAACAACATACAGCCAATAAGAAAGGGTCTAGACACATGCACAAAGAATCTCTTAAAGGATAAACAAGAAACAGGGAATAGCGGTTGCTTCTGGGAGGAGCCCTAGGTGGCTGGGAACAGTATGGGAGGAAGGCTTTTACTGTGTATTCCTTCTCACCTTTCGAATTTTGTACCATTGATATACTATTAAAGGCTAATAAAATGTAAATTTAAAATAAATCTGGAGGAAAAAAAATCCCACAAATTTGTCACTAGTTGCAGTCTCCCTCTTGCCCCATTTCTCATGCAGATAATCTATTAGAATGCCAGACTAGGGTGACAACATATTGTTGTGAACATGGAAAAAGTCAGTCAAGGAAGACTTGGTGAGGAAACGATTAGCAAGATGTGGTGGTGGGCAGAATGAGGGGGCAGAAACAGAAAGAGGATTCCAAGCGAACCTTCCTGTGTGCTCTGGGGAGGGCGTTTACGTGTGTTCGGTCTTGGCTTCGTCATCTGTAATATAGTAATAATGACGGCACTTGCATCATTGGGTAATAGTGGGAATTAAATACTCTAGATGCTGGTTGTAAAAAGGTCAAGACTGTGCCTGATAAGGAAACTGAGGCACAGAAAGGTCAAGTAACCTCGAAGTGATTCCAATCTGGTGTGGAAGAGACCAGTAAGTAAACAGGCAACCTCAGCACGCTGCAATCAGCACCGCAGGGTGAGCATCGGGCGCCGTGGGACACGTGGGAGGTGCCCTGTCTTAGGCTGGGTTCCCTAAGAGCAGAGCCCAAGATGGGGCTCTCGTGCAAGGGAACGACTGAGGCACGCTCTCAGTGAGGCCTATAAGAGACAGAGCCAAGCACAGGGCAGGGAAGAAGCTAGACAAAGATGTGTGTTTAGCCCAGAGGTTGGCAAACTGTGGCCTTCAGACCAAATCTGTGTTTCTGTGAATAAGAGTTTTAGTGGAACACAGCCACAGTTTCATTAGAATAAGTCACATGTATTTCCTTTATATATTATCTACTTCTGCGCTATGAAGGCAGAGTAGAGTAGTCGCAATAGAGACCACCTGGCCCTTTCCAGAAAGCCCGCCTCAGGTGGATTCCATGTGGCGCCCTAGAGCATAAATGGCGTCACAGACTTGTCCCACCCGAAGGCAAGGCGCCTGGCCGACCTCAGGACCTGTGCTCAGAAGTGCACTTGGAGTTCAGGAGAGAAGTCCAGGCTGGGAATATAAATTTGGGAGATAGCAGATGACAGATGGTATTTAGTAGAGTCTGAATGAGGTCATCTAGAGAATGATTGTAGACAGAGAAGAGATCCTAGGACTCAGCCTTGGGGCACAGCAATGTTCACAGGTGAGGAAGAGGAAAAGGAAGGGGACAGAAGAAGCGAGACCCAGGAGGAGAAGCTTGTGAAATAGGAAAAAACTGTGAGAAGGTGGCTTCCTACAAGCCAAGTAAAGAACACGTTCCAAGGAAGAAATGACCACCTGTGCTGTTCGGGAAATGGTCAGTTTGGAGGCTGAGGGCAGTATGGCTGCACCCAGAAGCCCATAGGGAGACTGAGCGAGCCCGAGGTGGGGAGAGGAGCAGCCCAAATATGCAAACACACACACACACACATACACGTGTGCATCCACGCCACGCACATACAGCTGCACTGCTGTCTTTATCTGGCACTTGTGAACAGACATTAGAGATTAGAGTCTAGGCTGATGTATAGTGAAGAGGTCTGAGAACACAGGGGCTCATTTTTGAAAAGAGAAGTTTCAGTGGAATTACATGAGCAGTAGCCTGACTGGAATGAGTTCAAGAGAGGGGGAAGAAATTGGAGACAGCAAGTACAAACAGCAATTTTCGGAGTTGTGCTGAGAAGCAACACAGAGAAATGGAGGGGTAACTAGAGAACGATACAGAATCAAGAGAGGGTTTTTGTCTGAAGATGGGAGAAACTGTAGCATGTTTGCATCATGCTAATCTAGTAGAGAGGGAAAAACTGATGGTGCAGGTGGAGAGAACTGCTAGACATTCTTGAGTCGATGAGGGGTTATGGGACTCAAACCAATGAGGAGGTTGAGCTCTAGGAACATGGGCAGTTTGTCCACAGTAACAGGAGAAAAGGCAGAGCTTGTGTGCACAGATACAAGTAGGTTGATGAATACCTAAGTTCTCTTGACGGCTTGTATTTTCTCTGTGAAATGGGAAGCAAGACCATCAGTGGAGACAGAATATGGGGAAGATGGCAGGAGTTTGAGGAAGGAGAAAAAAGGTCAAGTGGTCATCCAGAAGAATGACGGGGTGAATGGCCCACTGTATCTCCTACAGCATCTCCATTGCTTCAGCAAGTATGTTCTCAGTGTCTATTATGTCCCAGGCACTTTGATAAACATCAAATGCTTTTTGGAAGAAGGTGTGGTAGAGCACCTTCAAAGACATCCCAAATGTTTTTTAGATTTGCAACTGAAGGCAGCTTGGGAAGGATGTCAGGGTAGAAGTGGTGATCTGGATTTGGAAGGAACCAGAAGCCTCAAAAAGAGACCACTGCAGGAGCCTCCTTACCTGGTTTCTTGGAATCCACGTTGGAGTGATTTTCCTGAAACACAAATCTGATCATGTCATACCTTTAACTCCTTCGGTGAAGACAGATAAGAACTTGGGGCAGCCAAGAACTTGGGGCAGCTCACGCCTGTAATCCCAGCACTCTGGGAGGCTGAGGCGGGAGGATCACTTGAGGTCAAGAGTTCAAGATCAGCCTTAGCAAGAGCAAGACCCTGACTCTACTAAAAATAGAAAAAAAAATTAGCTGGGTGGCATCATGGCGCATGCCTGTAGTCCCAGCTACTTGGGAAGCTGAGGCAAGAGGATCGCATGAGCCCAGGAGTTTGAGGTTGCTGTGAGCTAGGCTGATACCACGGCACTCTAGCTAGGGCGATAGAGGAAAATTGTCTAAAAAAAAGAAAAAAAAAAAAAGAACTTGGGGCAAATTGTTTCTAGGGAAGAGAACAGGAGTACTGGCTACAGAGCAGAGAGACTTACTTCTCATGGATACCCTTGTGTAATGTTTGGGGCAAAAAAATTAACCATGTGCATATATTCACTATTTAAAAGAAAGGCAAAACTCTCTCCTCAAAAGTTTCTATGGCTTTCCACTATCCTTAGGAGAAAGAAAATGCTTAACTTGGTCTATAATGCTCTGCCTGGCATGGCCCTGCCAACCTCTTCACACTGATCTCTTCCTCAGCGCTCTCCCGTCAGCTACACTGACCTTTGAACTCAGCTGCAGCAGGCTCTTCCAGGCCTCTTCACCTTTAGGCTTTTCATTCAGCCTCACTTTCTTATTCCCATCTCTCCCTTCCCTATCTGTAGGGAGTCAATTTAGGTCTCAGCTGCAGTCACTTTTTCAGGGAAGACTTCCCTGCCTGAACCCCCAAGCCCTGCCAGTTGGTCAGTCCCCGGCTGGGCACTCACTCCCCGGGCACCAGGCATTTCAGCAGCCAGCACCTATAAGGACCATGATGAAGCGTACGGAGCTCATCAGTTTGCCTCACTACACGGTCGGTCCAAGGACAGGGACCCTTGGTGTCCAGCACAGAGGGTGGCATAGAGTCGGTGCTCCGTGCCTGTCAGCTGGACCAAACTGAACTTCTCAGGACCCTCGTCCACCCAAAGCAGCCGCCGTCAGGGCAGATGTGGGGAAGAGGGAGCGGCCCTCGGGACTTCCCTCTTAGCAGCCTGGCAACACTGCCAGCGTCCCTCCGCCGGGCGGGAGGGACGGGCTCGGGGGCACGGCCGGGAGCTCCCAGGTCGCACGTGTGGGACCATCAGGTGGGAGCTCTGATGGAACGGGGATGACCAGAGCTGCAGAGGGCTGCTGCAGGGCAGGCGAAGCCAGGCGACGGATTTGCCAGGCGTGAGTCACAAAACGGCCTCCTCCCCCTCAAGAGAGGAAGCTGAGACCACCACTGGGACAGAAACCGAGAAGCAAAGACACCTCAAGCCACCCAGCCTAAGCAGACCGCAATACTGCCCAGCCGACTCCCAGTCCCGCGGCGGCGGCCGCCCTACGCTTGCGCAGTCGGGCTCCGCCCCGCGCCCTCCAGGGCCCGCCCCGCCCTCTGCGTGCGCACCGCCTAGAGCCCGCCTCCGCTAAAGACTGCCGGCGCATGCGGCCGGGCTTATTCAGTGGCGGCCAGGGTCTCCGCGCGCGTCGCCACTCAGCTCTGTCGCTGACGGGAGGGTCTGAAGCCGGCCTCAGGTAGGCTGACTCCAGGGATCCCGGGAGAACTGTTCTCCCGTGCAGGAGTCGGCGGCATGAGCTGAGCCCGGCGCGGGACAGCCCCGCTGCCGGGATGACAGACACCACTGCCCACCAATCAGGGGCGAGGTGGCTCGGCGTCCTGCCCAATGGGCTGCGTGCCTAACGGGAGTGGGGCGGGCGGCCCCGGCCGGCGAGGTGCCGGCTCCCGCGCGCGGGCCGCGTGGCCGGGCGCGGCTGGGGAGGGGTCGCCTTGGTCGCACGGTGGCTGCAGGGGCTGCGGGGCCGGTGCTGCGGCGCCCGGCGGCACCCCATCAGCCTAGTGGCTCGTGGGACGGAGAGGGTCGTAGAGGCGCGGAGCTCCCTTCGCTCAGCCGTCTCCGAGGAAGCCCGGTGGCCGCCCCTCTGCTTTGGCCGCCCCGAGTCTCGGGCCTCAGGACCCGGGCTCAGCCTCCCCGGGTGCGGGTTCCAGGTCCGAGCGGGCCCGCCGCGCGCTGGGGGATGGGATGGGCGGCCCCGCGCCGTGGGAGGAAGGGGCCTTTGAGCTCGCGGTGCCGACGGCCCCCTGGGCCGGCCCCTTTGGCTCCACAGCTCCCCTCCTTTCCTGGCGGCCCAGAGAGCGGATGCGGGCGTGTTAGAGTCCTCACGTTTGCGCGGCGCCCTTACTACCACACTCGTTAGAATTTTGAATCCTCAGCAGCCCTGTGACGCGGGCGATGCGGAGATTCTCATCCCCATTTTACGGAGGTGAGAACCCGGGCTTCCGGCAGCTCGAGTGACTCGACGGTGGTCTCAGCACACGAGTGGTGGAGCTGGAACTTATCTTATAGCATTGAAGGAAAAAGAAGCTTTTTATTCCAAATCTTTGTTGAATTTCTCTGATGCATTGTTATTTATGTTACTTACGTGCCTAAAAACCTTCCAATGTCTTCGATCACCTTCAGAAAAAAGTTCACATCGGGCATTTGAGTTTGCACATGATTTGGCCCCTTGCCTACCTTTACAACGTATTTTCCACCACCTTTTTCTTGGCCCTACATCTGTTCTCTGTAGATGCCCTCAGCTGCCTGTTCACTGTTTGCTTAAGTGTACAGTCAGTCCTTCAAGGCCCATTGCAAGTCAGGCCTGCAAAACAGCAGCAGTGTGGATCCTCCCCCACCCCCGGGATGTCTCTTGGTTCTGAAAGCTTTCTGCTCTCTTCTTCCCCCTTTATAGCCTTCGTATGTTTCCCTCTGCTCTCCACCATGGCTAGATTACTCATTTATGTGTAAATGTATTGTCTCTGTAACTCGACTGTTGGCAACTTGAGAGCGGTTGGGCTCAAATCTGATTAATATTTGCTGCCTCCAAAGTTGTGTGGCACGGCCCCTCTTACATAGTGGGTGGTCCATAAATGTGAATGAATGAGCCTTCCACCTGATCTTTGTGTACATTGGAATATTTATTGCAAGGCACTGTGGGACTGCAGGAATCTCCCCCAGAGATGTTACCCTCTTAGTAAAATTGGGGCAAATCAAATGTAAATGGATGAGATGAGTCTTTTATAGAAGTAACCCATTCAGGGTGGCTGAGGAATTTCTAGGAACATCCAAAATTAAGTCAATGAGAGCAGGGTATAGTCTCAGTAAGGGGTCTGTTTGGTTAGAACATATCTAAAATGTAGCGAAGTCTGATGTTCATGTGTCAGTAAAGTACTGTAAGGTGACAGTATTCCCCAAATAATAGAGACTTAACGGTCAAATAAATTTGGGGAAACTGCATCCTGTGTAGCCCTCTTGGGAGATCACAGTGTGGGTTAACTTATTTAATGCTCCCAGAGGTCTTTAAAGAAACCAATGACTTTGTTTAATCAGCATTTCTCTGATTTATCTATCCGTAAAACCCTTTTTGGGACTGTTATGCATTTTGCAGAAACCAAGAAGTAGCGCTTTTGGAAATGCTGCAACAGAGTACAGAATGAGCAAGACAGTGTCTTCTGGCTGTCCCAGGAGGAAGACATTCTGAGCATTTTATTTACTTGCCAAGTGTGTTCATTCCTGCTCTGAGGGGGGAGTGGGATGGGGGAATGCTTCAAAGAGACCCCCCCAGTTTTCTTGTTCTTTTCTTAGCTTATTTTTATTATAATTTGGCTTCACGTGGAACGTTCCTGGAGGAGGAAAATATCCTGACCATGCCAAAGTAAGCACTTTGTGCTACTTGGCGATTGTGTTTCTCATTTTGGTCACATTTGGCTTTGCTGATCAAATGATGTTCCTGGGCCTCTGAAGCTGGGGACAAGTGATAAATCCTCCCTAGTGAGCTGTCACTGTCTCCTCACCTCTTGTCTGTGCTGTCCTTACATCTACCTCTTTCATACCTCATCAAATCTGCTGCTTCATTTCCTGCCTTGACTGTACTGCTCTTTGGATTTAATCTACTCTCCCCTCTTGAGTCCTCTGCCCATGATGTGCTTTACACTGGTTTATTATCCGATGTTCCTTTCTCCCAGGTTATATAGTCTCTGTTCATGGCATACCTGGGAGTGATTGCTGGCAAGGAGTAAGCTGTTAAATTACAGACGAGAACTACCTTTAATTAAAAGCATTTTAGGTTTAGCTGCACCTACTTTTAAGTTTTGAAGTTCTTTCCTTTTAGTCTATCTTCCATAACCTAGAGAAGCTGTGTTTTCTTGGCAATACATTGTAGTTTAGTCAAAGACATTATTTCTTTGGTGGAGAATTGGAGTGCTTATCCAAGCTTGAAATTTTTTTCCCATATAGGGAAAATAATGAGGCACCTGCCTGGTATTCCAGTGTCTGGCTGTGATGTCAGCCAACATTTGGGGGATAGTGTACTATCAACCAGCTTGGAGCTGGTTTCTTGATTTTTGTTTTATTAGGTTGACTCTTGAGGTTCTTAGTTGTCAAAGCTTTGAACAAAAGCTACATTATTTGAGTAGCAGTTGTTTTTCTACCCATATTTGACTAAAGCCATTTAGTGATCCAAGAAACATTTGTTACGCTATTTACACCTGACAAGAACCTTCCGAAGGCATGTGACAGATGAAGAAACTGAGAGGCTCTAAGAGGGTTCATAGCTAGTATTATTAATTGCCAGAGCCAATATTTGAACCCAGATGAGTTTGCTTTGTTGAGATATATTTATTTTATTTGTAATTTTTTCTTCTTCCAGGTCAAAAAGTAAAATGAAGTACATTCTAGTTACCGGTGGTGTTATATCAGGAATTGGAAAAGGAATCATTGCCAGCAGTGTGGGCACAATACTGAAGTCATGTGGTTTACATGTAACTTCAATTAAAATTGATCCCTACATTAACATTGATGCAGGAACATTTTCTCCATATGAGCATGGTAAGCAAAATGCATTTTTCCCTCCCTCTCCCTTTCTTCTTTCTTTCTTTCTTCTTTCTTTCTCGTTCCCTCCCTCCTTTCCTTCCTTTCCTCCAGCCCTTGGGAATTCTGTGTACATTTTGCATAACTTCCGTTTTCTGTCCTCTAAAAAGGTTCTCAGTGTAGCAGAATGATACTTTTCTCACCTAGACAGGAAGAAGCAGATGTCTTAATCAGCAATGCAGTGATTAGACTTTAGAGTTGTCTGTAATAAAAATGATCTTTTTGGTGGCTGAATGAAAGTTTGTCACTTCTCTTGAAAAAAGACATCTAGTGACATAATTACATTCTTCTGACTATTTGAGAAGAGGGAGTATGCTTATTCTTTGAGAAATAGGGTAAGTGGATAGAAGTTGTAAGGAGATAGGTTTTGGCCCAATATAAGGAAGACTTTTATAATAACAAGCACCCTCCAGGAGTGGGGTGACTGACTTCAAGAAGTTGTCGAATTATCTTTGGTAAGATGTTGAAACGGAGAGGCTAAAGGACCACTTTGCAGGGATGCAAGCAACAGCTAGACACTGGATTTGAAGGAGCTGTAAGTTTGGGATTCTAGTTTGCTAATACTTTGGATAATATAAATGAAGATCTTTGAGGTGAGTGAAAAGTTGAAACCTTTAAGGGAAGGTAGGAAAAACATCTCTCTTAAGTTTTTAAATTCTGTATTCATACTCATACTGTCTTAGGCTGAGGTAAAAGTCTATAAAGATTAGTGTCACTGGAGTAAAAGTCCTCAGGTAACAAACAGTGTCAAGAGAAGATCCATATACTGGAGTGATATTTATACAAAAATCTTGAGCAGAGGATTAGTTATCTCCGAGGGGAAAAATAAGGCATTTTTTCTCTCTTATTTTTGAGCTTGTCTCCTATTGTGATGGTAGGATTGAATCATTCTGGGCACAGTTTCAAGAATGAAGTTTCAAGGAATGAATGTGAAACAAAGGAATGGGGGGAACTTGTGCAGTTTCCCAACTTTGTTGAGAACTAAAGCATAGTTGAGAAGCTAATTTTTATAATCAGCACAAACATCATATGTATGTATGTTATGTAAGTTTTGAATCAAATCATACTTTTATCATACTTTAAACTTTATTATGCTCAATTGGGAGACTTTTCTGAAAGTTCTTTTTCTCTGGGCAGCAGATGCCGTACTATTGTAAAGTGCTGTATATTCCTACCCTTCTGGGCTGTCATCCATCTCCTTCCATTTTATACTGTTTTATAATTCTTCCTGAATAAGCGTGAGTTTGTTGACAGGCCAGAAGTCGGATGTTAGCTTGGAAAATGATTGATAATTTTTCTTTTTTTGTGTCGCAATTAGTTTTCTAGAAATAAATTTCTCTGGTTCATATCAAGTTAATGCAGACTTTGTTCTATCTGAATGTTTGTATTTCAGGATTCAAGTTATGCCACGGTATATGTACTTTCACTTCCCTAAATGTTTGCCCTGTTCACTGCAGGTGAGGTTTTTGTGCTGGATGATGGTGGGGAAGTAGACCTTGACCTGGGTAACTATGAGCGGTTCCTTGACATTCGCCTCACAAAGGACAATAATCTGACCACTGGCAAGATATACCAGTACGTCATAAACAAGGAACGTAAAGGAGATTACTTGGGGAAAACCGTTCAAGGTAAGACTGGATTTACCGTTAAGGTTAAAAAATCTTAACCAGTTTAATGTCTTTTGAGTACAAACATTTACATTTTCTGTGATGTCAGCATGAAACTGTCAAGGTATTGTTACTGAAACATGCCTGCAGTTGGATATACAGAATTGTATAGGCATTTACTAAAAAAAGAATTTGAGGAGGCCATTGCTGCTCTGCAGATGGCCCAGGAGCTTGTCAGTCCAGCCAAGGCAGCATGATTTGAGTCCAGAGAGCTGCTGTTTTCAGTCAGTGATGAGTGTGAAGTGGTGAAGATACCTAGATGAGAGCATTAAGCCAGGTGGCATGCAGGTTGTGCATCTGGGACTGACTGTAGCCAGTGATAAGGAAGGGAACATCTGTTGTGTACGCCGGTTTTCATCAGTGGCATATGGGCTGGGTGAGTCTGAGAAGTGGGTTTCTGGGTCCTCCCGTGCTTTTACCTGCACAGCTTCACTTATATCTATTTGCTGTTTTGCATAAGTGTTCATTTGAGAAGAGTATTTTGCTGCTTTAAAAAGGTGGGATTGGAAAACCACTGGTTTAGAAAAATGGCAGCAGCTCAAATTTTGGGGTCGCCGAACGGTGGCTTTCATTTGAGTTATGAGAGCAAATCTGTTGTTGGCTTCAGACTCCACTGGACTGAAAGCTGAGGGTCACACTGCTCGCTGGCTCTGGTCTAGTTGGGTCACATTTGGATCTTAGCTCTGCCACTTACCAGCTTTATGAACATGGGCGGATTAGTTAACTTCTTTGAGGTATGGTTTCCTTTCCTGTAAAGTGAAGATCACATCCACTTCTGTGGGTTGTTAGGAGGATTGAAGCAGCTAAGTCAATAAAGTGTTTCCCTGAGTTCCTGACACATAGAAAGGGTCAATTAGGAATAAAATGATTTTGATCGTACAGTTTGTTGTCCTAGGTCTCCAATGCGTTCATTCATTTATTCATTGTCCATAAAATATGTATCAAATGCTCACCACGGTCAGGTCCTCGCTGGTGCTGGTAAAGCGAGTGATTCACAAGACCAGCGAGGTCACTGCATGGAGGTTTCCCGTGGGAGAAACAGACGACTAACAGATAAAGAGAAACGTCTGCTAGGAGCGGTGAAGGAGACGAACGTGTGAGGAGAGAAAGAGTGGCTGGGGAAGCCACTTTGGACAGACAGTCAGGGAGCCGCCCGGCAGAGGCCAGTCATGGGGAGGATGGAAGAAGGACGGAAGGAGGAGGGCACAGCAAGTGCAGCGGCTCAAGGCCACAAAAGGCTTGGTTGGTCAAGGAACAGATGGGAGGCCAGGGTGGCTGAGGCACAGTGACGAAGGGGGATGGTCAGAGAGGCCGATGACGGGGACCACAGCCAGGTTCTACCTGGCCAAGGAGTTTGGACTTTGCTCAGAGCACTGGGAAGCCACTGAAAAGTTTAAACATGGGAGTGATGAATTCTGATTTGCATTTTAAGAGATCACTTGGGCTGCTGTGTATGGAACCAGATAATGAATATCCTTGTGCTTGAGGCGCTGCTGTTTAACTCCAGTGACTGGAATTAAATAGTAGTTGTCAGCCCTCAGGAACTTGCAGTCTGAGCCCAATAACTATGGTTTTTAAAAAGCATTGAGCAGTAGCTGGCATTTGTTGAGCACTGAGATGCTAGGCACTCTGAGCATTTTACAAGTGCTGTCATAAAATTTCCACAGTTTTGTGAAGTAGAAGTTATTACCTCCACTTAACAGATGGGGAAAACAAGCTTAAGGATAGTGAAGTAATTTGCCCAAAGACTACAACTAAATGAGTGGTGGAACTGAGATGTGAATCCAGACATCCTGACCCCAGATTCTGTGCTCGTAGCCATTCTGCTAATTGTACCGTCTCTGCAGTGGATTGTCTACCCTTTGGTAAACTGGAAACATGGAACAGGGTCCTGGCAGGCACTTGTTTCTAGAAGAGCACTCAGGTGTGGTATGCCCACCTTCCGCCTTGGTTGTGAGCAGCAGGGGTGGCCACAGTCTGTTGTGTTGATGTGTGGCCAGGACGGTGGCCTCTGATGTGGTTGGGACACCACTTTGGGCCTTACTGTCTTGCAGGGTTTCCAGCAACAACTTGGAAATCTGGGAAAGATTAGTTGAGGCCAATTAAAGGAGGCCTCAAAAGTATTTTTATGACCCCATTGCTACTCTGTCCAGGCAAAGAGAGCAGCAGTTTGCTTTAACAATAAGTGTTTTGCCTCAATCAGTGCTGATGGATGAGTGTCAGTTGCATATTTCTTTTCTCTCTCCCAGTTGTCCCTCACATCACAGATGCCATCCAGGAGTGGGTGATGAGGCAGGCATTGATACCGGTGGATGAAGATGGGCTGGAACCTCAAGTGTGTGTGATTGAGGTTTGTATGATCGCCGCATATGTGAACAGGTGTTAGTCATCTCCTTAGTCAGCCATCGACAGCTGATAGGACAATTTCTAGTGAAACTTTGCCTTCCTGTCTCTGTCAGTGCAGTATCTTGCAACGTGGCAGGTACGGGCACAGTGACAGTCGTGGAATGGCCACTCAGCAGAAAGCAGTACTTTGTCCAAACAATACTTCTTTTTTTAGCATTTATTGATTCACATAGTACTAAGTGTACCGATAAGAGTGGTGTGACACATCTTTATCCATCTTTGGAGAAAGTCGGTAGATCTTTTGCTTTCCTTTGGCAGGAACTTCATTTGGTTTCAGTTTCGGTATTCCTGCTCTTCTGATCCTAGCTGTTGGATCTCAGTGTTCCTCTGATAACAGGAGACTCGAAAATTCCAGCAGTTTATAACTGATGCTTTTTAGTACAAAAGTTACTGTTGCTTATCTAAGGAGATTTAGATTTTTTTGCTTTGTGATTCTCATACAAATAAAACTCCTGGTCCCTCTCTCACCTGCCCTTTTTCTTGAAATGATGTGGAAAGACCCATAATAACCTTGGGGCACGATGAGCCTGTCCAAAAAAGTAACCTTTTAGCACAAAGAAATGTCTAATCACTGTTAACTGTTGTAGAAAGTCTGTGTCACACTGTTAATGATCCCTGAATCAAGATGACAGAGCAGTTAGAAAACTAAACCGCCAGAGAAGAGCTTAGTGCTTCCCTCTAAAATGACTTTGTTCTTCCAGCTTGGTGGCACTGTGGGGGATATAGAAAGCATGCCCTTCATTGAGGCCTTCCGTCAGTTCCAGTTCAAGGTCAAGAAGGAGAACTTTTGTAATATCCATGTCAGTCTAGTTCCTCAGGTAAGACGTTTGTCAGAGTTATACTTTGGGGAAATTAGGAGGAAGGAAAGGTTGATTTTCGCTTGTACCTAGTAGTTTGCAATACTTGACGTGCAGGAAGCTGGGAATAAAGAACTTCTTGGCTGGGGGTGGCTCACCACGCCTTGCAATCCCATGCCGGCACTTTGAGCCTCCAGGCGTGAGGATCACTTGAGGCCGGGGATCTGAGACCCGCCAGGGATCTGAGACCGGCCAGGGCTACAGCACCCGTCTCTATAGCAAAAAACAGAAAAATAGTCCCAGCTACTCGGGAGGCTGAGGTGGGTGGATTGCTTGAGCCCAGGATTTCGAGGGTGCAGTGAGTGAGCTATGACCACGCCACTGCGCTCCAACCTGGGCGACAGAGCGAGACCCTTCCTAATTTTTGTCACTGTTGACTCTTTACAATATTTGTCTTTGTGGATTTTTGTCTTTAAGAACAACCCCTTTACTCTATTATACCATGTGGTAAAGACAGATGCCCGTGGTCAATCTATCAACGTTATTTATACCTGCCCTGATTTTAATTTTTTGAATTTCCATTTGATCTTTTAAAATAGTATGATTGTAATAAAGTTAAATTCACAAAGAAGTGTTTGTTTTATTTAGAGTCAAGGTCTCACTCTGTCGCCCAGGCTAGAGTGCAGTGGCATGATCATAGCTCACTGCAGCCTCGAACTCCTGGGCTCAAGCAATCCTCCTGCCTCAGGTTCCCAGGTAGCTGGGACTATAGGTCTGTACCATCATGCCCGGCTAATTTTTTTATTTTAATTTTTTGTAGAGACAGAGTCTTGCTTTGTTGCCTAGGCTGGTCTCAAACTCCTGGCCTCAAGCCATCCTCCCACCTTGGCCTCCCAGTGTACAGTATTTAGATATTCAAAAGTATGTCAACCCTGAAGAGGGCTGCAGGCACGGAAGGGTGTGTAGTGTGGCAGGGGAATGAGAGAGGCGGGGTCCTCATTTAACAGGGTAATTAGTAGAAAATAGAAAATGCCTCAAACTAAATGTCAGGAATTAGCAGTAAAGCATGCCAGAGGGATCAATTAAAAGAGTTGAAGAGCAGTTGTTTCTAGCGTTTGGAAAGTGGCAGAGGGTGGGAAACCACCATGCATTAGGACAAATCCTGTACAACTATGGGACTCTAAAATACATGCGCTTGTAACTTTGACAAAAGTAATTCTATTTCTCTTTTAAAAGGGGTTCAGGGAAAACTCATACTTAAATTCTTTATCCTAGAGAAAGTGACTTGTTTTTTCTTTTGTAAAACAGCCAAGTTCAACAGGGGAACAGAAGACTAAACCCACCCAGAATAGTGTCCGAGAACTTAGAGGGCTTGGGCTTTCTCCAGACCTGGTAAGATTTCTTGATTACCTGGTTTCAGCATGATCTTTTACGTCTAATTAAAATCACTCCTCCATGACAGAGAAGACCTTTGTCATCTTAGCATGCTCTTGATGGTAATTGACGATGGGAGAGAGAGGTTTAGTGCTCTGAACCAGGGCTATTGTTGTGAGATTTGAGATCTTCTTACCTGGCTCGTGTGAGGTCTTGTACTCTCCTCTCTGCCTTATGTCTCCTCTCAGTCCTTCACTTACTCTCCTTTTCCTTGCTGCTCATGAACGTTAATTAAAGAGGAAAAGCCTAGTTAGCTTCGTAGATCATTATCTGTTCATTTGTACTACCATTTTTCCAATTTGGGATTTAGGATTTCAGTTTTGAAAGCAGACAATAATATTTTTATGAATTACGTGCATTGTGCTGAGAATTAACATTTTCATTCCTCTTAACAATGTGATGTCTGTCTTCATTTCAATCAGGAACCCCCACCCTGCCTCCACAGTTGTGTAATTCATTCCTTCTATTAAACCGTCTTATTTTCTTTACTGCCAGGTTGTGTGCAGGTGCTCAAATCCTCTTGACACCTCAGTGAAAGAGAAAATATCGATGTTCTGCCACGTTGAACCTGAGCAAGTAAGTAGAAATTCCATCTCTGTGTAGGTCATTTTTTTTGCTTCTAATTATGCTAAAGCCTCTTGATCAGTTTCATGAGGCTTGTTGTTATTTTGTAATGGGAGACAGTCACCTGTTCCCTAGAAGGACCGATTGCCATTGGCTCTGATTCACCTTCACCTGCTTCACGGTTCCCCGAACGCACTTGGATCCCTCCTGCCTCCTCTCTGCCCACCCCTTGTAGTTTATGCTCCACCAGGCTGAATGTCTTTCAGTTCCCCTAGTGCACTGACCGATTTCTGTCAGGAATCCGTGTCCCCTCTCCCCATTGGCCTGGCAGTCTACTCATTTTCATCCTTGGGGGCTAATGAGGACATAGTGTTGTCTGAGAAACTCCTGGCCCTCAACCCTCAGGGTTAACACATCCTTCTTTGGGCTCCTTGGTGAGCCCATCCTCCTGTCCCTTGTGTGTGTGTGTGTGTGTCTGCTGTGCGTGTGTGTCCATGTTTGTCTTCCCTCACAGACTGCAAGCTTCTGGAGGGCGAGGACCACCTTACTCCACTTTATGCTTCTGGTGCCTGAAATCTAGGGTGCTGTAGGCTCTCATGCATAGTCACTGTAGCTATGGTATGGGAAACCCAACATTTTGGAACCTGCAATGTATCTAAAGTGTAGTATTTAGTATGAGAATTCTAGTGGTGGTAAGCTGAGATTGTGGCTTTGGCCAGGTTTGGCTGAAGGAGAGTAGAAAGGAAGTTGGGGTCAAGGAATATGCAGATTAGACTATGGAGAGTTTATTTCACTTCTAGGTTATTTGAGGGTCAGGAGACTAAGTAGGAGAGCCCAGCTGGCCCAGAGAGGGGAGCAGCAGCAGCAGGGTTACAGTAAGAGCAGTCCATTTATTTACAAGATTATGAGGAGTGTGGAGGTAAATAGAAAGCAGTTAAAATCATTGGCCAGGCATTTCCACAAACAGAGCGAGAGGAAAGCTTTTGGTCCCAAGCTTCAGGGTGTGAGGGCCTGGGGTCAGGGCTCCTGGGCGTGAGCTCAGTCAAAGGAGTCTGCTTCTCACGGAGCAGGTGGAACACGGAGTAATCTTAGTGTGCTCAACAGCCCTTTACCATGCACTTTAACTATTTTAGATATTTCTGTTCTAGCAAGTGAAGGGAATTCAGTTCTGTAGCAGAATAAGTTGTCATTAGAGTTACTTACTATCAAAAATGTAACGAGCACTTAAATTTCCATACTTCAATTTTAGATCTTTTGCCTGTTTTTTTAATTGAGCTAAAAGAATTCCTTATGTAGTCTGAATACAAGTCTTTTATCACGTGTATGATTCGCACATATTTTCTCCCCACCTGTGGTTTGTCCTCTCATTTTCTTAATAGTGCCTTTTGGAGCACAAAGCTTTTACATTTTGATGAGGTCCAATTTATCTGTTTTTTCTTTTATTGACTTTGCTTTCACTGTCATATCTAAGAACTCTTTGTTTAACCAAGGTCATGAAGATTTTCTTATTTTCTTCTAAAAGTTTTATAGTTTTAGGACTTACCTGATCCATTTTGAGTTTATTTTTGTGTATAGTGTGAGATTAGGGTTGAAATTTTCTTTATGTGGATCTCTGGTTGTCTCAGCCCCATTTGTTGAAAGGACTATCTTTTTATAATATCCTATACTTTTCTTTATGAAGGTGCTTTTTAGGTTCATTAATCCTCATAAAGTTGTTTGGATTTATTTATAGCAACTTATAATTTTTGTTACAACAGTGAATGGCACTTCCTGATTAGATATGGTCCACATGTAGAAAGCCCTGTTGATTTCTGCCCATTGATCTATGGCCTAGCATCCTTACTAAAATTCTATGTAGTCTAATTATTTACCTGTAAATTCTCTTGGTTTTTATGAATAAGCAATGATTTTTTTTTTTTTTTTTTTGTAGAAAAGGAAAGCTTTATTTCTGCATGTTACATATGACCCATATTCACTCTGGGGTGGAAACTTCTGTGTAAATATATCACAATTAGGCCCTGTGCCTCAGAGGGTGAAGCAGGTGCATGAAGGCACCCAAGTACGCAGCAGCTCATGGCCGGTGGTCTCTCAGGAAGAATGTTCCTGAAATCAGTCTCTTGTGCAGTTGAAGCTGTAGTTATGGCTTGTGGTACAGGGGGTCTGGCATTGGATGAGCTCCAGTCGCTTCAATATTGCGATAATCAATGACATTGCATGCATTATTCATTGGCACTTTTTTCTTGTTTTCCAGTTCTTTTTTTTCCTTATCTAATTGTAATGGCAAATATCTCCAGTACATCCTTGAATAGAAGTAGTGATAGCGGTCATTCTTGCCTTTTCTGGACTTTAAATATTAAACATTAATATTTAATGTTAAATCATGTGATGTTACTGTTGGTTTTTTATATTTTTAAACTTTCGATAATCTTAATTAACCAAGAATTTTTAGTATGAATTGATTTTGAATTTTTATCAAGTCTGCATCCACTGAAGTGATTTTTTTCCTCTAATTTATTTCTGTGGCAAATTCCATTCTTAAATTTCCTATTGCAGTGGTTCTCAAACTTTGCTGCACATCAGAATCATTCAGGGAGCTTTAAAAAATATTGCTGCCTACCTCCTACTCCTAGAGATTTTTTTAAAAATTATTTTTTATATAATAGGAGGTCTTCCAGCGAGGACCAGAAAACCTGCTAGACTAATTCTAAAAGAGCTATAACACTATGCCTAGAGATTCTAACTTAAGTGATCTGGGGTACAGCATGGGCTTTTGGATTTTTATAAGTTCCTCTGAGTGGTTCCAGTATGGGTCTGCGTTTGAGAACCACTGTTTCATGAGTTCCTGGGATAGGTCCTCCTTGGACATGATTTTTTTTTAAATGCCATCTGTGGTTTGGATTGTGATTTTTTTTTTTTTTTAAGGATTTTTGCCTCATTTTTATAATAGATTAGCTGCTAATTTTTCTATTCTTCTTGAGTTTGTTTTGGTAGTTTATATTTTTGCAGGAAATTGCCCTTTTTTCGTTTTCAAATTCAGAAGAGTTATTTTCTCAAGGTCACATAGCTAGTAGGAGGTTGCAAGCCCAGTGGGTTTTTGTGTTCACTAAATGACTTGCTTTTTTTCTAAACAGGTGATCTGTGTCCATGACGTCTCATCCATCTACCGAGTGCCCTTGTTGTTGGAGGAGCAAGGAGTCGTAGATTATTTTCTTCGAAGACTCGACCTTCCTATTGAGAGGCAGCCACGAAAGATGCTGATGAAGTGGAAGGAGATGGCTGACAGGTTTGTTTTGCCCGGAGGAGCTGGGAGACCCAGCCTTCTTTCTCCCTCTCTAGGTGCTCAGGGAATCCAACTCTTGCTATGGCACTTTAGCACTCCTGCCATCAACTCGTGTTAGAGAGGTCTTGATGGTAAGAGATGTTCAGAGTGTTAAGAAAGGATCTTAGCTGTCATGTAGCTGCAGCACAGATGAGGAGGTCCTGGGAGGGCTGGGTCAGGTGCTGGGCCTCCAAGCAGTGAGTTCAGGTTATATTCTGTCATGCTTGTCTCTTACTGACTAGAAGATCAGTGCAAACAGGCATCCTAGTGGCGGCAGGTTAGCGCACACAGCTGAAGCCCACACACTGGCCGACCATGGCTGGAGCACTCTGGGTAGTGTCCTAGTTGTTTGAACTGCATTTGGGAATGTGCCGCTCACCCTGCACCAGAAAGGGATCAGTGGGCATGTATTGCCGCTAAGCGCAGTACTTCAAGGACTGTCCCATTCCACTATCTCTTCTTAAAGCTCTGCAGTGCTCTTGTGTCACTTCAAAGATCGTCACTCAGTGTCTCAGAGCAACAGTTGAGCCTTATTATAGTTGCAAAATCAATATGATGTTAGAAGCATTTGGGGAGGGAGGACTCATTCCACTGCTTTTTGATATTTACTTTCATTTTGACGTTTTCCCTTTCAGTCTTTGTCTGTTTACATGTAGCTACCAAAATGGCACACAGTTTTATGATCCTTTTCTTCATAAAACATTCTGAGCATTTTCTTGTTAATAATTGTCCTCTGCAATGAAAGTTTTTAATGAGTACAGACTTTTCTATTGTGAATGTCCCATGACTTGACTCTTCCCTTCACCACGTTAGCTCTTGTGAATTGTCTGTTCATGTCTGTTAATTTTTCTTGTCATTTTGTATTTAAAAAAATTTTTTTTTGTAAGCAAATTTGTTTGAGATTTTGAACTGTCTCTTTGTAACAGTATCTAAAATCCTATCTTCTTTACAAAGCCTGCCATGTTGATCTGAAAATTGCTGCTTCTTTACTGGTCTGTACACAGAACTCAGATAATATCCACTCCCCTTATAATCTTCTTGGACATATTTTCTTCCTCTTCAAAAAGCTATTATGATCTCATGATTCTAAGTAATGGGTGTTTCTTGACATTTGTTTGACAGATATGATCGCTTGCTAGAGACCTGCTCTATTGCCCTTGTGGGCAAATACACCAAGTTCTCAGACTCCTATGCCTCTGTCATTAAAGCTCTGGAGCATTCTGCACTGGCCATCAACCACAAATTGGAAATCAAGGTAAGGAGCGTTGGTGCAGGCACAGTGGGGGTGGTGGGGTCGGCAGGGAAGCAGGATATATTCTCCTAGATGCTGCATGTGTATTTGCTTTATAGTTTTGGAGCTCTGGATTTCTTTTTAGGGATTAAAAAAAATTTGTGGTTGCTTCCTGGCTTTGAGAAAACAATAGAGCATTTTCAGGAAATAATAGAGAGGAAAGATGACGTTTAGAGTAGGGGGTGAGAGGTGACCATGTACAATTGCCCCGTGAGAATGGGGGCCCAGGTGGACCAGAGGCTTGTTGCGCAGTTGATGGCACTGCTTAGACAGCATTCCAGACACCTGGTGGCTCTTGGAGACTTTGGCACACGGGCTGCCTTTCTAACCTGTGCTCGTACCACCTACCTCACCTGTAAAGTGGGAATGAAAGTATCCACCTCATGGAGCTGTGGGGGTTCTCTGAGACATGCGTCTGGTCACCCAGCTGGTATCCAGACCACGGGTGGCACTCAGTTAATGGCAGTTCCTGTGTTCTGGTCGGTGCTGTGGTGGGAGTGTCAGGGCATGACCCTGCTGTCTCTATAGGTGCAGTAGAGTGTCGTGGTTAAGAGCATGGATCCCAGAGCCAGATGGCCAGGGCTCTGTCGCCTGCAAGCTGTGAGACCTGGACAACTTACTTAATCCTCTTTGGGCCTCAGTTTCCTCATCTTTAAAAAGGGATGGTGATAGTGCCGTCCTTCTAGGGTTGTAAGAGCTTCATGAATTAATACAGAGTGCTGAGCCTGGCCTGTGGTAAGCACAGTCTGTGTCAGCTCTCCTTGGAAACCCTCCTGCCTGTCCCCTCTGTACCTTCCAGCTCACCAGCTGGCACTTCTCAGGAGGAGACGAAAGTCAGAGGTAAAGTGGACCTTGGTTCTGAGGCTGTTAACGAGACCCCATGGAGCCGTCCCCCCTGCTGGCTTTGGGGTTTGCCTCCCACTTCTCCGAGTGTTTCTGAGTGTGAGGATTGAGTTTGCTTTGTGCTGGTGGGACAGGTTCCCGCAGAATGACCTGGTATACGTGTTTTAAGAATTGGAGGATCCCATTATGCTGCCCTGACTTATTTTTTGCTAGTTCCTCCATCATTCATTTATTCTACCCAACTCTCAGAGTTGGTCTGTGGCTACCAGGTGTTAGATGGGTGGGCTGAGATACGAACAGTCAACAGCCTCTGCCCTTGAGGATTATCAAGTCTCTTAGATCCGAAGGGAACGCACAGGAGAGAGGATAAGCCTGCCTTGGCAGACACATAAGGAGGGCAAACTTCCTCGAGGAGGGGCCCCAGGGCAGGTTGGGAGATGGAGAAGGCAGAGGGAAGGGCGTTCCTGACAGAAAACAGGCAGACATGTCCGAGGGCTTGGAGCGTGGGGCAGGGGAAGGCAGTGGACGGAGACCATGAATTGGAGGCTGTCTGGAGATAGGCCCTGTGACCAGGGATCATGCCTGGATCTTGCCCTGAGCTTAAAATGCTTGCATTTCATTGCATGTAAATTATACTTCAACACAGTAGGAAAAATTGAAAACAAAACAAAACAAAACAGAAAACCCAGGTGGGAGACGGGCTGGGGAGAGTGTCACTTGAACAGAGAACACTTCAGAGTCTGCTCCGGTGGCTTGGCTGAGGCCAGATCCTAAACAGCCCAAGTGTAGAGTGGAGAGAGCTGGATTTGGGAGTTAAATGATTTTGAAAAAAACTGTTGTATATTAAGATGACCACTTTAAAGCCAACATTAAGAAAGATGGAGGCCGGGCACGATGGCTCACGCCTGTAATCCTAGCACTCTGGGAGGCCGAGGCGGGTGGATCCCTTGAGCTCAGGAGTTTGAGACCAGCCTGAGCAAGAGTGAGACCCTGTCTCTACTAAAAATAGAAAAAATTATCTGGGCGTGATGGCACATGCCTGTAGTCCCAGCTTCCCGGGAGGCTGAGGTAGGAGGATTGCTTGAGCCCAGGAGTTTGAGGTTGCTGTGAGCTAGGCTGATGCCACGGCACTCTAGCCCAGGCAACAGAGCAAGACTCTGTCACACACACACAAAAAATAAACAAATAAATAAAATAAGAAGGGTGGAACGTTGATAGTATTTAAAATTTATGAAAGCGCAGTCTGGAGTCATGAGCCGGTTTCTCTCCTCCCCTGTCTGAACAATGCCCAGTACATAGATTCCACGGACCTGGAGCCAGGCACCTCGCAGGAAGAGCCCGTGCGCTACCACGAAGCTTGGCAGAAGCTCTGCAGCGCTCAGTGAGTAGCGCTTCTGCCTATAGTTTCCAGGGGGTTCTGGTTTGTTTTCATGAAGTCCTGTGCTTTCATGTACTCTAACAGGAAGGAATGTACTTGCTAAAATATCTCTTAATTATTGAAAAGACTACACACCATATGATTTAAGCCTTATAAAAATGCAGCTTACCAATATCATTGGATCTGAAGAAAACCTAATTTTTTTGATATTGCTTACCGTAGGCATCTATTGATGAGGCTTATTTAAAGATTTTTCATTCAGAACATGTGATGAGTACCCATCAGTAGAGTCTCATAAATTGTTTTAGGAAGCTTCCTAAATCCCCCTGGAACGTTCAGCAGAAAAAATTTTTAAAAAGGAAAAAATATATGATAGTAAAAAATTAGCAAGGATTTCTGGTTCGCTGGAATAACTGAGTGTTACGGAGCTGCACGGCTGCTGAGACCTTGGTCAGTGTGGCGGACCGAGCTGACAGAGAAAGGTCCGCTTCGTACTCGGGGGACCACTTTAAGCCAAGAGGTAAAATAAATAATATATGTTTAAAGAATATGAGCAGCTCAGTGTCTGCGGCAAGTGCTGTAGCAATATTACAATTTTGTATACTGTCTTGCTTTTCACTGGTAGTACACATTTTCTTGTGTTGCTAAGAAAAGTCCATGGTTAGGTTTGCAGTTTTTAATTTCAAGGGGTTTACGTGCAGCTCACTGACTGTCTTTAGCACATGTGGTCCCACTAGCGGAATGGATGGAGTAATGTCGAGGTGTCAGCGTCCTGGGGTGGCTCCTTAGGTGGCTGCTGCAAGCTGGAATGACAAAAAAGGGAGTAGCCTTGTGTTGTGTTCTCTTGTGCAGCGGCGTGCTGGTTCCAGGAGGATTCGGTGTTCGAGGAACAGAAGGAAAAATCCAAGCAATCGCCTGGGCTCGGAAACAGAAAAAGCCTTTTTTGGGTAAGGAGCTAGCCGTGCACTCTTCACTCAGAGTAGGAAAGTGTAAGAAAAGGTGCCACGTGGGATCCTATACGTAAAGCAGGGAGGTTATTGAAACGTGCAGCTCAAGTAGAAAGAAGCCTTTTTGGTTCTCTCTGGGAGAAATTCACACTTGTAAAGTGGAAAGTTGTGCTTGTGAGCTACATGCAGATGTCATGGAATTCTGAGAGTGAACTATCTATTAGGAAATCCTGTCCACTTAGCAAACCCCGTAGTTCGTAGTACACAAGGTTGAGTTGTACATCCTCACTTGGCACCACAGCTGACTGTACGAAGTGATTTTGGATGCCTCCGGGTGCTGTATGTCTTAGTAATTTTCAACTTGATCAATTGTGAGTGAGAATTTAGGGAAAGGAAACTTGAATTTTAAAGTACTGAATAGAGTATTGCTTATTTCTAAAATTGGATAAGGTTGCAAAACCTGGCATCTTCATGTACCTTAAAGCCAGTTTTTGAAATCTATAGGTAAAGCATCACAGCAGGGGATGATTGTTTATAGCAGGGAATTAAGAGTTTGTGATAATAATTTTGTGAACAAGCAGGGCACAGACTCCATGGCAGGCTAGTGGGAAAGGTAGGAGCCGCCTTTTTAGTGGAGCTTTGTTTGTTTTTCCCTCCGCCTGGAAGGTGTGTGCCTAGGAATGCAGTTGGCAGTGGTTGAATTCTCAAGAAATGTGCTGGGGTGGACAGGTAAGTGCGTGTTAATTCCTCCTCCTGTGTTTCCTGGGGGGCCGTGAAGCCCGTTGCATCACGGGTGATTGGCAGGTATGGAGAGGGCGGGCCTGGGCTCTCAGCACCTCGCAGCGTGCAGGGAAGGGGCTGCCTGGCTTACTGAGGTGCAGCACAGCTCCTCCACACAGCGAGGAGGGGGCACAGCTGAGCAAACAGTCCTTTGGCCTTCTGCCCCTGCATTTCCTGTTCTTGAGATGGTCTCACTTTGATCACCATGGCTGCCATCTGGAGCTGGTGCCCAGCAAGAAGTCTGTGGCCTAAGTGAGGCTTGTGCAGTTGTTGTGAACTTGGGCTCTGGAGCAATCAGACCTGGGCTCAGATTCTGACTTTATCATTTATAGGTGACTTTAAGCAAATTACTTAGCCTTTCTGGGCCTGTGTTTCTTCTCTAAGATGGGAGTAATAATAGTACCTACTTTATGTGGTTGTAAGAATTAAATGATGCATGTAAACATTTCCCTGGCAGTGCCTGGCAAATAGGAAATGCTAACTATGTATTACTGTGTAACAGACCACCCTGAAACTCAGTGGTTTCCAGCAACAGTGAGTGATCATTTCGCAGTATTCCATGGGGCGACTTAGCTAGGTGGTTTTGCTCCATGCGGTGGTGTCGTATCTGAGATCACGTACTCCTGCCTTGTGTTCATCTGTGTGCTTGGCCTGGTAGGGATGTGGAGGTGGTCTCCCACATGGTGGCTCACCATTCATTTGTTCAGCCCAAGCTCCCTCACACACGGCGACCGACTGGCTTCCAAAACGACAGGCCCACTGTGCAAGCACTCATGCGTGCCAATGTGCACTGGCCAAAGCGAGTGACACGGCCGAGCCCAGTCAGTAGGGGAGGGGAGCACGCACGGGCGTGAATACTGGGCGTGTGGTTCGCTGGGGGCACTGATGGAATAGTCTGCCACAGCCTGTCTAATTCTCTGCAGCCCAGTGGACAGATACTACATCTTCAGAAAGATTTCATGCGTTCTATGAAAAATAAACAGTGCAACCTGAAGGGATGCAGAAGCAGGCTGATTTTACAAAGCATGAGTGATTCTTCAGTGGCCAAGTTAGGGCTGGGATTTATTTCACCTTTTTTCTGAGAGGCTTCCTCACAGTGACCCTGAGGTGGGGGTGGCTGTTTGGTAGGCACCGTGCCCTGTAGTCCTGGCTTCTGAGTCCTGGAAGGCACTGTTCCATCACCTGCCACCTCAGAGCTGGCTTTCTGGGCTCCCTGGACCCTTTCACAGCTCACCCCCCGCTGACTCCCGGTCAGGGTCCCAGGTGGGTGGGTGCCCTGGTGATGAGCTTACCCTTCAGTGGAGACCAGACCCTGGTTCAGGCCAGGAGGGGAAAATACCTGCTCTGACACAGAAAGAGCTGGACGCAGCACCGGGAACTGGGGCCTTTGCTTTTTAGTCTTTAGTGGGTTTGCCTATGGTTAGATGGTACATTCGATAACGGGTAGAAAGGTTATCTCAGCTGAAACCAGTTAATTTCTGATTTAGCTACTGAGTGAGGCAATTGAATAGGACAGTGTGTTAGATCCTGAGGATGAAAGAAATGTAGAAGAAATTGTACTTGCTCATGTTGGAGTGAGAGGGGAGTCGGAAACAAAAGTGAAAACATATATTAAGACGGGTGGGGGTGGGGAAAAAAGACAACAATATAGAAATTGTAAAGATGTATTATCTACATAAAAATTTTTAGGTTATGCCAATGGTTTTGATCTCCCCATTTTGTACAGCTTGACTTCCTAGAGAGGTATAGATTTAGTGGAATAAATTCACCTGTGTTTGTGTGTTGAGGGTTTTATATCTTAAAACTTCTGTCCCTAGTTTTTGTTCCAATCATTGATCCTAAACTGAGGAGGGAAATTGTGATTTAGAGCTTAGCAAACAAACTAATGAATAATCACTTTTGTTTGTAAACATTTTTGTGACACAAGTATTTTGATTTTTCAGATGCTAATTCTACAGAGTTTGACCCTAAGACCAGTCATCCCGTGGTGAGTCAAGTGTGGCACCTCCACAGGGCTCAGGAGGGTGTGTGAGGGGCATTCGTGAACGTGACTGATGTTTAGCGACAGGGAGTGAGACCACTTGGGTCCATTCCAGACAACCCTGAGGTCTTGGGCTTTCAGACCGACTGCACAGGAAAACCTTTTATTTCTTCATTATGTAATTCCTCACTAATCTTTCCAATTTACCATAGGAAGTTTAAAAGACAGATACCAGTCCAGCCAACTAGAGGGGATTCTTGATTAAAATATTACTCCATCCCTGCTCCCCGCATTTCCCAGGAGCACCGTGTCAATAATACTAATATGAAACACTTAAGCAGGCACTAGTCTGTGCCAGCTGCTGTTCTCACCACCTTATGTATATTCATTCATGTAACCCCCAGCCACAGTCCCAGGAAATAGGCTTATTATTGGAGAACCTCTGGGATCTAGCACTGATTGGTTTAACGGCCACAAAAGCATTTTCAGGCCAGCATACCTCATGTTAGATCTGGAGCCAACGGCATGTGGCACTGCCCAGCCCACTGTATTGCTAAGGCTCACGGAGGAGGGACTGTGCCTTTATTCATCTTTGAATCCCCAGCTCAGGGCTGACAGGCATGTAAAGGGCGCTTATTTTTCTCAGCATTCGAGTGTCGAGTACCTACTACGTGCTAGGGGCTGCTCTTGCCACTGAGGATGCTGTGCTAAGTGAGGTGGACACGGTGCTTGAGCTCAACAGCACCTGGGCAGCATCGGTGTGTTTGCTGACCTGAAATTGAACTTCGCTAACACTAAGACCTCTCGAGGGGCTGAACAAAGGTTTCGAAGTGTGGGGTTTTGGGGTGAGGGGGAGCAGGGCACAGAGAAGGCCCGGGAGGTCGGAAGGCACTCGAGGCGCTGGGCTGAGAGGTGAGCGGGACTGTCCCTGCTGGGCGCCGTGGCCCACCCGTTCCACAGACACTTGCTGAGCTCCTGCCAGGTGCCCGCCCTGCCTCCCCTGCCTTCGGGCAGCTCATCAGGCTGGCAGGGGAGACAGACGTGTTATAACGTACCTAGTCTCGCATCCCTGCTACTGTATTAGTCGTTCTTAGAATGTGCCGCTTACAAGCTGGAGTGCTGGAGCAGGAATAATCCAAGGAGGGAGCAACTGCTTGAACCTCTGCGCAATAAAGGTTTAAAAATGAGCACTGGGAGGCATTCTCCCCCGTTACAAAATGAGAACCTACTTATGGCTTTATTCCATTTAGCGAAGGTGGTCTGTCTCCTAACACAAGCAGAGTGTTGTAGTTCATGTGTGTTTTCTGAACATCTCCAGGTTATAGACATGCCAGAACACAATCCTGGGCAGATGGGCGGAACCATGAGGCTGGGCAAGAGGAGAACCCTGTTCCAGACCAAGAACTCGGTTATGAGTAAGAGCTGCCCCACGCTGGCCCAGCCCTCAGCTCGGCATGTCCAGGACGTGTGTCTCAGGGTGGTGCAAAGCCACTTCATTTGAGTCAACCTAATCAGATTTTATTCTAACAAAGTAGTAATAGGTGCCAAAGACTTAGGGAAATTTTGGGAGGAAAATATTTGTCAAAGTGACTCTATTAGATGCATTTTCTTTCCTGCTCACTGGGAAAATTCCACCTTTACTCCGTTAGCAGAGGCAGCCTGTGTCTGTCTGGAGGGTCCATAGCAGCACAGTTTGAGAGTCACTTGAGTAGGGGATCTTTGGGGATTTTTAACCCTAATGTTCTGTGGGTTGGGGGACATTAGGTGACTATGAACGAGTCAGTACAGGAGCCACTTGCAAATGCAGTGCCTGTTCAACTGCAGCCACCGGGTGTAACGACCTTTGATGCCTGCGATTTGAACTGCACGGTCATCAGAGGTCATCAGTGCAGCTCTTAACATGTCCCCCTTCCCTACATCATTCTCAGCGCCTTGACTGGGTGACATATCCTGATTGTTTTCCAAGCAGTTTCTAGCAGCGAAGTGCTCGCACTCAGAAGTCGTGTTTTGAGGGTGGCGGTGAACGTCTGTTTCTGTTAGTTTTCCTTAGTGTGGTCAGAAGGAGTCAAAAGCCCAAGAGTTAGTCAAAGTTGTGCTGTTGAGAGCAGGTGACTATGGCGGAATGGTGGAGCTAGTCTCAAAAAGGCCAGGCAGCGTCGGTGAGGAAAAGTAAACTGGGAAGCAGAGCGGGGTTGTGCGTCAGTCATTCTGTGGAATCAGTTCTTCACTCCCAGTGTGTTTGTTTGCAGGGAAACTCTATGGAGACCCAGACTACTTGGAAGAGAGGCACCGCCACAGATTTGAGGTGAGGATTCGAGCTGGCTTCTTCCTGTTACTGGGAAAGACAGTAAGCTGAGGCCAACAAAATTATTTTTCATGCTTCAACAGGTAAATCCAGTCTTGAAAAACTGTTTGGAAGAGCAAGGCTTGAAGTTTGTTGGCCAAGATGTTGAAGGAGAAAGAATGGAAATTGTGGAGTTGGAAGGTGATTACTTGGGCATTTCTATTTAATGGAAAACTTAGCAGGGTTTTGTTTGCATGTGGGAAAGTGTAAAAATGTATCTTATCACTCCTGACCTAACAGAATTAGGAAGCAGGGCTGTCGTGTGAGGGAAAGGGTCTTGGTGAACGAGGGACTGGCACCCTGAGAAGTTCATCTTTGTGCATGGCCTTCCTTGGGCAGTCGTTTACCTTCTGGCCACAGTTCCTCCTCCAAAATGAGAGTCTGGACTTGGTACTAAAGCTCCCTCGGCTCTCACATGGACTGCCCAGCTCAGCGGGCAGGAGTCACGGCAGCCAGGGCCTCTCTCAGGCAGGACCCTGGAGAGGAGGCGCCTTCAGCTGGAAGGGGACAGCAGTGCTGGAGAAAGTGCATCAGATTGCTCGTGCTTTGGGGTTACCTGTGCCTAGATTCAAATGAAGAAGTCATTTTCAAAGAATTTTAGGGTCTGTGGAAATGTTGAACTGTTAATAAGATTTTTTTCCTCTCATCTTTCACATTTTATGCATAACATACATAATGAAGGTGTATCTTTTGAATTTCTCTTGCAGATCATCCCTTTTTTGTCGGGGTTCAGTACCACCCTGAGTTTCTGTCCAGACCCATCAAGCCCTCCCCGCCATACTTCGGCCTCCTCCTGGCGTCCGTGGGGCGGCTCCCGCATTACCTCCAGAAGGGCTGCCGGCTCTCGCCCAGGTGGGCGCACTCTTTGCTTCACTGACCGACTCCTCTTCTAGGCCTTTAAGGGGTCACTGGGTCATTACAGCGAGGTGTCACAGTCAGTTATAAGAAAAATCCACCGGTGCCTGGGCTGGGTGTCCTTTGATGGGTGTCACGTGCTCCTTCTCAGGTCTGCCCCAAAGCTTCCTGTCCTTTCTCCCTGTTCTCCCAGGCTGCTTCCCGGTGTGTTAGCGAGGTCCCCCCCCACCCTGCAGCATCCGAGCTCCAGTGGTGCTGGCAGGGTCCTGTCTGGCAGAGGACCTTTTGGCACATGTTAATATGGGAAATCTGGCTTTTCAGGGAGGGGGGTTTGCCCATTGCTCCCTTTGTCTGAAACCAGTTACTCCGAGGTGGTGATTGAGGGCATCATGACTGAAGCATAAATAGAATGTGTATCTTGTAACTGGAAGAAGAAAATCTCTCAGCTTCATGCTGAATATATTATGCAGTAAAGAGCCTTTCTGATTTCTGCTGTGTGCAGACAAGTGTCCCTGTAGTAATGGTGGCTACAAAAACAGGGAAGTAAAGTGAGTTTTTGGTGGGAGATGCTGAATGAACCATCTGAATTCTACAGGGACACCTATAGTGACAGAAGTGGAAGCAGCTCTCCTGACTCTGAAATCACTGAGTTGAAGTTTCCATCAATAAATAATGACTGATCTTGTAACGTAAGTGATATTTTTAAGATTTAGTTTTAAAAAAAAATAACACGCTGGGGTTACAAGAATACCATATAAGTTTAGTGCTGAAATGTATCTGCCAGAGAATGAAAGTGGTGAGGTCGGTGTGGGTGTCCAGTGGACAAGGCCTCCTCCGAGTCGCAGCACACCTGCCCACCCCGCTTCGGGGGCCACAGGGGAACACCAGTCACCGGGCAGTCGTGTCATTACTGATTGCTATATTCGGGTGCCAGTGTGGCCAATTCTGGGGTAACTGGTTCTTAGACCCTGTTGTTTCCTGTAGCTGTAAACTTGGAGATCTTGAAAGAGGTGACAGGTATGACAATGTGGCATTTCTCATTTTTTGCTTTCAAGCTTTCATCGGAAAGTACTTTAATACTGCTTGTGAAACAGTTTTGTATTGATTGCTGCTTATTCTGGAAAGCCTTCAAAATCCAAACAATCATTGAACACTTGGAACGTTTGGCTTTATAGTAACAGGGTCTGTCAGTGTACAAAGTGCACTAACTGGGCACTGCCACGAATCATAAAAGCCCTTCAAGGTAACTGAGTGGGCTGTGTCAGTAGAGGTACAGAGTCTGCATCAGAAGCGAGTGGGGGTGTTGGAGTCTGTGGAGTCTCGAAGGAGAACCAGAGATATGGGTGTGGTCCCACTGCGGGGATCCACAGGTCCCTGGGCATAGGTGAGACATGCTGCTGCCCTGTGGCATGGGCAGGGGGACCTCCTTGCACGCTGTGTACTGTATGTTCACCACCGAGGGCCTGTGGTGCTGGTCCAGCGCTGGTCTGATCTAATGATCACGACCGCTTCCCCTCTGCCCTGGCGGATAGGCCACCTGACCTGCAATAACCGTGATAGGCAGGCGGGCTGGGAGGTGAGTGAGGGCCAGCAGGAAGGCCGTGTTGCTCATTCCAGGCCAGGTAAGCATTTAACACGACGCACTCATTATCTCCTGACCACACAGATTGCTGTAGGCCGTTTGACAGTGTAAGAAACTGATAAAAACAGAAACTTTCACAGTACAGGAGGTAGATACTGGGTCAATTATATGGAACTTCTGATGGCCTAACCAGTGGAGAATTGCTTGTCAGTAGCACTTTTAAGAGGCTGGGTGCCGTGGAAGAAGAATGCTTGTATTAGGACAGATGTAGAAGTTGAGATGTGAGATCTTGAGAAAGTATGATTCTGCAGAAATTACAAATTTAGCTTCTAATTATTCTTCTTAGGCTCCTGTTCTGCCGTGAAAAACAGGCATAATTTCCCACGGCAGCTGACTGTAAATTCTGACTTCTTTACTTTAACATGCATCTTATAATTGCTAAAACGTTTTTTTTTTTTTTTTTTTTTTTTTTAACAGGGATGATTCTTCAAGAGGGCCTTCAAACTTTGGTAGCGTTTACAGCTTTGATTTTACACTCGGCTTTTGACACTTCCTTTAAATTATGTTTTTACTGAGATTATTTTATTATAGGGGAAAGGTTTTGGGAAACTTTGTCACTTGCATGTCCCATCATGTGTCCTGGCTCCTTCTACGTGGTGTTCTGCCTGCTGTGCCACAGTTTCCTTTGCAGTTCTTGAGTTTCTGAGACGAGAATCGGCACCAAGGGTGGTTGGGGCTGGTCGAGTGCCTCAACCATCACCTTGTTTCCCCAGCTACCTCGCGTCACTGCCTGTTGCTTTCCCGTTATAAAGTGTGCCACGGGGACTGGATGAGCACAGAAGGATGACTTTAGCTAGTACTTCCAATGCTTGGTGCTGGGAACCTGAGGGCTGCTTACCACTAAGAAGCAGTGAAGCCAGAGACAGAATCTTGATACTGCCCTGAGTTGTGGGGACTTTCAGTGCCAACTTTTGGCCAGTCCTCATCATTCAATGGATGGTCAGTTTGGTGTCACATGAAATAGCAAGAAGTCTCTCTCTCTGTAGTGTGATCTTAAGATCTCCCTGCCTCTGGCTGCTCTTCCATTCCTGGGGCTGGGAGACACTCCTTGCATCAAGGGGTCACTTTAAAAAGAACAAAGAGTCTTTTGGGGAAACTGCCTCTAACACCCTCTCATATATAGACAGCTTTGACTCGAGGGTACTTTTTTCTTTCTGGATGGTGTTATTACTGCAGTTGAAATGCAATATAAAAGCTATTTTCTTAATGTGACATTAACAATAGGCACAGCCGTGTGCATCCTATACTCTGGCTGGACTCAATGTATACTCTAACTTAAGAAATAAATAATGCAGAACAAGAGACATGCTTTGTTTTCCGTTCTCTGTGTCGTCTGGATGGAAAATGCATGAGTGCCGTGCCGGGCGTGCCGTGCACAGTCACCTCACTGTGGGCCCCGGCGCCCCTCCAGGCGAGCAGCCTCAGGTGAGTGAACAACCTGATAACTTGTTTGCAAACTAAGAAATGAGCCCTGCTTTTAATAGGAACCAGAATTTTCCAGAAAGCCTTCAAATACAGGTTCTCAACACATAAAGAGAGCAATTAAAAGACGCATGAGCGCCGAGTATGCTGCTTGCTGTTGGGAAAGGGGCGGGATGGACACGTGTTATTTAGGAAGGTCTTTTCCTCTGCAGGTCACCGGACCTGGGCACTCCACACACACGGCCAGGGGGCGGCAAAGACTGCTTTGTGCCCTGGCTCTTCCGCCACCTGTAGCCTTCTGAGTGCAGGCCCAGCAGCTGAAGGTCGCTGTCCTGAGTGGTTTGTCCTCCACAGTGACATTGTAGGGTGTTGGGGACACCCTCTGGCCTCTGAGCACACCTGCTTAGGGATGAGCTGGCTCCTCTGCAGACTCTGGAGGCAGGAGCTCAGATCTCAGGCCTGACTGCTTATCAGTGCTGACAGCCTTTACTGCTCACTGACATTTGAGACCTGGAGGTTGGGGAGGAAAAAGTTTCCTTCCTGCAGCATCTGGCCCAGCCCCTACATCAGAGAGATTCAGAAAAGAACTGGGCTCTCATTCATCTTTCCACTCGCTGGTCCAAGGCCCACCACCACCCTTGAGGCCCAGAAGCCCGTGTCCCCGCCTCCTGACCAACAGCAAGCGGCCTTTGTCTGCCTCTCTCGTAGACAAAATATCTTCACTTACACAGAGATCTTCATGCTTGCCTTGGTACTTTGAATGTAGCTGATTGAGCATGATTCTAACTTCCTTTCCTACCTGGTGGTCTCATCAGTCTTCATTTAAAAAAAGTCCCCAAACTGAGGGTTTGACATGCCCACCGGTGGCACTAGTGCTCCCACAACATGGGGACTTGGTTAGATGTGCGGTAGCTTGGGGAAGCCTCCCAGTGATCACGTTCCTGCCCCTGCCTTTCAGATGGCCTCACTGACCAACTGTCACGTACTGGCCACTTGCATAATGGTTCTGAGAGAAGGACCCCCAGTGGCTCTCTAGGGCTTGCAAAGCCCCACCAGCCCTGGCTGTGGCAGACAGGATTATACTAGGGATGGGGGCCAGGGCTGGACTGCATAGGAGGGTAGCCTTCCATGCCCCGTGTTTACTGACCAGTGCCTGGAGGCTTCTCGCTGTGTCCTTAGAGTAAATGTCCCTTCAGTCCAGGGGATCTGAGCAGGCTCTTAGTCTGTAGCAGCTGAACTGAAGCCTGCCTTCACCCTGCCTTTATAGAAACCTGTTGTTTCCCAATAAAAGCATTTCCAAGGACTGTGAGGCCTGGACTAGCATCTAGCATTGGGCCTGGCACGTGGAAAGTGCTCACAAATTGCCACTCTTGACTTCTTGAGTAATGCATTCTTTCTTTGTGTAGTTCTCAAGTAACGGTGGTGACCCTGGGGCAGCTCAGCGGGTGGGTAACAGGAGTTTGGTAACCTGTCACGATACATGCACCCATTATCCTATTTGGTCCCTGTGACCAGCATGAGTTTTCTTTTTTGAGACAGTCTTGCTGTCGCCCCAGGTAGAGTGCAGTGGTGTTACTGTAGCTCACAGCAACCTCAAACCCCTGGGCTCAAGCGATCCTCCTGCCTCAGCCTCCTGAGTAGCTGGGACTACAGGTGTGCACCATGATGCCCAGCTAATTTTTCTATTTTTAGTAGAGACAGGGTCTCACTCTTGCTCAGGCTGGTCTTGAACTCCTGAGCTAAAGCAATCTGCCTTCCTCGGTCTCCCAGAGTGTTAGGATTACAGGCGTGAGCCACCGTGCCTGCCCTCAGAGCAGTATTGACTGGTTAGGAGATGTCACCTGGCTGCTGAGTAGAAGGGCTGGAGTCCTGAAGCTATTCTTGTCTGTGTACTCTATGGATGTGGCCAAGGGCCCCTAGACCAAGGAAGTTTTAGAGAGTCAACTGAAATGTGTTCCATGGGACCCCAGTCCTGTGAAATGCCCTGTTTGACAAGGTTAAATGCATTTCTGGTGGCTCACACCCCAAATTTAGGAGTATCCTTGCTTGTTTCATCAGCAGATAGTGGGTATCTACCACATGGCAGCCATACCAAATCTCTGTCCCTCAGAGCATGCATTTTAGTGGGGGAAACACCAAATCTACACAGTGTGACAGTCCTACGGAGAACAAAGATGGAAGCAGGAAAGGGAGGAATGGCCATGCTGGGAGGTGGTGTAATTTAAAAGAGGACTGGAGGAAAGTTGAGCAGGGACTTGAAGGTAGAGAGGAAAGGAAATAGGAGCCATGCAGCTACCTGGGGGGTGTTGCAGGCAGGGGTAGCAGCCAGTGCAAAGGCCCAGAGGCAGGTGTGCAAATGAGACGAGCTGGTCAGTGTAGCTGGAATGGTTTGTGCAAGGGCAAAAGAGGTTAAGGTCAGGTGGGCTGGTCGTGGAGAGCTGTGTGGGCCATTGTTGGGCTTTTGATGAGATGGGGAGCTTGGGGGGCTTTGGGTGCAGGCACAGCAGGGTCAGACTGGCTTTTCAGTGCCTGGCTTGGCTGGTGGAGATAGCAGGGGAAATGGCCAGAGCAGAAATCCTCTCCTGTGGCAGGAGGGGTCTTGGAATGGGAGTCAGACCCTTCCTGTGCAGGTGCTGCTCTGCCATAGCCAGCACAGATGACAAATGGCCCTGCCCCCTGCCCGTTGTCATTGTCTTAGGTGAAGTGGCTGAAGCAGAGGCATAGCACTTTGCCCTCTGGCTCCTGGTCTTTAAGACAGAGCTGGACTGCAGCCCGACCGACTGTCATTCTCCCCAGCGGCCCTGCGCTGTAGGAGCCCAGGGCTGGTGGGCTGGGCATGGCACTCACGACCCAGCAGCGTCTGACCAGCTGACCAAGTGTCCGAGTAAGAACCATTCTTGCCCCAGGCATGTGCAATTTATTAGAGAGCTCTGACAGCCACAGGTTCCGGCAAGTCCAGGGTGGGGGCTGCAGGGTGGCCTGTCTGCCCTGTGACCACAGTCACCAAATGTGTCTCGCCATCTGCAAGGGGCTCCAGGATGACATATCCTTTCTGGCACCAGTCTAGCCAACTGGAGTCACAGACCCCACCCTGGGCCAAATGAGCATTTTAGGAAGAGGGACAGTCCCTTCTAGCTCAGCCCTAGGGTAACTCTGGCCAAGGTTTTACAAATTCTTACTGAAAGTAAGGTTCCTCGGAGATAGTGCTGAGAGCAATTTCTTAGCTGCACAGACCAGGGTCTGCTCAGGGTTGAAGCCACGTGGGGACCAGCCGAGGTGCCGTGTTGAAGGAGCTCTGAGTGGCCCGGATGGGTTTTATTGGTAGGACTCAGGTGTAAACAGGAAATCCCTGCAGCTCCCTGCGGAGGGCGCAGTGCCGTCGTGCCGCTCGCTGGCGCCCTCACAGGACGCAGCAGGTGCAGGACACGGGCCAGTGCCGCCGCAGCTGCTGCTGGAGCTGCTCCTTCTCCGCCGTCAGCACCTTCACCTTTTCCTCCAGCCGGCCCAGCTCCACCATCCACTTCTGAGGACGTCGTAGAAGCAGGTGGCTGCGCCGACATCGTCCCGGGCCAGCCCACCCCCCCGCCTGGGCTTGAACTCGGGGAGGGAAAGCCCAGGGAGCCTGGGGGCCTCTCAGCTAGGCAGGGACCAGGTCCCTCGGCCATTTTGCCCCCGTGACCACATCAGCCCTGGGGTCCTAGAGAGAAGCTGCCAGTGTGCCAGGCCTGGGGATGCAGCCTCCGCACCCCCAGCCGTCCTCTGCTTTTCCACCACCCGATGTTCCGCTCTTGAAAAGGCTTTTCCTTGGGGCTGCTCCAGCACCCCTGCCTCCTTTCTTTAGGGCCTGCCCTAAAATGCAGTACATAGTCCTCGGGGTTTCCTGGTGACTTCTGAATATTCAGGTCTCTTCCTCAGCCACTCAGGATTGAAGGCCTTAACCGCCCATGGGGGCTATGCAGGCACCGCGGGAAGTGGGACGCTGTATAGATTTTTAAGAGAGCACTTGGGCCTCTCCCACCAGCCACTGAGCAGTGGCGTGGGGGATGTTAGTGGGGTAATTTTAATTCCACCCCTCCCATGTATTCATGGGGTGACGCAGGACCCAGGGAAACGTGAGGGCTGGCCCAGGGCTGCTCGGTGAGTGGCCAAAGGGCCTTGGGGTCAGCTTGGCCCCACCGCACCTGCCCCCTGGGCTTCCTTACCTGCCTGCACCACTCCTGGATGGCGCTGGCGGACAGTGGGCCCTGGATGCTCCCCTCGCGCCGCAGGAACACCTCCCCCTGGTCTGTCTGGTAGAGCTGGGGCTCGCCCTGGGCCTTGGGGGTGTGCACGGTCAGGCGGATCACCTTGGGAAGGGCAACAGCAGCTCTGGCAGGTGCTGCACCTGAGAGTTGGCGGCCCCCAACCCCGCTCAGACCACTCCTCATTGCTCTCTGGCTCTGTCGGGCAGCTTGGCAGGGCGGGCGCAGGGGCTGCCCCAGCCTCTCCTCTGTGCCCTGCTCCGCCGCTCCTGGCCCTGGCACGCCCCGCAGAGCCGCATGGGCCATCGTCTTGTTGAGTGATGACAGATGACCAAACAGACCCAGAGGCCTTCCCGTGCCGCAGGCTCACCTTGAGGGGAACACTGGTCGTGGAGGTGCTGACCACGGGGATGAAGGTGAGGGTGTAGGCGTTGGGAAAGACCTGGGGCTTGAAGCCCTGCAGGACGGAGTCCACCAGCAGGCGTGTGCGGTCCTCATCGCGGTGGCTGCAGCGGATGCCCTGCACCAGGCCGCTGTCCTCCACGCCCACGAGCAGGCTGCCGCCCTCGCTATTGAGGAAGGCGCACACGTAGCGCCGCACGTGGTGCTTGAAGGCCAGGTTCAGGTACTCGCCGCCGCCCCGCTTGAACTCCATGTTGCGTGTCTCGCTGCCCAGGAAGGCGCCCTGGAACAGCTGCTCCTGGCCCAGGATCTCCTGGTGCATGATGGCGCTGTCGGAGCAGACGCCGCTGGGCCGGCTGTGGCAGCTCTGCTGCTGCCGGGCCCGGGGCCGTTTGGCCGACGTGACTGTAGGCCAGGCAGGCACTGGGAGGCCGGAGTCCGGGCTGGGGCTGGGGCTGGGGCTGGGGCCTGGACTCAGGCCACTGTCCTCCTCCTGCTGGGGTGGAGATCAAAAGCAGGGTGTATGGGTCCAGGCAGAAGTTGGGACCCTCAACCTTGAGACAGACTGCGAGAACCCCCAGCTGCACCCGTCTGGGGACCAGCCCCCACAGGCATCCTGATACCTGCTCCCCTAGGCTGAGGAGCCCAATTCTGCCCACCCTCCTGCAACCGGTGCGAGAAACCCTGCTGGATCAAAGGTTCAGACCGGCCACTGCTCCTTCCCCTGTGGGCTGGGCCCTCTTCCTAGCTGAGCTGTGGGTGCCTGCTGGGTAAGAAGAGGTTTCTGCTTCCTGAGGCTGGGAGCTGGGACACCTGTGGGCCACTCTCGTCCCACTTGGGTTGCAGACAGGCCTGCAAGGCCCAGGACCAGATGATTCCGGGAAGTATCTCAGCACCCTGACAGGGGTGTCACAGAGCTGCAGGCCTCTGAATTGAGAGGGGCTCCCAGAGCCCCCACCCCCTTCCTGATCTCTCTGGAACCTTGGCCCACCACTTTCCAGACTACTGAAAATTCCCCCTGAATCTCAACTCTCCTCTGCTTCTCCTGAGTCCCCTTCCGGGGTTTCTGCCCTGCTTGAAGTCTCTGGGCATGAGCCTCCTCACGGCCACTTCCCGGCCTGGGCCTCCCCAGCCAGCCCCTCGCTGGTCTCCCCACCTCCAGGCTTCCCCCTTCCCAGCCACCCTCCTCACTGACCCTAAGTGCCAGTTGGATTGTCACTGCCCCTCACAGCCCTTTCCTGAGTGTGCACTGGGGCACATCCCTGCTAGCCCTGCAGCTCCACAGAGAAGACAAATTTATCAGTCTTAGAAACGGGAAAATTGTCATACAAACGTGACATCAGGCACATGTGTAGAAATGTGAGTCACAGAACTGTTTAGTTCTGCAACAGTTTAAACACCATGAGTTTTCACCCCGAAAGAAGAAAAACTAAGATCGTCTGACTCATGGAGTGACCTGCCCTAACTTCCCACCCCCCAATAAAGCCCCCTGCTCTGCCTTGGTCTACAGCCTTGGTGACCTGGTCCCTACCCCCTGGCCTAGCTCCTTCCTCAGTTCCCCCTACAGCCTTCATCCTGAGGTCCAATGACAAGAAATGGCTTGTCCTTCTGCAAATGCAACATTGCCCTTCACCCCCAGGGTTGTTTTGCACGAGCTGTGTCCCTTGCCTGGAATGTCCTTCCCCCAGTACCTGTCAAAACTCCCTAAGTGCCAGTTGGGGTTTCACTCCCCTGTGAATTTGTCCCCAGAGAGCAGTGTGAACCCTTTCTGTCCTCCCACAGCTCCGAGCACAGCCACCTCGCAGCTCTGTGACCAGCTGTATCCGGTTCTGTTCACAGACGCAGGGCTCCCGGAGGGCAGGACCTGGGCCTGTAACCTGCCTTCCTCCTGGCACACAGTGGGCATGTCTGTCAACTGAGCAAATGAGCGGGGCCAAGGAGAAGCCAGGACCCCTGTGTAGCCTATGGCCTCCCAGGCCCGGAGGCTGAAATGTAAAAGAACTCAAGGAGGAGGCCACCCTTTGGCCTTTCTTTGCCCAAGCACCTGGGTTGCACTGCAAGGCCCAGTGGCCCTCTGGGTGGAAGCTGGCAGTACCACCTCAAGCCATGGGCATTTGAGCAGCAGCCCCCAAGTTGGCAGGTTTGTCTCCATTCCTCAAAGACACCCCTCCACCCCGACTCCGCAGGCCATTCACACCCAGGCCTGTCCCGCAGGGGGAAGCTTTGGAGAAAAGTCCCCGTGCTTGGGGAAAGTCCCACTTACCTCTCGGCGGTTTAAGGGCCCCCGGCCCTCACCCACCACCAGCTCCTTCCCGTGCGCTGCCAGTTCCTTGAGGATCAGGTGCTCCTCCAGGGCCATCTGCAGGCGCCAGGGCAGGGAGGCCAAGGCGGCCCTGTGGGTGGCCACCTGCACCAGTGCGTAGGCCTTGCGCGGCCGCCGCACCACCTCGATGTGCTCCCGCGCCACCGGCAGCTCAAGCCGCTCCAAGGTGTCTCGCAGCAGGCAAGTGAGCACGGGCACTGAGAACTGGGGGTTCAGATGTCCCACATACAGAGTGTGCATTCCGGGAGCCGCCTGGAGGCCCGAGTCCTTGGGCAGGGACTCTTCTGGGGGGAGCTCTTGTAGAGGCTGCTCACCCCGGGGCTCCATGAGGGGCTCCCACACCTGTGTTTACGCTGATCTCTTCCTGGGGATCATGGGAGTGTCCCTCGCAGGGGTTCGGGGACTCCTCACTGCAGGCTGCTCCTCCCAGGGCCTGGACTCGCCGCTTGGCCCAGGGCCTCCCAAGGGACTCAGGGCGCCAGGGCTCCTGGGAGGCTCGCAGATTGGCAGAGCCGGGCAGGGCCAGAGCGAGGGAGAGGGAGAGCACAGAGGGCCGGCAGGAAGGGGCCTGTCACCCACCCACGGCCTAGGACAGGAAAGAGGAGTCAGGCAGGACTGAGCCAGACACAGCCTGTGGGGAGACAGAGGATTTGCCCAAAGAGGGGCAGAAGGGACCAGAACTCAGGTCTCCGAGGGCCCCACAGTGTCCTGCCCATGGCCCCAGGGGTCCTGTCTTCCCTCCCAATCCACAGGCCAGGGGCCTCCTAGGTCCCCTCAGGGTTTCCTGCCCACCGGAAGATTGCCTCCGGGCACCAGCGAAACCTTTTCAAGAGGGCCTTTTGGAGAAGAGGCCTTAAGCCCGGACCCTCAGGACTGGCCAGCAGCCCCATTGCTGGAAACTTGTCAGGGCCGGGTCAGAGGGCTTTGGAGCAGAGGTTCTCACACTTTTGGCACATCGACGAACGTATGGCCCCTCCCCAGAAAAACGGCCTTGGCATATGTACATATAACGTGAGGACACTCACAGACCCTAAGAACTCCCAGTCTAGACTGAGGCCACCATTTTTGGTCCAGAGAGCAGAAGTGAGGAGGGGCAGAACAGGGGTTAGAGCTGAGGCTTTTGCACCCCCTGCCCCCAGGCCAAGGAGCCTCACTCCTGAGCTAAGGGTGTGTGGGGTCGTCCCTCTACCGATGACCCCACATACCCAGCCTCCGGTTTGCGTGGTAGGTACCCATAGTCTGCATCTTTTCAGATAGAGTCCTTGAGGCAGTCAGGGCCTGCGGCTACCATGGCTGAGGTCAGGCATTCAGGTCAAACAGAATAGCAGGAAAGGGAAGGCGGCCTATGACCTTCATGTCCTGATGGCTCCTGGGGGAGCACGGGAGGTGCCTGACCTGAGCTCCCACAACCCTCTGACCCCCGGCCAGCAGCTCTCAGGGTACTTGGGGGCTTGGCATGGGGGGCAGTAAGAACCAGGGTTATAGGAAGTGGGCGGGGCCCGCGCAGCTTCCTCTGTGATCTCATGAGGGTCAACAATGCCTTCTTGGCCAGCCGCATGCAGACAGGAAACTCCCCAGCTCCCTGTGGACCCCACCACACTGGAAGCAGATACAGCTGCCCACCCACCTTGCAGCTTGGCCACGGGGCTCCCACTCTCTGACAGCGTCCAGGACCCAGGGGCTGAAGACTTTCCTCCAGCCATAACATCTCTCTAGGCCCCAGTGCCCACACAGGCCACCAGTTGCCACCTCTTTCAGTCCTGTCACCTACAGCCTCCACCTCTCTCTCCAGTCACTAATCCCAGGCTCCACTGAGCACTGACAGGGCCCACTGATGGATAAGAATGCATGTGGCGGGGTCCAGGGCTCCCCCAACGCCAAGCCCTTCTCTACGCCACAGACAGAGGCTGCCGTCCAGAAGAGCCCTGAAAAATGGGTCAAGCATTGCCATCTCTTTGGAAGGACAGGGTTGTTACCTGCTGTTTGATGGGAACCAAGACATGGGTGGCACACAACTTTTATTAATGGATTAGCTTTCATTAATCTGTTCTTGGACAGGTGGGGGCTGTGGTACGTGCTGTTCATCTGCGGCCCACACTGCTTCCGGAAGCCCTGACTGGGGCAGTGAGGATGGAGGCCACAGGCAGATGCTTCAACTAAGGAAGCTGTTTGACATCGAAGAGAAGCTGCTTTCCTTGCAAGCAGCCATTCTGAAGATGTCACTGAACGTTCCTGTAGGGACCGAGGGAGTAGCTTGGTAGGGAACGTGAGTAAACAGACTATGGTGTGGGGGCAAGGGAGAGGCCCAGGTCCCAAATGGTGGCAGTGTGAGGCTCTGGGGAGAGCCCGTCAGGTGACCTCTCCTTGCCCTCCGTTGAAGCCAGGTGGGACTCAGCTGTGACTGTAGCTCTGAGCCAGGGAATGATGGCTCCCCATGCCCTCACCCTCCTCCCTCAAGCCTTTCTTGTTTCTGCCATCCATGAGCTGCTCTCGCAGCAGCTGGACAACTGAGGCTGTAGTTTTGAGAGGGTCAACTCAAGTCGTGCTGAGGTTGAGTAGTGCAGAAACAGACAGCGGCCAGGAGAGGCACCCTGCAGATGAAACACCTGAACACAGCCAGGGGTGTCCCCCCTCCTTACCTAGAGACCTTGCTATCGGGTGGCTGTTCTGCATGAAATTTCCCAAACTGACTTGAGTGCTAAAACTCCCCCTACTCTCACTGGCCATCTCTTTAAGGCACTCTATATGTGTTTCTCTGGAGCCTTTAACAGCCTTATGTGGGCTGGACATCAGTTCCACTTCTTTTTGTGGGTGGGGGTAAAATTGTCTTTCATTGTAAGCACTGAATACGTTTACAAAAAAATTTTAAGTACAGAAATGAATTGCAATATAATAGACTTATTTACAGCATCTCGGGCTTTCTAATAGTATTAGAAAGTACAGGTGCTCTGCAGGCAGCTCAGAGTGGTGAGTCTGGGGCTGTGGGAAAAGCAGCCCTGTCACTCCTCCTGCTGGATGTCTGTGACCTTACTGACAAACTGCATTTAGCACTGCAGGGAAAACCTTGGAATTTAAGGCTGTTTATGAATGTGAGGTGGGGCATAAAGATGAGGCGCAGAGATGCTGTGGAATGCCTCTTTTCATGTTATCTGGACGGTGTCCACTTGGTGGCCCACACGGCCATAATCTCTGAAGCCATATCATGACAGGTGTCCGCCTTCTTGTCTGCCCACAGCTCCAAAATCATAGTCTTTGCTAACTGCCCAGGGAGGCCAGTGAAGGAGCAGAGGGGCAGGGAAGGGGCATGAGCTCAGTCACACGTGGGAGGACGTGGGTGTTAAAAGAAGAGCAACTCTGAGACGGGGTGTTGTGGATGCAGCCTTCAAGGTCCTGGGACCCATGTCACCCCTGCTTCATACCACCAACTGCCTGTAGATTCAAGCCTGACTTCTGGCAGGATCTAGCCCCAGCCACCACGGGGTATCTTGAGATCAGAGTGGCTACGGCTGTGTCTGTGCTCTGGGTACTGCTGGCCTCTGTGAGCATCCGCAGTGGCTTTGGCATTGCAGGCACAACACCTGGCTGTGGCTGTCCCTGGGCTGGAGGTTTGAAGCTGAGGCCACCCATGAGCTGCTCTCACAGGAATGCGGGAATGAAGGAATGTGGCAGCAAGGCCAGATCCAGTGACTCAGGGTATTAGGGTAAAGAGGCTGCAAAAAGCCGAGGGCTGGGAAGGGGAGGAGTGTCTGGACTCTCTTCTTCTCAAAGTTTTCCACGTTGTTATCTTTGGTGGTAAGCAGAGGTGAGTCACCTTCAGGCTCTTCCAAGGAGCATGAGGACAGAAACAGTGTGTCCACTTGGCCCACCAGTGCCACACTCCAGAGAAGGACGTCAGGGAGTTCCACAAGGATGCCAACAAGGAGTGTCTGGACATTGGAGGAAGAGTGGAGGGCGGATGTGGACCATGTGGCCAGCAGGCAGGGAGGAGCCAAGGATGGGGAGAGGGTAGAGGGTTCCAGAAAAATGACCTACCCTTCTTTGGATTCAGCCTTAAGTGGAGCCTAGACTCTCAGTTACCTCCTGAATGCCTGGTGTTTCCCTCCTGATCTCAGCACGAGGTCAACGTCATCTCCCCATCACGGCATTGAGGGTGGGCACATGAAGCTGATGCCACGAGGGCTCTGTCCCCCCATCCTGCTTTACCACACGCCTTCCCACTTCATGGCTGCTGGACTGCTGGGGCCCACAGAGCGGTCTCCTGTGCACTCCAGCACGTGCACGCTGGGCCTGCCTGAGGCCATTTCAACTGCTTTTGATGACTCTGGGTCACTACTAGAAGGCTTGGCTCTGTGGAATTATTTCAAAAGTTGAGGGTTTTTTTTTTTCAGACATTCAGTTCTGACCCAAGAGGTTAGGGTAATATGAATAACGGGTTAAATCCTCTCCCTTCCTGCAGAACTTGACATTTGGTTACCTTTCTAGTTCTTTTTAACCCTGGAAACCAGATAAAAGTGGAACATTAATTGTTTCAAGGCAACATTACTCATGGTAAAAATGATCCCGATTGTAAATTATCTGGACTTGGAGTTCAATGTATTAACTACAAACACTTGCTAAAATGCCACAACTTTGGGCTTGCTACCGGTAATGACTCAACCGGGTATTTCCCTTGCGGAGTTGCTGGAAGCTATATGCCTACTGAGTTGCTCAAAGAGGTATTAGCTCCTTTGGGGTATGATGTTTTTAAGCCAAGGCAAGCCCCATTTTTTCCTGAATGTCTCATTTCCTTGTACCTGAGCTGTCACCTGGGCAACCAAGGAGAATAGCTCCTGATGACTGGGCTCCGCAAGGACGACCCTCCCCACCAAGGACTGCTTCATGCTGTCCTGCTGGCAGGCTGTTTCCTGTCACCCAGCCTTCAAAGTAAACTCCACGCCCAGTGCTACACAGCCTGTGGAGTCCTGAGTCTGAAGGTAGCTGGATCTAAGACAGGCTCCTGGAGGGAGCTGTAAGCAGTATGATGTATTGTAACCCCTAATAGCTATGGAGTTGTAGGCAAGTAACTTAACCTCTAAATATCTCTAAAACTGGGGTAACATAGCAGTTGCTGTGAGGTTGAAACAAGATAATGTACAGAAACAACCCAGCCCCATAAGCCCTCAAAACAACGTTCGTTATTAAGTTACATACTTTCGGTGATAAGAGGGTATAAGGCAGGGTGGGTGCCACTTCGCTTCACAAGGCCCAACCTTGTGGCACGTCTGGCCAGTGCACATGTGCCAGTGTTTCCCTCAGTTCCTGTGTCTCCTGGGTGAGGATCACATCCGCTGGTAAGGCTCAGCAAGACCTCTGTGAAAGTGCCCTGAATGCACAGCACAGCCTACCAGAACCCAGGGGCCGGGAGTCTGCAGAAAATGGGGGCCTGTTCTGGTTTGGCAGCCTTGACCCTGATTGCTTCACAGTGATTATGTGAGAACCTCCCAGTGGCCAAGTAGAAAAGATAAGTTAGTCATGATGTCAGAGCTGCCAGGGCCCTTAGGAATCTCATCCAAACCTCCCATGGCCAGATGGGGCCAAAGAAGGGAAATGACCCCATGAAGCTTCACGGCAAATAGGTGTACCACCTAGAACCTCAGCCTTGGAGTCAAATGCCTACTTTGGTACTTCCTGCCTGTGTGACATGAGCTTAAGTTTCCTCATCTATAAAATGGGTTTGTTGTGAAGATTAAGTGAGATAATTCTAATTCATGTAGAGCAGCTCATGTGGCACATAGTGACATACAAGCGTTATTATCAGATTATACTGCACTGAGCTGCTGCCCCCTACACCTACTCTTCCTCCTCCTCTTCCAAACACCCCACCCCCATTATAAAAAGGGATATATGGCCCTGAACTTGAACAACCTGGTCCCTGGTCAGAACAAAGGGTACAGTGCAGGCCCATCATGGCGAGGCTGGCCTGCATCTCTCCTCACCCCACGAGGATGAGGATGAACCCAGCCAGGGAGGCTCTTTGGAGTTACTGACCCCAATATTGCTCCTTCCTGCTCTGTCTGGCTTTGCGTGGCTGCTGCACTTACCACTGTCTGGCTACGCCCAAGCAAAGCCGTCTGAGGGCAGAGACTGGACGCACACACTGTCTTTCCAGGGGGCCTCCACAATGCTGGGGCCCCAGTGGGCATTTGGAAGTCTGTTCTTTAGGGACTGCTGGAATTACAAGAATTCTTAAGGATAATCTTGTCCAGGATCCTCATTTTGTATATGAGAAAACTAAGACCAAGAGAAAGGGAGCGACCTGACTATTGAATGCATAGTGATTTGGCTGTCAACTGATTAAAAAGACACTGGCATCTATATTGGTTTTTATTTATAAACAAATTGACATAAAATAAGTCCAGATGGCAGCGGGAGCAGCTGTGCTGCTGACTTGCTTACGAGGAAGCATATGGACAGCAGAGGGGGTGGAGACCCTCCCCTCCCATCCACCTTAGGGCCTCCTTGGCCTAAAATCACTGGGCCCATCTTTTTCGGCAGCAATTCTGGCCAGAGCAAGGAGCTGTGGTGGGTGACAGTAAGAGGCAGGGGACTCTCATTCCTGCAGATGAGGCCTGGGGCTAGAAAGGTCCCAGTAGGGAAAGACAGAGGAAGGTGACAGGGACCTATTCCTCACCATACTGAGTGATGTGGTTGAGGCTTTAAGTGTCTGTCCATCCCGAAGAGAAAATGCCCTAGAGCAGTGTCCTCTGAAAAGGGGCCGCGCCTACATGGAGAGGGCCTCTCTGGGACCAGGGCGGGGCAGTCCCCCCCTCCTGAAACCCAGTGTCTGGTGTGAGAGGAGTATTAACTAGAGGGTTTGCCCAAGTGCCAGAAACAATAAATTAACAGTAAGAAAAGATCTTTTTTTTAAAAAAGATAGAGGTTTGCACCATGAGTTTAGAGTCTGGGGATCTGGTGAGAAGGCAGGGGCTGTGGGGCGATGGGGGGCCACACCAAGCCCAGGCGGTGGCTGGGGGCCTGGATGTGAGTGTCAATTCAGGGACCTGTCTTCCAAGGCCCTAGAGTTGGCCTCTTCCTCCAACACTGTGAAGGTGTTCAGTCTAAACTCCTGGTGAGAGGCTGGCCAGGTTTCAGAAATAAATAGAGGGGACCGCAGAGCCACGGCAGGCCTGAGGGGAAGAGCAGCGCCAGCCCTGGGCCCACACTCTCCCCTCCTCAGTCCTTCATGGAAGGACGTATCGCGGTAGGAGGGGGTAGCAGTGGTGGCTCCGCACAGCCTCCTAGAGTCCTGAGGTGGCCTGGAACCCCACTGAGGCGCCTGGGAGTGGGCTGACGGCCCTCCTTCCTGGGAGAAGAGTGCCCCCACCTGCTTGACCACTCAGTTGTTGAAGCTGCGTCTCTCCGTTCAAAACTTGCCCTGCTTTAGCCGGTCAATGTGGTAGGAGAGCTTGAGTGCGGGCCCCAGCTTCAGACCCATGTACTTCATCATCATGTCACTGCGCAGCAGCAGCAGGGCCTTGCCATCGATCTCCTGGGGGTGGGGAGGTGGGCAGAAGTGGAGGGGGAGGCTCCATCAGAGTCTGATTGAAGGCCACCCATGGAAGTGCCAAACACATAAGAGTCCAGTCTGGTTAACCTGCTGTGACACTGAAGCCTGCCTGTTGTCCTTACCTTTTGTCTCTAAGTGTCCCTCCTTCTCAGACATCTGCTGCTGAACCCACCAGATTAGGTTCTCCACACACACTGTACCACCTCCCTTCTCTGCCACCTGAGAGGCAGCCTCCCACCCTCCCAAACCACTGAGGCGCAGCGCGACTCCAGCTCGCCCAGGAAGCCTCCCCAGTCAGTGGGCCTATTTTTGTATTGTCACCAGTGGTTTTTATATTGACCTTCACGGTTATTCTATGAGTCACTGTCTTTCCTGAGCAGCAGAGACCCCTCTGTGTGAGCTAGGCACAAAGGAGGCACATGCTGAGCAGCTGTGATCAAAGAGCCCCCGCCACGCCCATCTGGTGTGAAGGACTGAAGTGACCACAAAGGTAGCAGACCTGCTCTGCTACCCACAGGGAGGACAGCACCAGCAGCAAGGGCCGCGGGAAGCAGGTTGGAGCCCCAGATCAGGTCTATGGTCACAGCAGGGGGGTCAGGAGCAATCCCTGGCCATGGAGCCAAATGGTCACTTGAACAGATGTTGGGAATTCATGGAGGGGAAGCAGATGATGGGGGACCGATGAAGGTGGAGAGTTGGGGGTCACCTGGCAAGGGACTCTTTAACTTAGGTTGAGGCCCCTGATTTTCACACCAAGGCAGGCAGATGGGAGAGCAAGCACTCTTGGGAAAAGAGATTGAAATCCCTGTCCCTCGAACTGAGTACCCCAAGCCACAGATCTAGTAGCAATGAGGCTGTATCACATCCTACACTAAAAGAGTGAGCTGAACACAGTGTCTGATGAGGTCTGTTTGAGACCCAAGATTCTGTTTTTAAGTGTTTATGATGTCTCCTGTGTTTAGTTTCAAGGGACCTGGAACAAATACGTAGCCAATGCCCTTTCAGAGTCTATAAGTTGCAGAAGCAAAACTCCCAGCAAACCTGGGAGAGGTCAGGCAGGGGCACCTACGTGTTTGCGAAAGAGGTCAGCGTGAGGTCCAAGCTGAGGATCAGCTTCCCGGACAAACTGCATCACGTCCTCGACTGTCCATGAGGAGGGGTCCCGGCCACTCAGTCGAGAGGCATCCCGGCTTTCCAGGTATCGGTCCGACCCTGCAGGACAGGAGGGCACCTACCATAACAGGTGAGGACTGGTTTGTAAATCCCCACCACTCTCCTTGGCACATCTCAGTGGCCTTACAGGTAATGCTCACAGCAGTGCTAGACCATGAGCAGAGGAACTGGAGACAGCCTAGGGAGGGAAGAGTTTTTCCACAAAGGGAAAGTCAGATCTTTGTTATTTAAGGGTAACTTTGATTTTTGGAAATAATCAGAAGAAATCTTGCATGGAGGCTGTGATTCAGCCTGAACCTGAGACAGTGGTACAAGCTGGTAAAGGGATTACTTGGGTTCCGCAGGGGGCTGGTGGGTGGGGCTGCTTTTGCCTTGTCTCTGGGGGACCATTTCTAGACAGACCCTGGTAGCTGGGCAAAATTAGAGACAAATCTTTGGGGCGTGGGGAGAAAAATGTGGTAGATAATACTCCGGATTCTCTCCCAGTGCCTGGAGAATTAGCTGACCTCACTACAACCTGACACACTAAGGCAGAAAACACTGTTTGCTTGGCGGCCAGGAATCTCAATGGTAATTTAGTGCTATGCTTAGAGCTTTTATCTCAATTTTGGCTCAAATATAACTCCTCCCCTTTCCCCTGTGGGCTTTGGGATCTCTGTATTTTGATCATCATCTGTCATAGATCTCTTGCATGTTTTATCCCCTCTGCCCAGAATATGTCTCCTGTCCTTTCAATTTCTCCATTTCTTTGGGCTAACTCCACCTTAGCTAAGCAGGTGTTGACTTCAAGGACCAGCTCCTTCATGAAACTTCTGGTCTAACCTGGAAATAAATGGTCTCACAAAGCATTTAGCGTGTCTCTTAGTTATAGCTCATTCTGTACACATTTTCCTACCATCAAACCACCTAGTAATCTATTCTCCATAATGCAACCAAAGGAACCTTTAAAAAGCAGTAACTGAATCACGTCAATATCTTCTAAAAACTCAATGCAATGGCCTCCCATTGCACATGAAATGAAATCTGAATTCCTTCCCATGCTTACCATGGTCTACGAGGCACTCCACTGCGAGGCCCTGCTTACCTTTGGCCTCATTTCACACTCTGCACCCACCTCTCCCCCCAAGTCATCCTTTACTCGCCATGCTACAAACACACTAGCCTTCTTTCTGCTTCTTCAATAGGCCCAGCTTTTATTCTTTGACTTGCAATTTCCTCTGTCTAGAATGCTCTTTTTCCATCTTTTCATGCCTAACTCCTTCTCAACATTATGGTCTCATCTCAAATATCAACTCCTCAGAGAGGCCTTCTCTGATCTCCTGGTAAAAGTACTCAATTACCCACATAATCATTCTCAATCCAATTACCCTAGTTTTTTTCTTCCACAGCACACATCACTACCTAAAGTAATTTCATGTATTCATTTATTTTATGTTTATGATCTCCTCCCTATAGAATGTAAGCTCTGTCTTGTTCCCTTCTATGTCTCTGACATAAAAGAGTGCCTGGTCTGTCATAGTAGATGTTCAAACACATTTGTTAGACAAATGAACGATCATATAAAACAGCTACTTATGTATTTTTCTGTATCCCCAACCAGACTGTCTTATTGAGGCAGGGTTCTTGCCTTGCTTATGTTTATGTCTATATCCTCAGCACCACGAGATGCCCTGTCAGATAACTACCAAGTGGCAGAGCTAACACACCTGTGCAAGTAGAAGGGTCTAATCTTTAACTATCTCCTGCAAAGGCTAAGAATCTCCTCCCACTTTCCTTCATTCTGGGTCCTAGGTCTAAAACTTAAAGCATACTTTGCCTGGCCCAGCCCAGTACAGCCCAGCCCCTGCTTTCTGGGGAAGAGATTCTAGCATATTGTCTTTCAAGCTTGCAGCTGGGCACTGACCAGACTGGGGAGAAGTGTGCTACCCTAGCAAGCAGGGGCTGTTTAGATTACAGCCACAGAAATCCCAATAGCTTTTGAGAGGTGTTAGTAGACAGGAAGTTGAAGGGGGCTCTATGGGCCAGTCAATTCTCCCTGACCTAAAAGTCCACTGTGATGCTAAGAGAGAAACCAACTGCAGAGACTCTGGAGAGCAGAGAGAAGACACAGGGAGAAAGTGTATATGCATGTGTCTTCTTGGACCATCTTAGCTAATGCCTCTAATTAGGGGCTAGGAATTATATACACATATACATATAAAATAGTACTATATATATAAATATATATACACACATACACACAGAGTATGCTATTGACTGAATATGTATTCCCCCCAAATTTTTATGTTAAATCCTAACCCCCACAGTGATGGTATTAGGAGGTGGGACTTAGGAGGTGGGCAGAGCCCTCATGAATAAGATCAGTACTTATAAAAGAGGCCTGAGACAGGTCCCTTGCCCCTTTGGCTATGTGAGATTACAGTGAGAAGATGGCCATCTATGAACCAGGAAGCAGGTCCTCATCAGACAGCAAATCTGCTGGTACCTTGATCTTGGACTTCCCAGCCTCCAGAACTGAGAAATAAATTTCTGTTGTTTATATGCCACTCAGTTTATGGTATTTTGTTATAGCAGCCCAAATGGACTAAGACAATCCACATATGTAATACTATCATATATTTATGTGTTTGTCTGCTCTACTCCCATTAGAGTATAAACTCCATGAAGGCAGGTGAGTGGGAAGTAGTTAATTTATGTGGCAGTCAGGAGAGATATCTCTGAAATAATGACATTTGAGCAAAGATCTTGAGGCAGAAGAGTAGATGGCATGTTGACGGTTTAGCAGGAAGGCCAGTGGGTCAGCGCAGAGTGAAAGGAAAAAGTGGTATGAAATGAGATCCAAGAGGCACGTATGTGTGTGCTGAGTGGCAGAAGGAAGTGGTGGAACAGACAGTAGAGGACCCTGTAGGCCACTGAAAACCGCTAGCTTTTCTGAGTGAAACAGGTAGATTTTAAGCAGAAGAGTAACATGAATCAACTTACAATGAGAAGTGAAACGGGCAGCCTTGTAAAATTAACAGGAAACTACCTAATCCTGCAATTTCTTAGTAACAGTTAAAGATCAATCCCAAGAGTTCTTTCACTAACAGGCACCCTGTAGGAGTTCTGTTTTGCACAACTTCTGAAAAGAGCTGAATAGACAGAAAAGAGATGTAAATGTTTCTCTCTTAAAGTTGCTTTTGAGGATCTGTTTTTACAGAATTCCTGAGTGAATAGCAGGGTACGAGCTTCAGGCTTCAGCCATATGAAAAGGGCAGAGTCACATCTCCTGCGATAATCCTGATAATCCCTTCTTCAAGGAAAGATAGGAGAGCCAACTCTTGCCCTCTGACATCCTCACTGTTTCTGTTATCAGCTCGTCGCCAGGAAGAAAGGAAGGAGCTGATGCAGCAGTTTCTCACAACAATCACTATTTTTTTTCCTTTCTCTTTGTCCCCATAACTCGGCAAGCCACTGGCCTCAGTGCTGGCGTCCCCCTTCTCTTTCTTTGGGATGTCACACCGTCTCCCTGCTCTCCCTCTCTCATTCTCTCTGTTCTTCTAAGAAGATAAAATAAACTTTTTAACATATCTATCTACTAATCTTTGCGTGAGAAATTTTTCTCCACCTGTGCTGTGAACTCCTACTAAGTTCTCCACCCTAATAAGAAGGATCACTCTCATAGTCCGTATCAACAGTAGACTTTAGGGGGCAAGGATAGAAGCAAGGGAGACCAGTTAAGAAGGAGGCTGCTATAATAATCCAGGCAAGAGACAACTGGGGCATGCACCAGGGTGGGAGTGGTAAAAAGTCTCTGATATTATGAACAATATTCTAGAAATTATAAAGAACCCCCAGCATTGTCAGCTCATCTGACCTTTACCATAGTCCTTCAAGGAGGTATCCTCACCATCTTCAGTTTAGAGAGGAGGGAACTGAGGGAACAGAGATGTGAAGTGACTTCCCTGTCTGACTTCAATTCCCATTTCTGCAGACAGCCTAGCCCAGGGCTCCCCCCACAGCCCTCAATGCGTACAGCTGGCAGTTGCTCTTCAAGGAGGGATGACTGTCTCAGTCTGAGAATGATTAAGGCGGGTGAGGCACATGGACAAGAGGCTAACTAATATGGTCATGCCTAAGCATCCTGGATTAGTGAAATAAGAGTGGGGACAGATACAACATCTAAATTCTTTGAGATAAACGATTCTAGGGCTGACCAAATAGAATCCTCTTATAGCCTTATGAGGGTCTCAGGGTCAAAAGAGATTGAGATCATGACTTGGCAGAGAGACTCACGATGTGTTCCAAAGGAAGAGTGAAGATGTCTAGGAGACAACAGTGCCATGTGAGGCAGCCTATTGTAAGGTGCTCCTAGCAGAAACAGGGCCTTGGGAAAGATAACAATAACAGTAACTCCCATCATACCTGGGAATGACTTAGTTTCCAAAATGATTTCATATCCCTTCTTTGATTCATTTAACATTCCTGTGGAAAGACCCGGCTGGTATCACCATCTCCATTTTGCATATGAGGAAGACCTGAGAGGTGAGAAGACTCACCCAAGTCTCAAGGCAAGGGAGCTGAGGCTAGAATCAGCCCTCAGCTCTACCTCTTCTTGAGAGCTCTTTAGACTCCATTTTGCTGCCTCGCCGGGGCTACACGGGGGAAGGGCGCCACAGGCTTCTTCCTCAGTGTCAGCCTTCAAGAAAACTCTCTCCCTGCTGAGGACACTTTTCAGGCTTTGCTAATGGGGTCTTCTTATTCTTTCAAACCTCACACAGCTCTGGGCTGGGGGAGGGCAGAAAAGGAGTTTGGAGGTGACATCATTCTGGCTCCTCACTGCTGCTTCTAGACCATCCTCCTATGAAAGCTCATGGTCTTCAGAGGCTGATCATGTACCCAACTAACTGCTCTTTCTGGTCACTGTTATCTATAGATCTCTGGGTTTCTACCCCTTGTTAAATGAAGACTTTTTGGTACTTAGCTCAGTACCTTCTCTTCCACCACAATTCCTGCCATAGTCCTCAGAGGCAACCCATTCACCTACCATGCCTCCAGGGGCTTTTACCTCCACTCTACTTCAAATACCTATGGCCAAGGCCACTGTCTGGTTCTTGCCATCATTTGGAACAAATCCATTTCAGAATTTCAAACAGCCCATTTTCCGACCACCAACCTCTTACCTTCCCAACTCTTTTGGGACTTATACCCACTGCAACCATTATATCACAAAGTTCTTTAGCATATCAAACTGTCCATTTCCCCCATCCTTCAGCTGTGCATCCTTGCCACCCTGCCTTTCCAGATCCAGTGGTTGATGACCTAAACTGCTATCCCTCCACTGATTTCTTTGCATACTTACTCCCTCCCCCTCTTGCCCTACTAGCTCAGCCAAAAAACCTTTATTTTCAAACTGTCTTTTCTCACCCTGTATCTAGGTGGTTAAGAACCACAGAAGAAAACCACAGCTCCTGCAAAGTGGCTAACTAGTCTCTAAGAATAGCTGGGCTCTTGATGTTTCCTGCAAATCATCCCCTTCTTGACCCATTTTCTCCTGTCCAGTCTTTCAGCACTCCTTTCCTACCCAGCCCTTTCTCTACTCACCGATGGAAACACTCATTCTTCCCTCCCGTCCCAGAGAAGGTGTGCCTCTTTCTGGCTTGAGACTGACCCATCTGTCTATACCCTTGATCCCCATTTCTTCCCACCACTCCCAAGGCCTTACTTTCTCTTCTTTTCTTTATTCTTAATTTCTTCTTCTTGGAGGACTCAGATTGTTTGCTGACAAACATGTCCAAAGTGCTCCCATTCTAAAGACCTTCTTCTGACTGACAGTCCCTCTCATTACCATCTTTCTTTTTTCTCATCAAACTTCCCTTGATGTTCTAACCAACTGCAGTCTGCCCTCACCATCCTCTACCACCACTGAAGCTGCTCTTGCTAAGACTGCCAATTCCCCACTAATTTCTGAGTCCAGTAGATATTTCTCAGTCTCAGTTTTACTGGAACTTTCTTGTGCTGTGCTCTCCTTCAAACACTCTCTGTACCCCTGGCCACTGCAATGTCATATTCCTTTGTTTCTCCTCACTTTGAATGTTCCCTTGTCCTCTTGGTGGGCTCCTCTTCCTGTTCCCACCACCTGAACTTTGTTGGTCTAAAGAACTCCATCTTTGGTAAACTGTTCTTTTCATTCAACACATACTTCTTGGAAATGGGTGTCACACACCCTATAGTTTCAGCTACGATCTGTAAGTTGGTGACTCCCAAACATTCAGCTTCAGCCCAGTTCTCTTCCCAGAGAATCAGACCTTGATAGCTGCTTCCTGCTGGATATCACCTAGATGACCATGGGCTCCTTTCGCTTCCTTCTCTTCTATGGTTGGTTCCCTCTCTCAGTGAATGGCACCACCATCTATCCAGCCACCACATCTAGAAACCTAGGAGACATTCCCCACTCCCATTTTCCTCACAATCCTGAAATCTGACTAAATGTGCCTGGTCAACAGTTTTCAAATCCATTTTCTCTTCTCCAAACCTCTAATTTGCCTTAATCCAAGTCTTCGTCACTTTTGGCCTGGCCCACTCTAGTTACCTCCTAACCAGTCACTCTAGTCTTGTCTCTCCTCAGATCCACACTCAACACAGCAGTGAATGATCTATTCAAAACACAAAACTGTTCATGTATTACCTTTAATTAAAAGCCTTCAGTAGCTTCACATTGCCTACAGGATCAATTCTAAACTTTCTAGTATGGCATTTAAGGTCTTCTATGATATAAGCCCTCACCTTTCCAGGCTTTTCTCTTTAAAGTCCCAGTATTACATTTTATGTTTTAGCAATTTCAAACTGCATGCGATTCCTGTTATAGTCTGTGCTATTTTGTATCCCTTTGCTCTTATTCATTCATGTTGTCCCCTCTTCCTGGAAAGCTCTCCCTCCTCCACCACCCCTGATATGGCCGTCTATATAGTGTCAGACAAGTTGTCACTTCCTCAAGGAAGCTTCCCTTGAACACTAAGCTTGGGTTAAGTCTCCCTTCTTGCTGTTTTCATACTACCCATATCTCTGTCACTGTACTCAAGACACTGTTTTACAATGATCTGCTTAAGTGTTTGTCTCCCCCATGACACCTGAGGACAAAAAGTGATCGATTTTTAAATCCCCATGCCAAACACAGATGGTGTTCAAATAAATGGCTAATGGATGAATGGATGAATCCTTCTTTGTCCCTTTTGGCTCTAGGTCTTTGGCTCTTAGTTTACATTATTCTCAAGCCAATCCCAGAACTCCAATTACCTCCCAGGTGCCTGGCCAGGTACAGGTAAGCCCAGCCCCCAATCTCACCACCAGGCAGGGGGCAATGGAGCTAGGTCCTCTCTGGCCTCCCAGAGCTCAGGAAGGAAAGGAAAGAAAGAGCAAGGGAGGACAGGAGGGCCAGAACTCTGGCAAGCTTACCCTTGGAACACAGCCTGCGCATAGCTGAGGCAGTGCTCAGTGGGAGGCCACAAGATGGAAGCAAGGGCCGATACGCAGGAGTTCGAAGATTCTGGGAGGTGCTGACAAGGTTGGTAGGATTCAAGGTGGAGTCCATTGAGTCTGAGTGTGGCTCCAAGGACCGGGCTAGACTATTCCCCAGGACAAAGGATTCACCTGAAAAGCAGTAAAACCAGAGTTAGAGCTTAGAAGCACTGCCAGGGTGCTGGCTCCTAGGTACCCGTTTGAGTGGAGCAAGAGACAACAAAATAGAAAGTCCTGGGCTGGGACGCAGAAGGCCTGTATACCAGTCATGGCTCTGGCTCTCACTGGGTGATCTTAGTCAAGTTCAGTGCCACTCTCTGGACTTTGATCTCCTTAAACTCTTCCTCTTAGATTAGATGGTCTTTGAGGTTTCTTCTGGTCTGGATGCCCTGTACTTTTTCTGGACAAGGGAAACCTTTAAAAAGTGGAGCTATTCTAGGTTAGAAGAAACTCTCTTTGACATGAGATGCTAGAGCAGGGAATAGGGGTACTGGAGAAGAAATACATTTGCTTAGATGTACTTTAGAAGCTGAGAGGTACTTTAGAAGAACTCAGATGTACTTTAGAAGTGCCCCCTGCTCCAGCAGCAGGACATTTCAGAAATGTTTCTTGATTCCTGGTTAAAGGCTCCTCAGCAAAGGATCTGCTCCTATATTCCCTCCCTCCTTTTGTATTTTCCCTATTCTACAGAAACATATCAAGGAAGCTGGGGTTGTACAGTGCTTGGGCATGGAGACCAGAATGAGTGTTAGAATTTGGCTCTGCCATTCAGCAGGGTGCTTCCCTGAGAACCTCAGTCTCCTCATCTATAACACGGGGACCCTTTTCTTCCCAGTGGATTGTGAATATCAGAAGAGAATGGCTATGAAAACCTTTGTAAAGGGAATCTCACCCTGTTGTTTCTACACCAAGTCCAGAGCCCAACACCAGGCAGCAGTGCCCAAACATCATGCTATGGAACCTGAAGCAGAATCCCTCTCATGATTGGGTTCTACTGAAATCAAGTCAGTTCCTCAGCTCTGGCCACAGTATTCTCTGCCTGTGGAGGGGGGTTGTCTTGGGTACTGGACCATAATACTGTCCTTTGTGATTTTTCTTAGAGATCAGGTACTTAGATAAAGTTTGGGATTTATTCAGAGCCTCTGATGAACACTAAATTCAAGCATGCTGTCTGGCATGCAGTAAGACCTCAGTGGCAAGATGGTTTAGGATTTTAGGAATACTTTCTAATACTCACCTAAAATTGCTTGGTAACCATGGGCTCAAAGTCAAATCTAGCATTAGACAGCTATTCACTTGTATCTTAGGGAGGTTCAATTGTTGAAGCCCTTTCCTAGAAGAGGTTCTGAAAAGAGCAGTCTCTGAGGCTCCATGATACCTAAACCATCTCCCACCCACTTTCCGCAGATGAGGTTTCTGATTACTGCTTTCCAGGAAAGATGACTGTAAAGTATTCCACTTTGAGACATGAACAGGAACCTAATCCAGGAAGCAGGAGAGCTGGGTTCTACACCTGGGCTCCTCCCTTTCACTAGATTTGTTATCCTACACAAGTAGCTTGTCTTCTCTGAGCACCAGTTTCCTCATTTGTAAGATGGGGAAAAGTCACCCCTTTTCATGAGAAAATGGAATGGGGCAGACTTTATGAATGTGAGGAATTATTTGGTTTTTCAGAGTTGAGGTGGCAAACCTCAACTTTCTGTGACAATTCAAGGTCTTATCCAGTTTCTGCACTTACCAGCAGGGTAATCTCACCTTTTTAGCCCTCATTTTACTCAGCTGAAACTGGTGATAGTACACCTGCCTCACATGAGCTAAAAGATGTGAAAAATAATTATGGTGACAATGGCATAAACCACAGGGGCTCACCAGATGCTGATGCAAATCAGTAGATGTCTTCCTCTTAGCAATGGTAAGATCTGGATTCTGAGTTGAGGGGTCTGAAAACCTGAACTGGTGGCACCTGGACTAGGCAAGGTCATTAAATCACTAGGACCAGCAACATCAGTACAATCTCCTGCCTAATACTGTCAATTTTTTAGGTGGCCAGAAGAAGCTCCTCTTACATAGTCTTCACAAGCCTCTTAATGGATCCAGCCATGTGTGTAGTTCCGAAAAGGGGACTCTGCTTTGATATTGCCTCCTCCAGGAATCCTCCCCTGACCACTTCTTTCACCTTACTCAAGGCTCATCACACCTGGCTGGCCAGAGTACTGCTGCTCCCTGCTCTTACCACTTACATGTTTACATATTTCTCCCTCTCTCAGCTCTTTGAGTGCAATGATGGAGTCTGTTTTATCTCTGTCTCCCCAGAGTCCAGTATAGAATCTGGCACAGAATAAGTATTTGATAAATGTTTGGTGACCTAAACCAAAACACTTGGCCTAGATTCTTCAAAATGCCAATGTCGTGTCATGCAAGAAAGAAAAAAAAAAGGCTGGAGAACTGTTCTAGGTAAAGGAAATTAAAGAGAAAGTACAATGTAATGCAGTGGACCATTCTTTATTGGATCCCAAATTAGGAAAAAAACAGCTGTAACAGATATTATTGGGACAACTGGGGAAAGTTCTAATATGTACTGTATGTTAGCTAGTAGTATTTTATTAATCAAATTTCTTTAGTATTTTATTAATGTTAAATTTCTTGATCATAATATTATACTCCTTATTCTTAGGAGATATACACAGAAGTATTTAAGGATAAAGTCTCATCTGCAATTAACTCTCAAGTGATTTAGTACATAAATAAAAAATATGTGTATTTTAAGTATACAGATACAGATATATATACACACACAAACTTAGAGACAAAGTAAATACTGCAAAAAGTTAAGTGGTAAATTTAGGTAAACAGTACATGGTTCCTCATTATGTACTATTTTTGTAACTTTTCTGTAGGCTTGAAATTTTTCAAAATAAAACACTGGAGAAAAAAGTAATTGTCTCAACTTAGGCATGGAAGCTTACTGGGATATGAAATCTACCTGAGCTTTTAGTGACTACCTGCTATATTGGAAGTACATGGTCAGTTGGGCCAAGGCCATAATTTGTGGGTAGCGTAGAGACAGGGTTGTAGGAGAGGCAGAGGGTTCCAGTAAGCACCCAGATAACAGAGGTGGTACCTACGGATGTCAAACTAGTAGAAGGGTGTAGCCAGGCAGAAGGGCAGGAAAATGCCAGATCCAAAGGGCAAAGCAAAAGACAGCTCTCGTACAGATTGAGCTCTTTGGCAGAGGTTTGGGTAAACAATCAGAAAAATGCAGGAAGTGATAAATGATCACAGGCGGGGCCAAGGGTCAGTTGGGCAGGTAGGTGGGTAGGTAGGCAGAAAAGATAAGCTAAGGAGCACCGAGTAGTTTAGGCAAGACTCTGGCTTGTCTGGGCACAGTTAAAATGCTCATTTCAGGGAAGCAAAGAGAAACTAGGGTGAGAGCAGACAAGTTGCTGAGCACCCGTTATGAGAAACAGAGCTTAGAGAGCAGAGGAGGGTGCACAGGGTTGGCTCAATCTGTCTGAAAACAGGGGAAAGAAAAGGTGGCAGCCAATGGCAGAATATGATACCCTTGGTCTTTGTCTCTTTCTTAGTTGGTGAGGCAAGAGGAGGAGTCTGGCTAAAGCTCACTTCCTCTTATCTGGTAGTTGAATCAGAGAGATGTAAATTTGAATAGAACTCCCGGGAAAGGCCAAGCTCCAATCCCAAACTACCTTCAGGACTGCAGGTCCACGAGGTATACTCCTATCAGTCTCTGAATGCTGCCACCAGTATATTTCTCTCACTACTTAATGACGGTATTCTATTTAAGAATTTTGAGTTCCTGTTTATTTGAGAAATCTCTCTTTAGACGAGGAGGACATGCTATCTCCTCTCGTGTATCCATTCTTTCAGAATCTCAGGTAGGCCTAACTTTCATTACTGAAATACAGATCACAGTTCCTGAATGCCAATAGCTGGGGGCATTTAACAACTTGCCTTTGTCTGTATCAACTCCACTATTTCCAGTCCAGACTCCCAGTGCAACATTCTAACTGCAAGTATGACACCTTTTTCTGTTCTTAGAGATTCTGATGCTGAAAGAAAGCAGTCTAGAGCAGGTCAGGTGAGAAGAAGTTCCTTCTGAAGAAAAGGATTAGCCAGGAGGTCACAGAAATGGCTGCAGGGACCAGACAGTTTGGCCTCCACAAGGAAGATTTCAAATTCAGGTATTTTTTTGCCCTGCTTGCAAGTCACAAAAACAATATTTGGGTGCAGAAGTATAATCTAGGGGAAAGGGAGAAGAGGACTGGGTGAATAGTTGCTTCCTGGCACTTTTATCGGAGATGATTCGGTTGAGACTATGATGAAAAGATACCAAGGAAGGCAATGTGGGCACAAGACTTGTATAGAGGAAGGTGAGAAGGGGCAACTTTCCGGCTTATGCCCTCTCATCATCAGACAGGACAGCCCCGCTCTCTACTCCTCCGCTGAGAACACAGTCTGCAGGACTTTTAAAGGGCCTTTCTTCCCTCTCTCAACAATGACCTACCTTGCTGCATTACCTTCCCTCTCTCTTGTTCTGTGTCTTGGGCTCCAGGTTAGAGAAGCCAAGTTCCATTTCTTTAACCTCTCTCAGAAGTACTTAGTCACTGATCTGGCCACATGGCATCCACTTTCTCATTGTGGGTCTGGTATGTTAACTAAGAAAGTTATTTTTCAGCCTAGTTAGAAACAGCAGGAACTTGAATCAACTTGCTAGACTGGCAGTGCTGGGAGTTAGGGCTATGTGCCAAAGGAAAGAATGGATGGCCAATCACCAGGGAGCAAATTTCTCAATCTGTAGCCTGAGACTAAACCTTCCTGCTGGCAGGGGAAATCACTGTTAGGCCTTTGCTGCCACATTTACACTGGGATATGTACTGTGACTTCACAGGGGGTCCGCATGCAGTCTGGGGCTCAGAAGAGGAATCATAAATCACCTTTTTCTAGGGATAAGAATCCAGAGGAAATAAGGATAATCCTAGAGATAGAAAACAAAATCCTGAAGAGAAAGTAAAGATGAGAGAAACCTAAAAGTTCGGATATGGTAAAGGTAAGATACAGAAAACCAGACCTCTGGATAGTAGATACCAGGTCAGCAGGTCTGAAGGCCGGCCCTGGGCCCCCACAGGTACTGCTGCTAGCCCTGTCCCCAACTCTCAGCCCAGGCCCCATCCCAGCTCCTACCTGGTAGGTACCTGTCGTGCCTGTGGCCGTACTCTGTAGAAGTGAGTGACAAGTGAGTCTGTGTAAAGGGCTGGTTGCCAAACAGATTGTCACTACGAAGGTTGTGGCAGAGTTTCTCCAGGAAGCGGAGGACGTAGGTGATGCTGTTGACTGCTGGGAGGTTGAGGGTGTGCTGTTCCCGGTCAAACACGGCTGTGGAGTTAAGTAAACAGAGTGGAGCACGTCAGCCCAGCAGTGCGGTGCAGTGCTGGGCAGGAGGAGTCCGGCCCACTGCTTGTCTCAGGCTTACCTGGTTACACAAAGGGAATCAGCGCCCCAGGTTTTCTCCCTCCCTCGCTGCCCTCCCTCCCTCAAGGGCTTTGATTTTTTCCTCCAACTCCAAAGGGCTTGCAATTATGGGAGTGGCCAGGCCAGGTCTGTTGCACCCAGGGCTCTGGAATGATTTCATTCAACCTGTGAAAACAACTGCGAACATAATTGTATCTGCTCCATCACTTGGCTGGGCCTCCTCCAGGAAATTCACACTAGGAGAATTCACACCTGTTCATTTAGGATGCTATTTTCATAAGAACTGCCTAAGAACAGAGAAGCTGGGGAGAAGACGGGAATACAGCTATTGCCAGCAATGGTTTGGACACACAATTTCTGATCTATATAAGGGCACTAGAATTTTAGCAACATTTGGAACTGTTTCATGCTTGGTTTTATTTTACTCCCTATTTCTATTAAAATATGTATTAGTATAATTCTTAAAAAGCAAAAGGCCTATGTATTTGTCTCTGAGGACAGTAAGGAAATGGGGATTTGGGGAGATAGGTCATTCTTGGGAACCAATTTTGGGACACAGGAAGACCCCTAGAGGGGGTAAAGGTGACAGCAGCTGAAGAGAGGTAACAAAGAAGGCCCGGTCTCTGCAGACTGCTGCACAGAAGCAGAAAGAGACCAGGGAGTAGCTTGGGCTTCAGAAGAGACATGAGGCTTAATTTCCCAAGCAGTTCCTAGTCCCCCATGATATTCCCTCCTTGTCTGCTCCGTCCTCCATGTAGCCACTTACTCCCTAATCTGGGCCCCCACACCACTCTGTACACATTTCTCTATGACAGCATTTCTCACAGTTAGCTGTCTATGTTCTTTCATTTCCACTGGTGCAGAGCCGAAGCCTGTCATCCTCTATCTCCTGCCTCTCCCTGCCAGTGTCTGGCAATAACCTGACACAAAAATAGGGCTCAGTAAATGTTCCCTAAAAGAATACAGTTTGGTTATTTATGGGGTCTTTCATGCCAGCTGGGTTTCCTGAAGCTGGTTATTACAACTGGTTAGGGAGGAGGGGCAGCGGATTATGGAATAGCATCACAGTTAAGATTGAAAGCCTCTCGGTCAAGTTTTGATATGTTTTAGTGCGTAAAGAATAAGGTTTTGGATTTAGGAAAACTGAAACAGAAGCAGGGCACAGCAGAAAAAAATGAATATTCTCAGTGAGAGCAAAAAACTCTGTGCTATCAAATAAACTCTCATAGCAGGAAAGAAATAGGGGATGACTCTTCCCATTCTGCCCTAGAATTTAACCTTCTTATATTGGGCCTGGTTTAGGACTGGGGAGCTAAGGAGTTAAAGGAATGAGAGAAGATTTCAGTGGTTCCCTGAAGCCAGGTGGGCGGCTGTGGTAGTCTGGAGACAGTTGCCATAATATAGTCCCCTCTAAATTCTTTCTTCTGTAATGCCTTGAAAGCAACACACGCCTAAACTTTCTGTATGGGAGAAGTTAAAACAGGCAGACAGGAAAGGAATCTGTTTAAAGGCTCAGTTAAGCAGAATCTGTATGGCTATTCTTGGCAGAGCTATGGGAAGGCTCAGAGGGCATCTGGGAGTTGGAAGTGAGGATTCTCTGAGGCACAGAATACCTTCACGTTTCTCCAGAGCCTGCAACTGTGAAGTAGGAACCGGGACGCCTTGTCAGAAATCAGCCAGTTGAGAAGGCCTGCCCCTCTGACTTGGAGGCAATACCAGCCCAAGGGTGCTTACCTGAGATAACCTCACCACCGTGGCCCTGTTTGAGGAAGCTGAAGACGGTTTTCTGGTGATAAGCACAGTCGATGCAAGCCTGGACAGCCTGTTGCAACACCACAGAGGCGCGGGCTGGCCCAAAATGGTCAGGGAGTTGCTGGACCTTCTTCTTATCTAAGTGGGGGCCTGTGCTGCCATTCTTGTTCAAGTAGATACAAACTACAGGAGACAAAGAATCAAAGAAGCTTAAGGAGTCCCTGGAGTAGAGAAGTCAAAGAATAGTATTCTATTCCATATTTTATACCCCGGATTCTGGTCCCCAGCAGAATTCCCAGCAGCTAAGCTGGTGAAACACTGTGGGTGTGGGGGTCAAGAAAAGGCTGTGCCCAGCTGTCGCCAACCCGAACTGCATGACCAAAGGCTCTTGGAACACAGTCTGCTGGGACAACAGCCCAGACAAAAAGCCAAGGCATGGAATTTGCACTTTGTCTTCCATGTACTGAAAAAATCTAAACAATTCGCCAGATGTATGAATTTTCATTTTCTGTACTTGGTTGCCTCACATATTCTTCATACCTTTCACCTTATATATGTAAGGAGTTGTGGGGCCATGGCAATATTAGCAAGAGTGTGCATGTGCATGTGTGTGTATGTTTGGCATTGGACTGAGAATGGTTACACCACTGGTCACCTGCCTGGGCCTAGAGTCCCCCCTCCCCACTTTTTTTTTAGACAGTGTCTTGCTCTGTTGCCCTGGCTAGAGTACAGTGGCCTTATCATAGCTCACAGCAACCTCCAACTCCTGGGCTCAAGTGATCCTCTCGCCTCAGACTCCTGAGTAGCTGGGACTACAGGTGTGTGCCACCTCACCTGGCTAATTTTTCTATTTTTTGTGGAGATGGGGGTCTTGCTTTTGCTCAGGCTGGTCTCAAACTCCTGGCCTCAAGCAGTCCTCCTGCCTCAGCCTCCCAGAGTGCTGGGATTATAGGTGTGAGCTGCCATACCCAGCTACCCTTTGTTATCTTCTGCATCAACATTCAGGCCCAAAGAAAGTAGTAAAAATTAAAAAAAATTAGAATAAAGAAAAAAAAAAAGAAGGAAAAGAGCCTGAGTGTCCCATCTATATATCTGTTTGATTGAGTAGTTTCTCCTGTCAAGACAGCCAGGCATCCTCCTAGTTGCTGCCCTACACCCGGCCCTGTGGTGGGGAAGGGGTAGGGTGGGCACAGGAGAACAAGGCAGTCCTAAACGGAATTGTCTCCTTGTTCTCTGGAGAAGACCCACAGCAGCCTGGTCAGCAGTGGCATTCTCTCTTCTGATCTACCTTCCAGGCTCCCATTTGAGTAGGGGTAGGCTTCTTTCTCACACAGCTGTGGCTCACTAACTGAAGGGATAGGAAGGTAAAAGTCTCTGCTATTCAAGGCAAAAAAGATAAGAGCAGTAGGTGTGTGGCCAGTGGACGGTCTGTCATCCTCTTTGGGTCTCAGTTTCACTGTCTATAAAATGAAGGGGCTGAGCCAGATGCTCTCTGAGGACTCTCCACCTTTATAATTCTAAGGAGAAGCAACACAGATGGAAGAAAATAGAAAATAGAAAACAAGAGGCAGGATGTGGAAGGTGACAGGAGAAAAACAAAGAAAAAAAAAAGACAAGTGTGAACAGGATGAATTGAACATATATGACCTAGATAATAAGTGAGGAGACAACAATAAAATTTTGGAAGCTGGAAGCAGACTGGAAAGGTAGCAACTGATTTAGGAGACCCAAGAAAGCTGCATACCTCAAAGCAGGAATGTGGAATGATGAGACCCATGCTATTTCATCTTATAATTTACAAAAGGCCTAAGAATTGGCAGAGTAGGTGCCTCTGACGGTGAGTGTGAAGGTAGATCTACAAAGAGAAGGACTGACTGAGGTCTGTTAAACAGGATTTCCACGTCTGGTAATGTGACTTTTCTACTGAAAACAACTAAAAATGCAGGAAAACTCAGAGAGATAAGAATAATAATAAAAATAAAACAAGTGTCTATGAAAAGACACTTACAAGAATGTTCATAACAGTTTATTCAAAAAAAGCCCAAACTAGAACCAACCCAAATGTCCATTAACAAGAGAAGAGGTACACAAATTGTAGTACAGTCTTGTACCGTATAATGATATTTCAGTCAACAATGGACCATATATATGATGTAGTCCCATAAAATTATAATGGAGCTGAAAAATTCCTAAAGCCTAGTGACATCATAGCTACGGTAAAGTCATAGTACAATGCATTACTCACGTGTTTATAGTGATGCTGGTCTAAATAAACCTACAGTGCTGTCAGTCACATAAAAGCATAGTATATACAACTATGTAGTACATAATACTTGATAATGACATATTACTAGTTTATGTATTTACTATACCACACTTCTTACCATTATTTTAGAGTGTACTCCTACTTATTTTTTTTACAAATAGTTAACCGTAAAACAGCCTCAGGCAGGTGCTTTAGGAGGTATTCCAGAAGAAGGCATTGTTATCATAGGAGATGATAGCTCCACGTGTGTTATTGTCCCTGAAGACCTTCCAGTGGGACAAGATGTGGAGGTGGAAGACAGTGATATTGATGACCCTGACCCTGTGTAGGCCTAGGCTAATGAATGTATTTGTGTCTTAGTTTTTAATAAAAAAGTTTAAAAAGTAAAAAAAAAAAAGCTTATAAAGATATAAAGAAAAAATATTTTTATTCAGCTGTATAATGTCCTTGTATTTTAAGCTAAGTGTCATTATAAAAGAGTCAAAAAGTTAAAAAATTTATAAAGCAAAAATTATAGTAAGCTTAGGTTAGTTAAATATTGAAGAAAAGTTTTAAAAATAAATTTAGCATAGCCAAAGTATACAGTGTTTATACATGTCTACATGAGTAGTGATCTATGCCTTCATATTCACTCATCACTACTTACTCACCAACTCACCTAGAGCAACTTCCAGTCCTATAAGCTCCATTCATGGCACACCCTATGCAGGCGTACCATTTTTTATTTTTATGCCGTATTTTTACTGTTACTTTTTAAAGTAATCATTATGCTGTAGTTGCCTACAGTATCCAGTATAGAAACATGCTGTACAGGTTCCTAGCCTAGGAGCAATAGGCTATATCATACAGCCTAGGTGTGTAGCAGGCCACACCATCTAGGTTTGAGTGAGTACACTCTATGATGTTCGCATAATGATGAAACTGCCCCAAAATACATCTCTCAGAATGTATTCCCTTTGTTATGTGACACATGACTGTATATTCATTTAATCGTGTATCATTTGGCAGTAAAAAAGAATGAACTACTGATAGGCACAACATGGGTGCTTCTCAAAAACATTATTTTGAATGAAAGAAACTGGATATAAAAGAGTACATATAGTATGATTCATGTATATTAAGTTCAAGAACAGGAAAATCTAATCTATGGGGATAAAAATAAAGGTGGAGGTGAAGACTGTAAGGAGGCATGAGGGAACTTCTGGGGGTGGCAAAAATGCCTTCTATCTTGATTGCGGTTGTAGTTACATGAGTGCTTACATTTATTAAAACTCATTTAACTGGACCTTAACATCTGTACATTTTATTAATATAAACTTTACCTAAATTAAAACACACAAAAAAGGAAAAAAATAAAACTAGTCTGCTGCTGATGAAAAAGTACATTCTACATGTATTAAATGGTAAAATATAAAAGGCAAAACTATAAAACCTTTAGACGACTGTGTTAGTTTTAAAACATGGCCCTGAAATTCTTTGACATCCCTCCTATTGAACTTTGTCACATTTGACCAATAGACCACGGTGGAAATGACACTGTGCCAGTTTCTGGGCCCAGGGATTAAGAAACTGGCAGTTTCCATTGCCATTTCTTGGCACGTTTGCTTTTAGATCCCAACTACCAAGTGTGAGGAGGCAAAGTTACCCTGTAGAGAGGTCCATGTGGAGAGAAACCAACAGCCAGAACCAACCTGTCAGCCATGTGGTGAAAATGGATCCTCCAGTCCTAGTCAAGACACCGCAGCCGACACTGCCTGCAACAGAGACAAGCTGTCTCCACTCAGCCCTGCTTATGTTGTTGTTTTAAGCCATGAAGTTGTCCGGTGGTTTGTTACATAGCAAAAGATTATTGGAACAGATTCTGGTACCAGAAATAGGATGCTGCATTATCAAAAGCCTAATACACATGGCACTGGCTTTGGAACTGGGCAGCAGAAAGCAGCACAAAGGCCCACAAAGAGAGTGTTAGTGAAAACTGAAAGAGCCTTCAGCAGAGTTTTAAAGAAGCCTAAAGGTTCCCAAGGAGGCTGTCAGTAAGGGTTTAAAGGAAAGTGAGGAAAATCTTATTGGAAGATAGAAGATAGGGAATACTTGCTAAGAAGTGATTGAAAGTTTGACAAGACTGTTGCTTATTATAACATGGAAATGCACTTTCAAGGAAATAGCAAAGGAGATTTCCAGACAAAGTAATTAAAGTGCCACTCGGCTTCTTCTCACTGCTTATGATAAAATGCAAGATGACAGATGAGCTTAAAAAATGTACACATACACACACATCCAGGACTTGCAGAGTTCACAAATAAAACTGTTTCTCATTTCCAGTCTATCTAGAAAGCAAACAACTATACATTAAGAAAAGGTCTCAGGCCAAAGATAAACTCCAGAATACGATAATAAAATCCTTTAGGACGTCAGAAAGATGTAAGACTATGCTTCGTAGACTCTTTCAGACCAAAAGGCCCTCTAAGAATCTTACAGGGAAGTCTCACAGATTCTTTCCCTTAAACAACAGGATTTTTAAGAATCTTAAGAGTATTGTCCCACAGCAGCTATACAGAAAGCCCAAAGTATAGAAGGCTTATCTGTAAGAGTTTTGTGGTTATGGTTTTGTTTAATGATATGAACTCTGATAGCATTCAAAGAAAACCCCTCAAATTTCTAAGAGAATCATTCCAGTGGAAGCATTGCCAGTTTGGATGAAAAGAGACAAAGATGGTACAAAATGGAAAGAATTCTTTGGATGCACAATCTTTTGCAAGCAGGAAGAAGACTAAGAAGGCAACCTCAGTTTTCTTATGGAAAAGGAAGGATGATTCAGAGAACAAAACCAAGAGCCATGAAAAATAACTCCCAGGTAATTTTGAACCTTATCAAGGAGTTGGCAACATGTGCCCAGCTGGATTTCAGAATTTCTGTAGACCAGTGACTGCTGCGTGCCTCCAGTTTTTCTCCGTTTTGAATTGGAGATAAAAGTTTTCTTATGCCTATCCCCCACTGTATGTTGGGTATGTCATGAGCAGACACCTTATTTCTTTAGTTCACAAATCTTCAGATAGAAAAGAACTGCACTCAAGGAGGAAACCTGAGAAAGCAAACCTAAAAGACTTTATATTTACCTGGACCTGATTCAGATGATGAGATCCTAGACCTTGAGCCTGATGCTGTAAAGGGGTGAGACTTTTGATGGGAAATCTTGTGGGGGAAGAATAAATTTTGCAAGTGGGAAAATGTTAATAATTTATATCCACAGAACGGTGGTTTTAAACTATGGTCCATAATTCTTTAACCTCTCTCCCATTGAGAGGTGGGGTCTATTCCCTTCCTCTTGGATCTGGGCTCTGTGACAGATTGGTCAATATGGTGGAAATGATGCTATGCTAAGTCTGGGGCTCAGGCCTTAATAAAATGGTGGCTTCCACTGCCTGTTTCTTGGGACACTTGTCCTTGGAACCCAGCCACCATGGTATGAGGGAGCCCACGCTACCCTTTGGAGAGGTTCTTGTGGAGAAGAACCATTAGCCAGGACTTGTTTTGCTATTTATGTGAATAAATGATCCTCAGCCCCAATTGAGCCACCCCAAATGATACCATGTGGAACTGAGATGAGGTATATTAATTTTAATATAGTAGAATATATTGATCTTTTCAGTTTATGCTTATTGTCTGGTTTTAAAAATCCTTCCCAATCTTGAGGTCATAAGGATATTTTTGTATACTGTCATGTTTAGGTTTTCTACTGCATCCATAGAATCAGAATTGCAGGCTATAAAAAAATTCAGTGAAGGGTCTGGCACACAGAAACCTGGAATTCACCATTCTATCCTAACAACAAGTAAAAAGATGAATAAACTTAAAAATCAATCTTTCTTAGATCTGTTAGAGAAGTGAGGTCACAGGGCAAAACCCCCCCCCCCCCAAATTTGAAGAGACAGAGAGGTAAATATAGAGAATCACAACTTACTGGGGCAGAAACCTCTGTTGAACAAGTGCTAGGGCAGGAAAACTTAAACTGTACTTGATGAACTGCTGGAGGCTCAGTGTGGACAAGTCTGATGTTAAAAACTCCAGGGAGCCCCAGTTATGGGGGGGTTTGGGGAGTGGGCACACTTTTGTTAGTTTTACCTCTAGGAGCTCAACCAGGTTCTTACAGTAAATACTGGAGGAAAAATCTCCTTATGCTTCTGGTGGGGGGGGATGGGGTGGGTGGGGAGGTAGGGAAGGAACCATTTTGAAATACACCAGAGTACTCTGTTCTTCTTAACAAGGTCTTTTTTCAGGAGAAACTATTTTACCACAGCCCAAACTACTGGGGTTTTTTCAGAGCCTAACTGACTTGAAGGAAGAGAGATAATCAACTCTAGCCAACTCCAGCCTCTCATGTGGGAGAAGGGAAATACCCCACTCCAGGTCACTCTAGCTATTCTGTCCAACCTAAGGGAGGTTGGGGGTGGAGGGAACTGAGAAGCTCTTGTGAAATTCACAGCTCAGGGGCACAGGCTCACTCAAAGACTAACACCTAATCACAGGACTACAGAATACTTTCCCTTTCCCCACACCTTACCACACATCACTATGGGCCCATTTGCCATCGTTACTTTTACCAAGTACATCATATCTAACTATCACAAAAACATTATAAGGTATAGGTGTACTCAAAGACAAAAAGCACAGTTTGAAGAAACAGAGCAGGTATCAGAAGCAGACTCAGATATGGCAGAGCTGCTGGAATGATCAGATTGAGAATTTAAAACAATTATGATTAATATGCTAAGGGCTCTAATGGATAAAGTAGACAGAGTGCAAGAACAGATGGACAATGTAAGCAGGAAGATAGAAATTCTAAGAAAAAATAAAGAAGAAATACTAGAGATTAGAAACATTGTAACAGAAATGAAGAATGTCTTTGGCTGGCTCGTTACAATAGACATGGCTGAGGAAAGGATTGCTGAGCTTGAGGATATTTCAATAGCAACTTCAAAATTAAAAGTAAAGAGAATAAAGACTGAAAAAACCAGAATAGAACATCTAAGAACTGTGGGACAACTATTTAATACAAAAGATGTAAAATACGTATATTGGTAACCGCAGAAGAAGGAAGAAAGGAATTGAAGCAACAATTATTGAGGATTTCCCCAAATTAATGTCAGACCTCAAACCAGAGATCCAGGAAGCTCAGAGAACATCGCACAGGAAAAATGCTAAACAAAACAGAACAACACAAAACAACAATAAAAAACAAACAAAAACCAGAAAATAAAAAACCCCTACATATATCATTTTCAAACTATAGAAAATCAAAGATAAAGAAAAAATCTTAAAAGAAACTAGAGGAAAAAAGGCCTTATCTATAGAGGAGCAAAGATAAGAATTACATCCAATGACTCCTAAGAAACTGTGCAGGCAAGAAGAGAGTGAAATATGCAAAGCATTGAGAGGAAAAAACCCACCAACCTAAAATTCTGTATCCTACAAAATTATCCTTTAAACATGAGGGAGAAATAAAGACAAAGAAAAATTGAAGGTGTGTATTGCCAACAGATCTGCCTTGCAAGAAATGTTAAAAGAAGTTCTTTAGAGAGATGGAAAACGATACAGATCATAAATTTGGATCTATATGCTGGAGAAGGAATAAGTGAAGATAAAATGAAAATTTTTATTTTGTTTATTCTTTTTTTTTTTTTATTTCAGCTCTTCATGGGGGTACAAAAGCTCAGGTTATATACATTGTCCGTGTCCCGCCTATCCCCCTGAGTCAGAGCCTCAAGCGTGGCCATTCTTCAGACAGTGTGCCTGGCACTCTTAATTGAGGTAATAGATTAAGAGTGCTCAAAATAATAATACCAACGATATATTCAATTATGTGTGCTTTGTGTGTGTATATATATATAAATATATATGTATACATGTGCTTATTTATAAGTGAAATAATTAACATCAATCACACAAGGATAGGAGAGAGAAATTAGGATTATAAGGTCGTCATGCTACCTGTGAAGCAGTGTAGTGTTATTTGAATGTGGACTTGGATTAGTTGTAGGTGTATACTGCAAACTCTAGAATAACCACCAAAAAAGTAAAAAAGAACTATAATTGCTATTCTAAGAAAGGAGAGAAAAATAAATATATAAAATACTCAATTAAAATCACAAAAGGGCTGAGTGTGGTAGCTTATGTCTATAATCCCAGCACTGTGGGAGGATGAGGTGGGAGGACTGCATGAGGCTAGGAGTTCAAGAGCAGACTGGACAAATAATAAGACTCTGTCTCAAAAAAAAAAAAAATTAGCCAGGTATGGGGGCATGTATCTATAGTCCCAGCTACTTGGGAAGGTGAGGCAGGAGGATCACTTGAGCCCAGGAATTCGAAGTTATGGTGAGCTATGATCATGCCACTGCATTCCAGCCTGGGCGACAGAATGAGAACCTGTCTCTTAAAAAAAAAAAAAAAATTAAAAAAAATCACAAAAGGCAGAAAAGAGTTGAAGACAAAAGTAGGAAAAAAGAAGGGCAACAAACAGAAAACAGTAACACATATGAGAGATATTAATCCAACTATGTCAATAGTTGGTTAAAATGTCCAAATATCAATTAAAAGAGATTCTCAGACTGGATCAAAAAACAAGAAACTCAGTTTAAATATAAAGACATGGATTAAAAGCAAATGGGTAAAGAAAGATATATACCATGCTAACACTAATCAAAAGAAAGTGGAAGTAGCTATATTAATTTCAGACAGAGCAGACTTCAGAGCAAGGAGAATAATCAGGAAAAGAGAGGGATACTACATAATGATAAAGAGGTCAATTCTCCAGGAATACACAACAGGAACTATCACTCATTGCTAGTGGGAATACAAAATGGTACAGCCACTTTGGAAGATAGTTTGGTGGTTTCTTATAAAACTAAACACATACTCTTACTATTGAATCCAGCGGTTGCACTCCTTGGTATTTATCCATAGGAGTTGAAAACTTATGTCCACACAAAAACTTGCACACAAATGTTTACAGCAGCTTTATTCATAATTGCCAAAACTTGGAGGCAACCAAGATGTCCTTTACTACATGAATGGATAATAAACTATGGTATATTCAGACAAAGAAATATTCTTCAGCACTAAAAAGAAATGAGCTATCAATCCATGAAAAGACATGGAAGAAGTTTAAATGCATATTACTAAGCAAAAGAAGCCAATCTGAAAATGCTATATAATGTATGAGTTCAACTATATAACATTCTAGAAAAGGCAAAACTATGGAGACAGTAAAAAGATCAGTGGTTGCTAAAGGTTGAGGGGGAGGGAGTGATGAACAGGCAGGGCAAAGAGGATTTTTAGGGCAGCAACACTAGTTTGTATGACACTATAGTGGCAGAAACATATCAGTATATATTTGTTAAAACCCATATAACGTAAAACACCAAGAGTAAAGCCAAATGCAAACTATGGAGTTAGGGTGACAATAATGAGTCCACGTAAGCTCATCAATTTGTAACAAATGTACCACTCTGGTGGGAGATGTTGGTGGGCGGAAGGCTATGTATGTGTGGGGGCAGGGAGTATATGTAAAATCTCTGTACCTTCCATCAATTTTGCTGTGACTCTAAAACTGCTCTAAACAAATAATATCTATTTAAAAAGTTCAGAGAACAAAAAAGTACTCTTGATAGCAGATGCAAATCTCCAAGCATGGGGAAGTAGAGTATATGCATTTCCTACATGTACGTGACTGAATCACCACTTTGGAAAATGCCACTGGAGTACTAAATAACTATAATTTAAAAAGTAAGATGTCAGAAATGAAAAACTCAATACAAAGTTTAGAAGCTAGAGATGAGGAAAGCTTGAAGAAAGTTGACCAAAAAGACAAAAAGAATAGGGTTAAGAATAAAGAAGGATATAAATATTAGATGACAAGTTCAAGAGGTCCAACATCTGAATAACACTTATGCCAGAAAGAATGAATAGAGAAAAGTAAGTGGGAGAAAATCACTAATGAAAGAATTTTTTAAAAATTTAATAAAATGAAAGTATCCAGAATAGTAGGTGAAAATACTATCCAAAGTGAAATTTCAGGATACTGGGGATAAAGAGAAGCTTCAAAGAAAATAAATAGGTTTCACAAAAAAAGATGCAAATTTAAGAAAGATTTACATGAGAAAACAAAGACATGAATAAAAGCAAATTGGGAATCTAACCAAAGAGAGATGAACAGAATCTAAAGAAACTAAGAAGCCTCCAGGAGAGATTTCTTCTAGTGTATGACATGGATAGAATATATAATGTGCTTGGAACATAAAGAGAGATACATACAGTAGGAAAGGAGTTAAAGGTTGAATTAATAAGAAGTACACAAAAAATAAACATATAACAAAGAAACCAACAAGATTTCCCCTGAAAACAAAATGTTGTACAACAAAGGAAAAGTAATCAGAGTATACATGGCTCAATTGAGAATAGCATTTAACTAGTCACAATAAAAAACACTGAATTTTGATCTATTCAAAATTATAATATCTTAGAATTGGGGTAGTGAAGTATATGTGGGTGGGTAAGGGGCAAGGAAATTAAGAAGAGTTAAATCCTTATCTTTTAAAGTGGGTAGTCAGTAGAAAAATGCCTAAAGTTAAAAAAGATAGCAATATAAACATGTTATTTAGATATACAGGTAAATAAAAGAATTAAACTGAAAGTGATTGGTTTTGGGGAGAGGTAATTGACAGGGGTCTGTTTGTTTTATTTTTGTAATAGGTTTTGTAGATCCTTCATTCTTTTAAACTATGAACATGTATAACTCTGATAAAATCAAAATATCTTTTAAAAAGTGTTATATAGTTAAAAAAAGCAAGATAGATAATAAAGGATACAAGTGTGGCTCACAGAATTCCATTTAAATAGTGAAGACTACGAAGAACTGAAGTTTAGACAAGGGAGTGATGTCAAAATCACACAAAGTGAATCAAGGGCCAATAAAAGATGGTGAAACAATGATCAGTAGAGACTGTTATAGTCTGACCATGAGACAGGAATATATTGCAGAGTGAGTTCCCACTTTCCCTAAGCTATGAGATTCAGGCCAATGGAGGGACACCAGCCCAGTGACTGCTGGCAGCGATGGTCTGCATCATTTAAAAGACATAGTAAGGCATAGTTATGAAGCTCCTGCTCCTGTGGGTCTTCTAGAATAGGCACCTAAGTGGTATCTAGAATGATGTGGGGTAAACTACGCAGGTATACAGGCATCTAGGGAGCATGTCATGAAGTTGGAAAATGTATAATCAATATTTTCACCAAGGTGCTCATCTGTCCTTACTTCCTTATCCATGGAGCTCAGGGACAATCTAATGATACTCTTGGACTAAGCCAACCCAATAACTGGCTGGAGTTAGATACAGATGACACATTTGGAAAAATCATGTGATCGAACCCTGAGCTGGACACACATGCTACAGGCAGGCTCTGTAATCTTCTAAAGATTATTTGAAGAGGAAACTATGGCTGGGCCTTCCCTTCAAGCTCTAATATTCTAGGATTTGGGCAGAGACATATGAAACTTCTTCTAAGAGAAAGACTACCTAACTTCCATGGGGATGATTCCAATTGCTTAGACTTCGCAGAAGAAGATAGAGTGTCTCCACAGTAATGGAGCAAGGTTTCACACACGTATTTTAATTTACACATAAAAAATGAGTATTGTTCTTTAAAGTTATCTCTTTGGTAGGTTGTGTGTCTATTCTAAAGGGGTAGTTCTTTTAGTTATTGTCATAGACAGTTTATGAAATGGGAACAGATATGCATAATCCAGATCCAGGGTGATTACCCCCCTACTTCAACCACCAGATTTTGCTTTAAATCAACCACTCATTGGTTGGTCTCCAAAATCAAGTTTCCTCTCACTGTACCAAGGTTTGCCAACATCAGTGATTGTTTAAAAAAAGATCAGAGGCATTTCATATATATCTGAACAGTGACACCTTTATTGGAATGCTGGAAGGAATGAATCACTAAGAAGGATGAGCATTATTCTAAACTGGGCCAAGGAGCTCTTGGTGCTTCCGCAGCTCCAGTTCCCCAACCCTGAGTTCACAGAACACTTATCTAAGTTTCTTTGTTTCTCTGAAACTATTTCAAATGTCAAAGATAAAGAGATTTTAAAAGATTCTACCTAGGTTTACAAACAGACAGGGGGCTAATTTGGTGTAAGACAAGAGAAAGTGCAGACACTGGGGCCTGGGGCTTGTTGCAGGTAGTCCCACCATCTGCTCTCACCTGTGGGGGCCTGCATGGCTGAGCTGGGGATGGTGGCAGCATCTTGGGGTACAGTGCTGGTATCTGGTTCAGGGGTGCTGGTTGTTGGTGAGGTGGGTGGTGGGTTCAGCGAAGTCCGAGGTTTCCTCTGTCAAAATGGATGGGGAAATGTTTGTTACTCACGATAGGTAACTTGTCTTTTCATTCCTCTATTCTTAGCACTAAATTCACCCATGAAACAAAAATATATTTATGAATGGAATTGTGTTTTATATTTGTTTTCCACACAGCTACCTGGCCTAAAACTATACATGTACCTGTAGCAGATGCTTAGTAAACATTTTCCGAACCTATGTACAAGATTCTGGTCTTCTGTAGAGCCAGAGCTTAATGTACTATCTTTTATACTAGATTCAATATCATCATACGAAGATCGAGATCCTTTATTATTAATAGTTGGGCAGACAAAAGCAAAGTGGAAAAAAATATGCTGTGGTTTAAGTCTACCTTGACATTACTTCGTACTTTGTTCCCCTGTCTTTAAAAATGGAAACGACCCTTTTCTTAATTCTACAAATGACTTTCTTCTGCCTACCTCCCACTTCAGCTTCTTACCTGTCATTCCTTCCCTTAAACCTCCCACTCTAGTAGATCTCTAACTACATTACTTCTCTTAAAATCCTGCAGTTTGATCTAGTCCACATCTTTATAATAATAAGCTATCCCTTCTGCCTAAAATACCCTTTCTTCTTTTATTTATCTTACAAATTTCTGTTCATCTAGGAAGCTTTTCTAGCTTTCCTCTAATTATTGTCTCTTTTATGCTACTCTGTATTTTGTATCGTTGCATTTGTCAATGTATTGTCATTGTATGTTTACATGCTAATGTCCCTATTAGCCTAGAGTTCCTTGAAGGTCTGAGTTTCATTCTTAGCATGGTACTTAGCATGTAAGTGTTAATACATGTTTTTTTATGATGCATATACAGTGTAGATAACCAATAACAGGGAAGTAATAAAGATGATTTGAGAGAACTCTGATATCTCCTCTATGCTGTACAGGGCAGTTTCTGGGGGAGAAAGATCTCAGAAGGTTTTTTTCTAGAAAAAGTTTTCTAAAAGCCTTTCTGAATACAAGGAAAACATAACTGTCACTGGGATCCAAAATTCCTTTTTTTCTAAGTGTTTCATGTAGAGTCCACTGCTAGGAGCTGTACAAACCTGTCTACCTTCTAGGAGTATATTCCCTATAGCGACAGCACTGATAACAGCAGGCATACATAAGATGGCCTTGCCTGTGAAAACAGTCATGTAAACTCTCATGAAGCATTCATAACACACATTGAACATGGACACCTGCTCATATTTTTTGATATTGCTAAAAGTGAAAATCCAAGTAAGTAATGAGTCAGGGAAGAAGGGAAATACCAGTTCAATTTCAATGAGGTGGGGGTAGGATTTCATGGGGTCCCTGAAGGAACAAGCCTGGTGAGTTAGGTGCCTGAATATTGCAGAAGAAAACAGAGAGATAGAAGGCATTATTACTATTTGAGATAGGTGGATTTAACATGTATTATATCTATTCATATTTTACTTCATCTCCATTTTATAGGTGAGAAAACTAGGTCTCAGAGCCTACAGAAGCTTTCCCAAAGTCATCCAGGTGGTTAACAAATGGAAATGAGATCTGCACTCAAGTCTGTCTGGCTTCTATGCTCTAGGCACAGACCACTTTATTTCAAAAAGGAGTATAATGCTCATTGGTGAAGTGGAAGGCATGTATACCTGTCGGAATAGGCAAAAGAACAAGAAGGGGAATTAAGGAGTCAAATGCCAGGTCATAAAACGCAGGATGAGAATGATTTTTTTCAAGTGGGTTGGAAAGAAAGAGGACTTTGCTACTATGTTCAAGACTTCCTGAGAAGCAGAGCAGAGGCAATCACAGGATCATAGTTCTTGGATTTTGAAGGATCTTAAAGGCCATTTAATCCAACCATCTATCCAATACTTCCAATTCCCTCTCCCTGAAAACATCCTTCCCCCAGAGTCATCTAGTTTGTGATGAAATATCTGCAAGTCATAGGAGCTTACTGCTTTCATTTTGGGATAGATTTAACTGTTCTTATGTTGAGGCAAAGCCTGTCTGCTTGAGTTTCTGCTTAATGGTTCTGATTCTATCTTTGGAGCCCCCCAGATAAGTTTTCTCCTTTTTCTGACTGTCCTCAAGATGTCTTCACATCATCTAAAGCATGGCTTCTCTGCCCTTGTTATCCTTAGGGTCTACAGCCTCTCCTCTACAATATAAGAATGAGAGGGGAGGGTAATGGAGACAAAAACAAATCAGGACCCAGTGAGAGCTTAGTGGTAATAGTTCAAAAGAAGCACTAAGTGTTACACAGGAAGATCAGCAGGTGACATTGAGAACTCAAAGCCAAAAATAAGTGACAAATGAGATTAGTAACATCATCACTAAAATCATCCATTCATCCATCCACCCGCCCACTCACCCATCTTGCATATTCTGAACATTTCCCAAGAGACTGAGATATAAGGCACTGCAGGAGAAAAAGAGAAGAAAAAGCTCCTTGAGGAGCTTGTATTCTACATGGACTGAGGTTAGCAGGAGCTGATAAGCAAACAAAACAAACAGACCAACCAACCAATTCTAGGGAATAATTTATGAGACTGGAGTGGAATGTCCAGGAAGAACTGGGTATGATTTTCCACCCTGGAACTCAGGTATTTTTGTTCAGGAAGGAGATCCAGAGAAATTCCTCTGGCAGTGAGTGAGGAGGTAATGCTGAAGGGGGGACCTTTAGAAGCTGCAGAGAAGCCTTCTTTTCCTATCAATGCTTTTCCTAGGGAAGAGGCCCATGAAAAACTGGCCAGGACTAAACGGCAGTACTTTCAGTAACAGTGCTCAGTGAAGCTGACTTAGTAGTCTTTCTCAATACTAGAGCTGAGTGTTTATGTCCCTCAGGAAATGTGAAAGAGTGAATATGTAGTAGGGCATCAGTCATCTTGGAACTGGAAGATCTGGGGATCACTGCAGCCTTTGCCAATTACTAGCTCTGTGACCTTAGGGAAATCATTTCATATATCTAAGTCTCAATTTACTAAACTATAAAATAATGTTAACATTATTCATCTCCTAGGGTTTTGTGAAGATCATACAGGATATATATAATGACATCTAATACAGGGTCTGACATTTAGTAGGTCTTCAATTTATTTTTTAAGAAGGGGTAGAGGTAGTAAAAAAATACATTTATGGAGTTAATCTGTTCTTTCTGTTCACATGCTAGGAATCCACTCTGGGGAAGTTAACAAGGAGCAGGGGCTTCCTACATTAGACCAGAATCCATCTGCATTAGACTAGATTCTGGTCTATGTAGACTTCCATCTACATTAGACCAGAATCCGCTTGAATGGGAGTAACTTTCAAAGTTAAGATTTATTTTCCATCCCCATCATCCTATCTCTAATATTACCTACTCCCAGGTATGCAGCTAAGTAGGAATGACAATCTAGGAAAGTCCTCTTAAAAGCATACACAAGATGAAGCGGGCCAGATATGCCCCTTTCCAAGATGGATGGATATGAGTGAATTACCCCTTCGTAGCCCCTTATCCCTTTCTGGGAAACCCATATTTTTACCTACCTTACTGCCAGGTTTGGGACCCCTCTTCTTTGGGAATTTCAAAGGTTCAGCTGACTTGGGTGGGGCAGAGATGGGATGGGGAATTAGGGTCTTGGGTGTCCGGCCCCGCTTCTTTGCTGGTTTACGTCCCCTCTGCGCTGGTTGATGTTCCAAGACAGATTTGGTGCTGCTGTGGATGCTGGGCTTCTCGGTGTTCACATCAGATGCAGGATAGGGATTCTTTGGAATAACAACTGCAAGAAAAAGACTCATTCTATCACCCTCTCCTCCCCTGCATTCTCATCCCAGCCAAAAAGTAAAAAAGGACTTGCCACTTCTGCTTAGATAGTTTTGTTCCAAGAAGCTAGTTTCCTGGCATCTGACCTAAATGTTTAGAAAATCTCACAAGGAAATTGAATTTACATTGACTGGAATTGGATGTTTTAAATTATTTCTGGCAGATGCAGAAAAAAATATTAAATTTTCTCCTCAAGGTATCTTAGAGAAGTACTGTGACCAAGTCAAAGCTGAAGCATATAAACAGAACCATAGGCTCAGAGTTGGAATGGCTCTTAGAAGCCTATGACCCTCCCCTGCTAAGAATGAAGGTCTGAGGCTCAGAAGATGTCTTCCCCAGGTTACACAGTGAGTTGGGATAAGAACTTCTGTTTTGAAACTGAGCCCTGACAACCAAGTCAGGGATTTTCTACATTGATCTACATGAAGTTTTAGCATGCAGTGAGGAGTAGTAAAATACCTAGAAATATGTATCTGATAGCATCTCTCCTTACCTTAAAACCCTTTGTTCCCAATTACCTTTAATATAAAGTCTAAATTCTTTATCCTGATATTTAAGGACTTTTGTGACTTTGCCCCTGCCTTGCTCTCCAGTTATGCCTGATGTCATTTCCTATCACCTACCCCCATGTTCCAGTAGCCCCATATGTTGAGCTTTTATTCTTGGTCAGATACATATCAATACATAGTTTTCAACATTTAACATCTCTTTATTGAGGTATTCTCTGACCATGCTCCAACTAAGTCAGTGCCCTCCCCTTACCCTCAAAGTATTCTGTAGGCACCTATTAATATGCTAGAGTACTTCTCAATTTTAATCCAATCATTCATTTTTGAGAATTTTTCAAGGTAAAGGATAGCTAATTCACTCCATAAATAGTTATCAAGCACTTACTCTAGGTTATGTATTATTGTTCTAAGTCCTATTCTCAAGGAGCTTACCTCCTAGTGGCACAGACAAAAAATAAACAAATATGTAACATAGTGTCAGGTAGTGGTAAGTGCTATGATTAAAACTAATACAGGGTAAGGAGACAGAATTGTAGGGGAAGTCCTTTTTGAGGATATGACATTTACACAGAGCTCCCCAAAGAGGTAAAGGCAAAAGCCTTATGAAGATCTGAGGGAAGAGCCTTCCAAGTTGAGGACAGAACAAGTACAAAGATTCTGAGATGGGAGCATGTTAGTGTGTTTGAGAAATGGAAAGGTCAGTATATCTGGAATTGAGTAAGCAAAGGGGAGAGTGGAGGGAAATTAGGTTAGAGAGGGAGTAGCAGTATTAATAAAATTGTGTAGGACTTCGTAGGCTTTGAAAATGAATTGAACTTATTCTAAGTATAAAGGAGAAGCCGCTGGAGGGTTTTGAGCAAGGGAATGACAAGATGTACTTAAAAGGACCACTCTGACTGCTTTGTGAGAGGGGCAAGAGTCAGATTAGGAAGACAGCTAATAAATTATTATAGTGGGCAGGTAGAAGATAATGCTTTTTAGGCTTCCAGGTGGGATGTGATAGGTTGTGGCAGTGCAATGTTAATGATGCAACAACTAGAAAAAGTCAGATAAATTATTTTAAAAGACACTGCAGAGCTGTCATGAGGATTAGATGAACCATGAACCGGAATTCCAGAGCAGGGGGCCTTCTGAGGTAGCTGACACTTTCCTTTCCTGAGAGCATTTGCCAATTTTGGCCTGAACCGAGGATCAGGCTTGGCCTGTGGAGAGGAGCACTACTGGGAGAAAGAGAAATCAGAGAGGCTGCTGGGACACATGGGAAACTGAGGAGTCCCATGCATGTGACAGTTTTCCCTAGGAGACATTTGCTGAATTGTAGGCTTGCACACTGGAGTTTTGAAGTTAGTTTGAGAGCTTCTAAAAGACAGAATGAAATCTCCCATCATCTTGGAGTTTTAGGAGACAAGGTTCCACTAGAAGGAGGTAGCATACTTCAAACACATAGCTGATGTGCTCTTCAACATATATATGCCATATTTTGAAACTATGAGGGGTAGGAGATACCAATCTCCTAGCCCCCAATCTCTCAAGGGTAGAACAATCTCCTGTAGTGTTTCAGGGCTGAGGAGACAGAGGTAGGGTCTTAATCAAGAGCCTAAGAGGGCCCATGTCTAAGAAACAGGGATAAACCATAGGTATAATCCAGACCTGGTCTAGCTCAATCCATGATTAGACTGAGGTGATCAGGCCCTTATCCTATTAGCTTGCCATAGGAAAGGAAGAATTCTTTCTGATAGAAAATATCAGCTGAAGCATCAACAGTTCTTTTACATAAAATATCCAACATACAATAAAAAATTATTAGACAAAAAAAGAGGCAAAATAGTGTGATCAGTAATCAAGAGAAAATACAGGCAATAGGAGACCCATATACTGTCCAAATAATGAAACACGTAGATTAAAAAACATAATTAATATGTTAAAGAAAATGGGAGATAAGAAGAACAAAATGTAAGAAAAGATAAATAATACCCAAAGAAAGCTAGAAGCTATATAAAAAATTAAATAGACACCATAGAACTAAAAAAAAACTATTAGGAAGTTAAAAATTCATTGAATGGGTTTAAAGACAGACAAGATCCAACAGAAAGAATTATCAAACTTGATGAAAAGTCAATAGAAAACATTTAAAGTAAAGTACAGTGAGAAAATATGGAAAAACAGATTAGAGCATTAGAGGCAAGTGGACATAATCAATAGATCTAAAATATGAATGGCTGCAATCCCAGAGGGAGAGGACAGAAAGAATGAGGAAAAAACAATATTTGAAAAGACAATGGATGAGATGTTCCTAAGACTAATAAAAGACATCCAAGGAACTCAGTAATTCATAAACAGTGAAAATACAAAGAAAACTATACCAAGACACATCATTGTAAAACTACTGAAAATAAAAGATAGATGAAATATAAATGAAAGACAGAGAGGAAGACAAAGATAAATTTTTAACAGCAATCTGAGAAAAAAGAAGCATTACCCTTAAAAGGAGCAACTGTAAGACTGATGACTTCAGGCTTTTTCTATTAATAGTTTTTAATAAAACTACAAAAGTCTGAAGCAATAGTATGGCATCCTTAAAGGACTAAAAGAAATAAACTGGCAATGTGAAAATACCCTTCAGAAATGATGGTAAAATAATGACATTTTCAGATAATCAAAGCTAAGGTCTGGCCAGGTAATGGTAGCTCAAGCCTGTAATCCTACTACTTTGGGAGGCTGAGGCAGGAGGATCGCTTCAGGCCAGGAGTTCGAGACCAGCCTGAGCAAGATAGCCAGACCCCCTCTCTATAAAAAATAGAAAAATTAGCTGGATGTGGTGGTGCACGTCTGTAGTCCCAGCTACTTGTGAGGTTGAGGTAGGAGGATCTCTTGAGCCCTGAAGTTTGAGGTTGCAATAAGCTATGATGATGCCACTGCACTCTAGTCCAGGCAAGAGAGTAAGATGCTATCTCGAAAAAACAAATAAACAAACAAACACACAAACTAAAACCAACCTAAGGTTTGTCACCAGCAGACCTAACTATAGGAAATAAAGTTCTTCAGGCCAAAAGAATTCCAATGAAGTATGTGCAAAACAAATATTTAGTGAAATACGTACAAGACATCTACAAAGAACTGCAGGAAGGAATGCAGAGGGTAAATATGAATAAGAAGGGGCAAATATGTGAGCAGATATAACAGAATATTAATTATTTAAAATAATAAAAACAACTTGCAGATTTTATAACATATATATTAATAAACTATGTGACAGTAATAGCACAGAGAATGGAAATGGGGAGTAAATGGAGCTGAAATTTGGTAAGAACTTTGCACTATTTGGGGAGTGGTTAGAGTCCTTATTTAAGGTAGATTTTAGTAAGTCCAGAATTCATATTTGCATACGGCAACAAATTAAAGAATTATATAAGAATGTGTCACTAAAATACTCATGGGAGAAAAGTAGAATAATAAAACTTGCTTGATTAATCTAAAAAAAGGCAAGAAAGGAGAAATGAAGAAATAAGGAAGAACTTTGACAAATAGAAAATAAAAAAGCAAAATGCAAAATGGTAGAATTAAACCCAAATAAATAATTACATTAAATATCAGTGGATTATGTATAACAATTAATAGGGAAAATTGAACATACTAGACCAAAATAAACCCCAGAACCTAATTATATTTGTTTATAAGAGGGCTTTGAACTGTAAGAACACTTGAAATATAAAAACATAGGAAGATAAAAGCAAACAAGTGGAAAAATATATAATCCATAAACACTTAACAAAAGAAAACTAATAACATAAATAACCAATTAACCAACCAACTTGACAAATACAGAACACTATACTCAATAAATGTAGAATACACAGAGAAGATTTCATCTTAGATCCTCAGACACTAAGAAAATAACAGGAAAGTATGAATAACTTTATGCCAATAAATATGAAAATTTAGATAAAATGAGCAACTTCCTTGAAAAAACACAACTTATTAAAATTGACATAAGAAAAAACAGAATATGAACATCTCTAAACATAATAAAGAAATTGAACTTGGAATTAAAAATCTTTCTGCAAAGCAAATTCCAGGCCTAGATGGCTTCACTGGTGAATTCTAACAAAAATTTAAAGAAATAACAAATCTGACAAAATTTCTTTTGAAAAATAGAAGAGGGAACACTGCCCATCTCATTTTATGAGGCCAGTATAACAGTCACACCAAAACATGACAAAGATACTACTAATAAAGAAAGCTATAGACTAATATTCTTCATGAATACAGATGCAAAATCCTTAACAAAATATTAAGAAATCAAATCAGGCTATATATACAAGGGATAATATATCATAACCAAGTGGGGTTTATCCAGAAATACAAAGGTAGTTAAACAATAGGAAATATAATCAGCTAGACATATACATTAATAAAGGAAAAAAAATCCATATACCTTCTTGGCCCGGCGCGGTGGCTCACGCCTGTAATCCTAGCACTCTGGGAGGCCAAGGCGGGTGGATCGCTCGAGGTCAGGAGTTCGAGACCAGCCTGAGCAAGAGCGAGACTCCGTTTCTACTAAAAATAGAAAGAAATTATCTGGCCAACTAAAAATCTATATAGAAAAAATTAGCCGGGCATGGTGGCATGTGCCTGTAGTCCCAGCTACTAGGGAGGCTGAGGCAGTAGGATCGCTTAAGCCCAGGAGTTTGAGGTTGCTGTGAGCTAGGCTGACGCCACGGCACTCGCTCTAGCCCGGGCAACAGAGCAAGACTCTGTCTCAAACAAAAAAAAAAAAAAAAATCCATATACTTTCTCAATAGATACAGAAAAAACATTTGACAAAATTCAGCAACCATTCATAATAAAAATTATCAGCAAACTAGGAATAGAAGAGAATTTCCTTAATCTAGAAAAGGGCATCTATAAAAAACCTATAGCCCACAGCATACTTAATGGTGAAATATTGAACACGTTCATACTAAATTATGTAACAAAACAAAAATATCCACTATTACCACTTCTATTCAACATGGCCAATGCAATAAGGGAAGAAAAAGAAATAAACGCTATAAACATAGATTGTAAGGGAAGAAGGATTATTTGCACATGACATGATTGTTTACATAAATACTCCCCCCTCCAAACCTATAAAATCTATTAACATCAAAAAATGAATTAGTAAGGATCACTAGATACAAATCAAATATACAAAAATTGAATGTATTTCTATATATAGTAACAATTAGAAAATGATTTAAAAATCCACAAAATCAAATAACATCAAATATTCAGTGAAATATGTACAAAACATCTACATTAAAAATTGTAAAACATTGCTGAGAGAAATTAAAGAAGACCTAGATAATACCATGTGGCCATGAATGGATATATTACATCCATGGATTGAAAAACTCAATAGTTGTTAGGCTGTCAACTCTCATCAAATTGATTTAGAGTCAATGTAATTCCAATCAAAATTCCAACAGCTTTTACAAAAAATTTGAGTGTGTGTGCAAGCTGATGAGTTAATTCTAAATTTTATCAGGACATGCAAAGGACCTAGAGTAGACAAGTCAATCTTGATGAATAACAGCAAAACTGGAGCACTTATGTCATCAGAGAGCAAGATTTATTATAAGGTCATAGTAATTAAGATATATGCTATTGATACAAAGGTAGACAAATGAATCAATGGAGCAAAATAGAGTTTTCAGAAATCAGTGTACACAAACACAGTCATTCGATTTATGATAAAGGTGCCCCTGCAATTATGTGGAGGGAAAACATGGTCTTTTCAATGAAACTGTAGTGAGTTAAACAGATATCCATACGGAAAAATAATTAGACTTAAACACTACTTCACACCAGGTACAAAAATTAATGTGAAAACTAAACCATCAAACTTCTAGAAGAACACAGAAAAGAATATCTTTAAAATTATGGGGGTTAGCAAAGATATATTAAACAGGACATGAAAAGCATTAATTATAAAAGATTGACATATATGACCTCATTAAAAGAAAAAATTTCTGTTCATCAAAAGACAACATGAAAAAAATCCAGCAAATAGGAAAAGATATGCAAAACACATGTCAGAAAAATATTATGTAGAATATATAAAGAATGACTAAAAATCAGTAATAAGAAGACTGATAACCTAATTTTAAAAATGGTAAGTCTTAAGGAGGCACTTCACAAAAATGAATACATAAATGGCCAATAAGCATAAAACTCTGTAGCATTTTCACAAGAGGCAAAACTGGAAAAAACCTAAATATCCAACAGAAGATTTTAAAATATGATATATTCATAAATGGGAATACCACAAAGAAATGAAAAAGAACAACTATTGTCATATGCAGTAACACAGATGAATCTCACAAAAATAATGCTAGACAAAAGAAGCCAGAGTGTATATTTTATAATTCTCTTTATATAAGGTTTGAAAACAGAAAAACTAATCTATATATGCCATTTACTGGGATGGAAAATATTGAGCAAGGGAATCAAGAGTTCAGTTTTGGTTTTTTGAGACAGGGTCTCTCTCTGGTACCCAGGCTAGAGTACAGTGGCATCATCATAGCTCACTACAATCTCAAACTCCCAGGCTCAAGAGATCCTCCTGCTTCAGCCTCCTAGTAGCTGTGACTACAGGTATGTGCCACCATGCCCAGTTAATTTTTCTATTTTTTGTGGAGATAGGGTCTCACTATGTTGAACTTCTGGCCTCAAGAAATCCTGCCTTGGCTTCCCAAAGTACTAAGATTACAGGTGTGAGCCACCGTGCCCTGCAGAGAGTTCAGTTTTAAAATATGGTTTTTTTATAAGATAGCTACTACAAATCAAAATATGGAGATGTTAATTAGGGAGTTGTATATATGAGTCTGGAATTCAAGGGAAAGGCTGGGACTGAAGATACACATTTGAGAATTATCAGTATATAACTGTTATGTAAAGCCATAAGACTAGGTCAGATCTCATAAAGTGTGAGTACACAGTCAAGAAAGGAGAAAAAAGATTGTTCCTGAGTCATCCTAGCATTTAGAAGTTGGAGAATAGAAGAGGATGCAGCAAAGGAGACTAAAGAGTGGCCCATAAAGCCAGAAGAAAATTAGAAGAGTGATGTCCCAGAAGCCAAGTTAAAAAAGGGTTTTAAGAAAGCAGGAAAGGCAGCATCTCAACATTACCCCAAATGGGACACACTGACATCATGTGTCTCCTGATGTGATATACTGAGGATACCATATTACCTATGTAGTATCTCTGCCAAAAATCAGTATTCTGAATCAGACAAACCAAAATTGAGGCATATTCAACAAAACAACTGACCTGGTACTCCTCAAAAATGTCGATATCATGGAACATAAAAAGACAGAGGAACTAGTTCAGATTCAGAAGACTGAAGTGGGACAACTAATGCAATGTATGATCCTGTATTGAAGCCTGAATTAAAAAAAAATCTTTGAAAAGGATATTAGAAAAATTCACAAAATTTAAATACTGACTATTAGGTAATATTTGATGTCCACTGTGGCCTATTGAGTCTGAATGTTTATTTGAGTTCAGAAAAACTCCCTGGTGGGGCAATGCATGCATTATCTAATAAATCTGAAGATGTATATACCCTATGATTCAATAATTTCAATCTTAGGTATAAACTTCAAAGAAATTCTTACACATGTATACCAGAATACGTGTAAAAGAATGCTCATAGCAATCTTATTTGTAATAACTGAAAACTTGAAATGACCCAAATGTCCACTATTAATAAAATGGATTTTAAAAATTTTGTACAGTTAGCAGTTCTTAGAGTATGGTCTAAGGAGCCAAATGGGTCCTCAAAATCCTTCCGGGGGTCTATAAGGGCAAAACTATATTCGTAATGATGCTAAAACATTATTTGCCTTTTTCACATTCATTCTCCTCACAGTGGAGTTTTCCAGAGGCTACATGTGATGTCATCACTCTGACAAATAATGGAATGTATGTTTTTATATTCTTTTTTTATTTGAAATATATTTATTCATTACAAATTTTTTTTTTACAAAATAAGTTTTCTGTATACTTTTTTGGTATATAAATATGCACGTGTTTAACGTACATAATCTGATGAGTTTGGACATATGCATATAACTATGATACCACAATCAAGGTGATAAACATATCCATCACCTCCAAAAGTTCCCTTATTTCCCATTGTGAGATTTTTTTGTGTGTGGTTAAGAACACTTAACATGAGATCTACACTCTTGACAAAATTTTAAGTACACACTATCTTACTGTTAGCTATAGGTACTATGTTGCACAGCAAATCTCTAGAACTTACTCATCTTGAACTGAAACTTTATACCTATTAGACAACAACTTCTCATTTCCCCCTCCTCCCAGCCCCTGGAAACCACCATTCTATTCTCTAGTTTTATGAGTTTGACTAATTTAGATAACTCATATAAGTGGAATCATAGTATGTGTTCCTCTGTGACTGGCTTTTTTCATTTAGCATAATGTCTTCCAGGTTCATCCATGTTGTCACAAATGGCAGGATTTCCTCCTTTTTTTTTGAGACAGGGTCTTGCTCTGTGGCCCCGGCTACAGTGCAGTGGCATCATAGCTCACTGCAACCTCAAATTCCTGCGCTCAAGTGATCCTCCAGCCTCAGCCTCCTGAGTAGCTGGGACTATAGGTGTGCACCATCATGTCTGGCTAATTTTTTTTTCTATTTTTTGTAGAGATGGGGTCTTGCTCTTGCTCAGGCTGGTCCTGAACTCCTGACCTCAGCAATCCTCCCACCTCGGCCTCTCAGAGTGCTAGGATTACAGATGTGAGCCACTGTGCCTGTCCTTTCCTTCTTTTTTGAGGCTGAAAAATATTCCCTTGTATGTATATATCACATTGTCTTAATCCATTCATCTGTTAGTGAACACTTGGGTTATTTCTGTGGAATGTGTGCTTGTATATTCCTGTTTCAAAAAGTTCTAAGTTTTAATTTCTAATATGATGATATAGAGAGATTTAACCCATGTAAACACAAGCTCTTTGAGGTCTTTAAATATGTAACAGTTTCCTGAGACCAAAAGGTTTGAGAACCATTGATGTACTATTATAATAACTTCCTTGACCTCTTTTTCCAATACACTAACCTAGAAAAACTCCCAACCCATATTAAATTCAACTCTGTACCTATTCCACACCTAAGCCTAAGCCACTAAATAATCTCACTTTAAATTGATTATCATAAACCCCAAGACTGTCCCATATTTCTCTAGTAATAGATCACAGATCTAAGCTGAGTAGGTGGGTATTAATAACTGATTCACTTTGGAATTCCTGCTATCACACAACGCGGTGTTGAGTTCTTAGATGGCATACAGGTACATGTTTACAGAATAAAACAGGAAACTGACATAAGGGCAGAACAAAACAGGGCTTTACTTGGCTCTTCTAACAGTCAGAAAATAGTTTTTCTTCTTCTCTTGTTCCTTAAGGCTAGACATAAAAGTTCATGATGCCAACTGGCAAAGAAGTTGCCCTCTCTGGCCTGAAATATCTGGACAGAAGAAACCAACGAATTATTATGGAACAGTTCTGAAAAATCAGGTTATGCAGGTCATGTGTGAGTAGCTAGCTCTGAGATTAGGTCTCATGCTAATTTAAGAGCTTCTTAATAAATGGATTTTCTTAAGCAACCCTGAGGGACTGGCAGATTTGGAAGTTCTTCCTATCAGGAAGCTCTACCCTGCCCTATTCTAACTTAATTATCCTAGTTGAAAAAAAATTGGGGTGATGTCAGGGGACCAGGGATCTAATTCTAGTTCTGTCTCTTATGATGTGACCTTGACTTTGTCATTAAAATACAATCTTTTCTTATTTTTTGAAATACAAATAATTAAATAATTTAATGACTGTCCTACTTCAGACAAAGATGAAAGATAAGAATATCGTCAATACATTTTGATACTACTCCGGTTGACAGAATTAGACCCTTAATCAACAATAATACTTTGACAAAATTCTTGTACATCTGTGGTTTCATTTGGATTTCAGGACAATCTTATGAAGGCTGACCTTTATCATCTCCTGTGACAAATGAGGAAAGCAAGACTCAGAGAAATGAAAGTGGCAGAGCCAGGCATGATTCTAGTCTTTGGAGTCTTTGCCACACACACTGTCATATAGCCTAGGAGGAGGGAAGAAATCTCCAGTCTGGCAGAAGGCCAGGAAGTGGCAATTTATGTGTTAATTAATTTGACCACATCAACTGAAGGTTAAGTAAATGCTAAGTATTGAGGTTTGCTAAGTATCTAAGGTGAAAAAAACCCAATGTGATTCTTGCCCTAGAGGAGTACAGTCTTGAGAAAAGGTTAGGGGTAGACCTCTGCACAATCAATCATAATAGTGTGGGTATGTATCGGGTTTGGGAAGGTAGAAGATAAGCCTGGAACGCCTTGGTCAGAAAGTAATGGGATGCTCAAAGAATGACGGGGTCATATCAAAAGGACATAGGAGCCAACTCCAAGAAGCTTCCATTGGCCAAATGTGGGACAATTTGAGCATCAAAATAATAATAGTAACAAATTATAACTCATTAAAGATAAGAATCCATGAGTCTACACTTGTGTAACTATAAATAGGGAAGAAGGCAAAGCTCTTGCTTACAGTAGAATCCCTACTAATGAATGTGTAAGAAATGACATTAATTAGGAAATAATTTGGCAATAATTGATTCAGGCTAGACTCATCAATAGATGCTCAAACTACTGGATGGAAGTTTGATGGGAAATAGGACATTTATAGTCTCAAAGTATTTCTCCACAAGCTAATTAATTACAAAGAAAAAATAGTGACTTTACAGTGAAGAAACTTAATAGACACAGCCCGAACCAAGTAATTAAAGTTAACCTGTAGTAAAGGGACAAATATATATCATATACTTCCAAATATGATCCTTTGAGAAGAACATCATAACTCGTATAAATAAAATCTAATCATGAGGTAATACCAGAAAAACCCAGGTTGAGAGCCAATCTATAAAGTAACTAGACAAATATTTATAAAAATTTATTAAAGTCATGAAAGACAAGGAAGAAGGACAGAAAAACTGTTTCAGATTAAAGGAGACTAAACAGACATGACAATTGGCCAGGTGGCTCACACCTGTAATCCTAGCACTTTGGGAGGCTGAAGCAGGAGTATTGCTTGAGGCCAGAAGTTTGAGATCAGTCTGAGCAAGAGTGAGGCCCCATCTCCACAAAAAATAGAAAAATTAGCTGGGCATGGTGGCATGCACCTGTAGTCCCAGCTACTTGAGAGGCTGAGGCAGGAGGATTGCTCAAGCCAAGGAGTTTGAGGTTGCAGTAAGCTATGATGATGCCACTGCACTCTAGCCTGGGAAAAAAACCAAACCAAACTGAACCAAAACAAAAGAAAGAGACATGACAATTAGGTACAACTTGTGATGCAGAATTTTCTTTTCCTAAAAGACATTATTGGGTCAAGTGGGAAAATATGAATAAAGTTCATAGATTTAGCCAGTGATACTGTAACAATATTAATTTTCCGGTTTTATTAATAACTGCAGAAGGTCTATAAATTAGCTCTTAATATTGTATCCATTTTCTGATTTTGAAAATACTACTATGCCTATGTAAGAGAATGGCCTTGTTTTTAGAAAATACACACTTAAGTCTTTAATAGTAAAGGGATACTACATGTACAGGTTCTTGTCAAATGGTTCAGAAAAAAATATGTATTATATACTGAGAGAGACTAATAATGCAAATGTGGTAAAATTTTATTATTTGGGGAATCTTGGTGAAAGGTGTGGAGGAATTCTTTATAATACAGTTGCAACTTTTCTGTAAAGCTGACATTATGTCAAAATAAAAAGTTTTAAAAAAGATTCAGTGGGTATAATGCCAAAATGTGTACATACATAGGGTTATAAGAACACAGAGGAGGAAATTACTAATTCTGCAAGGAAATGGGAAGGGACAAGGGAGTCAGGCCAGTGAGACTTATCAGGCAAGATTTCAGTGTAAGTGACATTTTAACTAATCTTTCAAGAATGAATAAATTTTGCATTAGGAAAAGGCAAAGGGTAGAAAGTGAATAAGGGCACTCTAGACAGAGGAGACCCTGCATATAGAGAGGCATGGATTGTAGAAAGTGTGGTATAACAGAACATGTGTGTAGTGCTGTGTGGCTTAAGTCCATAAGAAGGAGAAGCAAGAGAGGTTAGAAAGCTTAGCTAGCTTGAGAAGAGTCCACATGACATTTAAGGAATCTCCTAGCTCTAATACACAAAGTCTCTGCCAGGATACACAAGGTGAGTACTATGCTCCTACATACGGAAAGGATAATAGTGAGGTTCATTGTAAAGCAATGGTCCCCAACCTTTTTGGTACCAGGGACCATTTTAATGGAAGCCAATCTTTCCAGGGACTGAGGAGCTGGGGGGATGGTTTTGGGATGATTCAAGCATTTATAATAGAACACAACATTTATTGTGCATTTTATTTCTATTATTATTACATTGTCATATATAATGAAATAATTATACAACTCACCATAACATAACTCACCTTTACATGCTGCTGTAAAGGCAGAAGCACACTTAAGGCAAGATAGCAGCACATAAAGATTGTAGAACTGGTCTCCCATCCTTGACAAATTTCTGCTGATCTGTACATTTATGTATGTATCTAATTCTTACTCCCTTGGCCACAATAGTGACCAATAATGCCACTAAACGGCAGACATAAACTGATAAGACCAAGAATGGAGGGAGGAAATAGTATGCAAATAGAGCCCCCAATGATGGAGTTAATTTTGCTTAAAAAGAACTAACATTTATTGAGCACTTACTATGAAAGTAGTGTCATACTACGTGCAACGGCATCATGAACATTGCCAATAAAATTAACTAGGGTGCAGAGGAAGCAGTATGTATTAGCAGTTAAGACAATGGCCTTTTAAGTTGTGCCTAAGAGGGATATATTATTTCTATTTAACAGATGAGGAAACTGAAACTTGAGTAATTTGGCCAAGGTCACATAAATAAAGAGGCAGGGCTGGAATTTGAATCTAGAATGTCTTACTCCAAGTCTTTGCTCTTTCTATCATACCATACAGCTTTCCTCTTACCAACTCGAGATTCATTCATTTACTCATTTATCCAACAAACATTGTGTATTAAGAATATATTATGTGGCGGATCCTATTCCATAAACTAGAGTTTAATATTAATTTTCAGTGGTGTACAAAGTTTCTGCTGAGCTGAGACTGCCTGGCATGACAAGAAGGAATCAGGCATGTGAGGATCTAGGACAGAGTGCTCCAGGCAGAGGAGTCAGCAGGTTCAATGGCCTTAAGGAAATAATAAGCTTGATTTGTTTAAGAAACAAAAAGAAGCCAGATTGTAGCTGGGTAAATAAAGGAAATAATGGTAGAAAATGAAGTCAGAAAAATAGATGTGGTCAGATCATGTAAGGCCTTCTGTGTTATGATAAGAACATTATCTAACTTACTTTTTCAGATCACCCTGGATACCCTGTGAATGAAGAATGGATAACACAAAGGCCAGAATGGAAGCAGAGACATCAGTTAGGAGGCTGACTGTAGAAGTCCATGCAAGAGATGATGGTAGCTGAGATTAAAGTGATAGCTGTGAGGGTACAAAGAAGTAGATAAACACAAGGTACATTTTGTAAGCAAAGCTGACAGCACTGCTAACCTAGATGGAGCAAGGGAAGGGAAAGAACAATTCAGGATGAATTTTAGGTTTTTGGTCATTTACTGAGATAGGGAAAACTAAAGGAAATATAGCTTTGGGTTGGGAGAAGGCAGATTAGGAATGAAGACTATGTTTTGGCTATCTTATGTTCTTTTTTTTTTTTTTTTTTGAGACAGAGTCTCGCTGTGCTGCCCGGGCTAGAGTGAGTGCCGTGGCATCAGCCTAGCTCGCAGCAACCTCAAACTCCTGGGCTTAAGCAATCCTACTGCCTCAGCCTCCCCAGCAGCTGGGACTACAGGCATGTACCACCATGCCCGGCTAATTTTTTCTATATATATATTTTAGTTGGCCATATAATTTCTTTCTATTTTTAGTAGAGACGGGGTCTTGCTCTTGCTGAGTGTGGTCTTGAACTCCTGACCTCAAGCGATCCACCTGCCTCGGCCTCCCAGAGTGCTAGGATTACAGGCATGAGCCACCGCACCCGGCCTATATTATGTTCTAAATGACTTTTAGATATCTAGAGATGACAAGTAGGTAGTCAAATAAATAAGTCTGGAGTTCCACAGAAAAGTCAAGGATCAAGATGCAATTCTGGTAGTCATTAGCATACAGATAGTACATAAAGACATGAAATCACTTAGAGAGAGAGAGAGAGAGGGAAAGAAAGAGAGTGTATGTGTGTACAATAGAATAGGAGATGGCCTAGGACTGAGTCCTGAATCACTCCAACAATTAGAGGCTGAGAAGTAGAGAATGCCAGCCAAAGGAGACAGAGAAGGCATTGTTAGTGGGATGGGAATTGAAAACCTAGAGAGTATAATGCCCCAGAAGCCAAGAGGAGGCAGTGTTTCAAGGAGAGAGTGATTAATTGTGCTGACAGCTACAGGGTGAGCAAGATGAGGGCAGAGAAGACTTTGTCAACATGAAGGTCAATGTGTTCTTGTTAAGAGCAGGTTCACTGGAATGGTAGGGGCTGAAGAACAATTTGAGAAAAATGAGAATAGAAAAAATGGAAGACAGAAATAGAAATAGTGACTATAAGTCACTTTTTTTTTTTTTTGAGACAGAGTCTTGCTCTGTTGCCCGGCTAGAGTGAGTGCCGTGGCGTCAGCCTAGCTCACAGCAACCTCAAACTCCCAGGCTTCAGCGATCCTACTGCCTCAACCTCCTGAGTAGCTGGGACTACAGGCATGCGCCACCATGCCCGGCTAATTTTTTCTATATATTTTTAGTTGTCCAGCTAATTTCTTTGTATGTTTTTTAGTAGAGACGGGGTCTCGCTCTTGCTCAGGTTGGTCTCGAACTCCTGACCTCGAGTGATCCACCTGCCTCGGCCTCCCAGAGTGCTAGGATTACAGGCATAAGCCACCACGCCCGGCCTATAAGTCAGTTTTTAAAGAAGTTTTACTATATGTAGTGGGCAAAATGGCTGTTTAAAGATGTCCACACCCTAATCTTTGGAACTGTAAATATGTTACTTACATGGCAAAAGGGATTTTGCTGATGTAATTACGGTTAGAATCTTAAAATAGGAAGATTATTGTAGATTATCCAAGGGGCCCAGTCTAATCACATGAATTCTTATATGCAGAGAACATTCTCCAGTTGGAGGCAGGAGAGATGAAGCAGAAAGGAAGATCAGACAGATCTGGAGTATGAGAAGAACTCGACCCGCCATTGCTGACTTTAAAGATGAAGAAGGCCACAAGCCAAGGAATGTGAGCATCTCTAGAAGCTGAGTATGACCTCTGGCCAACAGTCAGAAGAAAATGGAGACCGCTCTCCTACAACTGCATGGAATTAAATACTCCCAACAATCTGAATGAGGCTGAGAGCAGATTCTTCCCCAGAGCTTCCAGATAAGAGCTCAAGCTGGCTGACAGCTTGATTTTGGCTTTGTGAGACTGGAGCAGAGAAACCAGTGATCCTACACAGACTTCTCTGACCCACAGAACTATGAGATAATAGATTTATGTTGTTTTAAGTCACTAAGTTCCTGGAAACTTGCTACAGCAGCAATAGGAAATTAATACACTGTGAAATTTCAGAGACATGGAACATTAGCTAGAAGGGAAATGCAACGTAAAGGGAATGTTTTGAAAGATGTTTTGAAAGATGGAATGTTTTGAAACATGAGAGTATGTTTGTATGCTGGTAGGAACATTTCAGAAAGGAGGGTTTGGAGGAGGAAACTGGTAATGTAAGGAAACTAATGATAAAGAGAGAGAGGTTAAGAGAGGATGCAATCAAGAGAGCAAATGGAAGGGTATGCCTTTGACAGGAAGAGGGACTCTTCATCTATTGTAATAGCAGAACAGGTACTATAAATTGTGCCATAGCCTCCCTGTGCTGCTTTGGTATAACTCTGCAGAAGCCTGCCTCTGGGCAATCAATGGTGATAATACTGTGGTCCCCAACCCCTGGGCTGTGGACCACTATTGGTCGATGGCCTGTTAGGAACCAGGCCCCAAAGGAAGCTCTGCCTCTATCCCCCCATCCCTGCCCAGAAAAATTGTCTTCCATGAAACTTAGGAACTGGGCTGCACAGCAGCAAGCAAAGCTTCATCTGTATTTACAGCTGTACTCACATCACCACCTGAGTTCCCCCAACCTCCCTGTGGGAAAATTGTCTTCCATGAAACCGGTCCCTGGTGCCAAAAAGGTTGGCCTCTTTTCACTATTCTAAGTGAACTCATATAAATGAAATCATACAGTATTTGTCTTTTGTGATTGGCTTATTACATACAGCAAACTGTCCTCAATGTTCATCCATGTTGTAGCATACTGCAGAATTGAACTAATGATAATATTTTGGATATAATTAAATAAAATATACTATTAAAATTAATTTACCTGTTTTATTTTTTTAAATGTGACTACTAGAAAATTTTTAATTACATATGTGGTTCAAATTGTATTTCTTTTTTATTTTTAAGAGACAGGAGTCCCGATCTGCTGCCCAGGCTGGAGTGCAGTGGTGTGATTACAGTTCACTCTAACTCCTGGGCTCAAGTGGTCCTCCTCCCTCAGCCTCCCAAGTAGCTAGGACCACAGGTGTATGCCTCCATGTTCAGCTAATTTTTAAATTTTTTGTAGCGATGAGGTCTTACTATGTTGCCCAGGTTGGTCTGCAACTCCTAGTCTCAAGCAATCCTTCTGCTTTGGCCTCCCAAAGCACCAGGATTACAGGGGTGAGCCACCACACCCAGTTTCAAATTCTATTTCTATTAGACAGTGCTTCCTTGTGGAATCAGTGATAAAGCTAGTACAAGCAGTAAAAGAATTCAGCAAGGTAACAGGACATGTAACTGATATGCAAAACTTAATAGCCTTCATATACACAGTTAGGAGATGTGCATGTATAATAGCCAGTTAGAAGATGTAATGGAAAGAACATCTATGTCTAACTGGCTATTATTTGTGTATACGAACACATTTATTACAGTATCAAGAAAGATAAAATACTCAGGAAAAAAGTTAACAATAAATATGGAAAATCCATATGAAGACAATTACAAAACACAAAAGTAGATATAAAAGTAGACTTGAACAAATCAAAAGACATTTCTTGTCCTTGCTCTTGTATTTTTCAACATCATCAAGTTGTTAGTTCTCATTAAGTTCATCTACAAATTTAATGTAACCTCAATAAAAATAACAAGAAGCCATTTTTTTCCTGGAGCTAGACAAGTTGACATCAAATTTTATATGAACCACCGCCTCCCCCCATAAAATAGCTAAGAAAACAACAAAAAGGCAGAGCTGGGAGAGGGAAATTAGCCATAGCAGACAGATATTAAATTACAAAACCTCTATAATTAAAACTGTAGACCAGCCTGAGCAAGAGCGAGATCCCATCTCTACTAAAAATAGAAAAATTAGCCAGGTGTTGTGGTGCACTCATGTAGTCCCAGCTATTTGGGAGTCTGAGGCAGGAAGATCACTTGAGCACAGGAGTTTGAGGTTGCAGTGAGCTATGATGACACCACTGAATTCTAGCCGGGGTGAGAAGCAAGTCTCTGTCTGAAAAAACAACAAACAAATAAAAAAACAAAACAAAACAAAAAACTTGTAGTACTGGTGCAGGAATGGACAGGCACTCTAATGGAATAGAAAAACAGACCCAATTATACTCATAAATCTGGTGTATGATGAAAGTGTTATCTCAAATCGCTGAGGCCAAGATGAACGTTTTAATCAATGATGGTGGAACAATGGATAACCATTGGAAAAAGACAAAATTAGACGTATTTCTCAAATAATACACAAGAATAAACTCCAAATGGATCACAGATCTAACTATAAAAAAGAGAAATGATACAAGTACTAGAGAAAAATATGAGTGAATACCTATAATAAAAGGTTGATAAATTTATCTATAAAACTTCTGCATGGCAAACGAAAAACCACCATAAGCAAAGTACAAATTGGGAGAAAATAATTGTAACATATACCACGAAAAAGATTATTATTATTATTTTGCTTTATTGAGTGGTCTTCAATAGTAAAAAAAAAAGGATTAATATACCTATTATAAAAAGGACTTTTTAAAATTGAGGGGAAAAAGGCCAAAGATCCTATAGATAAATAGGTAAAAGAAATGAAGAGTCAATTCACAAAGAAAGATGAAATGGCCCTCATACATATGAAAAGATATTAAACTTCACTCATAAAAGAGAAATGCAAATTAAAACTATACTGAGAAACCATTTCTCACCCATCAGATTGGCAAAAAAGTAAAAAACTTGATAATATATTCTCTTGGTGAGACCGTGAGAAAACAGGCACTGCTACATTGCTGGTGAGAATGAAAACTGGTATCATCTCCATGGAGGCGAACTTGGTGATACCTAAAAAACTATATTTGTCTTTACCCTTGGACCCAACAATAACACTTCTGGAAATGTACCCTGAAGATAAGTCTCCAAATGTGAAAATACGTGTGTACAAGTTTATTAATGGCAGCACAATTTGTATTTGTGAAATATTGGAAACCACATGTACTACACACACACACACACACACACACACACACACACACATACACACACACTACCATGAAGTATTTTACAGCTTAGAATGAGGAAGATACTTGTGAACTCACAATGCAGTAACTCTCAGGGTATACTGTTAAATGAAAAAAGAAAGCAATTGCAAAAGAGAATATAGAGTATGCTACTTTTTGTGTAAGAAGGAAGGGTAGGAAAACACGCATGTGTCTGCTTTCTTATGCAAAATGAAAGACTTCAAGGATAAACCAGAAAACAATGAAAGTGATGACTTACAGATGGTAACGGTGGTGGAGGAAATAAAGTAGAAGGGAAAGGGTGGAGAGGATACTTCTCTCAGTAAATTTTTTGTATGATTTTGACTCTTGGAAGCAAGTTAATTTTCTATATATTCAAAGAATAAAATTAAATCAATAAAGAGGGGGAAAACACTAAATGTAAAACTGAATGCAAATACAAACAAGTGAACCCAACCGTATTTTAAATGAATAACATAATCACATAGAAAGGGAAAAAAAGTAATTCCATAACTTTTGAACACAGTACTTTAACGAGAGATCCCAATCTAGGAAGGGAAAAATGCAAATAAATCTTGAACTCTTCTTAGGGTTTTTTTTCATAGTGGTATAAGAGTAGCAATTCTGAAACTATTTTATGTGCATTACAGGATTGAGGTTGGTGGGAGCCAAGGTTCTCACTGTAGAAAAAGGGAGAGGCAAAATACGTTAGCAATCGTAAATGTTGGGAATGTCCCAGGATAGCTGGTGGATAGCTTCTCTTCTCCATCTACACCCATAGTCCTTAGATAAGTGGTTCTTAAACTTTAGTTTGCATCAGAATCACCTGCAGGCTTGTTAAAACAGATCGCTGGGCCCCAGCCTCTGTGTTTCTGATGCAGTGGGTCAATGAATTTGCTTTTCTAACAAGGTCCCTGGGCGATGCTGATGTTGCTGGTCCGGGCAACACACTATTAGAATACAACCCCAGATGATCTCCTCTAGCCTCATGGCTTTAAATTCTATCTATAATTAAAACTTCCAAATTTATATTACCAGCTTAGAAATTTCCTTTAAACTCCAGACTCTTATTTTAAATAAAATTTCCTGCTTGAAAATCTATCAGACATTCCAAACATGTCTACAGCTGAGCTCCTGACTTATTCTTCCCAGTCTTCTCTATCCCATTCCATCCTCTCAAATGGCTCAGGCTAAAAACCTTGTAGTCATCCTTGACTCCTCTCTTCTCTTCATATTCCATGTCCTATCAGCAGTGCATTAGCTACAACTTCAAAATCCATCCAGAATCAGACCATTTCTCACCACCCTTCCCTTCTACTTCCTTGGTCTAAGCCATCATCATCTCTAACCTGGGTTACTGCAATAACTCAACCTTTTAAATGGTTTGTCCCTGCCCCTCTTGTCTAATTTCAACCCAGCTAACACAGTGAGCCTTTTAAAACAAGCCTCAGATTTCATCATTCCTCTGCTCAAAACCTCTAACACCTTCCCATTTAACCCAGAGTAAAAGCCAAGGTCCTTTCCTTAACCTCCCAAGTCCAACATGATCTCATTCCTCATTACTTCTCTGACCTATTTAATACTTTCTACCACTCTTCCTTGATTATTCTACTCTAACAATACCGCCCTTTTTGCTGTATACATTAAACTAGTGATTCTCAAACTCTTTGGTCTCAAGACATCCTTATACTATTAAAATTTACTAAGGTCCACAAAAAAGCTTTTGTGTGTGTGGGTTTACCTATCAATATTTATTATATTAGAAATTAAAACAGAAATTTATTGTTAATTTCAAATTAACAAAAACATGTTAACATCTTTTGTTGGAAATTACATTTTTCCAAAACAAAGAAAATCAGTGAGAAGAATGAAATTGTTTTACATCTTTACAAATCTCTTTGAAGTCTGACCCTAATGGAAGATAGCTAGATTCTCATATCTGCTTCTGCATTCAATCTATTGCCATATAGCATTTTGGTTGAAGTATATGATGAAAATCCAGACTGATGAGATACGTGGTTAGAAAAGGGAGGAGTATTCAAATAGCCTTTTCAAGTAATTGTGGATATTTTTCTTTGATATTAAATCAAAACTCAACAAGTGGTCTTAATAGTTTCTTAAATGTTAGATGAAATATGGAATCTGAAACCATACTAATGAACTTTTCATATTCTGTTAATATTAAAGTCCATTGATCTTATACTTTGAATGATTTATTTTTTTATCCACGCATGATTTTGTAACATCATGCATGTGGACATTTGGAAAATAGTTTCACTGAATTATGCAGATTTTCCAAATGTTGACATATTTCACTATTCAATATCAAAAATTCACATTAGTTGATATCACCACACTCTCATCAGAAAAGTCTTTAAGTACAGGAAGCTGTCAAGATCCTAGTGGCAGACACAGTTTTCCAAAATTCAAATTTTCATTTCAAAGCTTGAATTTTATCTTTAGCAACAAATGCTTTAGTTGTTTTCCTTGAAGTGACAGGCTCACTTAGTTAATTTTTGAGAATATGTCTGCCAAATACTCAAGTCTGATAACCACGGTTTGTTTAATAGTCATTCTTTTAAGTAAAAATAAAGTTTCACAAAAAAATTGGCTAGTTCACCTGACAGCTGAATTGTACAAGTGCTTTTTCTTGAGGCAACCACAGTACTTCAGTATGTAGTAGAATTGCTCTAGTCATACTTCTCCTTTCATCACAAAGAATGTTAAAAAGGTATGTAATAAAAGGTTGGCATTTAATAAAATTAATAAATTTTACTGGTTCATCAAGGACATTCTTAAATAAGCTTGGCTTGTTTTTTGTTTTGTTTGTTTTGGTCCCTCTGCAATGTGTGGCAGTGAAAGATATCATTACTATTACCATAGTTGGCGCTGTTGCCTTGAGGTTTACTCACCATTGCTTTTGTACCATCAATGCAAATATCAACCCAGCAAAAAGGCAAACAGAGTTAAATAATATTATAAAGATGGTTTTGACCTCAAAGATCCTGTAAAGGTTGTTGGGGATCCCAAGGATCCAAGGAGCAGAATTTGAGAATAGCTGCACTAAGCAACCTATTGCTTTCGTGCACTTAAACTTTTAACTCCCTTTACCAGAAAGAATTTCTTTTTCCTAGATATCCTTATCTCTGCTTAAATACCTTTCGGTGAAGCTTTCGCTGATTATCCTATATAAAACAATACCTCTACCCACTCCTCCAAACCCCTGACACTCTCTATTCCCCTCTTCCCCTTTCCCCTGCTTTATTTTTCTCCAGAGAAATGATCATTACTATGTCTCTCCCAACTAGAACATAACTTAACTTTCTAAGGACAATGCCATTATCTCTACCTCCTAGAATTGTACTTTATACATGGTAGGTGCTCAGTAAATGCTAGTTGAGTGCATGACTATAATCCATAATCTAGCATTTGATTCTAGGATTCTGCTTTGCTTTGACTGCTTTTTTACTCATTTGTATCTTACTTTCCTGGAAAACTACAAACTCTCAGAACAGAGGCTAACCTACATTCCACGTAGTCCCCAAAGCTTCAGGCACAGGCCTCGGATATACTACGTGCATTCTTTACCTTAGGGAATACTGGCAGTCCCATAGTCACAATTCTGGGTAAAGCCTGTTCCCAGATGATAGCACACATGTGGAGTGGTAGAAAACTGGCAAAAAAAAAAACATGACCTAGTTTTCTCTGGTTTGCAACAGTTTCTTTTTTAAAAAATTTTTCTTTTTCTTTTTTTTAAGAGACAGGGTCTCACTCTGTCACCTAGGTTGGAGTGCAGTGGTGTGATCACAGCTCACTATAATCTCGAACTCTTGGGCTCAGGCAATCCTCCTACCTTAGCCTTCTGAGTAGCTGCAACTACAAGAGTGTGCCATATGCTCAGTTAATTTTTTAATTTTTTGTAGAGACAGGGTCTTGCTGCATTGCTCAGGCTGGTCTCAAACTCCTGGCCTCAAGTGATCCCCCTGCCTTGGCCTCTCAAAGTGCTGGGATTACAGGCCTGAGCCATTGTCCCTGGCCTTGCCAATTTCTACCATAGTTAGGACTGCTGTAATTGGCATATAACAATGCTGAACTCTTAGCTCCCTGGCTCTGTTTCCTAATCAAAAACATGCTGGGAGCAGGGAAAAAATGCCATTTTTATGCTATTTTCTGGTTGGTTTTAAGAAGGTTCTTGGTTAGGCATGCAAAGATAAAGTTTTAAAATGAACAGATTTGGCTCTGTGCAGCCAAGATTCTTAAAAATATTCTATTTCTTTGACATAGTCTTGTATTTCTGAGAACCTAATTCAAGGATATGTTCCTCAGCATTGAAAAAAATGCTTAAATGTTTATAATACCATTATTAAAAAAGAAAATGTGGATTGTTAAACTAGGGAAATAATTGAGCAAATGTGTATCTGTTCAATCAACTATTAATTATTAAAAATGATGCTTATAAAGATGGCATAATAATACAGAACAAGGTGGATGATATAATGTTAAATAAAAACCCAAATATAACAATATATAGTAAAACATACAGTGTGATTAAACTGTATTTTTTAAAAAATGTAAAGAATAAAAATCAGAATAAAATACATAAAATGTTAACAATAGGAAAAAGAGGGGAAGAAGGTGGGAAGCTCAGGTTAACATAACAGATCTAATAATAACAGCAATTGTATGAACAGACACTAACCTCTTATGCCTTATTCCAATTACTAACTGGGTGATTTACCCAATATAGAACATCAGAATATTGAGAGTTGGAAGGAACTTTACATATCATCTAGTTTAACCTTTTTTTAATAGACGGAGAGACTAGAAATTATAAAGGAAAAATAGTTGCTTAAGATATCCCAGAAAATTAATGGCAAAACTGGAGCTGGAACCATAGACATTTGAATGTGATGTGTGATTCTTAGGAAGTTATTTCATTTCTTTTCATTGCAGCTTTTTCATTTGTGAAATACATAATAGCATTTACCTTGGGTTATTGTCAAGATTACATGAAATAACATACAATGGGACAAACACAGCAGTAGCCACATAGTGAGTATTCAATAAACAGCAACCTTGCTCTCTTCTGACTCCAGTGAACTTTCTGCTTCTACATTGCTATGTGGGAGGTGGAAGAGCAGAGTAGATTGGAGAGGAAAAGAGAGAAGCAGCGAGGGGCACCTATGGCAGATGATGCTCATGTGCCTGATGGTTCTGGGACCTGGAATCTCTGCACTGGTAGAAGATACAGCAAATGGCAATCCTGTCCTATCGCTAAGTGCGCAAACATGAAACCGCAGAATGCAGAATCCAGTATCTTTCTTTCCTTTCCTCCTTTCCCTACCATTTTGCTCATACTTTTATACTAATAATTAATATGAAACACTCCTAATGCTTTCCACTTTACAGGGGTAACTGGGGCAGTAACTGAGAACAGTTGCTATTAGGGATTACACACAGCAGCAATTTCTAGCTTTTCAAGCTAGTTCAAAGAAATGTCATTTCAGAATTTCAATTCTGTTCCAACTTTGGTAATGTGTACTATATCTAAGTATACGAAAGGTCAAGTATACCTTACCTAAAATAATAAATGGATGTATGGTAATTATGTTAGTGTCCCTGAAATAAAAGCTTTATCTAGAAATCATGCTAGCCTGCCAGAGGCTGGCTTAGAGTACTTTGCCTTTAAGGTTATGAGAAATTGTATCTTTCACCATAAATTCATCTGGACAATCGGTCGTCTTTATTTGCCAATTCTGTTGATTGATTTCAGATTTAGCTTCCTGGTTTCTATACATGTTCATGGTTAGATCTGGAATATTCTGCTGATAACATGGTCTACCTCCAACTCAGCACTTACCTTATTTGCTTAGCTTAGCATCGAGTCCATGGTTTCCCCAGCATTTGATTTTAGAGCTTGCTTTCAGTTCTGGGATTCTCTAGCACTGAAAGCTTAGAGGAATGTGGCTCAAAAAAAGAACACACCTTTTCCAGAAAAATTGTCTCCTGAATGTCTCAAATTCATTTTTTCACTCCAATCCCACTGCCACTGTCTTAATACAGACTCTCATCATATCTTGCCTTAATCACTGAAATGGCAAACTAAGTCTCCCTGCCTTTAACTTATTCCTTCCCATCATTACCTCTGTCCCTTATCTAACAGGTCAGAAGGATCTGTCTAAAATACAAATGCAGTCAGCCACTCCTTTGGTTAAAACCCTTCAATGGTCTCTTCTTACTTTCTGGGTAAATTCAGAATAAGCCCTGCAAATTCTCTCACCTCATCTGATTTCAGTTTCCTGACATATGCCCTATGTTTCCAGTTTTTGGAACCATTCTTTTTCTTAGCTTGTGCCTTACACATTTTAGTCCCCCAGGAATTGCCTTTCCATCCCGTTACCAACTCTAGGCATACTTCAGCAATTGACAGAAATTCCAAGAAGTCCTCTCCATTCTTCCTTTTTTTTGTCTATTCAGTCTGTGTGGTATTATTTTGAATTTTATCTATTCATATATTTCTGGGTAACTCTTAAATATTTTCATTCTATTTTGACTACTATTTTACAATCACATGCTTTTGTAATAAAGTTAAACTTTTTAATGCTATTCATGAAAGACTCACCTTATTTATTATCATACAAACAACATATATCATCTGATAGCTAATTCAAATAAAACTTGAGGAAGCGACTTTTACTGTGCTTCAGTTTCCTTATTTATAAAATAATAGCATTAGATTAGAAAATGACTGACATTTTTTGAGTGACTTAGTAATGTGCCAGCTGTTGTTCTAATATATAAACTTATTTAACTCCTTATAACAGCCCTATGAGTAGGTACTATTATTGTCCCCCAATTTATAGGTGAAGAAACTAAGGCAAAAGCAGGTTAAATAAATTGTTAAGGGAGGGTAAGCAACTTGATAGCAAATCTCTAAAAAGGTTCTTCTATTTTGAAAATTCTTTGAGAATTTTATGGTTCTAAAAAATATAGAAAATCTAGCGTTTTTTGCCCTACAAGACAGCAAAGAAGGAAGCTTCTGCCCCTCCCAAAGCCAAAACCAAAGTAAAAGCTTTAAAGGCCAAGAAGTCAGTGCTGAAAGGCGTCCACAGCCACAAAAATAAAGATCTGCACAGCACTCACCTTCTGGTGGCTCAAGACACTGTGGCTCTGGAGGCAGCCCAAATATCCATGGAGGAGCACCTCCAGGAGAAACAAGCTTGACCACTACGCCATCATCAAGTTCCCCCTGACCACTGAGTCTGCCATGAAGAAGACAGAAGACAACAATACACTTGTGTCCACTGTGGATGTCAAAGCCAACAAGCATCAGATCAAACAGGCTATGAAGAAGCTCTGTGACATTGATGTGGCCAAGGTCAACACCTTGATCAAGCCTGATGGAGAAAGGAAGATGTATGTTCAACTGGCTCCTGATTACAAAGCTTTGGATGTCACCAACAACACTGGGATCACCTAAACTGAGTCCAGTTGGCTAATTCTAAATCTATATCTTTTCACCACAAAAAATATAGTAAATCTAAACAGGATACAGAAGAAAGTCAAATCAGCAACAACTCTTTCTTCCTAATGTTATAGTGGTGCTTTGAAGGATCTCTCTTCTACTACTGATCCTTCTCATTTTACTCCCAACAGACATTTCAAATGCATCCCATCTACCAGCTGCTGGTTTAAAAAAGGGCCCTGGAGTTTCCTGTAGGTCTCACTAAGCATTTACAAAGTCACGATAGAAACCCCTCATATGAAAATTACACTCCACAATTCTCCAAGTGCTTTAACATTCATTAACTCACTGCATATTCACAATTATGTCAGCCTTATCTACCTAATGGTTATCTCTAAACCTCCTCGGAGGCATAGAGAAGTGATGTAAAGTGTGGTATGGGAGAAAGAACATAGACCTTGATATCAGAAACTCCATGGAGCTAGGTTCAAGTCCTTGCACATAACTTAACCTCTTTGAATTATTATAAGGTTATTATAAGGTTTAACTGAGATAAAGTTTGAGGATGTGGATATCATAAATACTGTGTCTGACATGACTTAGAGATTAAAAAAATTTTAGTTCTTATTCCCCCTTCAACTTTTCTGAGCCCAAGTTTCCTCATATGCAAAACAAGGGCAAATATCTAATACTATAAACCTCAACAGGGGGTTTGTGAAGTGTAATAAGATACTGTATGAAAGTGTCTTTGGGACCCTGTATGATTTACTTCACATATGTGAGTGATTTCAGCTCTAAGGTAGGCTTCTATGTTTCTAAAGAACAAATACAGCATTCCCCTATTGATTTGAATAAAGAAAAGTCATTACAGAAGAAAGAGGAGGAATTCTCTTTCCTGACGGAAACTTTTACTAAGGAAAATACTCAGTTTATTACAACCTGAGTATTGTGATAAAAGAGAATTGTAAAAGCATTTTCCATCTAGCCTGGATAACACAATGAGACCCTGCCTCTGTTTTTTTTTTTTTAAAGGACTTTCCAAATCATGTAAATTACCATCTCTACCCCTCTGCCCCAGGTAGCAAAAAAATGAACTACCAAAAATTTCTCTCACCTAACATGGCCATATGTCCCAAAGTTTGGTTCAACTTGTGCTGAGACTAGACAAGGGGTAACATTAAGCACCTACAGTGACCATTAGAGAATATAAAAATATAAAAAGCATAATCCTTTATCTTTAACAAGTTACGTCACAATATAGACCTTTTTTAAGGGAAATGAGAGTATTCCATTTTGCACTTATGAGACCATCACTGCAGTGTGGAGTTCACTCTAGGCACAGTGCTGTAAACTAAAATGCATCAAGAGAAAAAAGGCCAAGATGATAAGGGGCTTAGAAACTACCCAATCTCAGAAACAGAGGAAGAAAAAAAAAAAGACCTGGAGGAACAACAGTATCAAGAGCTATGTGAAAAAGTTTCAGATGAAAAAATAAACATATTAGAGCCAGTGGATAGATACTGGGAAAAAGCATATTTCAGCTCAAAATAAAAAGGAATATTTTTAGCTATCAGAGCGATCACAAATGGAAGGTGCTCCTTTGGGAGGTTATAATCTCTGTCTGTGTAAGAATTTAAGTAAAGGCAATTGAGTATTTATAGGGATGCTTTCAAGGTGAGTCCTGAATTAGGTGGAAGGTTGAATTTGATAACCTCTGAGGTTTCCTCTAACCCTGGAATTCTGTGATTTTTAACCTTCCAGATAGCTCACATTTAACATTAAAGCAACTAACTGAATCTTAACCAAAGTAACTTCTAGATGGGAGAGAATATGGTAAAGAGTAACTCTATAGTCTTTACATATGGGGAAGATGTTAACCCCATGCTGGTGGATACTAGTTTTCCAAAATTTTAATTTTCACTCAAAAGCTTAAATTTATCATCGACAGTAAATGCTTATAAGTTGTTTTCCTTGAGGTAACCAGCTCATTTAATTTTAGAGAAAATGTCTGCCAAATATCCAAGTCAGTTTTTCTTTCTTGTAAAGATGATGTCCCAGAATAAAAGTGGCTAGTTCAGCTTGCAACTCAGTTACACAAATGCTTTTTCCTGAGACAACCATCATATTTGGATATTTTAAAAATGGAGAAACTGAACTCAGAGAGATTAAAAGACTTGCCAAAAGCCACATAGCTAAAGCTAGGATTTGAACTTAAATCTTTTGATCTCCAAAGTCTATTCTCTTTCCACTGCATTACCTGAAACCCAATAAACAAAACAAGAGTATATCCCCAAATAAAGGAAAGAAGATAGAGAACTAAACCCGTCTAGTTATAATAATGAAGGACAGTACAGCTCTACTGCTTCTCAGTTCCTCTAAATAATCCTTAGTTAGGCATCTCAGCTGCCCAGAAGTATTCATCATCAGATTTTTCTTTTCTGCAGCAACAACAGAGCATATGGAAATGGCAATGAATTCATAAAATATAAGATAGCACAGTTTGTGTGTGTGTGTGCACACGTGTGCATGTGTGTGTGTCTACACAACATCAGAGAACATAAACAACAGAAAAGAAAAGAAGAACAGGGGAAAGCCCATTTGTTTTATCAGTTTTCTGGACTGGAATCCTATTTTCATTCACAGCAGGGTATCATTGGCCTTGGCATAGTAATTTAAGGGCTGTGTACTTTATTAGCTTTGCTCAACTTGGCTGAGTTCCGCTGTATGCTGTCAGCTGGGCTGATGCCAAGGCTGAAACTCCACTCCTCTAAATTCCAGTTCACTTAGTGAAGCATGGGTTGCCTCCTGCTCCTATCTAGCTCAGTTAGCACTTTTGGTACTCCATACTGAGCCTCCTGTTTTCCCTCCTGACTTATCCCTAACTGCATGGGTAGAGGACCTCTGCAACTACAAAGACATGTCACATTTTCCTGGGGACTTTTAGGCTGATAAATCTCTACAGAGTGGGGAAAACAGAGGGATACCTAAAAATCATGCATCATGGGGCCACAAGTAACTTTCAAAAGCCGAATATTACTGAAACTCAAAGGCATGACTGACCTTAGTTGTCTGGGGCAATAGGTAAGAGGATTCAGAAGCAAGTCCAGCAAATGGAGTGCTATATCTTTCCAGAAGATGGTCTGCTAAGATGTCTGGTCAAGTTTAGGCCCCTCAGAGAGGTGGGATGAAAGAAAATTGTGCTGAAGCACCTACTAGTCAGCCACACAGTCAAAAACATCCCAGATTTCCTTAGCATAAGACAACGCATTTGAAAAGCTTACAATCAAACTCCTGCCTTCTTGCCATATCACCCTCATAACCTCCTGGGTTTTTTTTTGCTCTATTTAAGAGTTTGCTAAATTTTTCTTGTCTTTTTGACACACACGAATGTTTATGCTTTGCTTTTCCTCTAGTAAGTCATTATTGAGACTCAGGAAGTCTCATTTATAACTACAATATTTCTCCTAAAATTTATCTAGGGAATTGAAGGAAAAATTTAGTAGCAGTTTATATATTACTGGTTTTCAATATGATTTTCCTAAGAACTACCTACACTTATTTAAAATAGGGAATTTTGCAAATCAATATGTAGTGATGCTGGCACACAGTAGGAGTTATAACAAAAGCTTGCCAAAAAATCCCCACAAGGGTTCTATGTACTCCCAAGAAAACAGCAAGTGTGGTCAAATTTATGAAGTGCCTAAGTTATATTTCATGATTTCCAAGAGTTTGAGAGATGCCAGCTGTTTCATTACACATGCCCAAAATTGCTACCATTCTGACATCTGGAGTTTGTGAAGGCAGGAGAGAGAATGGGCAGAGCCAAAGGACAGTTTAAGGAATTGGAAGAGAGGCACGGGCAGATCTTGTATGAGTCAGTGGGAGAACCCAGATTCCCTGCTTCATAACCTAGTGTCACTCATTTCCCCATATTCCTGTTTCTATGCCACAAGTATACAATCAGAAAACCAGTTATAGGAGTCCAGGTTCATTGCACAAACCTTACCTCATAAATATATTTATTTTTCCTGACCAAACAACACTTTCACGGCTCTGTGTGCAGTTCCCTTTTCTTGGGAGGCTGGGCATCTTAATTCAGCTATAACTAACACATGGTGAGCATCTACTATGTGCTACATGGTACTATGCATTTGCACACCTGTTTTCTCATTTCAATCATTCGATAAACCTGGTTGGAAGGTATTTCTCTATAATCCCCACTAACACTGCGAACACGGGCTGCTCTACAACTGTTGGATAGATGAATGAATAAAGGACAGAGTTACCAGATATGATTGGATCACAAGGCTAAAGCTGGAATAAGGACAGAGATTGTGTGTATGTGTAAGGAGGAAATAAAATATTAATAAGGGCAAGATCTGGACACAATATATCTGAGGGTAAAAGGGAAAATAGCTGAGTGGCTGCTCTCATTAAGGGCATGAAAGAATTAGCTTCAATTTGCAATCTTCTCAACACAAAGAAATGATAAATGTTTGAGATGATGGATATCTTAATTACCCTGATTTGATCATTATGCATTGCATGTGTGCATGCACATGTACCCCATAAATATTTATAATTATTATGTATCAATAAAAACAAATAAAAAAGAATTTACTTCACTTATTAATCAACATGCCCATATCTTTTCTGACATGGCTAGTGAACACAACTTCTCAGAAGAGGGGCATACTGGCGCTAGGAGCTTCCTGTAGAGACCACATCCTCCCGCTTGTATTAGAAAAAGCTGGGTGGAAGGGCAGGAGGGGTGGTTCAGTTGTAGAAGTGTACAGGTGTTTAGTAACAGGGTGAATGTGTGCTCTGAAGACAAGTCTTAGTGCCCTTGCCACTCTTTTGACCATCAGGTTTCCAAAATTTGAAAAACAGAACATTAGTTTAAAAGTTCTTAATCTGTTAAAATTCTGGTAGATATGAGTAGTGCTCTCACTTCTGAATAATGAATGTCTGAATAATAGCTTTGGATGAGAATAAACAGAATCAGAAAATACAGTATTACCTATATGATTCAACAAATATTACTAAATAACTAGCATGTGCCAATTGTTGAGAATATAAAGATGCAGTTAATAAATTAGTTCCATTTAACATGGACTCCAAGTAGAAAAGAATACTAACGTCCTAGACATGGCAGAAAGAATTTTAGTTTCTTTTTAATGCTTATACTGTAAATCCACATTATTGTACATATTACAGGGGTTAATTGTTAAATAAATAAAATAGTCACACTAGGTGTTAAAACTTTTTTTTTTTTTTTTTTGAGATAGAGTCTTGCTCTATTGCCCTGGTAGAGTGCAATGGCATCATCGTAGCTCACAGCAACCTCAAATTCCTGGGCTCAAGTGATCCTCTTGCCTCAGCCTCCCAAGTAGCTGGGACTACAGGCACAGGCCATGATGCTGACTAATTTTTCCATTTTTTTTTTTTTTTTTTTTTTTTTTAGTAGAAATGGGGTCTCACTCTTGCCCAAGCTGTTCTTGAACTCGTGAGCTCAAGCAATCTTCCTGCCTCGGCCTCCCAGAGTGTTAGGCTTACAGGTGTGAGCCACCACACCCAGCCAAAATAAACTTTAAAAACTTGAGTTTGACTTATTTATTCAAAGAATATGTGCCCCCCACCATCTTCTTACCCTTCCTATCACAATGTCACTGCTTCAATTCTCTCTCTCACCTGTAATATTATAACAGCTTGTTAATGGATGTCTCTGCCTCTAGCCTCTAGAAGCCACCCATACTTTCACTGCTGCCAGAATGGTTCTTCTAAAACACAAATCTGAGCTGTAATTCTACCACTTAAAGCCCATTTAATGGCTCTCAATGCTCCTAGGGTAAAGACCCAGATCCTTAAAATGGTCTATAAGGGAAAGATTTCCTGTTCCTTATCTTTTTCTGCTTTTCTCCTTATACTCTACCATCTAGCCATTTAAACATTTTTTTAGTTCCTCAACCATATATTTTTTATTTTTTAAACTTCTGGGCCTCCACTCATCTGTTCACACTGCTAGCTAGAATCCTTTCTTTACCTCCCCATTCTTCAGGTTTCAGCTTATACATCACTTCATTTGGAAATCTTCATTTGGAAGCCTTGTCCTTTATTTGTCCATCTACCCAACAGCTGTAGAGCAGCCCATGTTAGTTAGCAGCGCCAGGCTCAGTGGAGGTTATAAAGACCTCCAACCTCCAATCCCCCCAATCTAGGTTAGAGGTCCTTCTGTACTTTATTCCAACAAAGTTTTAATTATCTATTGGTCTATATACTCACAAAACTGTAAACTCTAAAGGCAGATCCCTATCAACTGGTCAAATGACTAGTACTTACTCATGACTTGACAGTTAGAACTTGAATGAATGGATAGATGAAGAAAATCAGGCAGTCCATCAGTTGACTACATGATGTGACCTGTTGGCCTTAGTTGTGTTACTCTTATATCTAGCCTAGCTTTTCTCCTCTGAAGTCTAGGATTACAATTTAACCAACTCTCTTTCTGCCCCAGAATCCCAAAGTGATCATAGCATAGTTTTCCACATAGTTTTACAACAAAAAGAGGAAAGTACGGAAAACACTTTCCACACACACACCAAAAAAACACAACAACAACAACAACAAAAAAAAAAAAAAAGGGAAGAGACATTCTGAAAGTTTTGTTTTTAAGCATCAAATTTTTGCTCTCCAGACCAAGGTAAGACTCCTGCACATTAGCCACAGTGTTGAGTCAGATTTTGCAGTTTCCTCTTTGTACAATGAAACTTGTTACAGGTAGAAAGGGTAGATTGAGAGGGTAAAAAAGGCCTGGCTGACCATTTACTCCTACAGGTATGCTCAGGGGCAGTACCACTACTGGATTTCCATCTTGAGGTTAGCATGTAGATGGGAGACAGACCCAGTTTACACTATATGAAGTCAAAGGACACTAATGTATTAATTCAGAACAGCAATATATTAATTTATAATAAAAATATAAAGTAATTTGGGTCTCATGTTGTCTTCCTGTTGCAAAACTACATAAGAAGCTAAGTTATAATCTAAAACTGGCTTGCCCAGCCTGAAATCAGAGCAAGGGGAGGTTAACTGGATTATTATGATGGCTAAAGGTCTGATTAGCATCATAGTCATGCCATGTGGACTGAATTCCTTACTTCATTTTTTAAATACAAAAAGTAAAGCATGTATCTGTTTCAGTTTTATTTTAAGTCACAAAAATAAGCTTAAAAAAAAGCTCCTGCCTTTTATAACCAAGTACTCTGGATTAGTTGGAAGCTTGGTAGTTAGTTATTGCCCATCAGAGTTGGCATACCCCAGGAGTTCAGGAGTTTAAAGGGATAGTACTAGCTTAGAAAAGGAGAGGCAGCAGGAGTCCTCTCAGATAAGCAGAGCTAGATGATAGGGGAGATGATCCATCTGGAATTAATTGCTACCTGTTCCCAAGATCATTAAACTACATGGTATTTCAGAGGTGAAAGGGCCCTTTAAGGATTACTAGTTCAGCCTCTCACATATAGGAATAACTTTCTCAAAGATATAAAACAAGTCTGTGGCCCAGTTGGGATTAGAGCCCAGTTCAGTGCTCTGATATTACGCCACACTACTTCTTTCCGATTTCCTATCAGGATCTATAAGTGAAAATCCAGGGTCTCAAATGAAGCTTCGAAGAAGAAAGCCCAAAGGAGAACGGGGAAGAGTATGGGGGAACTGTGTGAAGGCAATATGGCTCAGAGTGCTGTTGGTCCTGACAGGGGCTCTACTGAAAGATCTCCATGGCCTCTCCCTCTAGACTACGATACCAACAGAGCCAAGTCATTTAATCATCTGAGCTCCAGGTTTCTCATAAATAAAATGTATCTGAAAATAATGATACTTATTTCAGAGTTACCAGGAAGATAAAATGAAATGTATAAAAAACATAAATAAATAATGACATTTTTAAAATTTAAATTTTAAAATTTACCAAGAATCATTCTCATCTTACTCTGAATTTTTAAAAATTTGCACACTAATGACCAGAAGGTAGGAAGGAAGGAGACTGTATGATTATAAAGAGAACAGGCTTACCACACAGAGAACATCCTGTTTTATGAAATGAATTGAGTAACCACATTTTTTCCACATTGTATCACTTGCTTCTTAGCCAGGACACTGAGAGGGCTAAACCTCTGCTATTACAGAAAGTTCTGTTGCAGGACCTACTGAGGGTATGAGGTTGAGAAGAGAGTTTTGGGAGAGTACAACTCAATTACTGGAATGACGACTGAAAGACCTGGTCTGGAAATGTCATCTGGAAGAAGGTCTCTCTCTACCTTCTGAGCCTGGTCTTTCTGGCCATTCTCTGTTAAAAATCTAAGGTCTCCAGAGAGACACAGAGGAAGAGAGGAAAATAGTCAACAAGTTTCTCTGGAAGCATCAACCACAGAGTGAGTCATATTTCTTATCAGCATGTGTGCAGTCAGAAAGGAATGCATGTCCAGCAGTTCCTGGACACAAAGACTCTCAGCTCTTTTGGCACTGGAGAATTGCCTAACTGCTCAAAATGACAATCAAAATAACAGAGAATTCCCTAGGCAAGAAGGTGAGAAAATCATAACTGAATAAAGCCTAGAGAAGCAAAGCTTATCCTGGTTTAGCCTCAAGTAAACAAAAATAACTCTACTACCAGTTCTGAGGCACCTCTCTTCTTGCTGCTTCCACAGAGGCATTATCTCACGGGGCTTACAGAGAAGATAATGGATTTCTCATACCAAATCAAGGGCACTTGTTTCTTGCAGCATATAGAGGAGTGGCACTTCCCTGAGCCAAGAAGTATGACTCTTCCTCCCTTGCTCCTAAGTTCCTTCCATCTCAGTGCCACTATCCTAATCCAAGCAACTCTCACTTCTTTGTCCACAATTATTACCATACAACCCATTCTCCAGAGAGGAGCTCAAGTGAGTTTTTAGATAACCGCTTTTAATTCACATACCATAAAATTTACCCTTACAATTCAGTGTTTTTAAGCATATTCTCAGAATTGTGAAAACATCACTCCTATCTAATTTTAGAACATTTTCATCATCCTGAAAACAAACCCAATACCTATTAGCAGTCAATTCCCATTTCCCCTCCGCCAGTCTCTGGCAACCATTAATCTACTTCTGTCTTCTTGTATTTGATTATTCTGAACATTTCACATAAATGCAATCATATAATGCATTGTCTTTTGTGACTGGCTTTTTTTATGTAGCATAATGTGATTAAGGTACATCTATATTGTAGCATGTATCAGTACTTTATTCCTTTTTTTATTGCCAAATAGCATTTTATTCTATAGATATACCACATTTTATTTATTCATTTATCAGCTGATAAACATTTATGCTGTTTTAACTTTTTGGCTATTATGAATAATGCTGCCACAAACATTCATGATACATTTTTGTGTGGACATATGTTTTCTATTCTCTTGGGCATATATCTATAAGTGGAATTGCTGGGTGATGTGGTAACTCTGTGTTTGACATTTTAAGCAATTTCTAAACTGTTTTCCAAAGTGGCTGCAGCATTTTACAATCTCACCAGCAATGTATCATGGTTCCAATTTCTCCACATCCTCAACAACACTTGTTATTGTCCATCTTTTGATTACAACCATATCCATGGGTATGAAATAGTAGCTCACTGTGGCTTTGATTTGCATTTCCCTAATGACTAATGATGTTGAGCATCTTTTCAATTGTTTATCGGCCATTTGTATATATTCTTTGGAGAAGTATCTATTGAAATCCTTTGCCTATTTTTAAATTGGGTTGCCATTTTTATTGCTGACTTGTAAGTGTTCTTTTATATTCTGGATACACGTCCAAGTGATTTTTAAAAAATAAATCAAGTCTCGTCATTCCCCTGCTTAATACCCTCGAATGTTTCCCCAACATGTTTAGAATAAAATCCAAAATTCTCACTCTGGCTTACAAGGCCCTACATGATTGGCCCTTGACCATTTCTCCAACATCATTTTGTACCACTTTCCTGCTCAGGCAATACATTCTAGTCAGGACAGTCTGCTTAGCGCCCTTGAAATGTATCGAGCTCATTCATATCTCAGCACCAAGTATTAGCTGTCCCTTCTGCCTGCTGGAAATTCTCGTTCCTTGGAAGACTCTTTCTCATCATTCAGGTCTCAATTCAAATATCAACTTTTCAGACAAATTTCCTGAAAAGAAATTCTATCTAAAGAAGTTCTCCTTCCACACGTACACACACAAAAAACTTTGGGGGATGATAGGTATGTTCATTATTTTGATTGTGGTAATGGTTTCATGGATGTATATATATATGTAAAAACTTTTCAAACTGCACACTTTAAACGTATGCCATTTATTTTATGTCACATATACTGCAATAAAGATATTAAACAAAAAACTCCTTTTACAACCACACTTTTACTGTCCCTGTCCTAGCATACTTTATTTCTTCGGGAGAAATTATCTTATTTCTATCTATAAAAATTATTTATCTGAAATTACCTTATTTCTTGATTTAAATGTTTACTATCTGCTTCACCCCACTAGAATGAAAATGCAAGTGCCATGAGGGCAGGACCATTGTTCATCTTTGTCACTGCTGTATCCTCAGCTTGGCTTACAATTAGGTGTTCAAGAAATATTTGGGTAACTGAATAAATTCAATAGAGGTTTAGAAGAAGATTCTTGGACAATAGGATGGGTGACTTTCCATTCCCTCAGACTCACCAGTACTTTTTAGACTTAAGAGGATGAGATTGTCATTTTCTTTACTAAAAGCAGCTATCTCAAAATCTCCACCATCATCAGAAGAATCATTTATTATTCATTTAGTCTATGGCACTATTCTAGAACTTTATATATACTCTCCCATTGGTAATGGTTAGTTTTATAATAATAATATAATAATGATAATATAGCATATAATAATCATATAGTATAATATACTAATATGTTTTGCACTTGCTATTTGCCAGATGTAAGCATTTTACTCACGTAATCTCATTTATTCCTCACAATAACTTTATGAAGTAGGTTTTCTTTTACAGATGTGGAATTTGAGATTTAGAGAGGTGAATTAACTGCCCAAAGCCACACAGCTGATAAAAGGCAGAGATGGAACTTAAACCTACATTTATATTACTTCAAAGCCCATGCTTTTTCCTTTCTGCTACAGTGCTTTGCAAGTATTTTTAAAACATAATGTTACTCCAGTTCATATACAAAGCCCCTACAGTAAGAGGAAGATGTGTGCCTTGGTAATGAAGCTACTCAAACTTTTAAATGGGTTAGGGACAAAAGTAAGAGAGATGAAAAGCTAGTTGCCTGAAAATAAACCAGGATACTTAGAGCAAGGAATTTTTACTTTATCCCAAATTCCATGTGTAATTTCATTTGACACTTAATTCTTACTGTTTCTGATTACTTTTGGTAATCAGAGGTCTACTCTCTGGTAGAACTTAGCTTTTACCTAAGCTGCTAGCCCCTGCTTCTCCCCTGCCTACTAGTAAAGTTTACTGGTGAAGATATACTGACCACGATAGACCTGGGTAATCTCCCTCATCATCTGGGTCCTAGTTTCAAGAGCCTGTAGATGGGCCTTTACCTTTGGTGCCAGGAGGCTGCAGGTTGTCTCCAGTCAAGGAACACCAGCCCACAGGGAAGATGTCCCGGGAGTCGAAGCGGCACCAGTAGTCAAAGGCCCCTCGCCACCCATCAAAAGTGACAAGCACCTCTGAGCCCCGAACCTCCCCAATAGTGGCAGGGCAAATGAAATGAGGGTTCTTCCTGTCCACAGCTTCTAGCTTCATTCCCATTTTGAAGAAGTTGTGGGAAGGCGATGGTGGCTCCTAGATGAGAAACAGAAATACACAGACCTAGACACAAAGAGAGGCTACGTGTGCCAACAGATTGCTATCTCATCTGGATGATTAAAGAGTGACCGCTATATAAGATTTATTTAATATATGGAGATTTAATCTTTCTTTCACATTCATTTCAAAGTACACCAAAGTATTATGTTATTAATTCTAACATTCTGACATCTTTGCTTCAGATTTTTTTTTAAAATAAAAGGTAACAGATAAAGCTGAATTTCCCTTTCTGCCCTTCCCCTATTCCATTCCTCTTCTACCTATCACAGAATAATTACCCATGCATGTTTTTATACTTTACTATATATGTACACACCATTTGCCTGCTTTTAAATTTTATATAAATGGTATTATACTACACATATCATTCTACAACTTGCATTTTTTGGTTCACCATTATGCTTTTGAAAATTACCCATGTTGATGAATTTAATTCCACTTCATTTTAACTCCTAACAGTATTCCATTATATGTACATATTACAATGTATTCATTCTCTTTTAATGGATATATATAGTTGTTTCCAATTGTTTACTATTTAAAAAGAGTTTTAATGACCATTCTTACAATTTTTTTGTACACATACAGGAGAGTTTCTTTAGGATATACATCTAAGAGTAGAACTGCTAGGTTATAGGGTAGATATATACATCTTCTCCTTTATGAAATTTGTTAAATTGCCCTCCAAAGGGGTTTTAACACTGTACACTCTTACCAGAACTGTGGCAAGTTCTTGGGTGCTGATGTGTTGCACAGATCAAGTTTCAAAAAGTTTGTTGTACATTCTGTTTTGTTCCCTTAGTCTTACTGTTTGATCCTGTATCAATAACACTGTCTTATTAAATGGATATCTGGTAAGAAAAATCCACCCAGTTTGTCATTCTTCAATATTGTTTTGGCTATTCATTCTCCTTTACTTTTCATATGAATTTTAATCAGCTTTTCAAGTTTCATAGAAAAACCCTATTAGGATTTTGACTGGAATTGCAATGAATTTATAGATTAATATGGAAGGAAATAACCTTTGTTATGTATGATATTGAGCCTTCTCACCCATAAATATGATAATCTTTTCCATTTGTTAATATTTCTTTAATGCAGATTTCTTCTTTAACATATTGACTGCCACACCAGAAAAAAAATTTTCCTGGGAGCCACGGTGTTTTATTATGAAAATAGAATAAAAATGTCAAAACCAAAACGATCCTAATTTAATGAAAAAAAATTTTTTTATTGTTTTCTGTTCATGAGTTATATGCAACTTGAAAAATAGTTCTTGTGGCTCTCACAGTGAAGAGACATGTGAGTTACATATGCTTCACGATGCTCCAGGCTCAAAACTAGTGTGAGTTAAATATAACTCATATGACAGTTAATGTTTTAATATAGAATTTTAGATTTCCACTATAAATATGCTTTTTTGCTAACATTTTTTCTAGGCAAATTATAATACTATAGCTATCATAAATGGCATTTAAAAATTTTTATTTTCAAACTATTTGTTGTTGTTAAACAGGAATAAAGTGATTTTCAAAAATAGGAATGAAGTGATCGAGAGATTTGATACTGATGCCTACGCTGATTGATATACCAATTTCTGTCTGCTTGATCTATCAATTATTAAAAGATATATATTAAAATATCCCCTAGTGAACTGTGGGTTTTCCAATTTTGCCATGTAATTTTGACAAATTTTGCTTTAAATACTTCCAGATTGTTTTTTAGACACATGTACATTTATAACTGTTTTATCTTCTTGGTTAACTGTGTATTTTTTAATCATTAGATAGTGACTTCAATACTGTTTAGCATCAAAGTCTCCTTTGCCTGATTTTGATATAGTTTACACCAGCTTTATTTTGATAAGTTTGCCCAATATATTTTTTATATTCTTTTACATTCAACATTTTTATGTCATTATGTTCAAGCAGTATTTCTTGTAAACAGCATATACCTAGATTTAAAAAAAATCTGATCCATGTATTACTAAACTGATGAGTTTAAGCTAATTTCATGTGATAATTGATGTATGTGAATTTATTACAACTATCTCATTGTCTACCTTTCTATTTAACTTGATTTTTCAAGGTTCTTTTTTCTCCTTTTCAATCAACTGAGTCTTCTTCCCTTTTCCCCCTTCCATTTCAGCAGTTAAATATCCTATTTATAGCCTTTTGGTGAATCCCCTTAGGGTTTTAACTGAACAGCTGACATAACAAAGTCTAAAACCCATCTTTATCTCTAGTCCCAAACAATAGAACTACTCCTGAGTTACACAGGTATTAGACAATTTAGTTCTACATTGTTATACTGCCAGTTAATCCCTTTTTAAATTATACTTGGTTTATACAGTAATCAGCAATGCTTGATTAGCTTTATCCACATGTTAACCAATCTCCTTCCTCACCATTACTTCTTGTATCTCATTCTTATTTTCTGATTCAATTAATTTCTTTCTGAAATATATTCTTCAGTTCTTTCAGTGGATATGCTAGTACCTACTTGTATTGGTTTGTTTGAAATGTTTGATTTTACCTTCATTCCAAGATAACAGTATAACTAGATATAGAATTACAGGCATGATTCTTTTCTCTCAGTACTTTGAAAATATTATTCTATTATTATGGCTTGTCTTGCTGCTGTCAAGAAATGTGCTATCAGCCTAACTGTAATCCCTTTAAGAGTATTTGGTTTGATTATATGTTCAGATATTTTCTTTTGAGTTTAGTTTCCTATAGTTATAGCATGATGTTTTAACGTATGTATTTGTTTTTATTACATACTCTGGAAAATTCTTAATTATCTTTTCAAATATTCTCTATTTTCTATTCTTTCTAGTTAATCTTTCTGGATTTCATGTTCAGTACATACTGGACTTCTTAATATAATTTTCCTTGTTTCTTCCTTTTAATATATTCTCTGTCTTTAATCTCTCTGTGCTGCAATCTGGGGAAATTCCTTACACATCTTTCAGTTAATTCTTCTTTATGTCTAAGCTACATGTACATTTACCTATTAATTTTTAATTTCAATGGTTTGAAATCTCCAGAAATTTCACTTCTAGATGTTCAGTTTAGTCTTTTTTCAAATTTGCCTTTTTAAAAATAGCATTTTGTACTTTTCTCTTTTAATTCCTTAGTCATTTTCAAATATGTAATTTTTAATCCCTATCTGATATTTTAATTATCTGAAAGTCCTTGAGGTTATGTTACTGTTTGTTGTGTCTATCTGACATGTTTCATCATGTCAGATTTGTTTTGAGAGTGTTTTGCAATTCCAGATTAAGTACACATCTTCAGTGGTACTTCACTTTTGGGATTTCTTTGACATCAAACCCTCTAAAGAGATTTTATGTTTTCTTCTTCCAGGCACCCAGAAGTATCTCCATACAATTCTGGAGTTCCCAGGGAACACAGGAACCATAACTGAACTACAAGGAGGAAAGCAATATTTTATCAGAGGAGATGACCCCATTTCCACCCCTGCCCAGAGCCCAGCAGAGACTCTTCCTCATCAATGTAATAATCTTTCACTAAACGGTGAACACTTGAGGGATCTGATCTGGTTTTTATGTAGCAGTCTCAGGTCCATTTCCCTGCCTTGCATGGGCCACCCAAGGCCTCATCTATGTCTTACTGTGGCTATATAAACATAAGATTCTTGGAAAGCAGGACTGGCTAAACCCCTTAAGGTAGATGCAGGTTCAGCACATACATTTAACACTCTTGATTTTCCTTCTACATTTTTGGCTTTTGGACATTTTTCTTATTTTCTGGTAAGTAAGCTCAGCAAAGCATTGAGAAGAGTATTTGTTGGTTTTTTCTCCCCCTTGGCATTTTGTAGTAAAAATGTTTTTAGTTGCCTAGTATACTATATTTGGAGAACGAGTATGCTGTCAGGGTTTAGACTTAACTAGCAGCATAGGCAAACCTAATTCAGTTCCCCTTTGCAGTGACTCTTACCATATCAGAGAATTCAACTGATAGCAGACTGACTGCCTCACCCTTTGAGAAACAAGAGAGCAAATTCAGGTTTTGGATCCCTATTCTGCCACTTACTAGCCATGTGATCTTGAGCTAGTTCCTTATTCAAAAGTATATGTTTCCTTAACTATTAAACAGAAATAATAATTCTTAGTTCATAAAGTTAGCTGTGGGTACTATATGAGATAGTATATATAAAGTTGCAAGCGTATTACAGGCACTCAAAAAATAGTCTCCTTCCTTTCTCTCTGTTTAGAACATACACTCTACAGAACTCCAAGCTTTATAATAAGAATAGCTTCTTTAGATTCGTGTTATATTTTATATATTCTACTAATAACAAATTTTAACTTTTTAACCCTGTGAGGTAGAGTCCCACTTTACAGATGAGGTCAAAAGGACACTATTATTGGCAGGTAGGACCAAAAAACCAGGAGTCCTACCTCATAGCCTAATGCATTCCTCCAGGGATAACTGCTGCTTCATATGAGGTACTAAAAAATCCAATTGAACTACTTTCTGAGAAGGCATCCTCAGGCCATAAATATAATGCAGACATCAAAGGCTCAGTAATTAGAGGAATTTAAGTATTTGACCTCAAGTAGCTTGGAGTTAGTGATATCTGAGGGATAGCATACCTTGTGGAAAATCCTGATGGGAGCCATCTCTGCTCCATTTAGCGTCTTCAAAAGGAACATGGGCCAAGAAGAGGCATTCAGCCGAAATCCTGCAGCAAACATAATGGGCAACAGATTAAAAATATATTTCAAAAGGGAATGGTGATTCAAGTTCTGCCTCTGGAATCTAGCTATTCCCATGCTGTGATAGTCACGGAATCACAGACTGTTAGGAAAAGACTTAAAGGTTAAACAGAAAAAATGCCTCATTAGACAGATGAGGCAAATGAGGCACATAAGAGTGAATGCAACTTGTCCAAGGCAATGCTGCAAACTCAATAGTGAGATAAAGTTTCCAAATCAAGTTTCCTGACTCCAAGACAAGTATATAACAGATTATATTAATGCATCATAATGCCTAGAAAACTTTCCTTGAAAAATCCAAAATATCTCCAAAATGTGAGATAGGATTAACTATTTCTTAGAAATGATCTCCAGTGGTCACCAACCTTTTTGGTACCAGGGACCCAGGGACAGGTTTCATGAAAGACAATTTTTCCATAGACTGGGGGTGGAGGAGGTGGATCTCAGGTGGTGACATGCCGCTGCTCACCTCCTGCTCTGTGGCACCTCTCCCCGTTTCCTAAATTTCATGGAAGACAATTTTTCCAGGATGGGGGTCAGGGTGTGGGTGGCAGAGCTCTGCGGCCTGGCCCCTGACAGGCTGTGGACTGGTACCAACCTTCCCAAGGTCAAGAGATTTCTTGGGATAGCTTACCCATGTCAACAATGGTGATAGCAATGTGGACATTCCTGTCATGTAATCTAAAACTGCCACCACTTACTTTGTGTTTATCTAGCTCTTTTTCCCTTTTGGGGAAAATAAAACAAAAAACCCAACTCCATGTGATTTGGAGCCAATCACATGGCCCTACCTCCCTGGCCATGGGGTTAAAAATAATGCCATTTAAGAGCACCGGATTCCCATAGACCAAGGGTGTGTATGTATGTATATATGTCCCAAATTGGGCCAATTGTTTTCTGATGTGCTGTTGATGTCAGAGGAGAAAATCTTTCTTCCTCTGAGAACATGGCTATAAGGATGCTTGTAGATTGGGCACTACCACATGGGGAGCATAGCTGAGAATAAAGCCAAGATAGAGCAAGGGATGGAGAGATGTGATAGGGTTTAAAACTCTGTATTCAGACACATTCAACACCAGACAAATGCTTGGACTTCTTCGTTATATGAGTCAATAATTCATGCCTCCTCCTTTTCCCTCTTCCTAACCTGGTTTGAGCTGGGTTTTTGACTGCTACTCGTCCTTTGACTATGACTGAGGAAAAAAAAAAAAAATTAACTGTCTCCAGAAATTCAGGCCTGGTGTGCATGTGGGAAAACAATTCTCCTCAGGTCAGAGAAGGGCTAAAGCAAAACAAACACAGGGCAGCTTTGCCATGAACGGTTTGGTACATCTATGAAGAAGGTAAATCAAGGCACAACTGTTCTACAGAAGTGGTTTCTATACCTTGGTAAACAAAAGGAATAGGGAGCCATGGCTCTATAAGCAGAAAATTCAAGTTTCATGTCTTTAGTTCCCAGTGACTAGAGTACCCAGCCATGTAATCCCCAATTCCATTTTTGAGGAAGGGATTACTGAGGGTCTTCTATCTCATCTGGAACTTAAGGACAAAAAATCCTCTCAGCTCTGGGAATCCTTATGGTATTACTATTAGTATAACAGCTAATATGTATTGGATGCTTTTCTTAATATTTGAAATAATACCATGAAGTAGGCACTATTGTTATCTCTAGTTTACTGTGATGAAATGGAAACTCAGAGAAGTAGCTTGTCCAGGGTCATACTAATAAGTGGTGGAGACAGATTTCAATATATTGTGATTGTATGCCAGACCTCATGGTTCTTTACTGTTTCATTACCTTCTAGCAAGCTTCTTTAAGAGTAGAGGGGCAAAACAGAAATGTTAAGAACCCAAGGAATTGCTAAGATACTTTATTTCCCAACCCCCAAGGTGATGTGGGACTCTTCCCCCTCCAAATTCAGGAGTATCCACAATTTGTCTCAATATTCTTGGGGAGTCATAGATAGCAAAGAACTTTAACATTGAAAGGTACCTCAAAGGCCATCTAGTCCAAAGATTTTATATTACAGATGACAAAACTGAAGCCTAGAGAGGCTAAGAAATTTGTTTGTGGTCACACAAGCTAATTTTACAGAGTCAGGCTGGAGCCCCAGGAATTCTTATCTGGTTCTCTTTCACTACACTATACTGCCTCCCAAAGTTAATGTTTATTATGTGCACATTATGTGCCAGGCTCCATGTGCTAAGTACTTTAAGTGGATTATCTCATTTAATCACTACTACAAGTCTAGTCACTATCTACAAATTAGATACTAGAAAAGTAGCACTGTTTCTGGAGCCGGACAGCCTGGATCAAATCCAGCTCTGCCACTTAACAGGTGTGTAACTTTTGGCAAATTATAAAACCTCTCTCTAGCTTCAGCTTCCTCAAAATAAAGTGGGATAAGAATAGAAACTACCTCAATGGGTTGTTCTAAAGATTAAACAGGTTAATACACACAAAAAGATTTAAAACACTCCCTAGCATATAGTGTTAGATAAATGTTGGCTATTATTTTTATAATTATAGATGAAAAGATTGAGGCTTACAGAAATTAAGTAAAATATCCAAAGTTAGTAAGCCAGTAAGTAGTTGAGCCAGGATATGAACCGAACTACTCTGTCTCCAAGCCTTCATTACTAATCATCATATTAATATGATGATACTTCAGATACTTCATCACTCAGTCCTACCGTACCAGCTCTTGGTAAGAACAGTTGGGGTCATAAACTTGTGAAAGAGGGAAGAGAAAGAGAATAAAAATAATAATTTGAGGATCTCCTCAAATTAAGCAATGACGTGGGGTGCTTGCAAGGAAAGGGACAGGTGGGTAAAAAATCCTAATCTCTGAATGCACAGCACCTCAGTGCTCAGTCATTGGTTCTTTCTTCTTCTCGGTCCCTACTCTCTTCCTGTCAAATGATGACTGCCAATCTAGAGCTCTGGCCCAAACCTCTGCCCTTAGTTTCATGCTCATATATCCAACCGCCTTATTCTATAACTCTACTTGGATGTCTAAAAGATCTCACAATGAGTAAGTGTAAAATAGAACTCTTGATTTTATTATTTCTTCCAAACCTCTTATTTTCTCCAGTCATCCCATCTCAGTTAATGGTACCACCTATTAAACCTAGGTGTGCTTGGACCAAAAAGCATAGAAGTCATCCTTGAATCTCCCCTTCCCATCACCCCCCAAATCCAATTAATCAGCAAGTATTGATGGCTTGTCCAAACAATATATCCTAAATCGAACCATTTTCCACCATCTCCACTACTATATGACCCCAATCTAAGCCACAGTAAAAGCTTCCCTAGACTATGGCAACAGCATTCTAGTTGGACTCCCTACTTCTACTTTTACCTCCCTACTGTCTGGTCTCTATGCAGTAGCCAGACTAATATGTTTATATTTTTTAAAATATAAAACGTATCACATCACTCTTATGCTTAAGTCTCACAACACAAAACAAATGTAAACTCTTTACTCATGTTTACAAAGCTTAAATGATCTGGAACTTGCTTACTCCTCATTACTCATCTTATAACACCCCTCTCCCCCCTCCACTCACTAGTATTTCCGTTCCTCAAACACACCAAGCTGTTTCCCTCTGCCTCAAACACCCTTTCCTCAAATCTTTACAGTTAGTTCTTCGCTTAAATATCACCTTCCCAGAGAGTGGTTCCTAAACTACTCTACCTTAAATAGCCCCCTAAATCTATCCTGCTTCCTTCTTATTTATTCCTAGCCCTTATCACTATCTTTTTTAATTTTAGTGTATCTATCTTCTCTGACTGGAATATAAGATCCATGACAGTTTTATTGAATTAAGGAACAACTACCATTTATTAAATAAGCATCAAGAATTGATGGATGCTTTATCATGTTATTCCATTTAATCCTTACAAAAACCCTGTGTGGCAGAGTTTATTAACAATCTTGCAGGTAAGGCAACTGAAACTAAGGGTTAAAACTCAAGGTAAAGCAACTTACCAGAGGCCACACAATTAAGGTAATGAGTGGCTAACCAAATAATACAAGTCAGATCTCCTTTAACTCCAAACACAGGCTGCAAGTGCTCTGTGTTTACCTAGGATTTATTTTTAAAATATTCATAAGGAACAAGTTCTAAGGAGTTTCCAGGTGCTCCCAAGACTGTGGGACCACTGAATAAGTTAGGGTCCAGCTATTTAAGGTGGCAGTTACAACCTGATGAAGCTCTGGATTTAAGTGCAGAGCAGCAGGTCTATAAGCTAATCACAGTTCACGCCCTCTGGCGGCAGGAAACAGAACAGCATTCACACCAGGTGCCCACATGCTGAGGGCCCCATGCCCCTACTGGCCATTGCCCTACATAACATAATAGCTCCAAGCTTTGTGGAGATATTAGACTCTACTGATGTCAATATGATTCCAGTATGATACTCCAACTCATTCTGTTCCCAGAAGAGCTTTACATATAAATATATGCCACTGACTCACTGTATAACCTTGGACAACTCACTTCCCTTTCTGTTTCTACGTATCAGATGAAGACATTGAACTAAAGTAGTGTTTCCAAACTTCGGTTTGGTTGGACTATTTAAATTTCACACCAAGAGTGAAAGAAATGAGAAGTAGAACTGGAAGAGAGGCTCTTCCCTGAGGAAGAGACTACCCAGCCTAATGGTATTTGGGAAGAATTCTTAGGATTCCTTTTAGTTCTGACATGACTCTAACACTACTTCCCTGCTACACCCTCATACACACACACAAATATGAGTTAATTCAGATTAATTTAATTGGGGGTGGGGGTTTTGAGTAATCTTAAAGATAGGTAAAGGTATAGATGTGGACAAGTATAGATAGTTGGTTCTGGCATTAACCAGTGCCAGGAGCTTTGCTGCAGTGAAGAGAGTTCAGTAAACATTTTAAAAAGTATCTTCATAAAATAAGCATTTAAGCCATCAAGGTAAAGTCATTTCTCCTTAAAATTTTATTTTGTTTATTTTTTTCCCCCACAAATTTCTATATAGTTCACAATTCTGTAACCAGGAGATAAGATATACATCTTTTTAAACCCACCTTTCCACTGACTCTGGAGGCTACTTGGCAAATGAGAAGACTGATAAGTGACAGGAACATCCAAAGGATTCCTTTCAAGTCAATGTATATACTAGAGCATGTGAACAACTTTGCAGAGCAAGCAGTTCATACAGGGATCCTGACACACTTGACTAGGGGCCTTGCTAGAGGCCAGCTTCTGCTCTAGACCAGCAAGTCTCAAACTTGGACATTGGGATCCCCTGGGAACACTAAAGAATACATCAGTTTCACTCCCAGAAATTCTGATTTAACTGATCTAGGGTAAGGCCTAGACAGTGAAAAATTTAAGAGCTCCCTAGGTGATTCTAACAGGCATCAAGTTTGAGAACTTGAGAGGGCTCCAGACAGCCCTCTTTAGAAGAAAGAATCACAGTATTGAGTAGAATCAGTCAGTAATAACAGGGAGCTGTGAGGAAAAGACTGGCAGCTTTGAGATAACTTAAACTGAGGAGAATCAACCTACCTTGCTACCTTTTTTCCCTGGAGGACTCCTCCACAAGGGAGTAATCTCCTTTACAAGAATACACACACGCACGCACAAACACACACACTATACAAGATTTTAATGGAGAAGAATGGTCTTCTAGAGGAATGCTTCCCAAATATAGACCAATTGTGTTAGAATATAGGGAAAGCCACTTTGCCATGCAGAATCCCAAGCCCTATTACCCAGAGATTCTGATTCAGCAACTCTAGGGAGAAGTCCAAAGGCCTGGGGAACATGAACACACACACATATATATACAATCATATATATATATAATTTTATTTTAAAAACTTCATTTTGAAAAATTGTAAGCCTAGAAAAAAGTAGCAAAAACAATAAAATGAACAACTATGTACCCTGCGCCTAGATTCAACAACTATTAACATTTTGCCACATTTGCTTTCCATCTATCTACACATATTTTTCCCACTTAATATGTGAAAGTTGGAGACATCATGACACTTCATCTCTAAATACATCAGTATATTTGAACATGGACATTTTCCTACAAAACTATAATTATCACACCCAAAGAATTTAATTAGAAGCATTCTCAATTATTCCCAAAATGTTCTTTATAGCTGTTTGATTTTTCAAAAAACACAGGATCCAATCAAGAATCTCATATTGCATTTGGTTGTCATGTTTCTTTAGTTTCCTTTAATCTAATATGATCCTATTGCCTTTTGTTTGTGTTTCATGACACTGACATTTTTACAGAGTCTGGGTTAGCTGTTTTGTAGAATGTTCCATGATTTGAATTTCTTTCTGATTGTTCCTCATGATTACCTTCATGCTAAAATTTTGATAAAAATACTACACACGCTATGTTGAGTACTTCTTATTGCACTGCTTCAAGAAGCACATAATGTCAGTTTATCCCATTACTGATGGTACTAAATTTGATTGCTTATTAATGGGTGACTGACAGATTTCTTCATTATAATTTCCCTTTGTAATTAATAGGTAATCAATGGAGAGAAACTTTGAGACTATGTGAATATCCCATTCCCCAATATATTTTTTTTCCCATATGATCCTTCAAGGTGATGGACCCAATGTTTTTTCACCCAATGGTTTTAGCATTTATTGGTTACTCTTGCCTGAATCAATTAAAACAGTAGTTGGAAAATAGTGATATTTCTCTCATTTCTTCTATATTTATTATCTGACATTCTGTAAAGGAGACTTCTCCCCATCAACTTAAAAAATTATTTTTTGTGCACCACATGGACCCATGGATGCTATTACTCTTTCTTTAATTTTTATACTTTTTCACACTCATATTGTTCCAATTTTGGCTAGTCAGAGCCCCTTCAAGCTGCTCCTGTGTCCTTTTGATATGTCCCAATCCTTCTTTGAGACTTCTTTGATTTCTGGCATAAGGTGTTCCAGATTCACCTTACATTTTTTCTTCTGCTCAGCCTTGGAATCAGCCATTTCTCCAAGGAGCCATGATTCTTTTTAGTGGAGAATGAGATTTAGAAACCAAAATCAAGGTGTACTCATTGCTAATGAAGTGTAATTGCTTCTAGGTTCTCTTGACAGAGCATAAAAAAATATATATACATTTACATACATACATAAATGTATATTACATGAATATGATGCATACATATAAAGTCAAGAGTTCATACAAATACTCTCTATTTCAAATCCAGTACTGCAGGGTTCTTCCTCATCTTCCCCATCCCACACTGGTATGTTATTTACTCATTTGTTCTATTTTCAATACATGCAAAATAGTTTCAGATTATTATACCAAAACCACTAACATTATTAAGTCTGAGTTTCTTTGTAGTTCCATTTTTTTCTTTAGAATATGCCACATTAAGAATGTATTGTGAAGGTTCTTTAGTCCAGAATTATTTGATTACTTTTTTCAGTGTGGTTATGATCTCATTTGATACACAGTTCAGTTTGCTTCTAATCAATTTTAGGGTTTGCTTTGTTCATCTTTTTTTAGTTTAATTTTATTAGGTAAACCATTTACGTAATTCAAAAGTCAAAAGAATATAAAATGGTATTCTCAAAAGCCTCACTCTCATCCCTGAACCTTCTGTCTTATTCCAAGACACACCCAATAAGTGACCTTTTTCATATTTTCTGGCTTGACAGTCCTGTATTTCTTTTTCCAAAAATAAGTTAAAAATATATAATTTCATGTATACCATATATGTAGATATGTGTATGCACACATTTCCCCTTCTCATTCTCATAAATTAGCATATTATATATACCTTTTGCAACTTTCTTTGTTCACATTAATGATATATCTGTATCAGTTTATAGAGATCTTCCTCATTCTATTTTATGGCTGAATGGTACTTCATTGTGTGACTATACTATATTACATTAAATCAATCTCTTAATAATGTTGCAAAAAATAAATATGTGCATGTTGCTTTATTTTTGTGAAACTGTATCATCAAATTCACATTCTTATAAGTGGGATCACCGGGTCAAATGATAAATACATATGAAGTTTTTCTCAGATATTCCCTCCCTAATGTGGATTGTACCATTTTGCTGTCCCCAGCAAAGAATGAGAGTTCTTGTTTCCCCACAAGCTTGCTGTGTCCCTAAGCCTCTGAATTTTTGTCAATCTGGCAAGTGAGGAAAAATATCCCAGTGTGGCTTTAATCTGAATTTATTTTATTATGTGTGAAGTATATTTTTATGTTTGAGGACCATTTGAACATCTGTGAACTGTCTGTTACTGTTGTAAGTCCATTTTTCTATAGATTTTTGAATTTAAAAAATTTTCAATTTATGAGTTTTGCTTATAAATTAGAGAGATTAATCTTTCATCTGTGCTATATGTTGCAAATATTTTCTCTCAATTTACCTTTTTTTCTGACTACACACTATTTATTATCAAATTAACGAATTTTTCAGAGTCCAAAACTTTCTGTGAGCAGCCCCCCTGGCCTGGATGGAGATCCAGCTTCTTAAACCTCAAACTCAAATTCAAAGTACTGTGAATCAAAGTAATAGATGTGGTCATAACCAACCGTCTTCTCCACCGCTGCTGTAGCTCTTGCCATCAAGATGGATGGCAACACTGTTGATAGGTCCAAAGTGACCCTTGACTCTTCCAAACTCTTCTTCAGAAGCCAAATGGAAGAACCTGGCCTCAAACTTGCCAATCTGGTGGAGGTTATGGCTACATCCATGGCTTTCTGACTGCCACCCAGCACCACATGGTCATAGCTTGGGGAGAGGGCAGCTGAGTTGATGGGATGTTCTGTCCAGAAAGTCTTCTGATGTTTGAGGACTGCTGAGTCAGAGCTTGGCTGTGTTGTCCTTGGATGTGGTGTCATACACGGTCATGTCCCTGCATAAATGGATGTCACTGATCTGCCGGTAGTGCTCCTTAGCATTCACCAATACCTCTCCAGACTTGGCACTATACTGGCTGAGCTCTCCACTCTCATAGCTGCAATGATGCATTCCTCCAGGGTCTCCAAATGGCACTGGCGATCTTGGAGTCATTGCAAGGGATCTTCATGTAGGGCTCGTTGTCAATCTGGCCTGGATCCCACCGGTCAAAGAAGCTCACAAAGCACTGGTAGCCCATGTGCTTGTCCATGAAGAACATGATGATGTTGTCCACCACAGTCAAAACTGCAGGTGAATTGGTCTTGAGTAGGGCCAGCTGCTTCCAGGGTCCTTGGCCACAATGAACAGGAGGTCTCTTTCACAGTTACACTTAATCTGCACAATGGACCACTCATGGCCCTCCCTGCAGCAGGACTGGCATCACCCTGGCGATGACACTAGGAGAGTGGCAATGTGAGTCCCAATTTATCTTTTAACTTTGTCTGGAGGCTTCTTTCCCCCCTAAAAATGTTTTCTTTCTAATATTTGGATAGTTAAATTTATCAGTATTTCTAGATTTGGAGTCATATTTAGAAAGGCTTTCCCCACCCCTGAGTTTATAAAGGAATTTGTGATTTTGGTCCTACTGCTTATATGGTTATATTTTTTACATTTTGATTTCAAATCCATCTACAGATTATTCTGATATATGCTGATATATGGATTCAAATGTATCTTTTCCCAAATGGCCACCAAATTATAAGTGGGATCACTGGGTCAAATGGTGAATGCATATATAGTTTTTCTCAGATCATAAGTATATATGTTCACATCATGAGTATATATGTTCACAAGTCTCTGATGATCTTTTATATTTCTGTTGTATCAGTTGTAATGTCTTCTTTTTCACTTCTGATTCGGTTTATTTGGTTCTTCTCTCTTCTCGGTTAGTCTAGCAAGTGGTTTATCAATTTTATTTTTTCAAAGAAGCAACTTTTTGTTTTGTTGATTCTTTGTATTGTTTTTTTGGTCTCTATTTCATTTAGTAGATCAAAGATCTGCTCCAATCTTTGTTACTTCTTTCTTCTGCTAACTTTGGGTTTGGTTTGTTCTTGTTTTTCTTGTTCCTTGAGGTGCAATGTTAGGTTATAAATTTCTGATCTTTCTATTTTTTTGATGTAGGAATTTAATGCTATAAACTTCCTTCTTAGCAATGGTTTTGATATATAATACAAGTCTTGGTATGTTGTTTTCATTTTCATTCCTTTCTTCTTTTCTTTTCATTTTTTTTGGACACAGGGTCTCGCTCTATTGCTAGGGCTACAGTACAGTGATGTCATCATAGCTCAATGCAACCTCAAACTCCTGGGCTCAAGTGATCCTCCTGCCTCAGCCTCCCAAGTAGCTGGTATTACAGGTGTGTACCACCATGCCAGGTTACTTTTTCTATTTTTTGTAGAGTTAGGGACTTGCTATGTTGCTCAGGTTAGTCCTGAACTCCTGGCCTCAAGTGATCCTCCTGCCTCAGCCTCCCAAAGTGCTAGGATTATAGGCGTGAGCCAAAATTTTTAAACTTCTATCTTAATTTTCTTGTGGACCCTGTGATCATTCAGGGGCATTTTGTTTAATTTCCAGGTATTTGCATAGTTTTTGAAGGTTCTCTTGGCATTTATTTCTAGCATTATTCTATTGTGATATGAGAAGATACTTCATATGATTTTGATTTTTTAAAATTTGTTAAGAATCTGTTTTGTGGCCTAACATGTGGTCTATCTTGGAGAATGTTCTATGTGCTGGTGAAAAGAATCTTTATCTGCAGTTGTTGGTAGAATGTTCTATAAATGTCTGTTAAGTCCATTTGGTTTAAAGTCCAATGTCTCCTTATTATTTTTCTGTCTTGATCTTTCTAGTGCCGTGAGTGGAATGTTGAAGTCCTCCTCTGTTATTGTATTGCTGTATATCTCTTTTCTTTAGGTCTAGTAATATTGTTTTGTGAATCTGGGAGCTCTGGTGATGGGTGCATATATATTTGGCATTCTTACATCTCCTTACTGAACTGATCCATTTATCATTAGATAATAATTAGTCCTCCCCCCCCTTTTTTGTTTTACTGGTTTTGACTTAAAGTCTGTTTTAGCTAAGTGTAGCTACTCCTGCTGGCTTTTTGTTTCCATTTGTGTGGAATATCTTTTTCCACCTCTTTACTTTGAGTCTTTGTGTGTCTTTACAGGTAAGGTGAGTTTCTAATAAGCAGCACACAGTTTGATCACATTTTTTAAATCTACTCTGCCCATCTATACCTTTTAAGTGGGGCAAGTAATCCATCTATATTCAAGGTTAATATTGATATATGAGGCTTATTCCTGTCATATTGTGAATTGTTTTCTAGTTTTATAAATTCTTTGTTTCTTTTTTTCTTTGTGGTTTGATGAAATTCAATTAAGTTGCTGTCTGATTCCTTTCTCTTCCTTCTTTATGTGATTGTTTTAAAAGTCTTGGAGTTTTCTGTTTTTGTATGTTTCATCAACCTTTTGTTTCCAAGTTTAAGACTCCTTCGAGCATTTCCTGTAGGGCTAGCCTAGTAGTGACGAATTCTTTTTGTGTTTGGTTGTCTGAGAAAGACTGCATTTCTCCTTCATTTATAAAGCTTGTTCTGGCAGGATATGAAATTCCTGGCTCACAGTTTTTTTTTCTTTCAGCACTTTGAAAATGTTTCCCATTCTCTTCTGGCCTGCAAGGTTTCTGATAAGAAGTCCATTGTTAGTCTGATGGGGTTTCCTTTATAGGTGGCTAGATGCTTTTCTCATGCTAATTTTAAAATTATTTCTTTCACTTTGATTTTATACATTCTGAATATAACATGCTGTGGTGAATTCTTCTTTGCAATGTAATTGGCTGGGATAGCTGGGCCTCCTGTATCTGGATGTTGAGCTCTCTTGATAGACTTGGGAAGTTTTATTTCCTTAAATTGGTTTTCTAAACTTTTTGATCTCTCTTCCCCCTCAGGAATACCAATAATTTATAACTGCAGTTGCTTTATGTAGTCCTAGATGTCTTGAAGGCTTTGTTCATCCTTTTTCTTGATTTTTGTCTGACTGGATTATTTTGAAGACCTGTCTTCAAGTTCTGAAATTCTTTCTTCTGCTTTGTTTAGTCTATTATTGAAGCTTTCAAATGTATTTTCCTTATTGAGTTTTTCAATTCCAGAATTTGTGTTTTTCTTTCTTTCTTTTTTCTTTTTTGGTAAGATATCTATTTGGAAAATTTCTTATCCATATCTTGAATTGACTTTCTGATTTCTTTCACTGGTTTTCAGATTTCTCAGTGAGCTTCTTTAAAATCAATACTTTGAATTTTTTATCTGGCATTTCAAGTTTTTGTTGATTAGGATCTGTTGCTAGACAATTGTGGTCCTTTAGTGGTGTCATATTTCCTTGCTTTTTCATGTTTCCTGGGTCCTTCTGTCATATGCACATCTGGTATAGTAGTCACTTCTTCCGACATTTTGAAATTGTTTTCATATGAGAGAATTTTTTCCTAAAGATTTACATATGTTGTTGTTGAGTAGGACAAGTTGGCTTTGATTGTGGGTGCCTGTGTAGTGTGATCTTTATATGGTTTCTTCAGCAGTACGCATGGTCAGTGCTAACTGATTTCCTGGCTTAGGGTATGGTTATTAGTTGAGGTTGTGAAGTTTTTCTAGGGACTTGGATACCAACTGCACTAGTCTTTGTGCCCTGGTGGTGGCAGCAGTGGGCTGAATGTGCCTGTTTTTAGACCCTAGAGCAGCACTGGTGTTGGTGGGTGCCAGAGGACCAGTTCTTGGACCTCCAGGTGCCTTGCTTAGAAGTTAGTAGTGGGAACAGTGAGCTCAGTGTGTGGGCAGATTTTCAGGCCCCTGGGCAGTTGGTGTGATGTGGGTGATGGCAGTAGCAGTGGTGGAACAATCCACTGGGCCCAAATGGTCTGTGTTGGTATTGCTGGTAGCTGTGATACGTTGGGCATGTTAGTCTCCAGTCCCATAGGCACCCAAAGCAGGGGTATGGTCCTAAGTGTGCTTAGGAGAGCCTGGTCTTCTCTGTACCTCTTCATCTGGGTGGCAGCCACAGCCACATTGCCTTAAACTCAGAGGGCACAGCTCTGTTAAACTCTCAAAATGATACCAGCTGTGGGCCTGTGACCAGAGAGGGCAGGGCCCTGCTTAGTTGAGTAGCAGCCAGGATTTTGATAGGGATTGTGTTGAATCTATAGATCAATTTGGGGAGTATTGTTATCAGCTATGCAATTTGCAAATATTTTCTCCTAGTCTATGGCTTGTATTTTAATTCTCTTACCAGTGTCTTTTGAAGAGCGGAAATTCTTAATTTTGACCAAGTCCATTCTGTAATTTTTTTTTCTTTTTTATAAATCATGCTTTTGATCAGGTGTTCTAAAGTTTTCTTTATATAAGTTTCTCATATTTGTTAGTTTCCCCCGCCCTTTGGATGCTATCATAAATAGGAGTTTCTCTTCCATTATATCTTTTATCAGGTTATTTTAAACCACTGAGTAGAATGCTGGCTTTAGTACTGAGGTGGAAACATTATTTTTTTCAAGTTAAGGATGTACTCACTTTCTAGTTTGTTGATTTTTTTTTTTTTTGCCCGAAAGTGTGTTGAATTTTGTCAAAGTTCATATGATTTTCTTCCTTAGTTATATTAACATGTTCAATTCTGTTAACGATTTTTCTGAAATCTTTTCATTTCCAGAAAAAAAACCCCAACCTACTAAATCTTGATGAACTATTGTTTTAAATATGTTAAATTTTATTTATGATTTTTGTAATAATATTCATACATGAGTTTGTGTTGTGTGTGAGGTGTGTGTGTGTATAAACCAGGTTTAGGTATCAAAGTTCTATATGCCTCATAAAAAGAATTTACATGTTTTCTACTTTTCCTATGATCTAGAACCATACTGTCTAGTACAATAGCCACCAGCCACATAAGGCCTTTTAACTTGAAGTTACACTTAAAAAAAATTAAAAATTCAGTTCCTTAGTCACAGTAGCCCCTTCAAGTACTCACTGAATAGCCATATGTGGCTGGTGACAACCACACTGAATAGTACAGATGTAAAATATTTCTGTCATCAAAGTAAGTTCTGCTGGGTATTGCTGAACTACTACAACTCAAGCAGTACTGAGATTAACTGGTTCTTAAGGTTTCATAGATTTCCCTGTGAAATAATCTGCATACAGTGCAGTTCATTGAAAACTTTTATATGTTTTCTATGTATTTGTTTAAACACTGTAATGCTACTGGGGTCGAATTTGACAAATAGTATTTTCCCATTTCACCTAGCTTTTCAAACTTATTTGAAGAGTTATTTTCCCTTTGCCATTTTTTTATTCTCTATATTTGTGTTTACTCCATTTTTTTTATTATGCTGATGGTTTATCTATTTCATTGATTTTTTTTCTACTAAAGGACCAGTACTTTGATTTATTGCTTCCCTGTGTTCTACCTCATTAATTTATCATTTTTCTTCTTCCTTTGTATTTACTCTGCGATTTTTTTGCTTTGTGATTCTTTTTCTAGCTTTTTGAGTTAGAAATTTAAATACTTAACTCCTTAAAACATTCTTTCATTTATGTTTTGTCTATGGCTGCTTTCGCATTATGAAAATAAAGCTGAGAAGTTGCAACAGAGAATATATGGTCTGCAAGCCTAAAATTTTTACTATTTGACCCATTAAGAAAATCTGTCAACCCCCAATCTAGACCATGAGCACCAGTGGCTGCTACGTTATAAAATAAGACACAACCAGACCATATATGCTTCATTAAATACCACCACCTATGAAAAATTCTTATGAAAAAATTGACCCTGAGTCTGATCAAGTCTCTAGATCTAGCTACCAATTTCTAGGAACTAGAGGACAAAGAAACATGTTTAATGGCATCTAAGGGATACAATCAGCAAAATATAACTGTGGGAAGTCTTAAAGATAAATGACTTGGGTATTTCAACAAGTAAATTGCAAGGAAAAAAATGAGAAAGGAGAAAAACCAACAGACCGAAAGAGATTTAAGGGACATAACCAACTACAATGTGTGGATCTTATTTAGATCCTTATTCAAAGAAAATGTTGAGGGAGGCCAGGAAAACAAAGACAGAGGCAGAAACAAACAATTGGGAAAATATAAACACTGATTATCCTTGCCTATGAGACAGACATACTAAATATTTAATATTTCATGATAAAATGATACTATGCTTAGTAATTGGGCAGGAGGGGGACAGGGAGAAGTACAGATAAAATTAGATTGACTATGTGTTGGTAATTATCAGCAATGAAGGATACATGGGCACTTACTGTGCTTTTTTTTTTTTGCTTTTGTATATGTTTGGAAGTTTACATAGTAAGTATCTTCTTTAAATGGGAGAAAATGTTAACAAGCACCTGGGGAGCTCTTTCAAATGATATATGCTCTCTAACCCTCAATTAATCTAGCACAGCTTCATGAGGAGAATATAGTCCAAAGGCTATGTAACTCATCTCTATCTCTCATTGAGACTCACTGCAATAGTGATTGACAGTGACTAAGATGGGCTAAATCCCTTGGGTACATTAAGGCAAAAAAGAAAAAAAAAGTGAATCTGATCTGGAAAAGAAAAATCTAGTGAGGTTATTAAGTAAAATAATGAATTTTATTTAATAATAGATTCAAAGTGAGAAAATTCTAAGGATCAAGTGAGAATTTGTGGGAAAGAGATAGGAGACCCTTAAAACAGTCATTCTTTCTACTGGGAATTTTTTTCCTCACTCTTTGTCATTATTAGAGGATTTCGTGAAAACTTTATGGTTTTTGTGATAGGTTAAGTGGCAAGACCTCCTTCCATTCTTTCTCTCAGGTAAATGGACACTGACAAAGAAGAACAAAAGGTGTGATTTCCTGTTAGAAAAAGAAAGAGTTTGGGAGAAGTCTGGATATCATAAGCTAACATAGAGATGAAGATATACAAATTTTGTAGCTTTTTTCATTTTGGGTGTGCCTTTCTGTGGGCCCTTTTTTTGATATATAAAAGAAGGGATAAGCAGGGGACTCTAGGCTTTCCCATAATAATAGAATGGTCAAGTTTTGGAAGCTAACTAATTGGCTAGGGAGTGCTTGGGTCTACTTACTCACCCAGTGGGGGCTGCAGCATACCCCCATTCTTTTCACAGTTCCCAATAGGCTGGATTTCAGCTGAGTCAACTAGCCGCCAGAAGTCATTCTTGTTGTCACTGCCATCAAGGCGCAGGCGAAGGCGGGCACCTGTCAGTCCAACTACTGTGGCAATACAGGTGGATGTGGTGTTCCTGGGGTCCTGTGCTTCCAATTTCATGCTGATCTTGAACTCGTTGCTTGGAGGTGTGTAGGACTGAGGAGAACAAGCCATGGAAATTAGGCAGACTAAAACATAAAAATTTATGTTTTGAAATCAAATTAGTTATACCTAGGTTAGGGACAACCACTCTGAACTACTCCCTAATAATCAGGATAGGTTTCATGCAAAAGAAATGCTGAAAAATAAGATGAAGGGGAAAAAAGTACCTTCCACAGAAGTATGAAATAGATCCATACCAGTAAAAAAAGGACAAGGGTGTCTTGTATAGTTCAGTTACCTCAATGCTTTCTACCCTATTTTTTCCAACTCCCTCTCCCTCTGGGTATAACATTTTCTTTTCAGGAACACTAAAACCTATTAAACTATCATAACCTTAGTGTCTTTTCATGGAACATTTATGTATATTGGTCTGTATATTCACCACACAGACTAACTACTGGGAATTGATTTTTTCTCATTTTGACAATAACTTATAAATTAATTCATATAATTGATATACAACAAACTACACTTTAGTAAGTCTTAACATATGTATACACCATATGCCACCACATACCCCCATGAAAGAATCACCACAATCAAAATAACGAACACAGCTATCACCCTCAAGTTGTCACGTGCTCCTTCTTCTGGCCTCCTAAGAAACCCCATGCCCAGGCAACCATTGATCTACTTTCTATCACTGTAGATTGGTTTGCATTTTCTATTAACAGTTTCAGATGGAATCACAGAGGATGTACTCTTTTTTGTCTAGCTTCTTTCTACTCAGCATAACTATTCTGATATTCATCTATATTGTTGAATGTATTAATAATTCATTTTTATTGCTGAGTAGTACATCATATTGATGGACATTTGGTTTGTTTCCAGTTTTTGGTGATTATAAATAAGCTGTTGTAAATACTATGCACAAATCTTTGTATGAAAACAAACTTTCTTTTCTCTTGCAAAAATATCTAAGAGTGGAATGTCTGGATCATATAGTAGATATATGTTTAACTTACAAACCAGAAAATTAATCCTCTTAAAGTATATAATTCAATAATTTTTAGTATATCTTTGGAATATTCTCTATATTCAGTATATCACACAGAGTGGTGTAAACATCATTCCTATCTAATTTTATAACATTTCCATCATCCCCCCAAAATAAACCTATAACCCTTAGGAGTCACTCCCTATTCCCCTCTTCAGCCAGTTCCTAGAAATCATTAATGTACTATCTGTTTTTATGGATTTGCCTATTCTGGGCATTTCATATAGATGGAATTATATAATATGTGGCCAATATGTGAATGGCTTCCTTCACTTAGCATAATATTTTCAAGGTTCACCTACGTCATAGCATTTATCAGTACTTTATTTCTTTTCATTGTGAATATTCCATTGTATGGATATACTACATTTTGCTTATTCATAATCAGTTGATGGACATTTCGGTTGCTTCCTCTTTTTGTTTATTATGAATAATGATGTGATGAACATTTATGATATATTTTTGTGTGGACATGTTTTCTATTGCTCTTGGGTATATACTTACAAGTGGGATTGCTGGGTCATGTGGTAACTGTATGTTTATCATTTTCAGTAACCTCTGAACTGTTTTATAAAGTAGCTACAGAATTTCATAATACCACCAATGTATGAGGGTTCTAATATCTCTACATCTTCACGAACACTTGCAATTGTCTGCCTCTTTTATGTTAAGAGTCATCTAGTGGATGTGAAGTAAATCTCATTACAATTTTAATTAGCATTTCTCTAATAAGTAATGATGCTGAGTATCTTTTATGTACTTACTGATCATCTGTATATATTTGGAGAAACATCTATTCAAATTAATTGCCCATTTATATAATAAATTATGTTGTCTTTTTATTGATGAGTTATATGAGTTCTTTATATATTGTGGATACAAGTCCCTTACCAGATACATGATTTGCCAATATTTTCTCCCATTGTATGGGTTGTCTTTTCACTTTATTGATGTCCTCAGGAACACAAAATGTTTTAATTTTGATGTTCAATTTATCTATTTTTTTCTTTTGTTACTTGCGCTGTTGGTACCATATGTAAGAAACCATTATCTAATCTAAGGTGATGAAGATTTCCTCCTGTGTTTTCTTCTAAGAGATTTACAGTTTTACCTCTTACATTTAGGTCTATGATCCACTTCTAGTTAATTTTTGTATGTGGTAGAGAGGAAAGGTGCAACTTCATTATTTTGCATATGACTATCAAGTTGTTCCTAGTTCTTGAAAATTCCATTGAATTGCCCTGGCACCCTTGTCAGAAATCAATTGATGGGTTAATTTCTAGACTATCAATTCTAATCCATTAATCTATATATCTATCTATCTTCATGCCAGAACCACAATGTCTTGAGTACTATAGCTTTGTAGTAAATTTTGAAATCAGAAAATGTGAGTCCTCTACCTTTGTTTTCCCCTTTTAAGACTGCTTTGACTATTCTGGGTCCCTTGTATTACATGAAATTTAGGACTAACTTATCAATTTCTACAAAAAAAAAAAGCAGCTGGGATTTTGATAGGGATTGCATTGAATCCATAGATCAATGTGGGGAATACTACTGTCAGCTATGTGATTTGCAAATATAATCATGTACCATATAATGACATTTAGGTCAATAATCAACCGCATATATGATGGTGGTCCCATAAGATTACAATAGAGCTGAAAATTTCCTTTTACCTTGTGACACTGTAGCCATCTTAAGGTCCTAGCGCAATGCATTACTCATGTGTTTGTGGTGGTGCTGGTATAAACAATCCTATTGTGTTGTCAGTCATATAAAAGTATAGCACATACAATTATGTACAGTACATACTTCTTAATAATGACAGTAAACAACTATGTTACTGGTTTATGTATTAGCTATGTCATACTTTTAATTGCTTTTTTAGAATTTACTCTTCCTTCTACTTATACAAGAAAAGTTAATGTAAAACATCTTCAGGCAGATCCAGAGGTATTCCAGAAGGCATTTTATCATAGGAAATGACAGCTTCATGAGTGGCATTTCCCCTGAAAACTTTCTAGTGGAATAAGATGTGGAGGCAGAAGACAGTGACATTGATGATCCTGATCCTGTATAGGCCTAGGGTAATGTGTTTGTTTTAGTTTTTTAACAAAAAAGTTTAAAAGGTAAACAAAAAATAGAAAAAAGCTTATAGAATAAGGATACAAAGAAAATATTTTTGTATACCTGTGTAATATTTGTGTTTTAGGCTGTTATTATAAAAGAGTCAAAAAGTTTAAAAAGTTTTTAAAGTTACAAAGTAAAAAAGTTAAATAAGCTAAGTTTAATTTATTACTGAAGAATGAAAAAAACTTTTAAAATAAATTTAGTGTAGCCTAAGTGGACAGTGTTTACAAAGTCTGCCCAGTAGTGTACAGTAGTGTCCCAGGTATTCCTGTTTATTCACAATTCACTCACTGACTCACTCAGAGTAACTTCCAGTCCCTGCAAGCTCCATTCATGGTAAGTGCCCGATAAAGGTGTATGGTTGTTTTAACCTTTTATACTGTGCTTTTACTGTACCTTTTCTATGTTTAAATACATAAATACTTACCATTGTTTATAATTGCCTACAGTATTCAGTATAGTAACATGCTGTACAGGTTTGCAGCCTAAGTGCAATAGGCTATACCATATAGCTTCTAGGTTTATGTAAGTACATTCTATGTTTGCACAACTACAAAATTACCTAAAAATGCATTTTTCAGAATGTATCCAAAGCACTGACTATTTTTTCCTAGTCTGTGGCCTGTATTTTCATTCTCTTACCAGTGTCTTTTGATGGGTAAAAGTTTTTAATTTTGCCAAAGTCCATTCTATTTTCTCAAAATGAATCATGGTTTTGGGCAGGTGTTTTCTAAAGTTTTCTTTGTAGAAGTTTTGCATATTTGTTAGTCCCCCCCCATTTACTATTGTAAATGGGAGTTTCTTTTCCACTATATCTTCTATTAGATAATTTCAAACCATTGCGTAAAATGCTGGCTTCAGTACTGGGGTACAAATACTTTTTAAAGAATGTATTACTCAATTCCTAGTTTAGTTAGTGCTTTCTTTTGCTCAGTAGTGTGACGAAGTTTTTCTGCCAAACTATTTTCTTAAGTAGTTGAATGATTTTACATTTCACCAGCAGTGTACGAAAGTTCCATTTGCTCCACATCCTTGCCACTATTTGATATAGTCAGCCTTTTTTTATCAGAGCCATTTAAATAAATGTATAGTGATATCTTACTAATCACTTAATTTGTATTTCGCTAATGAAATAATAGTGTTGAGTATCTCTATTCACGTGCTTATTTGCCCTCTATATATTTTCTTTGGTGTTTGTTCTAATCTTTCAATCCAGATGCCTTTTATTTCTATTTTTGGCCTGCGTGCATTGGTAGTACAATACTGAATAAAAGCAGCAAAAGTAGACATCCTTGTCTTGTTTCGGACCTTAAGAGTAAAGCATTTAGTCTTTCACCATTAAGTATAATATTATCTGTAGATTAATCATAAATGCCATTTAGGGTTTATTTATAAATGCCCCTTAAGGTTTAAGATTCAGGAGGTTTCCTTCTATTTCTAGTTCACTGAGACTTTTTATTAGTAATGGACACTGAATTTTGTCAAATGCTTTTTCTGCATCTATTTAGATAATGGTATGTTTTTTCTTCTTTAGTGAGTGTATGCATGTGGCAAATTCCATTGATTTAATTTTGAAATTTAAACCAATTCTAAATTCCTAGGATTAACCCCATTTGGTCATAATGTTGATATTTTTATATATTGTGAGATTTTTTTTCCCTAAAAAATTTTGCTTGAAATTTTTGCATATATTTTCATGTGGGATAGTCTGTGTTGTTTTTGCTTTCAATGTCTTTGCCTGGTATTGGTATCAAAAATGCTTGTCTCATAGAATGAGTTATGTGGTATTCCCTTTTCTTAAATTTTCTAGAAGAGTCTGTGTAGAATTTATAATAATTTTTACTTAAATGTTTGAAACAATTCACCAGTGAAGTCAATTAGGCCTGGAACTGTCTTTCTGAAAAAGTTTTAGCCTACAAATTCAATTTCTGTAACAGAAATAGCGCCATTCAGGTTTTTTGTCTTCTTGACTAAGCTTTGGTAATTCCTGTCATTTGTGAAAGTTATCCATTTTACCTTAGTTGTCAAATTTAAAGGCATAAATCTGTTCATAATATTCCCTTAATTATTTTAATATCTGTAGAATCTATAGTGATGTCACCTCTCTCTTTCCTGATATCGGCAATTTGCATCTTCTCTTTTTTATTCTTGATCTGTCTGGCCAGAGGTTTTCAATTTTATTGATCTTTGCAAAGAACCAGCTTTTGGTTTCAGTGATTTTTCTCTATCATTTTTGGTTTTATTTCATTGATTTATGCTTTAGTCTTTATTATTCCTTTCCTCTGCTTACTTTGGAATTAAGTTGCTCTTTTTTCCCTAGTTTTCTAAAGTGGAAGCTGAATTCATTAATTGAAACCTTTCTTCTTTTCTAATATAAGCATTCAGTGATGTAACATTTCCCCTAAGTACTGCTTTAGCAGCATCCCACAAATTCTAAAATATTCTTACATTTTTATTCAGTTGAAAATATTTTTCTAATGTCCCTTTTGGTTTTTACATACTCATTCAGAAATGCGTTAATTTCCAAATATTAGGAGATTTTCCAGATAACTTTCTGTTGTTGGTTTTTAATTTAATTCCATTGTATTCAGAGAATATACTTTGTATTACTTAAATCTTTCAAATTTCTCAAGCCTTACTTTGTGGCCCAGAAAGTGGTCTATCTTGATAAATGTTCTCTGTATGCTTGAAAAGAATGTGTATTCTACTGATATTGGATAGCATTCTATACATGTCAATTAGGTCAAATTAGTTGATAGTGTTGTTCAAGTCTACTATATATTTGCTGATTTTCTATCTGTTTTTTTATTACAAAGAGAAGAGTATTAAAAGTCTGATTATAAGTCAAATTTCTACTTATAGTTCTACCAGTTTTGCTTTACGTAAGGATTGTCTGACTCCTTTATCATTATAACATTAACTTCTTTATCCTTGCTAATATTCTTTGCTCTGAAATATATTTTGATATTAATATAGCTATTTCAGTTTTATTATGGCTAATGTCAGCATGGAATATTACCTTATATTCTTTTAATCTATTGTGTCTTTATATTTAAGATGTAATTTTTAAAGGCAATATGTAATTGAGTTTTGCTTTTTATCCAATGTGGCAATCTCAGCCTTTTAATTGGAGTGTTTAGACCATTTATATTTAATATAATTGTTGATATCGTCAGGTTTAAATCTATGATCTTGATATTTTTTTCTCAGTTATTTTAGTGGTTGCTTTAGGATTTATAGTAAACATCCTTAACTTACCACAGTTTATCTTCAAGTAATATTATACTTACTTCATGTATAAGAACCTTATAACAGTATAGATTTCTCTCCTCCTGCCTTTATTCTATTGTTATATTTTAGTTATGAATTTGTTATCATCCCATAATACATTATTACTATTTATAAAATTATATTTTATAGAGATTTAAAGAAAAAAACATCATATGTATTTACCCTTGTACTTATAATTTCCAGTGAGCTTCATTCCTTTATGTAGATCTGTTATTCCATCTGGTATCATTTTCCTTCTGCTTGATGAACCTCCTTTATCATTTCTTATAGTGCAAGTCTGCTAATTATGAATTCCTTCAGCTTTTGTACATTTGACTTCTTTTTTTTTTTTTTTTTGAGACAGACTCTCACTCTGTTGCCCAGGCTAGAGTGTCATGGTGTCAGCTTAGCTCACAACAACCTCAAACTCCTGGGCTTAAGCAATCCTATTGCCTCAGCCTCCTGAATAGCTGGGACTACAGGCGCTCACCACCACACCTGGCTAATTTTTCTATTTTTAATAGACACAGGATCTCACTGTTGTTCAGGCTGGTCTTGAACTCCTGAACTCAAGCAATCCTCCCACTTCAGCCTCCCAGAGTTCTAGGATTACATGTGTGAGCCACTGCGCCTGGCCAGCTTTTGTATATTTGAAAATATTTTTATTTCACCTTTGCTTTTAAAATATATTTTTGCTAGATACAGTATTCTTGGTTGACGGGTTTTTTTTCTTTTAGTGCTTTAAAGATGTTGCTTAACTTTGTTCTTGTTTGTAATGTTTCTGACAAGAAATATATCATTCTTATCTTAGTTACCCTGTATGTAAAGTGTCTTTTTTCTCTAGCTGCTTTTAAGTTTTCTCTATCAATGGTTTTGTGCAATTTGCTTATAATATGCCTTAGAGTAGTTTTCTTCTTGTTTCTTATTTTTGGAATTCATTGAGCTTCTTGAATCTGTGGGCTTATGGTTTTCCTTAATTTTGGAAAATTTTTAGCCATTATTTCTTCTGTCTCCCATCTCTTTTCTCTTTCCAATTATATGTCTATTTGGCCATTTGAAGCTATCCCTATAGCTCACTGGTGCTCTTTTCATTTTTTCTAAATTCTTTTTTCTCTTTGTGTCTCATTTTGAATAGTTTCTATTGCTATGTCTTCAAGTTTACTAATCTCTTCTTCTGCCATTAATCCCATCCGGTGGATTTTTCATTTCACACATGGTAGTCTAATGAGAGTTTTTTTTAATATCATCCATGTCTCTGCTTAACTTTTGAACATACTGAATAAAATTAAAATAATTGTTTTAGTGTATCTGTCTGCTATTCTATGATCTATGTAGGTTCTGAGTTGGTTTCAATCAATTGATTGTCTTCATTATTGTTTGCATTTTCCTGCCTTTTTATGTGCCTGTTAATCTTTGGAAGCCAAACATTGTGAATTTTACCTGTTGGGTACGGGATATTCTTGCACTCCTATAAATCTTGTGTTTTGTTCCCAGATGCAGTTAAGTTACTCGGAAACAGTCTGATCCTTTTGAGTTTTACTCTCAGCCAGTCTGAAGTAGTGTTCAGATTCAGGCTAATTATTTCATACTACTGAGCAAGACTGTCCTGAGTATTCCATCCAGTGCCCAATGAATTATGAGATTTTCCAGTCTAGCTGGTGAGATCAGGAACTATTCCTGGCACTGTGTGAGTGCCAGGGTCTATTCCTTTGAATCCTTTCAGATGGTTTTTCCTTTGGCCTTAGGTAGTTTCCTCATATGCATTTACAAAACAGTAATACTTTCCTGAATACTTGAAGGAGACCCTCCGCAGATTTCTGTGGTTTTCCTTCTGTGCAGCTCTCCCCTCTCTGATAATTTGTCCTGAAAATTCTAGCCACCTTTGTTTACCTGGACTCTCAGTTCCATTCCTCAAATTAGGGAGTCTGCTGGGCTCAATCTGGGTTCCCTTTCCTTGGTCCATGGTCTGGGAACTGTCTTAAGGCAATAAGCTGGGAAATTACAGGGGACAACTCATTTCTTTTCCTTCTTTCAGAGATCACTTCTTGATTGCCTGATCTTCAGTGACTTAAAAATCACTGCTTAACATATTATGTCTTCTAGAAAATTGTTTCAGGTAGAAGTATGAATTCAGTCCCTATTATTTCAAATGAGAAGTCCTAAATTTGTATTTTTACTTAGAAAGTTGACAAAATTCAAACTCGAAGTGAAATGTTGACAGTCTGAGAAAATAACCATTGAGTACTAAAGGAAAAGAGATTTAAACAACTTCCTAATGTTTAGCTCCATTTAGCAGCATTATGCTTCTTTGTTTACCAGCCTCATCGGATACTGATACAATCAACATTATCTGTGTATTATCTGGGGCATTTAATCCTCATGGGAAGCTCTGGATGACCTCTGATGATCTCTTAAAATGTTCCCCAATGGGGATCAGTGTCAACATTCTTATAGAAAGGTAAGATAGTGACAGGATTGTTGAGTATAGAGAAAAGAATATTCCTCCATTTTCAAGAACTTCTATGGGCTATAACTCTTTTCTTCTGTCTGAATTAAGAGCTACAGTAAAAATCAGCAATTGTTTTCAGTAACACAGAATATCCTCAAGGAGGTAGAGAAAGAGGAAAGGGTGTTACTTGGGATGAAGCTGGGAAGAATGTCTGTTGCCAAAATTCATAGTGACCAAATTTTACTCCTTGAATTGTGTTCTTCACATGGAATTTTATTCTGGGGCCCTCAAGTGAGAAGCCCAAGGGCTCCCATCTCATGTTTTGATTTTCTAAGAACCAGAAAAAAAACCTCCTTGTCTCCCACCTACTAAAGATGTTGAGAATCAATTACCTGCTTGAAGCAATGGACAGGCGCTGGGACTGAACATGTTTCTTTTAGGTATTTGTCCCAGGTAAAATGACCTGTAAAGGAAATAGAAATCTCTATCACAGTCAACTTCCTAAAAAAGTGCTTTTGGGATATAATCTACACTAAACATTAAGTCATCTGCAGACTAGTTCTGAGCATAAGAAAACTTATTTTTTTCCTGTTTGGGCTAAAGGAGTATTAGGGGGAAGAATGTAGGTGACCTGAGTGGATCATTTATATTAATATTTTAAAATCATGGTCTAAGATGACCTGAGATGTTTTTCATGTTAGTTCTGAAAGTGATCTAAAAATGCCAGACCAAGATATACCAGTATCTCAAAGAAGTAGCCAGGAAGCTCATGGAAAACAGAAGAGGTAGAAAGTGGGTGGGGAGATTCCTTTTGAATAACATAACTCCTGGAGAGGTACCTTATTGCCATTAAGTGACAGCTTTACACCCAATATGGTTAGATCCCACCATCTCCTCTCAGGAAGAATGAAGAAAAGGGTATCTAGAGACATGAGGTGAGAGGATTGAGGCAGGGGTGGGGAGGAGCCAGATGAGTGAGATTATACTTGAATCCTCACTCTAAAAACTGGATCTTTCTCACCTTCCCCCACCCCAGTCCTATCCTAGCCACAGGTGCATTGCTCTGAGGTGTAAATGACAAAGACCTGGTAATTTAGAGAAAAGTAGAACCTGGGAAGCATTTCTGATGATAGTAAATAAGAACAAGTTGGTGAGTGTACAGAATCTTTTAGCCTCTTGAAGTGGTCTTAGAGCCTCTCAAAGTTTGAAGAATAGCGTGCTAGAGAAAACAATCTTTAAGGTGACACTATGCTAGGGCCAGGGAAAACATTTTAAGGGACAGGCTATTAAATACAGATCTTATTGGCTCACAAAAGATTATCAAGTTTTTTATTTAAAGGTTAAAGCAATTACCAATCTCCCCCTAATACCCACCTAGAGGTGACCCCATGGTGGAGCAGGGAAGGTCCCAGAGAATTTCACAAGCTAAAACACTGTAGCAAACCAGCATTTCTTGAAGTTTCCTCTGTAGTGGAGCAGCACAGGGCCCCTTTGGGCCATGCAAAAAGCACTAGATGCTGGGAATAAAAATGAGTCACTGAATGATGAAATCTAAATCACTCCAAAGATGATGCCAAGACTTTACACTCTATTGACTTTATAGCTTCTGTTTTAGAACTGGTTCCTTTCCCACCATCCTTAACTAAGCCTAATAGATTTGGCCAGAAATCAGTCAGTTCTGAACCATTTTATGAACTGGCTGATAATTAATAATCATGATTTAGTCCCTAGGATAAGTGAGAATATTTCCTAAAGTCAAGATTTAAAGAGGTTATCAGAATTTAATGAAGATTTTGCTTCTGGCTGAGAGTGCCCTAAAGCAAGGACCGAATACATTTCATCACTGTTTGCTGTCAGAAAGAGAAAACACTAAAAATTACTGTTCCATCTTCACAAATGAAAGATTAAATCATACAGTAAGTCTTGGATTTCACTGGACTGAGAATCTTAAACTCTAGCATCTAGAGTAGCATTGTCCAATAAAACTTTGTGTTGACTGAAATGTTCTGTCTCTGTGCTACCCAATAACGCAGCCACAAATACATAGCTATATGTAACTACCGAACACTTGAAATGTGGCTAGGGTAAGGAACAAAGTTTTGAATTTTATTTAATCTTAATTATTTTAAATTTAAATACCTATATGTGGCTAACAGCTATTTTATCAGGCAGCACAGGTCTAGAGGTTTGGTCAGTCCTGAGTAATTGTTTGTACTAGTTTGAGTTCTGATCAAAAGCACCCAAGAGAATTTGGTTTTAAGAATTATGGCAGCATCAGGGGTACCATAATAATTAGGGTATAAATTACAGTTCTCTATTACACATATCAACTATGGTAATCAATTCCTATGCTGTAATGTACATGGGCCAGAAACCTCAGACCTTCCACGTAGGAAACACCCTATTACTAAATGAATGAAAAGGAATCTCTTTGTTTAAAGCAGTCTACCTCACTGTGGTGGCTGACTGGCTGAATCATACCTAGATTAGTATTTTCCTTTTATTTGACTGTTTGGGCTATCTAAGACTTAGTCCCTTATTATCTGGTAAATTGCAAAATAAGGTAATTTTTATTGACTCAGTAAGAATACTTGAACACCTACTATAATGCCCATGATGAAGCCAGACATCGTATGTCTACCACACCTCCAAGAGCTAAAATAACCACAAAAGAAATAGGACAGGCAGCAAGGCACAGATCAGAAGGTGGCAAACTTTCTGTAAAGGACAAGATAATAAAAATTTTATGCTTTGTGGGCCATACAGTCTATATTATAGTTACTCAACTCTGCCATTGTAGTGTGAAAGCAGCCACAGACAATATATAAATTAATAAGCATGGCTGTGTTCCACTAAAACTTTATTTACACAAATAGGCAGAGGGCTGGATTTGGATCAAAACAGCAGTTTGCCAAGCCCTTGATATAAATCATTGATTCACAAATGATACTTAGTTTTTCTCATTTCTTTAAAGGGAGTTCTGGGTCCCACTTTCAGAAGTTCTCACTGAGTAGGCTCCAAGTGTGGCCTGAGAATATGTATTCTGGAAAACTCCCTAGGTAATTCTGATTAACACCTGTGTCTGGGAACTAACAGTGTAGCTGAAAGAATGTAACACTGGTAATCAAAAGATGTTGGTAAAAGTCTTGTTTCTATGGCTATCTTAGGTAAATTACTTAATTCTTCCAAGCCTCAGTTTATTCATCTAAAAGATGGAGATAATACCTATATCACAAGATTATACATACATTCTTCATTCAAGAAATATTTAAATTCCTTCCAGGTAAGAAGAACTGTGTTAAATGTCAGGGTAATAAGACAGACATGGTTCCTAAGTTAATGGCACTTTCAGCCTAGAGATAAGTGGAGATATTAAATAACAAATAATCTGTTACAATTATGATAAATTTAAGTTAAGGAAGTAGTACATGTTGCCTTGAGAATGCAGAACAGGGAAATCTAGTTCATACCTGGGGTCAGAGATTACTGTGAAGATTAATATTAATAACTAATATAGGTATAATGTTTTATAATTTAAACATATACAATTTGAGTGTTTTCAATTAAACATTATAATTCAAAACATTCAAACATTATAATTTGAATGTTTTCAAATATTCATTCAACAGATGTTTATTTAGTATCCTTTATGTGCCATGCAGTAATGACAGGGGGTCCCTGTCCTCATGGAATTTACATTCTGGTGTATGATGAGACACAACACATAAACAAATAAATAAACAAGGTAATAAGTGATAAGTACTTAAAAGGAATAAAATGAGGTGATGTGATATCTTAGTAAAGTTACGGACAGAAACTCTACAGAAGAAATACTAGAACTGAGACTTTACAGATGAGAAAAATCCAGCCATCTCATTTATATTACTTAATAATGCTTATGAAAATGTTTTATAAACTTATGCACATCACATGATAGTTGCATTTATTATTAGGAAAAAAAGATCCCTGCCCTGAGGGAACTTACAAATGGCATAAAAGTACCTTCAAAAATTAAAAGGTCCATAAAATGTAAAGCACAAGAGGTTCCCTAGTTGAATGCATGAATCCCCTTCTCTAATATATATTCATTTGGCAAACATTTATTGAACATCTACTATATGCCAAGCCTGGTTCTAGGCACTGGTAATATATAGCATATAACAATACAGTCAAAGTCTCTGTCCACACGGAGCTTACATTCTAAGGGGGAAGAGAAATAATAAATAAATATCAGTTCATCCAGAGGATAACAGAGACACCAGATAAATAATTATACAATTCCTGGCTTTTTTCAAATAAAGAAAAAAATAAAGCAAGGAAAGAGGAAAAGAAGGTGTGTGTACTATTTTAGGCAGGAGAGCCAAGAAAGGTTATCTTGATAAGGTGATACAGAAGTTGAGACCTGAATGGTTCTTCCAACCTCTGCTTAAATACTTCCAATCATGGGACACTCACTATTTGGCTCTCATTCAACAGTGTAAATGGATAGACTAATCTTTATAGTAAGCCAATGTCTGCCTTCTTTTAACCTCCACTGGTCCTAGATATACTATATCTATTCTCTCCCCAAATATGTCCCAAATCCATTAGCTGTTCCTAATCTGACATGCTGACTACTCATGCCTAGCTATTGCTTTGGTCATATTCTTTTATAAGAACTCTACTTTGTTCAACCTAAATGTGAAACCAAATTCCTAAGAGCAATAAAAATAATCAGAGTCTTTAGATCTGAAATCCTACTCCACTATTACTGTTCCATTGTTTATAATACCAAAATTTATATAACTTAGCAATAATATTTGTCATTTAAGTGTTTTCTAATTTTTTGATGAATATCTTTGTACATACAACTTTGAACATTTTTAAGATTATCTCCTTAGTACAAATCCCAAAGAGTGAGATTAATGGACATAGAACATGCATATTTTAGATTCTGATACAATATATATCACCAAAATATCCTCTAGAAAGATTATGCCAATTTTTATTCCTACCAAAATTGCAAAAGAATATTTCCCACATCTTTGCTAAAATTGTGTTTTAACAATCTCTATAATTTTAATTATACATATATATTTATACCTTATTAGTAAAAAAATGAAATATTGTTATACTTTTATTTGCAATTCTTTGGTTACTAGTAAAGTTAAAGATCTTTTTAGGCTTATCAGCCAGTTTGTATTTTATTTTCAGGTATCTCTGAAAGGACACAGACTTTAGGTAATAGAGAGGATTGGTAAGGGAGAAGAAATCAAAGGCTTTTAGGAGGGTCCAGGAAGGTATCCCAACATGAGAAAGGTTTGGATTTGGGAGGTTTTACAGACATAGCATAACAATATCAAGCTATAAAGGACCCTAGACATTCCTAAAACAAACTTATGGCTTTCTTGGCCCCTACCTTTGCACATGTTATTATTGCTACCCAGTGGCTAAAGCTCAGCCAAAATGCTACTTTCTCTGCGAAGCCATCTGACTTTTCCTGTTTTCCTAGAACAAATTCTACCATTTCCCTATGTCCTATAACATCCTGTTTACACTTTTATTTTTATACTCATCACATCCTATCACTACAATTATTTATGTAAGTTTTTTATGGATAGGGGCTTTATTCATTTTTGTATATTCACTCTTTACTACACTACATGAAATTTAATAGAGGCTCAATAAATGTTTTTGAGTGAATGAAAAGAAGAAGCACAAGTAACAATACTACTCTTTCTTTCCTGGACTAGCAGTAAATCACACCTAGGATATAGTTCTGGGAGCTACACTTTGAGAGAAAGAACAAGCCAGAGCCTAAATGGTGATCTAGTGGTTAACAGACCCAAAACTGTGTCCCCTGAGGACCAGTTGAAAGAAAAATGAACAATTAGCATGAATAAGAGAAAAGTCTCAGAGCCATTCCTCATCCATCCATCCAACAAATATATACTGTGTATCAAAGCGTCGTGCTGGGTGCTGGAGATGCAACCATGACCAAAATATTATCCATGACCTTGCAGAGCTTTAGTCTAGCTAGGGACAGAGACTAAAAGAGTCAACTATAAGATACTGTGCTAACTGCTACATTTGGAAAGACAGAGGGTGCTATAGGAACACCCAGAGGGCTTGCAGAAGGCTTCCCGAAGGAAGTAGCCTTTTAGCTTCTAAGCTAAAGTATAAAAGGATAAGCAGGAGTCAAAGAGAAAGACTCTTTTTTTTTGTTTCAGACAAATAAAAACATGTACAAAGGCTTAGAAGTGAGAAAAAACAGTTCTAAAAGCTGGATCTTCTGGTAAGGCTGCAGGGTGGAGTTTAAAGAAAAAGTAGTTTAGAAAAGAGGTTGTAGATAAAGGCAGTGTTCAGGCATCAGAGAGCCTCATGTACCATGTTATTGAGAAGAGGAAGAATCGAAGGGTTTGCAGTAGAATCGTTGGGGGCAGTGGGAGGATAAGGCTGGAGCTAGGAAGACTAGTTAGGAAGCTGTTATAGTAATCTAGGTGTGAGATGATGTTAACTTGAACTAGGAAAGTGACAGAGCAGCAAGTGAAAAGGCAGCCCCTAGAGCTGATTCTAAAAACCAGAGGCCAATGAATAAAAAGTAGGCTAAACCTGTTCCATATGTCCCTAAAAGTTAGAAGTATAGCTAATAGAAATTACAAAGAAACAAATTTTGGCCCCAAAAATATCTGTCTAAAGTCACCTGAGGAGGTTTTAAGTCCTCAACAACTGGAGGAGTTCAAGACACGATATTTTATAAGAAATTCAAAATGTCAAATTTTGAAATGCTGGGCTAGGGTAGATTATTTTAAGGTCTTTTCCAATTCTGAGATTCTACAGATGTACTGAATTTCATTTCAGTTTGATATTTGGGGCTGCTCCCTATGATTGATGGGAAAAATGAAATGTGCAGGATTAACTTATACCAAAGGATATGACTGTGTGACCAATACTCTCACAAGGAAACATATGCTTTCAAATTTTAACATCATTTAGTAACTGATATACTTTATGTTAAATTGAGTATCCATGTTTTACAACTGCCTGTCAACAAATAGATTGTTTACAATATGCCTTAATTTGTCATTGAACTACAACTGTTATTGTCACTCATATGAGCAACAAAACGAAAAACAGCAGCAGCTACCACTGAATGTCTTCCATTTGCCTACACTGTGCCAGACTATATTCGATATCTCCCATGTTCATTACAACCTGCAAAATAGGTTTTATTCCCATTTTAAAGATGAGGAAATAGGCTCATAAAGATTAGTAATTTGCCTGAAATCACAAAACTGTTAAGTGGGGAATAGGAATTTGAACCAAGGCCTGTCTGACTCCTGTATCCATACTTCTACCACATACCAGCACCTTAGAAAGCTTGAGGAAAGTTTTAAGGAATCATAAAAAATAACTATCATTTACCAAGTGCCAGGCATCTTTACCTGCATTATTTCATTTCATTCATTTCTTCAGCTCACATTCATAGAATGCTTCACTTCAAAGAATGTCAGAAGATTTGACTTAGAGTAAAGTCTGAGTATAGCCGCTGAACAGAATGAAAATCATAATAATCCTCCAAAGTTGAAAAGTATTTGAGAGTTTTTAAGATGTTTTCACATCCATTAGCTCATGTAATCTTCTTTACAACCCTGTGAAGTAGGCAGAATGGGATTATTATCCCCATTTTACAAATAAGAAAACTAAGGATCAGAGTCACAAAGTTATTATGTGGCAGAATTGGCTCTCACAAAACCTAGAGTTCTGACTCCTAATCTAGCGTTCTATGATTTTATGTTATCTTCTGTGTCAGTGGGCAATGGAAAGTAATATGTTATAGGAAGAAAAGGCAAGAGTAGGCAAATAGACAATGATAATAAGAGCTGAACACATACAAAGTTGCTATAACTAAATCTATAAAAATATTAATACTTAAAAATTGACAAAGGTATCAGGATATCACTATTTATGTAACACGCAGAAGGGAATTTAAAGGACTCTAAGATGTTAAGAATGATGTTTATGTAGGAACCCTGAAAGCTCACTGAGAAATATTAGTACTAGTTTTATTCCTCAAATCTTAGTCCCGAAGTACACCAAGCAGGGAGGAAAACAAAATGTATTATCAGTCTGACTTGTTACTGATAATATTTTAATATTTTGGTTTTTATTTAGTTAAGAAAGGTTGAAAATCTTTAGGTTTAATTTTAGTTCAATTTATCTTATGAGTAACTTCTTTTGGGACAATCCCACCAAACACTGATTTATGGAAAGTGTGGGTTTATTTTAGTTCTGGATTCAGTAAACTAAGTTGCTTCTACTTGAGTTCAGTTACTTTTACTCCTTGTACTCTATGTAATTAACCACCTCCCCTCGCTTTTTGTTAGCCTGGTCTGTGGCCTTCTGATAAGCAGGACTTTATGCGACAGCTGAGATGAATTACATGGGCCAATTACACAGACAAGAGCACAGGATTCGCTGATTTATCAGACAGAGACACATGGAATTCTTTTCCTAGTTGATTAAAACTAGTTCCAATCTAATTCCTAGTTTAGTAATTTTCCTCTTTTAACAGAAACCCAAGAAAAATATTTAATATCTTACCTAGCTCCAGGATGTCAGCAGCTTCTATTAAAGAAAAAAATGTTACAGCATAAGTCATCATGACAAACATACCAAAATGACAAAAGGTGAAATTCTGTGGTAAAATAGGGGCTTGAGCATTTTTCTAGTCCAATTATCTCATCTTGAAAGAGTTTCTCAGTAGTAGTTGTGGAAGTACACCACCCAATTTTGCCTTATTCCCAAGACTAAAGACTAAACTTGTAAAAATGATGGAAAAACAGAGAGGCTAAGCAAGTGTGCCTAAAACTATGAAGGTAATTTGGGATTAAGTATACTCAGAATCTAGGTTTCCTAATTTCCAGCTCAAAACAAAGAATATTACTTTTGATAGATAAACTTTGTAAACTGCAATATTTGCTTTTGATTTAACCAGTGAGTTATTTGTAAACAGACCTCTAAGAACAAAGGTTTTATGATAAGAGATGTCAAATAAAATTTTCCCATGCTAAATAGAGGTTTTTTTCCTTACCTTGATATTGGGATGCCGACTCTGACAGGTGACCATATTTATGTTTTCTAACATCATTCCAGTCTATCACTGCAGGAGGAGAGAAAAATAGTCATGTGGAAAGAAAACAAAAGATTCAATATTTCTCCAATTTGGCAGTATGTACTGATAATTTTTTTAATAGAGTAATCCACTTCTGAGATTCTATTCTAAGGAAATAATCTAAAATGCAGAAAAAAGGTTTTATTTTAAAAGCTTTAGCATTGTTTACAATAACAAAAAAGGGGGGAGGGAATATCTAAATGCTCAAAACAAAGACTGACTATGATTCAGCAATTCAATCATTTGACAAAGTATTTTGCAGTTGTTTAAATTTTACCAAGGATAAAGAACAAATGGGAAAATGTTTAAGTTATAACATTATCAGGTAAAATATGGGAACAAAAATTATATTCATAGAATGATCAAAATTATGTATAAAAACTAAAAACAAATAGCACCACCGTTATGGACTGCATTGTGCCTTCCAAAATTTAATGTTGAAGTCCCCATTCCCCAGTACATCAGAATGTGACAGTATTTGAAGAAAGGGCCTTTAAAGAAGTAATTAAGTTAAATGGGGTCATCAAGGTGGTCCCTAACCCCGTATGACTGGTGTTCTTGTAAGAAGAGAAAATTTGGACCTAGATAGGTACAAAGAAAAGATGACGTAAAGATAGATGGAGAAGATGGTCATCTATACATCAAGGAGAGAGGCCTCTGAAAAAAAAAAAACCCTGCCAACAACTTGACCTTGGACTTGCTGTTCTCAGAACTGTAAGGAAATAAATTTTGGTTGTTTAAGACACCAGTCTGTGGTATTTGTTATGGCATCCCTAGCAAACTAATACAACCCCCCAAAATTATCACTAGAAAGGAAACGGAAGTAAACCCAGCAAATATAAATGATTGGTTATCTTTGGGTGGTGGTACTTGGTTTTTCCCCCTTTCTACTTTCTAGTCTTATATATTTTCAAATTTTTTATAAAGAGGATACATTATTCATATAATGGGAACATATTTTCCTTGTTTGAAAATTTAGATTCATCTACTGACCCTACCACTTTCTCACCATCAATCACCTAGCGTGTGTTCACTTATATTCTTACCCAGCTCAGATTCCATGGTCCCTCATTAAAATTATTCCCTGGCAAACACTCTTAACTCCCTCCCACCTCTTTTTTGTCAAACTTACCCTAGTAAAGCTTCAATCCTAACTCTGATTAAAGCCACTTATCAACCTACATTGTGCCTAACCCAGCAGCTCACTACTGCTGAAGAAAAACAAATGCAAGCTTATTGGTCTCACTTTAAACTCATGACCGTAATTCTCAAATGCCACTTTACACTGCCTAGAAATCATACCACATTTCCCCACTGTTTACTTTTTCACTTTTTAAAAAAAGTTTCATATCTTTTTCTCTCTCCTCAAACTCCAAATATTCTCTCCCCCAACTTCACTCTTACGGGATGACTTTAATTCAGGATTCACTGAGAAAACAGGAATAAGGGTAGGACTCTTCCACTAATTTCATGAAGACAGAGACTTGATCTTGTTTAGTGGTGAATCTCCAGTATGTAACAGAGTAGCAGGTGCTCAGTTAATGTTTGGTGAATGAATTCATCTACTCATTTATCATTATTTCTGGACTTCTGTTACTGTGAATGAAGTGTCTCTGTTTTTATCAAAAGCCAGAGGTAACTTGTTTGTAAATAGATGTTTATTTGGTGCATCCATTGGTAGGAGAGTCAGGAACTTCCTATTCTGCCTTGTTGCTGACCCCGCTATCAGGTATCCTCTTTCTAATAGACCATTTGTAACGACATTCTTACTGTTCCATTAACTCCTATCAAAAACAAAACAAAACAAAACAAAACAAACATCACTACACCCTTCTCTTAATCGCACACATATCCATCCTTTTATATTTTTACATTTTTCTGCCTCTCCTTCACCGAAAAACTTAAAAGAGTTGTCTACAGTTACTGCCTTCTCTCTGTCTCACATTTTTTTCTTCATCCAAAAAGGGTTTTTTTGCTCACCATTCCATTGAGATCACTCCTAAATTCACATTTCTAGCTTTGGCCTCTTAGAATTTCACAATCACATATACAACTACCTATAGGCCACCTCTGCATGGTTATCAACCAGATATTAAAAACTTAACAGGTGGCCAGGCACAGTGGCTCATGTCTGTAAATCCCAGCACTTTGAGAGGCTGAGGCAGGAGGATCATTTGAGGCCAGGAGTTCAAGATAGACCTGAGCAACATAGTACGACCCTGTTTCTACAAAAAAACTAAAAAAAAATTAGCCAGGTGTGGTAGCATGTGCCTGTAGTCCCAGCTACTCAGGAGACTGAAGAGGGATGATTATTTAAGCCCGGGAGTTCAAGGCTGCAGTGACCTATGATCACGCCACTGCACTCCAGACTGGGTGACAAAGTGAGACCCTGTCTCTAAAAATCAATCAAACAAACAAATAAACAAAACAAATTTAACAGTGCAAAACCAGAATGCCACCCTGTTCCTCTTTTTGTCTTCCCCAGTAAATGGCACCTCTGTCACCTAGTTGCATGGAAGTTATGCATAAGCTCAGCAGCATGGGCTTCCCGTCACCAAGGCCAACCTAGCTATGGCCACTGGTGAGTGCCCAATCTGCCATCAGCATAGACCAATACTGAGTCCCTGATATGGCACCATCCCGCAGGGTAATCAGTCAGCTACACAGTGGTGGCAGGTTGATAACACTGGACCACTTCCTTCATGTAAAGAGAAGCATTTTGTCCTTACCCAAATAGACTTTTACTCTGGATAAGGATTTGCCTTTCCTGCATGCAATGCTTTTGCCCAAACTATCATCTTTAGATTTGTACACTGCCTTATCCACCATTATGGTATTCCACACAGCATTGCTTCTGACCAAGTCACTGCACAAAGAAGTGTGGCAATGGGATTATGCTCATGGATTCACTAGTCTAAGCATGTTCCCCATTTTCTGGAATCATCTGTCTTGACAGAACTGTGGAATGAGATGCCATTACAGTGCCAGCTAGGTGACAGTAATTTTACTGACCTCTAGTAGCTGTAGAATATACATTCCTTTCATCAACACATGGAACATTCTCTAGGTTAGAACACAGTTTGGCCATAAAACAAATTTAAAAGAATTGAAATCCCATCAAGTGTCATTTCTGATCATAATGGAGTAAAACCAGACATCAGTAACAAGAGGAACTTTAGAAATTGTAGAAATACATGGAAATTAAACATGTTCCTGGACAATGACTGGGTTAACGAAGAAGTTAAGAAGGACATTAAAAAAATGTCTTGAAACAAATGAAAATAGAAACACAATATACCAAAACCTAAAGGATACAGCAAAAACAGCGGAGGGCAGTTTATAGCAATAAACATCTACATCAAAAAAGTAGAAAGATTTCAAATAAGCAACCTAACTATGCATCTCAAGGAACTAAAAAAACAAGAATAAACCAAACCCAAAATTAGTAGAAGGAAAGAAATAATAAAGATCAGACTAGAAACAAATAAAATTAAGAGTAAAAAAATACAAAAAAACAACAAAATGAAAAGTTGGTTTTTTGAAAAGATAAATAAAATTGAGAAGCCATTAGCTAAACTAGTCAAGAATAAAGAGAAAAGACCCAAATAAATAAAATCAGAAGTGAAAAAGGAGACATTACAACTGATACCACAAAAATACAAAGGGTCATCAGAGACTGTAATGAACAACTATAAACCAACAAATTAGAAACCTAAGCAGAAATGGAGAAATTTCTGGACACATACAAATTGCCAAGATTGAACCAAGAAGAAGTAGAGGATCTGAATAGACCAATTATAAGAAACAAGAAATAAGACTGAATCTGTAGTTAAAAGTCTCCCATAAAAGAAAACCCCAAGACCCAGCTGAATTCTACCAAACATTTAAAGAACAAACACCAATCCTTCTCAAACTCCTCTAAAAAATCGAAGAGAAGGGAATTCTTCCAAACTCATTCTACAAGGCCAGCATTACCTGATACCAAAACAAGACAAGGACACACACACAAAAGAAAAATATAGGCCAGCATGCCTTATGAACATAAATGCGAAAATCCTCAACAAAATACTAGCAAACTGTATTCAACAGTACATTAAAAAGATCATTAACCATGATCAAGTGGTATTTACCTAGGGATGCAAAGATGTTCAACATACACAAAGCAATAAACATAATTTGTCAGTAAACAGCATGTCAGCATAATGAAGGACAAAAACCATATGATCATCTCAATAGAAGCAGAAAAAGCTTTGACAAAACTCAATATCCCTTCATGATAAAAATTCCAAACAAATTAGGTATAAAAGGAATGTACCTCAACACAATAAAGACCATCATATATGACAAACCAACATCATACTGAACAGGGAAAAGTTGAAAGCTTTTCCTTTAACATCTAGAACAATAAATGGACATCCATTTTCATCACTGTTATTCAACATGGTACTAGAAGTCCTAGCCAGAGCAATTAGGTAAGAGAAAGAAATAAAGAGCATCCAAATTGGAATGGAGGAAGTCAAATTGTCCCTGTTTGCAGATGACATGATCTCATAAATAGAAAACTCTAAAAGCTCCACCAAGAAACTCTTAGAACTGATAAACTAATTCAGTAAAGTTGCAGCACACAAAAATCAATATACAAAAAACCAGAAGCTTTTTTGTATACTAACAATGAACCAGTGGAAAAAGAAACCAAGAAAGCAATCCCAATTACAATGGTTATAAAAAATTAAAATAGGAATAAATTTAACCAAGGAGGTTAAAGATCTCTTCAAAGAACACTATAGAAATTGAAGAGAACACCAAAAAATGGGAAGACATCCCATGTTCATGGATTGGAAGAATTAACATTGTGAAAATGACCATACTATCAAAAGTGATCTACATGTGATGCTTGTTGTTCCATTCTTGGGATACTTCACTTAGTATAATGGGTTCCAACTCTCTCCAGGAGAACCAAAGAGATGTCGTATCACCATTATTGGTTTCCCTGGTCATTACCTAAATGCACATTGGGGAATGATACCAACTGGATATCAGACTGAGGCAGGGGGTTGGGGGGAGGGGATGGGTGTATGCCTACATGATGAGTGCGTTGTGCACCGTCTGGGGAATGGCCATGTTTGAAGGTGCTGACTCTGGGAGGTGGAGGGTGGGGGGAGGGGATGGAGGAATGACTACACGGTGAGTACCAGGCGCACTGTCTGGGGAATGTACATGCTTGAGGCTCTGATTCAGGGGGATGGGCGGGACATGGGCAATATATAACCTGAGCTTTTGTACCCCCATAATAAGCTGAAATTAAAAAAAAAAGAAAGAAAAAAAAAGTGATCTACAGATTCAATGTAATCCCTGCCAAAATACTAATGACATTCTTCACAGAAATAGAAAAAATAATCCTAAAACTCATGTGGAACCATAAAAGACCCCAAAGACCCAAAGCAATCTGAGAAAAAAAAGAACAAAGCTGGAGGCATCACACTATCTAACTTCAAGACATATTACAAAGGTATAGTAACAAGAACAGCATGGTATTGGGATAAAAACAGAGATGTAGACCAATGGAACAGAATAGAGAACCCAGAAATAAATCTATGTATTTGCAGCCAACTGATTTTTGACAAAGGTGCCAAGAACATACCTTAGGGGAAGGGACAGTCTCATCAATAAATAGTGCTGGGAAAACTGGATACCCAAATGCAGAAAAATGTAAATAGATCCCCTTATCTCTCACCATATATAAAAATTCCATATCTATATCTATATCTATCTATATATATAAAAATCATCTCAGGTATTACCAATATCTATTTACAGATGAGGAATCTGAGGTCCAGTAATTTTCATAGTGCCATGGAAGGGAAGAACTGGTCATGCAAAAGCAATCAAAGATACATAACAGTCCACAAACGGAGTAGATCCACAAATAAAAAACTGAATTGAAGTAATTCCCTAAATCCTGCTTATGCAGATTCATTCATTCAACAAATAATTATTATCTGCTATTTGTCAGTCACTATTCTGGGTACTGGAGATATATCACTGAACCAAACAAATAAAGACCCCTGCTCTAGCTTATATTCTACTGGAATGCTCACCAAGGGATTTCACAAAATGTGGTCTTTTGGTTGGAGACATTTGAAAAAACATTCTCTGTAGGGAAGTAGATGTCAGAGGCTTTCTGGCAATGAGAACTGTCTTGTGGAGGATTGGTTATTCATGCCCCAAAATGTACAAGCAGAAAAGCTGAATGTCCACTTATCACCAAAGATGCTGAAACTTTTCCAAGCTGAGAGAGAATTCATGGGTTGGAAAGGGAGTTTAGGTAAACTTTTAAGATCCTGTTCAACTTTGGAATTCTCTTTTACCAAGCACCAAACAATATTACAGGGAGCTAAGATAGTAACAGTATATCCATGTCCTGTATGTGTATTTGTGTTTGAGCACATGTATATATCTTAATTATTAATTATTTATCATCATGAATACCTTACTCTTCTTTATATCTCACATATCTAGGTCAATAAAATCAACGAATGAATGCAGTGGCATAGGTTTAAAGAGCAGTAGATAGCTTCCTATTCAAATCTTGTTCAATTTGACATTTAAATTCCATTTCTAACTATGTTCAAAATAATCCTATAAAGCCTTTGTTAGTTCCATATTGAAATCACAATCATTCATGCTTTAAACAAAAATTTATTGACTGCACATAGTTCCAGCCCTGTGCTAGGTAATGAGGATTTAAAAAACAACAAGGCATTCTCTCTTCAGTCTAGAAGGGAGAGAAAGATATATAAGTGTGATGAACTATTATAGGTGCTGTGTTAGAAGTATGGATGGGGGTTCAATAGGAAGAGGTGAGGGAGGAGCCAGTTCTACCTGGGAAGGGGGTGGGAAGAAAAGTTAAGACTTTATGGAAAAGAAAACATTTGAATTGAGTCTTGAGGATTAAGAATGGGATAATAAGAAAAGTATACCATGGAGAGGGAATATAAAGAAACAATGCCACGAAGCACTATATTAGTTAGAGCTGCTCTGTATAATATGGTAGCCACTAGCCACATGTAGCCATTGAGCACTTGAAATGTAGCTAGTGTGACTGAAGAAGTGCATATTTAATTTTAACTTTTATTCATTTATTAATAAATTTTTTAAATTGACAAAGTACAGTTCCTGAGAACACTTTTAAGTATGTTTGGAACAAAACTAGGTAGGTGAATTTACAATACTTTTCAACTGTAAATTTTTTGAAATCTAAATACAGATCAAGTATTTCTGATAAAACTTAGTATCTGAATTGAGATGTGATGTAAGTGTAAAATACACACCAGATTTCAAAGATTTTTTCATAAAACTGTAAATATAAAATATTTATGCAGAATATTTTTATATTGGTTACATGTCAAAATAATATTTTAGACATACTAGATTAAATAAAATTTATTATTGAATTAATCTCCCATTTCTTTTTACCTTTTTTAATGTGGCTACCAGAAAATTTTAAACTACATGTATGGTTTGCACTGTTATTTCTATTGTACCGTGCCATGTTGGACAACTGCATTTCAGTATGGCTGGGGCACAAGGCATGTAGTGGAATATGATGATAAGTAAAAAGTGGTCAATATCTATCCAAAGGAAAAGAAATCATTATATCAAAAAGATACCTGCACTGTTACGTTTACCACAGCACTATTCACAATAGCAAAGATATAGAATCAACATAGGTTTATCCAACAGAGGATTGGGTAAAGCAAATGTGGTATATACACACAATGGAATACTATTCAGCTATAAAAAAGAATGAAATCATGTCTTTCACAGCAACATGGATGGAATTGGAGGTCATCATCTTCAATGAAACTCAGATACAGAAAGACAAATACCGTATGTTCTCACTCAAAAGTGGGAACTAAATAATGTATACACACGGAAGCAGAGTGTGGAATGATGAACAATGGAGACTCAGAGGGGTGGGCAAGGGTAGATGATGGGAGGTTGCTTGGTGGGTACAATGTGCATTGCTCCAGTGATGCATGCACTGAAGATCCTGACTTTAGCACAATGCAATACATCAATGTAGCAAAATTGCACATGTACCCCATGAATATATACAAATAAAAAAAGTGTTCAATATCAGTGGCCAAATTTTTTACTATTATAGTGAAAGTAGATCTACAATAAGCAAGAAGCAGCCAATGGGTAGAGAGAAGCAGAAATGGGGATGGAGGAGAGAATATATCAATGGCCTATGGGACTTTGGTTCTGGAGGCCCATTACACTCTTTTCTTTTTTTTTTTTAATTTCAGAATATTATGGGAGTACAAACAGTTTGGTTACATATAATGCCTTTGCCTCGCCCAAGCCAGGGCTACAAGCGTGCCCTTTCCCCATATAGTGCACTCTGCATCCATTAGTTGAGTGTTTACCCACCCCTCCCACCTGACCAGCACCCAGTGAATATTACTAACATGTGTTGATCAGTTAGTACCAATTTGCTGGTGAGTACATGTGGTGCTTGTTTTTCCACTCTTATAATACCTCACTTTGAAGGATGGGCTCAATCTCTATCCAGGATAATATAAGAGGTACTAGATCACCATTGTTTTTTGTAGTTGAGTAGTATTCCACGGTATAGATATACCATATTTTATTAATCCACTCATATGTTGATGGGTATTGGGGTTGTTTCCACATCTTTGCAATTGTGAATTGTGTTGCCATAAACATTTGAGTGCAGATGTCTTTATTATAGAATGTCTTGTTTTCCTTTAGGTAGATGCCTAGAGTGGGATTGCTGGATCAAATGGTATTTCTATTTTTAGCTCTTTGAGATATCTCCAAATTACTTTCCACAGGGGTTGTACTAATTTGTACTCCCACCAGCAGTGGAAGAATGTTCCAATCTCTCCACATCTACGCGAGCATTTGTTGTTTTGGGACTTTTTGATAAAGGCCATTCTCACTGAAGTTAGGTGATACCTCATTGTGGTTTTGACCATTATTCTGTCTTCTTTTGAAAAGTTTCTATTCATGTCCTTTGCCCATTTATTGATGGGATTGTTTGATCTTTTCTTGTTAATTTTAAGTTCTATATAGATTCTTGCTACACCCCTTTATCAGATACGCAGAATGCAAATATTTTCTCCCATTCTGTAGGTTGTCTATTTGCTTTAATGAGAACAACTAAGCCTTTATTTTCATGTGGCTTGGTTGTTCAACCTCCCTAGTAATTATAATAAAAGACCCCTAACTATTACAAATGTAGAGGTAGAAGAATAGGTTTTAGAGAAAATATGACAATTTTAGTGTCAAACAGACGAGCAAGTTTGACTTAATCTCAGACAAGACAAATCATTCCACCTTAGTAAGTCCTAAGCAAGGGATAAAAATGGAATAAGACATAATAAACTAGAAAACTATGCTTAAACATAAAGAGATTTTCTTTAAAGATATTTGATAAGGTTCTTGGTTTCCATAAAACTCAAATTTGATTTAGAATTTAAACCTTAAAATTTGTAAGACATTTTTCTAATAAATTCAACTATTACTATTAACAGTCACCAAAAAAATGGCAAAAATTCATACCTGCGAGAAATGACAGTTTCAATGACACCTAAGTACGGTAATAATATATAGTGTCTAGCATGTGCCTGACACAGGGTTTTCTTTCTTTTATAATGATAACCCCTAATGTGGCCAAACTGCTACAGCAATATTTTTAGGTATTTTTAAAAAACTTCAAATCTCCTCTTCCAACCTAGAAAATTCATGCTAATGACAAAAATGACATCATAGCTACAAAGAAAAGGATAATGATCGATCTAATTAGTAGTGAAGAATTCCTTAAATTCAGTCCTTGCTAGGTCTCTTAATCCCTCTTACCTCCAGGATAGGGTAAAAAGATACTTACCACTAGGCTGCATAGTCAATGGTCTAAAAACTGGTCAAGAAGTTAAGAGGTTTGGGATTTATCCCTGGATCCACCAATACCTTGCCCTGACCTCTGAGAAGTCAGTTTCTTTGTATGCTAATTTCTCCATCTGTAAAATAGGGGAGGGGGGCAGGAGATGAATACTTATTACCCTGTAAAGTAGTGAGATCTGCAATTATTGACAAATTGGGCTACATTATAAGAAAACGAGGACATTTAGATACAATTTTTTTGCTATAAGAATATCTCAGAGCTGAAAGGTAAGTACTATATAATATATATAATAATATATAAAAGTACTATACAATATAGTGAGTACTACAGGTTTAATTTAACTAAGCCTCTATATTCACAGAAATAAAGAATACAGATATTTGTAAATATCCAACAGAGGATATTGTGTCCCATGCAAATACTAAACATAAATATAGTTTCCCACAAACCAGGTTAAGCCAGAAAATCAAAAGATACTAAAAACCCATTAATATGGTGTTATAGACTCAACTGTATTCCCCCCTCTGCCACAATTCATATATTGAAGCCCTTATTCCCCATGTGACTATATTTGGAGATAGGGTATTTAAGGAGGTAATTACAGTCAAATAAAGTTGTGCGGTTGGGCCCCTAATATGACAGGACTGTTGTCCTTAAAAGAACAGGAAAAGACCTGAGAGATATCTCTCTCTCGGCACCCAGAAAAATGCCATGTGAGGATACAGAGAGGAGATGCCATCTGTAAGCTAAGGTGAGAAGCCTCGTCAGAAACCAAGCCTGCTGGCAACTTGATCTTGGACTTCCAGCATCCACCCCTTTTTAGAGTATAAATTTCTGTTATTTAAGTCACTCAGTCTGCAGAATTTTATTATGGCAGCCCAAGCACATGGTCACAGGACAAATGAAACTATAGCAATTCTTTAAGAGTACCTCAGTTTCCCTAAAGAACTTTCATTCTTAGCTGGGCACAGTGGCTCACGCCTGTAATCCCAGCACTCTGGGAGGCATAGGTGGGAGGATCACTTGAGCTCAGAAGTTCGACACCAGCCTGAGCAAGAGTAAGACCCCGTCTCTACTAAAAATAGAAAAAATTAGCTGGGCATGGCATGCCTGTAGTCCCAGCAACTCAGGAGACTGAGGCAGGAGGATCACTTGAGGAGTGTGAAGTTGCTGTGAGCTAGGCTGATGACATGGCACTGCAGCCTGGGTGACAGAGCAAGACTCTGTCTCAAAAAATAAAAAAAAGATAAAAAAAAAGAACTTTCATTCTTTCCTTCACTATACTCTAAGTAGTGATAAAGCAGGGCAAAACCAAAATAAGAATAAAATAAAAAATGCTGAATTTGAAGTTAAAATTTTATCCTGATTTGAATCTCAACTCTATTTTCCATTAAAGATTATTTTCCCTTTAAGACTTTACGCAAATAACTTAAGGGAACTGAACCTCAGTTTTCATATTAGTAAATGGGAACAATCGCAATGCTACTTGCTTCACTGGGTTGCTGTAAAGAATAAATTACAAAATGGCCTTAAAAGTGCAAGATGTATAACAAGGATTATTAAAGAAAAAGTTGTTGTTTACTACATCCCTCACAAGGATAACTCAGACCCCGAATAGCACAATGTACTTACCAAAAACAACAACAACAACAAAACAACCATAAACCAGGTGTGGTGCCTGACGCTTGTAATTCCAGGACTTTCAGAGGCTGAGGCAGAAAGGATTGCTTGAGGCCAGGCGTTCAAGACTAGTCTGGGCAACATAGCAAGATCCTGTCTTTACAAAAATTTTTTTGCAGAGATGGGATCTAGGTAGTTAGGAGGCTGAGGCAGGAGGATTGCTTGAGCCCAGGAGTTAGAGGTTGCAGTGAACTATGATTGTGCCACTGCACTCCAGCCTGGGCAACAGAGCGAGACCCTGTCTCTTAAAATGAAAACAAAAACAAAATTACAATTTCCTGTTCCTAGCTAGCCCCTGAGGATTCATTCTACTCTTTACAATCCAAGTAACTACAGAATATCTGCTAGAATTACTTCTACTTTGCCTCTTTTTCCTTTGATTTCCTCTTACTGTTGACTGGGACCTTTAAAAATTATGGTAGTACAATCTTCTTGGGGGAAGTGAAAGTACCTCTATTTATTCCAAAAGACAGTAATGACACTAAGGGACTGGAATAAGAAGAGTAACCTGAATTCTCAAAATGGATGTTCAAAGAACTGAAACATTAAGAGAAGAATCTCTCGAACACTCTAGAAAATACATCCTCTCTGGCCAGGCACAGTGGCTCATGCCTGTAATCCTAGCATTCTGGGAGGCTGAGGCAGGAGGATCACTTGAAGTCAGGAGTTGAAGATCAGCCTGAGCAAGGGCGAGACCTTGTCTCTAAAAATAAAATTTAAAAAAAAATTATATATATACACACACACACACACACACACACATCCTCTTTGATTTCTGAGAAAAGAGCACAAGAGCATAGACTACTAATATCTAAAGCAGTGCTGTCTAACAGAATTTTGTGTGATAACAGAAATGTTCTATATCCCTGTTGTTCAATGAGTAGCCACAAGTGGCTATTCAGCACTTGAAATGTAGCTAGTGCAACTGAGGAGCTGCACTATTAATTCTATGTAATTTTTATTAAATTTAAGTTTAATGAGGCACATGTGGTAGTGGTTACTGTACTGCATTTTGCAGATCTGGAGAACGTAATGATTCTGTCATTTCTGGAAATCCTTTAAAAAAGGATAATATGTAGTAGAAACATCTACAAGGCTATGGAAGTATCCTTTCAAAATGTGGTAAAATAATCATAACAGGCCACCCCTTGAAGCAAGGAAAAGTAGAAAGAATTCTTCATATATTAAGATATTAAGAAAAAATTCAGTTATAAACTATCACTTGTATATAACTATCACTTGTATATAAATAATAGTAATTATTAACAATATATAACTGTCATTTTTTAATTTTTTTTTTAAGAGACAGGGTCTTGCTCTGTCACCCAGGGGGGAGTGCAGTGGTGTAATCCTAGCTCGAACTCCTGGGCTCAAGCGATCCTTCTGCCTCAGCCTCCCAAGAAGCTAGGGTAACAGGCGCACGTCATCGTGCCCAGTTCCATTTTTAAATGTTTATTATGTGCCAGATATTGTGTTGTTAAGTATTTTACGACACCATATTGTCAAATCTTCACCATTTAGCATGGAATCATTACCCCTTTTGATTAATGAGGAAATGACAGAAAGGTTGCTCAACTTTCTAAAAGGTTACAGTCAGTAGAAAAGCAAGGATTTAAGCACAAACTATGTTCTTAACTACCTTCCCCCTGACCCCCCAAAAAAACTCACAAAAAGAAACTCTACAAACACTTCTAACATAAAATAGCTCAGCTTAGGGAATACTATAACCATGTATGAATGTGGATATTCTACTCATTTTACTATAGTAAAAAGTGAAGCACTGATCTGGATTAGCTTGATCTGGATATTGAATAAGATTAGGCATAGTGTGTGATTTAAAGATGTAAAACTAGATCAAATATAAGATATCCATAGGTACCATGTTTTATTCATAGAGATTGGAAAATACAAAAGAAATAAGAGAGAAAGGGTGGGGTGAGGAGACAGGGAGGAAGGGAACAGGGAAGGAGGAATGTTTCCCCTAGAAATGGAAACTGGAAAAGAAAAAAAAGATATACCAAATGTACTTCTGAAAACCCATAAAGGACGGAACTATTTTAGTGTTAGAGAAACTATAATCCTATGCCAATACATATACAGATTAAAATGGAAAAGCTGGAAGCAGAACATCTGCTCACTGTGGTCACAGAGGACAAGCCACACGGAGCCAGGACACAGACAGGAGGACTGGCCTGGGATGTGCCACTGATTAGCCACTCTCTCTTATTAGCAAGTATTCCTAGTGTATCTCAGCTGATTCAATTGATTCTCTGCCTGTAGCTGTCCTTCAATTACTTTTACTTTATTAGGAGATAAGTATGATGAGATGTAATATTCCTCTGGGATGATCCATCAGAAAAGGGGGAAGGGGAAGCAAACTAGGCAATCCCTTTCTCAAAGATTGCAATAAATCCTGTCTCCTCCATGTAGCAGAACAATGAAGATGGAGCAGATCTCTCCTTGGTAGTTTTCCTTCCCTCCACTCGCTTTGTAGCAACTAATAATACACATCTCTGTGTATGCACATAAAGAGAAGAACCCCAAAGAACACCAAAATTTCCTTCAAAAAGCAAGGCAGCTAGCAATGAATGGCTAATGAAAATGCAGAGGCCATGACTCCCTTTGTCCTACAGGTGGTCCTTGCAGATTTCAACTATGTATAATGTCTACCATTTCCAGAGGCTTACAGAGGTATGATACAGAGCACAAGAGAAGCTGATGCTTTTTAGAATGCTTCTGGCTCATGCTTCTTGAACAGGGAAGAAGTTTAATGGTTCCTGTGGTGCCACATCATATTTCCTGGCAGACATATATGGAGCTAATGTCATGAAATAAGTAAGGCATCATCACTGTCCTAATCATTATTATTCCAGCCAGTACTTGGTATAAGGGAGATGACAGTCCTCAGTGCTCCACTATCTGCCAGGCAGAACATATTGGAGGTAGAGTTTTATGTTCAAATCTAGGTCCTATATTCTGAATGAGATACAAATACACAATCTCATTTAAAGGAAAGCAACAAGGAGAGTGAGGGTTTAAGAAACTAGGAAAGTTTAACTAGGAGAAGAAAAGACTCAGAGGAAACATGAGAACTGTTTGAAAATATCTAGAGGGTTTTCATGTAGGGGAAAGATGAGATTTGCTCTACTTGTTCAATATTACCCCAAGGGAGAGAACTGGGACTAGTGGGTGGAAGCTACAGGTAGGTGGCTTCAGTGTATTACTAGGAAGAACTTTCCAGCAGTCAGAGGTATCCAAAACTGGGAAAAGCACTCTGGGAAGGAAAGGTATGAATTTGCCATCATTGAGGGTATGGAAGCAGAGGCAAGATAACGTCTTGTTGAAGATATTAAATCATTAGGAGAAAGAGGGAGGCTGGACTGGATAACCTTTAAAGTCCCTTCCAGATCTGAGATTCCAAATCTGAGTTCTGGTTTCATCATTAAAAACACTGTGTAACTTCAGGTTTTGCAGCATGGACAATATGTGCGTGTGTGTACAGACATATATACAATATCAACTTTCTCTCTCTGAAGGCTTACAGAAGTGTGACATGGGAGCAGAAGAAATGACTACAGCATCATCACCATCATCTCTCTCCCTTCTCATCATCATCCCTTCTCTCTTTTCTGCTTCTTCATATACCATTACTGGCAATGTGGTAGGTACTTTACATACTTATCTCTGAGGTCCCTTTTAAGTTCTATCATATTGTGAGTCTATGGGCAGTAGTGACAGGGCCCGGCTCAATTATTCCAAGCTTAAGAGTGCTTTTACCAAATATCTGAAGGTTTCCCTCTTTTTCTTTTAGGGAACTCCAGATGCTTGGGTTCTACAGCCGGATGCCTGGGTTCAGATTTAGTTTTATCACTTACTAGCTGTATAATCTTGGCCAAGTAACTTAACCCTCTGCACCTCAGTTTCCTCATCAGCAAAATAAGGTCAGTAATAGCAATTATCTCATTTAGTTGTTGTGAGGATTCAATAGGATACACATAAACACACACAGAGCACTTAGAACAGTACCTGGCACATAGCAGACACTCAGTCAATGTTAATTTGTTTTGTTGCCTCCTTTTCCTTCATCATCATCATTCCCTGCTATTGCTTAGGAAACTAATTTACTATAGGTCCAAGGTATTTACTTGACAATTTCTTTCCATTAGATTTCTGTGTTCCCCTTTTCTTAATCCAAAGCATTCTTGACATTTTCTCTTTTCAACATAGCTCTCTCTGATAAACTGGATCAGAGTGGAATTTTCTTATGTACCATATCTGCTACCACAATGGCTGGTTTTCATTGCATTATCATGCACACTCATGCTGCATCAATTCATGTTCCTCTTCTTTTCATAATCAAAACCCATCTCCTAAAGGCAAGGGTTGGCAAACTTTTTCTGTACAGGGCCAGTAAGTATTTTCAGTTTTATAGGACATACGGTCTCTGTTGCAACTACTCAACTCTGCCATTGTAGCAGGAAGGCAGCCATAGATAATATATTAACAAATAAACATGGCTATCTTCCAATAAAACTTTATCTGTAAAAACAGGTGGCAGATAGGATTTGGCCTGTGGACCATAGATTACTAACCACTGACCTAGAGGAATCCTTCCCTAAATAACTCCACTTGGCTCTGATCATTCCACTATTCTACCTCAAGTACAGACTATATTGTTTTACACACATATATGCTTCTAGGTATTTTTATGAGAACAGTCTCCCACTTAGAATGATGAACAGATCCTTTAAGGAAAGAACTGTAGTTGTTATTTTATTCATTAAACAAAATGTATCTAAGCTTAGTAACAAAACGTATCTAACGCCTAGTAGTAACATGTAGAGTTAAGGACAAAAAAGACAAATGTTCACAAAGAACTCACAGATTAGTAGGAGAGAGAGCAATTCAAACACAGGATCACAATGTGACTTTTGCTATAACAGAGATTCGTATACAAAGTGCTCTGGGAGGGAATGGTTAACTTTACCCGGGGAGGTAAGGAAAACTTCACAGAGGAGATGAAGTTGAGCTGGGATTGTCAGAAGAAAGATGAACAGGCATTCTAGGCAATGAGAATATAGTACAAAAGTATGCTAAATTCTCTTCCTAATTATATGGAACTGAACATGGAAATGGAAATGGACAGTGTGTTTGAACAACAGCTAGCCATTTATGACAGATGAAAAGGGGTAGGATACAGAGACAAATGACAGGAACTGAGTGAGATGAGGTAAAAAAGTTAGGTAAGAGGCAACTTGTGAAGAACCTTGTTTCACATACTAAGCCAATGGTATATTATAAGTTGAGGACCCCGGTATCATCCCAGATTATATGTTAGACATTGAATGTCAAGATCTGATTTATTAGTGATACTTTACATCCATAAAGGGTCTTGGAAGCTTTTTCATAGACTTTTACATACATTATTTCCAATGCTCATACAGCTTGCATACTTATGTGTCTACTAAATTCTGATACTGATTATGAACTTGTGATGTAGAAAGGAGGATAACATTTATAGGCAAAAGATCTGGGACTAGGTCTTGCAATTAACAGTTCAAGATTCTGAGTACGTCTCTTAATCCATTACTATTTCCATAAAATAGGATTAATAATAGTACCTTCTTCACAAGATTATTGTGAAGACTATATGAGATAGTTACATGAAGAGTACTTTGCATAAAGAGCCACATAAATGACACACAGGATTTGTTAAAATCATAGGATAAGTTGGCAAAAAAGAGTAGGATTTTTTTTTATTCACTTTAATTGTTTTTTGTGACACATACATTCATACACAGCCTAATAGAGGACAAGTCTCTAGTTCTACTATGTATAAACACAGGTTCTGACCTTTTCAAGGAGCTGATTTTTGCATGGTACCATCTGCTATACGAAATAGGAAACTGTTCTTCCTCAGCATGATGAAGAAATCTAAAAGCAAAAGATAGAAAAAAATAGAAATATAAACTACTGTAGAACAAAGGAGACATGCAGTGAAATTAGGTTTTTATCAAGGGAAGCAGCAGGCTGGACACCCATACAGGGCTGCCCAAGGGCAGCAATTTGTTTAGGTTTCCAATTTCCAGCATCATTCCCTCAACTTTTGTGGGTGCAGAACCCTGATTCTATTAAAAATGGAACAGACTCCTGAGGGTAGATCTCTAGGTGATTAAACAATGATGGATAAACTAAAATGCTAATTTATTAATTTACTGTGAGAAATATAACTGCCATGTGACCTAAAATATTCACTGGTGCATGACCAGGGCCATTCGATTCTGAAGGTACACCTACACAGAAAACCAAATGAGAACCAAAAGTTTTCTGGGCATGGTAGAGCCAGAGTAAGGCGAGTTACTTATCTAACTCAGAGGTTGGCAAACATATTCTAGAAAAGGCCAGACAGTAAACATTTTCAGCTTAGCAGGCCATGTGGCCTCTGTTGAAATGTGCAAGTAGCATAGACAATACAGAAAGAATGGGCATGGCTGTGTTCCAATAAAACCTTAATTTCAAAAATGGGCAGCAGCCTTTATGAACGCAAAAATCCTCAAAAAATACTAAAACCAAATTCAGCAGCATAATAAGAGGATTATTATACATAATCACCAAACGGGGTTTATTACCAGAATACAAAGATGGTTCAACATATGAAAATCAGTCACGTAATATACTACAGAAATAGAATGACGTTTGAAAACCACAGGATAATCTCAATTGATGCAGAGAAAGCATTTGACAAAATTTAACATGGTTTCATAATAAACTCAATAAACTTAGAAGGGAACTTCCTCAACATAATAAAGGCCACATATGCAAAACCCACATCTAACATTATAGTCAATGATGAAAGACTGAAAGCCTTTCCCCTAAGATTAGAACCAAGACAAGGATGCTCACTTTCCCCACTTCTGTTAAAGTACTAGAAGGTCCAGCCAAAGAAATTAGTCAAGAAATGGAAATTAAAGGCATTCAGATTTGAAAGGAAGTAGTAAAATGATCTCTGTTTGCAGATAACATTAGGTCATTAAATATGAAATGTCCAATTTCAAATCAAAAGTGTAGTTTATTATATCTCAAAGAAGCAGTACAATTAATCAAAGTATGTTCCAAAACTATTGACATGGTTTTGTCATCTTAATGGTAGCTTGTTTATGCCAGCAGCGAAGAAACCTAGAGAGCAAGTGGTGATGAAATCGCAAAGGCATTTTCTACAGCTTGTTGAGAATTGAATATTTTTCCTTGCAAGAAGTGGTCAAAGCATGGAAAAAGTGCTAGTCAGTTGGTGCAAGGTCTAGTAGATGACAGAGAGTTTCCAAGTCCTCTGTAGTTTGAAGCAGCGTTGCTTGTGTAACATGTGTTTGAGTGTTGTCCTGCAAGAAGATTGACCTGTCTCTATTGACCAGTCTTGGCTGCTTAATCGCAAGCATCCTCATCATTTCATCCAACTGGTTGCAGCAGACATCCACTGTAATCGACTGACCAGGTTTCACGAAGCTGCAGTGGATAATACCAGCACTGGACCACCAAACAGACACCAGTAGATATTTTTGATGAATATTCAGTTTTGGACTATGTTTCGGCACTTTATCTTTACCCAACCATGGTGCCAAAGGCTTGCAGTTGTCAAAAAGAATCCATTTTTCATCACATGTAATAATATGGTGTAGAAATGTTTCACCATTCTGTTGTGACAGCAAAGAAAGGCAAGCTTCGAGATGATTTCTCTTCTGATGCTCACTTAATTCATGTGGAACCCATTTATCCAGCTTCTTTACCTTGCCAATTTGTTTCAAATGGTCCAGTATTGTTGGAATAGTGATGTCAAACCTTGCTGCTAATTCACGCATAGGTTGAAATGGATTTGCTTCCACTACAGCTTTCAGCTCATCATTATCCACCTTGGTCTCAGGTCACCCACGTGGCTCATTTTCAAGATTAAAATCACCAGAACGGAACTTCTCAAACCATTGACGTACTGTGCATTCATTAGTCACATCCTTCTCAAACATTTCGTTGATATTTCGAGCTGTCTGCACTGCATTGATTCCATGACAGAACTCATATTCGAAAATAACATGAATTTTTTACTTGGTTTCACAAAAATTGCTCTAAAAAAATTTGGAAGATAATCACAAGCCAAAACATGTGTTTGAAAAACTGAGGTGTAAACATGTGTTTATACCTTCACAATAAACATAAAACAAGAAGTGTCAAAGTGAAATGTCAGAGATATCAACTGCCAAACTTAGTACTTAAGGAAATCAGACAATTCATACTTAATAATCTAATATAATCTTATATGTAGAAAACTCTAAAAATTCCACAAGAAAAGCTGTTAGAGCTAATAAATGAATTCAGCAAAGTTGCAGGATGCAAAGCCAGCTTACAAAATCAACTGCATTTCTATACACTAGCAATGGAGAGTCTGAAAAGAAAATTGAGAAAATAATTCCATTTATAGTACTGTTCAAAAGAATAAAATATTTAGGAATAAATTTAACCAATAAGGCTAAAGACTTATAAACTGAAACTATAAAACAGTGCTGAAAGAAATTAAAGAAGAAAAGTAAATGGAAAGACCCCTGTGTTCATGAATTGGAAGACTAATATTGTTAAGATGACAATACTATCCAAAGCAATCTACAGATTCAAAGTAAGCCCTATCAAACTTCAAATGATGTTTCTGCACAAATAGAATAAGTGATCCTAAAACTCACATGGAATATTACAGGATCCCAAATAGCTTATACAATCTTGAAAAAGAAGAACAAAGTTGGAAGACTCATACTTCCTGATTCAAAATTTACTACAAAGCTACAGTAATCAAAACAGTGAAGTACAGACATATAGACCAATGGTATGGAATATAATATAAAGCCCAGATATAAATCCTCACATATGTAGTCAACTGATTTTTGACAAAGGTGCCAAGACCGTTCAATGGGAAAAGGACACTTTTTTCAATGAATGGTGCTGAGAAAATTGAGTATCTACATGCAAAAGAATGAAGTTGAAAATCTTACACCATATATAAAAAATTAACTCAAAATGTATCAAAGACTTAAACATAAGAGCTAAAACTATAAAACTCTTAGAAGAAAACACAGTGAAAATTTTTCATCACATTGGATTTGGCAATGATTCTTAGATATAACACCTAAAGCATAGGCAGCAAAAAAGAAAATAAACTGGACTTCATCAAAATGGAAAACTTTTGTGCATCAAAGGACACTATCATGAGAGTGAAAAGACAACCCAGAGAATGGGAGAAAATATTTCAAATCATATATGTGATAACAGATCAATATCCACAACGTTTAAAGAACTGCTATAGTTCAATGACAACAAAAACAAAAAACCGAAACAATTCATTTAAAAAAAGAGCAAAGGACATTTCTTCAAAGAAAATAACATAGATGGCCAATAAGCACATGACAAGATGCTCAGCATCACTAATCATTAGGGAAATGCAAATCAAAACCACAATGAGATACTACTTCATATCCATTAAGATGACTGTTATGAAAAAAATGAAAAATAACAAGGGTTGGCACAGATGTGGAGAAACTGTAACTCCCATGCATTGCTGGTGCAAACATAAAATGGTGCAGCTGCTGCAGAAAACAGTTTGGTGGTTCTTCAGAAAACAGTTTGGTGGTTCTTCAAATGTTAAAGATAGAATTATCATATGACCCAGCAATTCCACTCTTAGGTATATATCCAAAAGAACTGAAAACAGGAATTCAAACAGGTATCTGTACACCAATGTTCACAGCAGCATGATTCACAATAGTCAAAGGGTGGAAAAAATACAAGTGTTCATCAACAGATAAATGGATAAACAAAATGTGGTATGTGTGTATAATAAAATATTATCCAACCATAAATTGGAATGAAATTCTGATATATGCTACAACATGGGTGAACCCTGAAGGCACTGTGCTAAGTGAAATAAGCCAGACTCAAAAGGCCAAATATTAAATATTGTATGATTCCACTTATGTGAGGTACCTAGAATAGGTAAATTCATAGAGATGGAAAGTATTAATAGAATAAAGGTTACTAGGGGACTGGTGGAAGGCAGAGAGTTATTTAATAGGTACAGAGTTTCTTTTGGGGATGATAAAAAAATTCTGGAGATGGATAGTGGTAAAGGTCACACAACATTGTAAATGTACTTAACGTCTTAAAATGGTTAAAATGGTAAAATTTAAGTTATGAATATTTTACCACAACTAAAAAAAACAGGTAACAGGTGACTGTGGATCAGGGTTTGACAGCCTCATTCAATCATCTTACAACAGGAAAACAAGAAGCTTCATAGGGACTTTAAGAAATTTAATCCTTGAGCCATAATATTCCCTTTTCTGGGTAGTCCTAGATGTAACCCTCTACCAATTTTCTTTATGACTTCACATTTAGCATGTTTCCAAGATGACTATATTCTGATAAACACATTCTTTCTCTGGATAATGTTACTATCTATTCATAGCATGTGGTACAGATGGGCTCCGGGTTTGAAAATCAACTCTTGTCACTAGCTACGTAAACTTGGACAAGTTGCTAAATGTCTCTGGGCCTCTATTTCTGCAACTTTAAAGTAGAAGTAATAGTGCCTACCCCAAAATGTTTGTGAGGGTTGAATGACATTATCTATTTTAATTAATTAATATAAATAAGTGACTGATATACAAAGAGTGCTTCCCCACCTCCCTAACCCTTTGTCATATTACTGATCACTGATGAAGTCATAGTCGGTTCTTTGTCTCTTGGCTCCAACTGCATCTTTATCATCTCCACAACAGCTCTCTGTGGCTCAGAGGGCCTTGCTAGTATCCTCCGTCAGAGACCTCTCAAAAGCCAATGTCCAAAAGACCAAAAGCAAATGTGGACAAATTCATTTTCTACCTATCCCACAAACCAGAAGCTTCTCTTCTATAGGAGTCCACTCCTCCCAAGGGCAGAATCTATCATAGTCTTATTTTCCATTCTACACATTGCCTAGCAGAATATAACTTTCTCAATTTTTAAAAACTGAATTTTCAAGAATCTTCATTTTTTATAACAGGATCTTGCATAAATTTCCTAGTATACAAGTCTACTTCTATACTTGTAGTACAAAAATAAGACAAAAACAATAAGCATGGTTCTCTTTCAGCAATAAGAACCCAAACGAAAAATGTAACGTGCTACAGGGTGTGATAGTGACCATTTCAAAGCCTGCTACACTATAATTGGCTTGTATTAAAGAAATAACAGAGTAAGTCCAATATTTCACCATGAAAAAAGTCACTAATAAAGTTGATATATCAGACAAAACAATATTACACAAATCAGAAAAATCTCCATTTAATTTCCACTTAAAAAGTAAAACATCACCAAATTGTTTAAAGACCAGAGAACAGTATCAAGCTAAAATTCATGTTTCTGATATACTCCTAGATCACAGTAATCAGACATTCAATTTCACCTTGTCTGACTGTCCTAAACCACTCAAACTACACAAACTGGGATTATTATCAGTATATATGTATTAAACATGCCTTGGTATACAACTGGAATTAGGAAACAGAGACCATTACAGAACAAAAAACTGAAAGGTTCAAGGCAAAGAGGCTAGAACCATTTTGATAAAGTAAGCCTTCATACTGTTAACTTACGGAATCATCATAGAAGAAGGGAATCAACTATGTGTTAGGTACTTTAAAAACAACTTTTTATTAAAGTATAATATTCAGCCAGGTGGTGGCTCGTGCCTGTAATCCTAGCACTTTGGTAGGGTGAGGTAGGATGTTTCCTGGAGTCCAGGAGTTCAAGATGAGTGTGGGCAACACAGTGAGACCCTGTCTCTATAAAAAATTAACAACAACAAAAAAAACCAGCGTGGTGGCAAGTGCCTGTAGTCCCAGCTACTCGGGAGGCTGAGGCAGAAGGATTGCTTGAGCCCAGGAGTTTGAGTTTGCTGTAAGCTATGATGACACCACTGTACTCTAGCCTGAGCAACAGAGCGAGACTCTGTCTCAAAAAACTAAACTGAACCAAAATAAAGTATATTACACCAAAAAGTGCACAAATCATAAGTATAAAAGCTCAGTGAACTTTTTACAATGTGTCTCCAAACTAAGAAAAAGATTGTTATTAGCACCCCAATAAGTACTCCATGCCCTCTCCCAGTCACTACTTCACCCAAGAGTAACCATAACCACTATCTTGACTTCTATCATTGTAGATTAGTTGCCTGTTTTAAACTTCATATAATATAAATGAAATTATATTGTAGGTACTCTTTTATGTCCACTTCCTTCCACTCAACACTTTGTTTGTGTCCACTCAACACTTTGTGAGATTCATCCATTGTGCTCCTAGGAGGTGTTTTTATCTTCACCACTTGATTTAAAGTACCCTAAAATTCTGGCATTATTGTTCCTATGCAGAGTTTTTTTTAAAAAGCTGAGGTTCTGGCCCAGGTGTGGAGGCTCACACTTGTAATTTTAGCCCTTTGGGAGGCCAAGGTGAGAGGATCACTTGAGGTCAGGAGTTCGAGACTAGCCTTAGCAAGAGCAAGACCCTGTCTCTACAAAAAATAGAAAAATTAGCTAGGTGCGGTGTATGCCTATAGTCCCAGCTACTCAGGAGGCTGCAGCAGGAGGATCACCTGAGCCCAGGAGTTTGAGGTTGCAGCGAGCTATGATAACACTATTGCACTCTAGCCTGGGCAATGGAGTGAGACCCTGTCTTTATAAAAAAAAAAAAAAAAAAGAATAATGTAAGTGACTACAGGTATGGTGTCATGACCTATTTTTGATAAATATTTTTCTACTTCTGGATTCTTTAAAAACTTTTTTTTCATTTCTTTGCTGCCTCAACAATAAAGAGTAAAATTAGATCTCAAAAAACAAAACAAAACAAAAAAACAGCTGAGGTTTTGAAGTCAAACGAGATTAAGGTATCCAAAGACACATAGCTTCTAATTGCAAAGGCTAAAATTAAAGATGGTCTGATTTCAAACCCCTCCTCTTTTTGGTTTCATTACATCTGCCTAGTATAGTTTAGAACAAAGAGATAATCCCTTCCCTAGTTTACTTACCATAGGCCATATGCAGCATATATATAGATGCTTGGCAAACAGTCAAATCCTAAGCAAACGTAAAAAATTATAATTAGTGCAAGGAAGGAGCTACCTAGGGCAGTGGCTTTCAAATCTTTCTTGATTGTGACCCAAAGACTTTCATCTAGGTGTTTTTTACAGCAGTATACATTCCTGGAAACCTCACATTCTGTAAAAAGTATGCACTAAAAATAGGCTTGTGGGAAAAACAGTTAGGAATAGATGACTAAAAACCCATGGAACTTTTTATCCTTTACACATATATACACACACAGGTTCAATTAGGCTCACTGAACTAAATTAAAAGGAAGAAAAGGTGCAACCCATTTTAGAACAACTTCCAACTAAAATAATTTTTTAAAATAAAGCTCTCGAATCTGTAATGGACCAAACCTGTAGCACTCCATAACATTAAGCTTCTAAGAATGACTTATTTCCCAGGTTTCCTGGAGTGAACATTGGAATGCATGTCACCATCTATAGATAAGAGCTACTTAATAAAAGCTTTTCATGGCGACAAAATGAAAATCTGAGGTCAGAGTCATATGACTTTGGGGACCAATAAGAGATTATTAACCCATTTACCATTTTTTTAAATCAGTTTACACACTGTTCAAGATGCAAGATGCAAGATGTCTATGCTACGAGGGACCAGAGATCTCAAGAACTTTAACCCATTAGAGTTTAATAGGTTAGAATCCTATACAGAAAACTACCCCCTTAGACACAGAGTCCTGAGAATAAATTAAATCCTCAACAGCTTGGGCCACAGAGACAGGTAAATAAAGTAATCTGGGCTAACTGGCATCCATAAACCATTTTGTAAATCCCCACTAAAGACTCAGGTTCTTACCTTTAAAAGACTGAGGCCTTGTCTGTGTTATTTATCCAGCACTATATCCCAACACTGGAATAGTGCCTTGTATAAGAAGAGGCACTCAATAAGTATTTATGAGTGAAATGAATGTATGCTAATCAGTAGGGGGGAAAAGGGCACAAAACTCAAAAACTATATGACCAGAGCAGTGACTACTTTCTGAATTTAAAAAATATTATACTTGGATGAATTATAATTAGAACCCATAAGTTGATTCTGAGATAAAAGTAGTAAGGAAAATCTCTTAAAATGAAAACAAGCTGGGCACTTTAGTATTTGTAAGTCACTCTCAAATCCCCAGGATCATTACATAAAGGTAATGAGAGGATGGAAGGAGTTGAGAGACATAATCACGAACATAATTTAGCTTTTCTGAATATAGTTCTCACAGCTTATTAAGGAAATCCATGTAACACAAAGGCAAATTCTATTTGATTAAAACCCATTTAAAAAGTATGCATTAAAGTTGTGGAAACAACCCAAGTGCCTATCAATACATGAGTGGATTAATAAAATGTGGTATATGTATACCATGGAGTACTATTCAACTATAAGAAACAATAGTGATATAGCACCTCTTGTATTTTCCTGGATAGAGCTGGAACCCATTCTACTAAGTGAAGTATCCCAAGAATGGAAAAATAAGCACCACATGTACTCACCATCAAATTGGTTTTAACTGATCAACACCTAAGTGCACATATAGGAATAACATTCATGGGGTGTTGGGCAGATGGGAGTGGGGAGGAGGGGATGGGTATATACATACATAATGAGTGTGATGTGCACCATCTGGGGGATGGACATACTTGAAGCTCTGACCCGGGGAGGATGGGGGGGCAAGGGCAATATACATAACCTAAACGTTTGTATCCCCATAATATGCTGAAATAAAATAAAATAAAAAGCATGCATTGAGATGACGAAAGATTTTAAAAATATAAGTACATATCTACTTAGCAGCACCAGAAACTAGGGAAGAGTGCCATCAAAGAACCAGAAACTTTGAAGAATTGCTGTCACATATAATCTAAATACAGCTTTATAATGGAGAAAAATCAATCAAAGCTGACAGCCTCTAACCAGATACAGGCAAAAGACTGTATTTACTCCTTGGGCATACTAAATAGTCTGGTTTTCCTGAAAAACAAACCAACCAACCTAAGTTCAGAAATAAGAAATGGGAGTTGACAGAAAGTATTGAGATACCTGAGATTTTAAGCCCTGTATTGACATCCCACTCTATGCACACAAAGCTTCTAGCTGTAGTGTTTGCCACTAGGCACAAAATGTGCAGTTATTATTTTCATTAATTTTTAAAGATACATGCTTTAAAAGGAGAAGAAGACAAAGACTAATATAAAGAACCTAGTCTAAATGTGACATTGAAAAAAGATTAAACAAAAATATTCTCTGGAAAATGAAATGGGATGATCTGTATGCCAACAGATGAACTAAGGCTACAAATGATAGTTTAGGAACACAAATAGTACAGATAGATCCAAATAATGAATAACCTGGTAAATAAAATTCATCACAGGTACAAAACAATGTAAATAGGAAAAGTGTAATTTGATTAAAAATATTTAAATGTATTTGCATTCCTGGCCTCCACCTTAGTTACAAAGCTCTTACAGAAAAGTCCCAAAGAATCACCAGGGAAATTTCAACACAGCTGGTGGGTAAAGGGAAGATAAACAGACATGTGATATTTACAAGTAATGGTAAAATTTAGGTGGCGGACATAATAAGGTTTTTCACTGCAAAACCCTTTTACTTTTGTTGTATGTATGTGATGGGGTTCAGGACACACTATCACCAAAATACTTTAAGCGGAAGGAATTTGAGAAAATAAAAGAAAGTTACCCTTCACCTTCCCCCGCTGTCCTCCTCTCAATCAGGTCATAACACCTAGGATTTTCTGACCTTTCTATGAAGCAGGTCATAAGACTCTCATGTGAGAGGTTCCCTCCCTATTACCCAGAGGAAAGGAGCTGAAGACACAGAGACACCAGCAAGAACCTGAACAAACAGGCCTTGCTAAGTTTCCCTGCAGTTTATTACTATTAGATCAGAGTCCCTTGGTCCACTTTTATTTCTCCCCAACTATCCACTTCATCATCAAACCTAGCATTAAAAATACATAAGTTTAACCTTTTCTTTGGGTTTTCATTTCCTTATGAAAGCTCTTGTGTCACATAAAACTTACATTAAATAAATTGATAGTGCTTTTATTAGCATGTCTTTTGTTACAGGGGCCTCAGCTGTGAACCTAGGATGTGTGAGGAAAAATTATTTTCCTTCCCTACAGCTGCATAGTTAAAAAAAAAAAAAGAAAACAACTCTATATTATTTCAACGAAGCTGTTTTCTCAAAGCTCGAAGTGAAAAGATGGGTAGGCTACAGCAAAAAGACTGAAGGAAAGAACAGACATTTATTGTTAGCACTTTTCCATATAATGACCATTTCATCACAACAAGTCTAAAAGTTAGGTGATATTATCTCAATTACATATACACAGTTCTTTTGGCAATATAATTCCCTTGAAATTAGGAACCAGATCTGATTCATTTCTACATTCATTGAAACAGGGCCTTGAATATTAGTTATTTAGCAAATGTTTACCTAAGGAAAGAATGTGATCTTCACAATAAATACACAAGATGGCAAGGACAACTATTCACATTATTCTTACTAAACACTTGAAGAAACAGAGGCAGAGCAAAGCCTGATGCTATTTGTCAGCTAAATAGCTCATCTGTTGAGTTAGGACTCCACTCTTTTCCTATTTACACCAGACTCAAAAAAAGACACTAAGCCTGATTCTCCAAATGAGGGTCTGACAGGATGTCCAAAGGAAAACACTTTAATTATGTTATTTTTTAAATGTTTGGAAAATCCTGAGATATGGATCTTAATGTGGATATAAAATGTTTGTAAACTTTCTGATTTATGTGTTTTATTGGGACAGATGGTATAAGGAAAATGAAAGTATTTCTTAAAAATTCCAAACTTGGTTATAAGTTACCTAAAGCTCAACAGAAACAGAATTTGAAATACAACATTTATACTCAGCTCTTTGGAACAATTCCATGTATATGTTATTTCATATAATTTTTTTCATAATATCCAGTGAGAGATTACTATTATTCCCATTTTACAAATGAAGATGCTTCAGAGAGAATTAAGGGTTAGCAGGTGGTTGAATTCGGACTGAAACAATCTAGGTCACATTCTTTGCAGCGTACTCTGTTCTTTATACAGAACTAGTCAACAGTCTTCTAATTGGTTTCTCTCTACTTCTATTCCATCCTGTATATGGCAACCAGAGTAATACTTCTAAAATGAAAATATGATTATGTGACTTCTCAGCTTAAAACCCTTCAATAGATCTATACAGCCTATAGGATAAAATCCACCAAAGTCCTTGGCTAACATATATATATATAGTACTTCAAAACATAAACTCTTTATGATTTGGTCCCTTACTACTTCTCCAGGCTCATTTACCGCTCACCTTCTCTTTACCTTCTTCCCCTAAGTTATTCCAAATTATTTGCAGTCCCTCAAATCACCTATTATTTAATGAGTTGTAAGTCGACAAGTTGGGTTTGGTGTATTGAAGGTAGCTTATTCATGGCACTGCTAGTGAGAGTCTAGTTCTAGTGATAAATAAGAGATGTCAGTTGCCACACTATACACCAAACTCAACTTGTCAACTTACAACTCATCCTTCAAAATTTAATTTAGAAATCAATGAATCCTCTCTTCCTCAGCTTTCCTAGCTCTTTTCTCCAGATAACCATTTCCTTTTGTATGGTACATTTATATCTGATTCATACTTATAGCATTTAAATTTCTATTATAATTATTTGTTTACATACCTTTTCTCTCTATTTGATAGTGAAGCCCTAAGGGATGTCTTATTCATCTTTACATCCCTAGGATCTAATATACTGCCTGACAGGAGTAGGCATCAGATATGTGTTTGTTAAGTTAAATTTAAATATATTCAACTCAGAAAGTATATAAGTCTTAAAAATATGATTTGGATTTTGCAAAATATAAATGTTTCAAGGGGAGAGGGGAAGCCTGAAACCCTTTAACTGGGCTGTATACAACAATGGCAGTTACCCTGAAGGTCCCTGCTAGCACTCTGTGCCCCAGCTGGGCCTCCAGAAGGTTCATTACTTTCACATTACCATTGTGGCAATGTATTAATGAGCTCAGTACAAGCAAGACAAATTGAAATGACAGCCCTGGCAACTAATATCTCTTATTTACCACTAGACTAGTCTCACTAGCAGTGCCATGGATAAGCCTTCCTCAACACAAAACAATTTTTTTTACAGAGTATCTTCTAAGAGACCTGCAAACACTATGATTGGCATTCAGGGAAATCCAAAAAAGTATAGCTCCTCATTAAGACAGGCAAAGGATGTGCTCTTGAAACATAACTCAAAACTGAAAAACAAAGATATCCATTAGAAGCAACAGTAAAGGGCCCATTATGTAAATCATCATTTATGGGTTCATTCCCTATCCTAGGGCTAACTGAAGTGCTACTGGGACTCTTCTAGCTCCACCACAAGGGAGGAAGCAGGCATTACAAGAGTATGCATGAGGAGGAAACCAAAAGCCAGTACTAGGCATTCTGGCAGAAGGAAGGTCCGTAAAACTGAAGCCCCCACCCCTCTAAAGGTTTGAAGGCTTCTTGGTACCAGAGCATCCTTACTTAAGGATGAGCTCCTGAGATAAAACAAAGCCAAATCATAAGATGTTAACACAACAAATGTCAATTGTATAGTAAAACTAGACACAAATATGGTCTAAAAGAGAGAAAGAGACAGAGAGAGAGAGAGAGAGAAATGACAGGAAATCCTGCGAATGGAGGGAGATACTTCATACTCACTGCTTTTCATTGACGACTATAGTAGCTTCAGGTTAACACCTCCATTTTAGCTTCCCAGGGCTACTGTAACAATGTACTATAAACTGGGTGTCTTAAAACAAAAGAAATTTATTCTCACAGTTCTGGAGGCTAGAAGTCTGAAAGCAAGGTGTTAGTAGAGTCACGTTCTTTCTGAAGCCTATAGAGGAAGATTCCTCCTTGCCTCTTCCAGCTTCAGGTGGCCCCAGGAATCTAATATAGATTTTGGTAACAAGAGTGGGATGCTGCTCTAATAAATACTTAAAAATGGGGAAATAGCCCAGTGCAGTGGCTCACACCTGTAATCCTAGCACTTTAGGAGGCCAAGGCGGGAGGATTGCTTGAGGCCAGGAGTTGGAGACCCTCCTCAGCAAAAGCGAGATCCCCGTTCTCTACAAAAAAACAGAAAAATTAGCTAGGCATGGTGATGTGAGCCTGTAGTCCCAACCTCTTGGGAGGCCGAGGCAGGAGGATTGCTTGAGCCCAGGAGTTTGAGGTTGTAGTGAGCTATGATGACACCAATGCACTAGCCTAGGTGACAGAGTGAGACCCTATCTCAAAAAAAAAAAAGAGGAAGTGGCTTTGGAATGGGGTAATGTGTAGGGGCTAGAAGAATTTTAGCCTAGATTGCTTTGAAGAGATAGATGGCACAAATATAAATATGAGCATTGAAGGTGCTTCTAGTAGGGCCTTAGAAGGAAATGATAAACATGTTACTGGACACCTGAGGAAAGGCAATCCTTGTTATATAGTAGAAGAATACTTGTCTGAATTGTGTTTAGCCACTGGGTGGAAGGTATGACTTGTAAGTGATAAACTTGGATATTTAGCTGAGGAGATTTCTAAGCAAAATGTGGAATTGCAGCCTAGTTTCTCCTTGGTTCTTACAGTAAAATGTAAAAGGAAAGAAATACATTGAGGAATGAACTATTAAGCAAAAAAATAAATAAATAAAATAAAGGAACCAACATTTGATGCTTTGGAAAATTCTCTGCCTATATAGACAGTGTGCCCTGGGCATGTCTGGATTATCATCTGCCAGTGACTCATGGATCAAGCCAATCACCTCTGCAGAAGCCAGAAATAGAGATACAGTTAGATGGGAAAGATGTATGGAGGATACTCTTGTCAGATGGCTTGGACTCCCATGCATTGCATAGAAGACTGACAAGATTTTTGAGAGTTTTTTTTTTTTTTTAAGAGACGGGGTCTTCCTTTTTTGCCCAGACTGGAGTGTAATGGCATGATCATAGCTCACTGAAGCCTCAAATTCCTGGGTTCAAGTGATCCTCCTGCCTCAGCGTCCCAAGTAGCTGAGGACCACAGGCATGTGCCACCATGCTAGTCTAATTTGTTTTCATTTTTTTTTTTTAGAAATGGTATCTCGCTATGTTGCCCAGGCTGGTCTCGAACTCCTGACCTCAAGGGACCCTCCTGCCTCAGCCTCATAAGTAGCTGGGATTACAGGTGTGAGCCACCACACCTGGTGGTTTTTAAGAATTTTATGCCAGCAGAAGCACTGCCACTTGGGACTGAAAGGGATAGAGAAGGAATGATAGGAAGACTGGCTGACTCAGGGCAGAGCCACAGATGCAGAGGCCTAGGCCTAAGGGACCTTCTCAGGCTAAAAGGGTAGAGCTGCCCCAGCAGTCCAGAGGACAGATAATGGAGCCAGAGAGGATTATTCTCAGGCCCTGAAATCTAATGCAGTGTCCCCCACTGGTGTGCAAACTTGCTTTAGACCAGTGACTCCTTTCTTCCTTCCATTTTCTCCCTTTCGTAATGCAAATCTTTCCTATGCCTGTCTTACCATTGTTTCTTGGAAGTAGATAACTTGTTTTCTAAGTTTCACAGGTCCACAGATGGAGAGGAATTTTATTTCAAGGTGGGCTATACCCATAGGCTCACTCATACCTGATTTAGATGATTTAGAAGGTGAAATCTGGAACTTTTTGAATTGATTATATTCAGATGAGATTTTGGGCTTAGAGCTGATGATAGGAGTTAAGACTTTTGGGGATGTTGGGATGGAGTGAATATATTTTGCATATGGGAAGGACATGGACTCTGGGGGGCCAAAATTGTGAACTGTGTTGAATTGTGTCCCCTAAACTCTTACCTCTGGTACCTTTGAATGTGACCTTATTTGGGAAATAGGGTCTTTACAGATATAAACAAGTTAAGATGAGGTCACTAGGATAGGCCATAATCCAATATGACTTGTGTCCTTAAAAGAGTTAAATTCCATGTGACAATAGATACACACAGGGAGAACACCATGTGACGACAGAAGCAGAGACTGGAGTGATGAAGCTGTAAGCCAAGGGACACTAAGGATTGAAAGTCACCACAGAAGCTAGGAAAAGGCAAGAAAGGATTCTACCCAGAGTCTCAGAGGGTACATGGCCCAGCTGATACCTTAATTGTAGACTTCTAGCCTTCAGACTATGAGAGAAAAATGTTGTTCTAAGCTACCCAATTTGTGGTACCTTGTTACAGCAGCCCTAGGAGCTAATGTATATTTAAGACCTACTACGTACCAGGCACAGTGTTGAGTGCTTTACACTGATGATCACATTTAAACCTCACCACAACTTCACGAGGAAAAGAAATTAAATAACATTCTACTATACTACTCTTAACCACTACACTAAACTTTCTTTTATGTACCAGATGTTATACAATAAAGAATTTGGTCTTTGTCCTAGGTTCCTGGCACAGAGCTTCTAAAACCCTTGGAATTTTCCAAGAGATATGATTATTTTTATTATTCCTGAGCCCCTGGGATCACATCCAAGTTTCTGCTAATGAGATGGCTCAGGATGGGGGTTGGTTACCAGAAGGACAAACCATATGATTAGAGGGTTGGGGTTTTAAGCCAGCCTGACCTCTGGGGAGCGATGGGGGCCCGAAGATTGAGTTATCAATTATGTCTAAATAATGAAATCCAAAACAAACTCTTAACACTAAAGCTTAGTGCAGCTTCCTAACTGGTAAACACATTGATGTACCCTGATTCCATGGAAAGAAGGCACAAAACTTCTGCATTAGAGACTCTCCCAGACCTCATCCTAAGTGTCTCTTCCTTTGACTCCCTAATTTGTATCTTTTATAACAAACCTGTAATCCTAAGTACAGCACCTTCCTGAGTACTGTGAGTTGTTCTAGTGAATTACTGAACCCAAGAGAGGTCATGGGAACCCTCCGGATTCAGAAGTATGGGTGGTCTTGGGATTCCACTTGAGGCTGGCATCTGAAATGTGGGCAGTCTTGTTGGGGACCATGCTCCCTTAAACTTGTGGAGTCTGACACTAACTCTGGGTGGTTAGTGTCAGAATTGAATTGCAATACATCAGTTGGTATCAGAACAGTTGGGGTTACAAAAGAATATCCTGAATGGTATGGTAGCTCAGTATACCCAACAGTAACCAGTGAGAATAAATAGAAAAGCATGCTATACAAGATATAAGTTATTTAGTCTTTCAGATATTTGACTTTCATACAATCATTCTTTCATACATTATATAGTAATGAACAATCAACCTTTTTCTCATATGCAGAATTGAGCTTTCCATTACTTCTCTCAACAAATAACAATTTTGAGCTGATATATGGTGGCATGTCTATCAGAGAAAAGAGTTGAGGTATTTGCCAGGTATTTGGGGGATTGAGACTTAGTTGTTGATGCAAGGCAAGAACACAAACCCCAGTCGCAGGACCCCTTGCCTGATTCAATCACTGCTCACTGACCCCACATTGTAGCAATTACCAACTGCATTGTGGGCAGGCAGACTTTGAGAGAATTTCACCAGGGGATATGTACATGTGTTTAGAGGGACTACTTCCAATTCGACTCGTGGAATAATGATAGCTAATTTTCCCCAAAGATGTTCTTTATGTGAACTAAACCCTACAAATGACTGAAATACCATATACTTTTTAATGAGCCATTTAAAGCCAACATGTTTAGTGCAATTACTAATTCATATAGGAATTGATTCTGATGATGATTTCTTTATATGTTTTATCTCTAACAAGTCTCCAAGCTCCTTGAAAACAGGAACTGTATTTATGCCCTTCTTATATCAAAAACCACTTATCTGGAGAGCAAAGGAAGGACAGATTCAGAGCATACAATTTGTTCAGCTTAGTTAACATGTATTTTGGTGACTTCTAAATGCTAGGCTAATGGTAAGAATATAGAAATGAAAGACATAGTCTTTGTTTTTGATAAGATTTTATAATCTAAAGGAGTCTGAAAATAAAGTTTATACCTTTTTAGTGGAACCTTCCTCATGCTATTTTTTTTTAATATCTGAGCAAGGCAAACTTGTATCTAAGAGGATTAAAAAAACCATGAAGCATATTCAATCCTTTTCCAGGGCCATTTTGATATGGGTTGGTACCAGGACTATTTCATCAACTTTTGGTGTAATGGAAGACAAGAGCAGAGAGAACACAGATCAAATTCTGCATCTGGCACTTCATATACCTATAACCTTGGATGAATTATTTAATTTCTTTAGCCTCATCTTTAATTGTCAAATGAGGATAGATAAAATCATTTACTGGCACAGATTGAGAAGATTAAATAAACAGCACCCTGGCAAAAAGAATAGTAGTAAATAAACAGTAACCATTATTATTATTACCATCACAATCATCAATACCATATTTAAAACTTTAACATGGCATGCAGTCAGAAAATGACAAATATTATGATTCCTCTTATATGAGGATCCTAGGGTAGTCAAATTTAGAGACAGAAAGTAGAAGTGGTGATTGCAGGGCTAGGAGGAAGTAGAGAATGGGGAATTATTATTTAATGGGTACAGAGTTTCAGTTGGGGAAGATGAAAAAGTTCTGGAGATGGATAGTGGTGATGGTTGCACAACAATGTGAATGTACTTAATGCCACAGAACTGTACATTTAAAAATGGTTAAAACGGTAAACTTCATGTTATGTATACTTCGCAACAGACACACACACAAAATTCAACAGGCCGTGGCTAAACAGAGCAAAAAAAAAAGGATAGGCAACAGAAGGACTGGGGTGTGACATCATTAAGGAATGATAAATCTTGAGAGAGCAGACCCATCTACAGATGATATGAATAAATAACCTTAAGCTGGAAGCATTATCTCAAAGAGATACATTTGTATCTGGTTTTAGGAAACATTATTTGCATCATCTTAAATATTTTATGTGGAATATAGAGAGGGAAGAGGCAAGGAGGGAGTGAGGGAAGGGAAGGAAAGAAAGAAAGAAAAGGAAGTGAAGGGAAGGGAAGAAGAAGAAAGAGAAAGAATGAAAAACAGAAAGGAAAGAAGGAGAAAAATACTGGAAGTGTAAAACAACTGCTTCAAGTGACTTAGTGCTTTGTCATAGTAATGGGCAATAAAAGCAATAAAATGATGCTAGTAGAGCTATGCAAGGAAATATTCTTTTCCAAAAGTTAAACAAAATCAAACACAGGATTTCCTCAAAATTTTTAGATTTTATAGCCATATAGTTAGAGCTATATAGCACCTTTATTTTTATACTGGGGAAAAAAACTCCTTGAAACAATTATTACTATACATAAGGCTTCTTAGGAAGGTACCTATTACATTATAGCAAAAGAGACTATGGAGACACATCATAGTGCTAAGGGGGAAGACAGCATTATGCCAAGGAACTCTACAGAAGTAATGCTTGGAAAATCCAGATATCTGGCACTTAAAAGGCATTTTTTTTTTCAGCTTGAGTAATAGAGTTCAAATCACTTAAGCTGGTGGGTTTAGGGGCAGATTTTTATTTCCGGGAAGGGGTAATTCAAATACTCAAGAAGGGTCCTGGGCAGGTAATCTAAACATAAAGTGAGAATGGGGACCAAGATTGCATAATGGGACTGCATAACTCAGGCATTTTCCAAAAGACATTTTTGTTGAGATGAAGAATCACTGATTTATGCTGATAGCGTAGTAGGAAAAACCGGGGAAGAAGATCCTGACTCACAGCAATCTCGTCCAAATCTTGTAATATAGCCCTTAATTTTATGATATTTCTTATAAATCTGAATTCTCTGAGAATTAGTCCTACATCCCTCTAGGGTAAAGTTATGGAAGGTTTTCAAATGGGTAAAAGAGATTACTGCACAGTCTATCAATGGAATCTGGAGCCGATCAGGAATACCTGATCCTATAGGGATGTGCTACTTAGTCTGGCTTTAACTAGCTACCTCACAGCTTTATTACAAAAAAAGACATTACCTATTGAAAACTGATAGTAATGCAGAAAATTCCTGTCCAGTGAAGTACAAACTGTGTCCATGGAATGCGATTGATGCCCTACAGCTATTGATGAGTTTTGTATCCATTTATAAATTAATTCAGCATTCCCTGACTATACATACGTAGTACTTTGAGTTCTTCTCTGAATTGTCTTTGTTCCACCTTTCTGTTTCCCATATTAATTAATGAGTTAAAATTTTGTTCATTTTATATTAATATTTGTATGAGAGTCATGATTTTACTTTTTTTGTAAAGAAAATTATCCTTCAATACCCCCAACAGGTCTTTAAATTTCATTTGGGGCAGAGACTGTGTCTTTCAATGTGTGTCAATTCTTTTACCACAACAGGTAAAAATAAAAGTAGATTTGGAAAAGGCCTAGGTTTAATCCTTATTCAATAGGTACTGATTATACTATATATGATGCTGGCTAATTTCCAGTGCCATCTCTAATTCTCACTGGTTCATGTGTTAGATGGGATAATTCCTGCCTTGCCAACTTTCAAAGACCTCTTTTAAGAATCAGGTACATAAACAACCTGAATATATTTGGGTAATTTGTAAAGCTCCCGGGTCTGATTCACAATGCCACCAAAGCAGTTTTCCTATAACACCAAGAGATCATCTTTGTTTTCTGCTCAAAACTCTTCATTGACTCACCTTGCTTACAGCATCCTGAGGACATTTAAGCTCCTCAGGATGGCATACAGGATTCTGGGATGATTCAGCCCTTGCCTACCCTCTGGCCTCACCTCTAGTCACCTCTTCCCAACCTTAGTATCACAGCCATACTCAACTATTTATACAGTCCCAAACATTGCATATGCTGATTCCTTCTATCTGGAATACCTTCTCTTTCCCCCTCGGTCCACCTGAGAAACTTACATGTATCCTTTAAAACCAATTCATGTATTACCTTTTCTGAGAAGCCTTCCTCACACTCTCAGACAAAAATCATTATCTCTTTCATGAACTGTAGACATTTATATTATTGCACTATGCTGGATTACAATTTATTTGTATGTCTGATTCCTCTATGAAATTATGAGCCTTGAGGGCGGAGGTTGCTTCATGTTTATTTCTTTACCCTCTATACTCAGCACATGGTGGGTAATATAATAAATAAATACTGAATAGCTGAAATGAAATGTAAGTTGTTTTTTTTTTTTTGAGACAGAGTCTCGCTGTGTTGCCCGGGCTAGAGTGAGTGCCGTGGCGTCAGCCTAGCTCACAGCAACCTCAAACTCCTGGGCTTAAGCGATCCTACTGCCTCAGCCTCCCAAGTAGCTGGGACTATAGGCATGCGCCACCATGCCTGGCTAATTTTTTCTATATACATATTTTAGTTGACCAGATAATTTCTTTTTATTTTTAGTAGAAACGGGGTCTCGCTCTTGCTGAGGCTGGTCTCGAACTCCTGACCTCAAGCAATCCACCCGCCTTGGCCTCCCAGAGTGCTAGGATTATAGGCGTGAGCCACCGTGCCCAGCCCTAGAGTTTCAATTTTACAAAATGAAAAAGTTCTGGAGATGGATGGTGGTGATGGCTACACAGCAATGTGACTTTACTTAATGCTGTTATATACTTAACAATGGTTAAAATGGTAAAATTTATGTTACGCATATTTTATCACAATTTTAAAACTAATTATTAAAAAGTTCTATAAACTACATTAAGATCAACAGGAAACACATGAAGAATGTAAGGAGAACAGTATAATTATCAGACTTAAAATTTTTTAAAAATTAATCTAAAAACAACATGGAAAATGGATTAAAGGAGAACCAGAGTAGTTGTTAAAGAGTTAAAGATTAGAGAAGCTTGGACCAGGTTAGTGGCAATGAAGATTCCTTATTCTAATCTTATTGTTATATCTAATACCTATAACAATGCTTGGCATATGATGGCATAACTTTTTAATGAATGTTATATGTCAAGCATTGTTATAGGTATTAGATATAACAATAAGATTAGCAAGACTTCCCCCACCATGGAACTTGTTAACAAGTAAACAAATAAGTAAAATAATTACATTTTGTGATTAAGTGCTATAACGAATAAAGAAAGTGACAGGGCAGTCAGCGAGGTCCCCATGACGAGGTGATTTTAAGCTGAGAGAGAACTACCCAATAGTTACGGGGAGACCCTCTCGGGCAGAGCAAACAGCATGTACAAAGTCTCAGAGATAGGAAAGAGCTTCATATTTTCAAGAAACAAAAAGGGAGCCAGTGTGACTAGAACTTAGCTAGGGGATGGTGGTACCACCTGTGGCTAAGAAAGCGGGCTCCATATCATGTACACCACAAGGGAAAATATCATTTGTATATGCAATGCAGTGGGAAGCCACTGAAGGATTTTAGGCAGAGATAACATGATCTATGGTGACAGTGTTGGTAGGAGCTAGGGTTCAGAAGAAGAAGCATGACAACCATTTCGGGAGTTGATACAATGGTCCAAAAGAAGAACTATGGTGGCCTAGACTAGAATAAAAGAAGTGATAATAGAGAGGGGTGGAAAGATTCACTAGATATTTAGGATACAGTCCTAAGGGGTATCATCAGTGAACTAAAAATGGAGAAAAAGTAATTTGAGAAATGACTTCCACTTTTTAGGCCTAAGCAAACAGATGAATTACAAGGTTGTTCACTGAAACTGGCAACAATGAGCAAGTGTCAGATTAACCTAAATATTAATTCCTATGTTCCATTCCCTTAGAGATTATAATTCAATATTTTTTTGGTGCATGGAATTTTTAATTTAAAAAAAATCTCTCCAGGTGATTCTGATAATCAACAAGGTTTGGGAATTGCTGCTGCAAAGTTAACCAGAGTAGGTTTCTATATTGCTTGCAACCAAAAGAACCCAATATGATACAAAAATTGGTATGTGGAAGAGAGGTGGTACAAGTGACAGTCAGTGAAATGTAGAACTGACTGGATCAAAGTTGAGGACAGAACAGTATAGACTTCTCTATACCATGTTGAGGCTGGCCATCCTTAAAATGTAGATGAGACAGCTGATCAAACCGTAGTCTGTTTTGTACTGAGACTAACCATTATTGAAGTATACTGAAAAAAGAAATTTGGTAAGAAAAATATAGTATGTGATGTCTATTGACTATACATGAGGCCTTTGATCAAGTCCTCTCCAAAAGATACTGCTTAATTTGAAGTAGTGGAGATATTCAAAATATTTAACAACCAGTATAGTCTGGATATCATCCAATCAGAAAGATTACATTGACCAATTCAAACAAAGGCCAGCTATAAACAACCTGGCCATATCAATGCATATTGGAGAATAGCAGCCCTGGGGTAAACTGGTCAATCTGAAAGCACTGGGAAGAAAATATAGCTTTTCTAAAAAAGGTTCATTCTGCCTACAGCCTGCAAAGGAGCCTTGCTGAATTGGAAAACTTTACTCAGGGTAAAAATAGTAGGAGCAAAGGCAGAAAGGCAGGACCTGTAACTATGAGTAAGACTGAGACTTTGCAGAGTCTTGATTCCCCTATGGTCCTCCCAAGCACCTCCAGTTATGTATGCATTCCTTGCCCGATAAAGCTGGGACAGAACCTAGAAGCAAAAAGTAGATTATTAACTTCCCCTTCACCAGGCCCAAACTTAGTGAGCCAGTAAACTCCTTTTTTTCCTCAATCTATTTAGGTTGGGTTTCTGCCCTTTGCAACCAAAAAGTGTTAATACACTACCAATATTTAAAAACTAGAACACTGCTTTTTTTCAAAAGAATCACCAGGGGAAATACCCCAAACTTACTGAAACAGAATCTCCAGGTCAAGTACCTGTCACTTCTTAATAAATGTTCCAGATGATCCATGTGATCAGGCAAATTGGGGAAATATTAGCTTAGTTTTCTCCCATAGTGTATGAAATGGTAGTTCTGTTCTTTCCCAGCAATACAAAGGAAGGACATTGTAACAGTATTTATTTAGAACACACTATGAACCCACCACTGTCTCAGGTATCCACTGGGAGTCTTGGAACATATTCCCCATGGATAAGGGAGGATTACTTTACTATGTGGCAAAGATTTTTTATATTTGTCTGAGTCTGCTCTGTTGAAATTCACTTGGCATATTTTTGACACAACACGTATAAGACACTGAGGCGGAAAAAGTTTATGTGACATCTACCCAGCATACACTTTGGCAAATGAATCTTATCAACAGACTGCAATTTGTCATTCCTATTAAATGAGTAACCATCAAATTGGGAACATCATTTTATGAAGAAATGTGTTTTAATTAAATCTCAAAGAAACAGCATCTAAAATTATTTTACTTTTTTTTATAAAAGTAAACTTTTTCTATCAGAACAGTTTTAGATTTATAGAAAAATTACAAAGATAGTTTCCATATATCCTGTACCCAGTTTCCTCTATTACTAACACGTTACTTTAGTATGGCATACGTGTTACAATTAATAAACCAATACTGATACATTATTAACTAAAGTCCATACTTTATTCAGACTTCCTTAATTTTTACCTAATATCCTTTTCCTGTTCCAGGATCTTATCCAGGATACTATATTACATTAGTCATCATGTCTTTGTAGGCTATTCTTGGCTGACAGTTTCTTAAGCTTTCCTTGTTTGATGACCTTAAAAGTTTAGAGGAGTATTGGTCAGGTATTTTAAATGTACCTCAGCTGGGATTTGTCTGATTTTTTCCCCCATGATTAGACTAAGGTTATGGGTTTTCGGGAGGAAGAGTACTTAGGTAAAGTTATTATACCTGTCACCTGAATGGTAAACTTATTGAAGAAAGAAACCATTATCTTCTTCTCACCACTGTATCCTTAGTAGGTAGCTAGTAAATGTCCGCTGGTTGAGAATCAAGAACTGGATGTAGACCAAAGGTTGAGGTGATACAGAAATGTCTGCAATTTATTAAAATACAAGCACTGATGTGTATATGGAAACTATTCACATATCTGCTCAAATTAAAAAACAATCATGATGCTGATTCACTAAATTCTTTCATTCTTCTATTCAGGGGTCTTTAGGGTTTGCCTACCTTATTTGGTGAGATAGCATATATTCAGTCAAAAAATATACATGTCAATTCCTGCAAGTAAACATTGCCTGTACTGATAAAGTCTCAGAATTACATAACACTGCTGTGGGGAGTGTACACAGTGAAATAGAAAGAGGACTAGGGTTAAGTCAGGCTGGTGTGGGTTTGAAACTGACAAATTGCATAATCTTGGCCAGATATCTGAGTGTCATTTTATGTATAAAACAGCTGATAATGTCTATATGCAGTTGGGTGAGAATAATATATGTTTGCATGTTTCAATATATCTGACAGATACTCAAAAAAGGTTATTCCCTTTCTTATTTCATTATATAGTTCATTACATAGAGGAGTTCTGCTTTAAATACATCCTGGAATAAGGCAACATATATATAAACAAACAAACATAGGAAGTGCTGGGTACTTTTATACATTGCATGAATGAATTCTGAAACTCTTTCACATGCCTTTATGTTTTCTTAGGTACCTTGTACTTGCTGGATATATAGCAGTCACTCAAATGTTTGATGATTCTTCCATCAGATTTCTTGGACCAAGAGTCAAGGGAACCAGAGATACCAGTTTTTATGAGCCTGGACAAACCATCCCCTTCTTTAAGCCTCTGTTTCTTCACTAGATAACTGACCTAATAGTCACAGAACTTGAGAGTTGTAAGAGATCTTAGAAATCACCTACTGCATCCCTTGCCTGAATCACAGAGCCAGTTAGTGGCAAACTGGGACTTAAATCAGGAATCCTAACCACCAAGCCATATATAACTCTTTCTATAAACCATGCTGCTTATAAGGTCTCTTTCACCTTCTCATCTATGATCTCATCTATTGATCTTTAGAATATCATCCAATTCTAAAAATCTATTAAATCAACAACAGGCTAAGTTCTATTTTTATCAAAACCATAAAGTACAGAAGAATAAACAAAATTGTCATTATTAAGCCTAGTTAGCTTAAGAGTAACTATGACTATATATAGCATAGGCTCAAAATTCTTTCAATCATGTTAATATATCAAGTACTTAAATATGGAGATCTATTTTGAATAGTCCCTGACTCTACCTTCTTCATAATTAAATGGAATTATAATCACTGGTTCACAGAAATGTTAGGTTGAATCATTAGTATTCTGAGATATCCACATCCCTGTTATCTTGGTATCCCTTACTTACTGTACCTTAAGCACAATGATTTTTTTTTTAATATCCAGTGGCTTCTTTTTTAGTATTCCTATTTTACCTCCCTAGGGCCTTTCACACTGCTGACTATTCCTTTCTTTTTGAAATTTACTGTTGTTCCCTTGGCATTCAAAAAATTTTTCCCTGATTTTGCTCATAATATAGTGATTCAGAATATAGGTTACTGGCCAAGAACACAGACTCTAGATCCAGACTGCCAGAGTTCAAATTCTGGTGCCACCACTTGCTAGCTCTGTGACCTTGGACAGGTTACTTAACTTCTATGAACCCATTTAGTAAGTGCTACATCGTTGTTCCCCTTCTTAATCTCTTCCTCCACATATTCCAACTAGCAGATTCCTCCATTCAAAGAGGTCTTTGCCTCTGTCTATCTGGAAAGCCTTCTTTCTTCTCCTCACTCTCTATCTGATGAATTTCTTTTCAACCTTTAACATTCATGCCAAATATTCTCTTTCTCACTCTGGAGCCTTTCCAAAGATCACTTCCATCCTTCTGCTTTGACCATCAGCTGTTACTGCTCTAGTTTTCCCATAGTACTTTGAATATATTTCAACTAGAGCACTTGTTACGTTAGATCAAATGAGGCTAAGCCATTTGAAATTGCCTATATGAAACCATCTTACACCTACAAAACCAGAATTTTTATGATTCACCTTAATAACATCTCTTTATACTTCTGCTACACCTCCCTCCCTGCATTATACTCATCACAAGGACTATATGCTACTATTCCTTAAAAATATACATATGTTGAAAAGTTCAGATATATAAAAAGGTATAAAGAATAATGAACACCCATATTTCCACAACTCAGTTGAAAAAAATACTAATATAATTTAAACCCCCTGTGTGCTCTTCCCCAAATTATTCTTGATCTTTTCTACCCACCTACTCTTCAGAAATACACACCATCTTCAATTTGATACTTATCATTACTATGCATTTCTTTAAACATTTATTACATAAGTATGCCTCCCTAAATAATACATTCATGTTAAGCTTTATATAAATCTGTTCTGTAATTTGCCTTATTCATTTAACCTTTTATTTGTGAGATTTACCCATTACTATATAGATCTAGTTCATGTATTTTAATTATTGTATGGCATTCAACTAGGTAAGTATACCACAATATTTTCATTCTTTTATTGATAGACAATTGGACCAGTTCAAACTTTTTGCTATAACAATGTTGAATGAATATTTTTGTACATCTCTTTATGCATACACTGGAGAGTTTCTAAAGGGTATATACCTAGGAATGATATTGCTGGATTGTAGGTTATGTGCATTTTAGTTTTAACAGATATCGTCAAATTGTTCTTCACTAAGGTTGTGCAATTTTTATTTCTATCAGTAGTGCCCAAGAGTTCCCTTAACTTTACCTCTCAACCAGTATTTGGTATTATCAAACTTCTTAATTTTTGCCAATCTGATAAGTGTGAAATGGTATCTCATTAGAGCTTTAATTTGCCTTTCCTAATTACCAGAGAACGGTTAATAAACATTTAGGTTGACTCATTTATGCCTTGTTATTTTTCTATTGATTTATCTTTTCTTAAGCCATTTTTAGGAATTCTTTATTATTACAGATAATAATATTTGGCTATTAAATGTACCACAAATATATTCATCAACTCTATGGCTTGGTTTTTCAGTTTTAAAGTTATGGCAATCATCTCTGTCACTGTATATAGCACAGTGCCTGGCAGTTAGCAGACATTAATAAATATTTGTTGAATGAACAACAAAAAAATACACAAAGAAATGAGATAATGTTTTCAAGCTCCTATAGTCTCTTAATTTGGAATTGTGACTCTCAATGTCTATTAGGTGTCATATTGTACTCCCAAATTCATTTATTTTTAAAGAAATAAATTTAATCTAGTTTGGAGACTTTCTGGCCATCCCTGAGGCAACTGAAGATATGTCAAGGCACCACAAAATCAGGGTTAGAAGTCTAAAATTCGAAATACAAATGGTTGTCTGTTCTCTTCTTAAATATTTTCTAGAACAAGTATGCTGGCTCTTATATTTTTTATTATACTTAACAGGACATAATGCCTAAAATAGCTTTTATTTCCATCATGTTTGAATGTTTCAGAGGAAAGTCTACATAAGCATGAATGTAAAGCAATTATAAAAAATAAGAAAACATGTGGAAATGTGCCAATAATAAGCCAATGAGCAATAGACATAGTGGTTAAAATGAATACACAATGTGTACATGCTTTAATTTTAGAGGTAAATAATTACAATACTGGAAGTAAATATGGGGGAAATAATGCACCAACCTTTATATCCTTCAAATTTTAGGAAAATTAGTATATGATGACTTGTAATAGAACCATCAAGAGGTTCAAACAGCACAGGGTTTTTAAAAGGAGGTCAAAAGAGGCAATGGAATCATTCTGGACAAAGCACTAAGCCTGTGGTAAGAAGACATGGTCTTAAGGAGTCCTTCCAACATAAATACTAGCTGTTTGCTGTTAGGAACATCATTTACTCTATTTGCATCTTAGTTCCTTATCATTAAACAGGGTTTACAATGACCTGGCATCATACCTGCCAGTATTACTACATGTTTCAAATTATTAATAAATAGGAAAAATATATATGACATCCTTAATACTATGCAACTGTAACTCTTTCTCCTTCCTCCCCTTCCATCTCCCCAATGCTACCTACACCATCCCTGAAACTCCTAAGCAGACCTGATACTCCTAACTCCTCTGGGATGGATTTTATTAATATATTAGTTTGCTAGGCCTGCCATAACAAATACCACAGACTAGGTAGCTTAACAAAAATGTATTTCCTCATAGTTCTAAAGACTTAAGTCTAAGATCAAGGTGTCTGCAGGGATGATTTCTTCTGAGGCCCTTCTCTTTGGCTTATAGATGGCCATCTTCTCCCTCTGTCTTCATGTGGTCTACCCTGTGTGCCTGCACCCTAATCTCTTCTTATGAAGACACCAATCATATGATCTCATTTTACCTTAATTACCTCTTTAAAGGCCCTATCTCAAAATACAGTCACATTCTAATGTTCTAGGGGTTAGAACTTCAACACATGAATTTTGGAGGAAACATAATTCAGCCCATAACAGATATATAGATATCTTACCATACTACAACTACCACTACTATAGTACTTACTACATATTATAATTACCATTTTTGTCTTTTGCTTACACAGCACTGAATATTCTGTATTTATCTAAGTGTTTAGTACTCAATGAATGCTCCAATAAACTGCTGATAACTGAACCTAGTAAACTTTCTGTCAAGAAACAATTAGAATTGATCTATCCTATGAAAACTTTTATCTTAATGGAGTTTGTAATATTCCAAGGATCTAAGAGAAAGGAAAGATTTTCACCCTTATCTTTCCAAAAGCAGCTCTGCTCCCAAATTCTCATACTTTCCATCTCTGCCTTTATTCTTGAATTACCTATGTTGAGCTTTCCTTAAGCAATGAACTTGGAGACTTTATATGATCAACCCAGAAATCAGTGACCTCTCCTTCCACCTCTGAATTTCTAAAGTGTTTTATGCAGTTATATAGCATTTAACTTCATACTGTTTGTCTAAGAGTTAATTATGTATTTTATCTTTCCCTCCTAGACTGTGAGCTCCCTGAAAGGATGGATATCTTATTTATCTGAGTAACCAATAATAACTATTTATTGAAATAACATAAATTTCTCTAAGCCAGAAGCACCCTTCAGAAAGAAATTTTCTTAAACATGAGGTGGGCAGGAAAAGTGGCAAGGATGTTGGGTTCAGTTTGGGACATATTGACTTTGATGTAGATATGGTACATAGCTGTTTGTGAAGTTGTCCATAGGTAGCTAAAAATAAGGTCTAACACTCAGAAGAGATATTTTGACTATAGATAGAAATTTGAGTCATGGGTAGATAGATGTCATCGGAAGTCAAGTGAGTGGATGAGACTGCTAAGAGAATGCAGGACAAAAGACAGCCAAAAGAAGATAAGCTCTCACCCAAAGAATACTTGCAATGAAGTAGCCAGAGACACACCAAAACACTGAAGTGCCCTGAAGCTGAAGGAAAAAAAATGTTTCAAGAAGAGGGATAATCATGAATGTGAAATGCTGCTGCTAAGGCCTGAAAATTGCCCCTCCTGCCCTGCCTCACCCATGTCAGCACCAAGGGGGAGGGAGATACATGATCTTGATCAGAGCAGTTCCAGGGACTCTGCCACTTACTGTGTGACTTCAGTAAGTTTCTAAACCCTTAAATCTCAGTTTCCTTTGTTTATAAAATAAGGAGACTATTATTGCTTCAAGAATGTTCTGAAGATTAAAGAAGTAGCAATAATAAAAGTAACATATATAACATATATAGTATTCCCACAATATGCTAGACGCTGGGCTGAGCTCTTTCATATAGATTACCTCTTTAAAAAAAAATCGTAAAAATCTTGAGGTACTATAGTACCTAATAGGTACAATTATTATCCCCATTTTCAGATGAGAAAACTGAAGCTTATTAAGTGATGGGACTAACATCAGAATGTAATGAAGAAGCAAAAATAAAAAAATTTATATATCAAATGTATGTAACTCAAGAAGTTTGAGTATGAAGGGTAGGCAAGAGATTGGGTAGTACCTGGAGGGAAAGACAGGCTTAAGATTTTATTTATAAAGCCAGGTGCAGTGATACATGCCTATAGTCTCAGCTACTCAGGAGACTGAGGTGGGAGGATCACTTGACCCCAGGAGTTGAAGGCCAGCATGGCCAACATAGAGACCTCTGTCTCTTAAAATTTTTTTTTAATTTATAAGATTTATTTTGTTTGTAAGATTTATTTCAAGACGGGAGACTTCTAAGCAGATTTAAATATAAAAGTAGCCACAAGAGAGCAAGAAATTGAAGGCAATAAAAAAAATGGGGTTCAGAGATTTAGCCTTAGGCAAGAGGAAGCAGAAAAACATAGATATAGTTTTAAGTGACTTAGTTTACTAGCAAGGGAGTGAGATAGGTCTCCTCTAATGATTTCTACTTTTTCTTTTTTTTTTTTAAATGCATTTAGGTTTTTTATTTTATTTTTTTAATTTTACTTTTCCTTTTAAGAAGTGGAACCATGTGCTGACAGTAAGAGGAGAAATAGGGTGGTCATAAGCCTGAAAAGAGCCTGACATAAGACATCACATTAACAGAAAATAGGGCAAAGAAATGACTAGATATTGAAGGCCCTATAGCAGCAATCTGTATGATTGTGATTTTCTCCAGCATAGCTCAGTAGAGCAAGGAGAGGTTAGTTTGAGTCAACAAGGTTTGGGACGTTGTGCAGACAAGGACAGGACAACAGAGTATGGCAAGAGAGTAAATGAAATCATGGCGAACTAAGAAAATTAAGCTGGATATAGAAGGAAGTGAAGGTAGATTTTGGTGAGGTCAAAAATGAGATCTGGTGGGAGTAATCAAAGGTCAGGTTGAAGAAGAAATTTTGAACAAAGCTGCATGTTTTCATTTCTAATTTCAGAAGTAGACCATCTCTGGGTAATACAAGGCCCATGGTGTGACTATAGGAGTTGATTAGCTAAAGAGATGATCGCTTGAGTTGAAGAGGCCAATGTGATGGGGAAAAAAATCATCCATATGAATACTGAAGTCACTCAGGATGACAGCAATAATCAAAGTGGAAAGGAAGGCTGTGTATGTCAGGTCCTAAACAACAGAGAAGATCTACCTATCAGAAGCTGATGGTGGTATAGCCTTTGTGCCAGAGAGCACAGGGGTTTTAGGAAGATAGAGAAGTACTGGTCTTGAAATAGTGGCAATTAAAAAAAATAGTTATCTTCACCTTTCTCCTTTGGGATAGGAGGGATGGGGAGAATAGGCTACATCCATTTAAACGGGCTACAGAGCAAGTAATATACTCTCCATGACTTGGAGAGAGCCTGGCTTCCATGTAAGGCCAGGGCACACAAAAAACATCCAGTAAAATGGTTAATAGCGTGGGAAACAGGATTTTGAGAAAACAAGTGGAAAGGTTTGGGAAGGAGCAAACAAGCAGGGTTGGTAGAGAGGAAGAAGCAGCCAGATCAGCACAAGAGTAACAGAGGAAAACAGACAATTTGAGAGGCTGGGTCAAAGATAACAGGTGATAAGACTGGCTGGGCTTATCTGGCCATGAGGTTATCAAAATACAGGTGTCCCTTGGTATCCACGGGGGATTGGTTCCAGGAACCCCCATGGATACCAAAACCCATGGATGCTCACGTCCCTATATAAAATGGTGTAGTATTTGCATATGACCTACGCACCTCCTCCTGTGTGTGTGTGTGTGTGTGTGTGTGTATATGTGTGTGTGTGTGTGTGTCTCATACATTTTTAGAGATGGGTGTCTTGCTTGTCACCCAGGCTGGAGTACAGTGGCAAGATCATAGCTCACTACAGCCTCAAATTCCTGGCCTTGAGTGATCCTTCTGCCTCAGCCTCCTGAGTCATATAGGCCCTTTCATATATTTTAATCATCTCTAGATTACTTACAATACCTAATACAATGTAAATGCTATGTAAATAGTTGTTCTACTATATTGCTTAAAGAATAATGACAAGAAAAAAGTCTGTACATGTTCGATATAGACGCAACCATCCTTTTTTTCCCTGAATATTTTCAATCCATGGTTGGTTGAACTCACAGATGTGGAACCCATGCATACAGAGGGCCCAGTATATTTAGTTATTGAAGTTCCCTGGTGGCTATGGAGTTAGCACTAAGGCCCTGGCAATGGTATGGTTAAATTCCCTTATTTACAGATGTGGAAGGAGGAACCCAACCCAACCCATTTATGTGCTTAATGTGTGCCCAACGTTATATAAAGTACTTTACATATACTATCTTAGTTAAACATTTTATAAATGAGGGAACAGAGGATCAGAGAATAAAAGCAATCTGCCTAGGGTTGTACAGTTAATCTTCAGTGACATTGAGGAACCCAGGCTTCTTTTCAAATCTAAATCAGTATGGTGAAATAGAAAAGGCAGAATTTGAAATCACTTTCTACCAGTGAGATCTTGTATGTTTCTTAACCCCACTAAGCCTATCTATCAAACAAGGTTATTGTAAAGATTAAACCATAACTACAAAACAAGTCTTAGTAGTTATTTTTTAAACCTAGAATTGGCCTAAATAGGAACTTATTTTCAAATGTGGAATTTCTTACTTGGTTCACTTCAAACAAAAACCTGAAGTTTCTGAATTAATGCTTATAAATTTTACAGATAGTAAACTGAAGTAGGGAAAGGATATACAATCTCTGGCTCCCTAGTATACCCAGAATCAATTCTAAACTGCATAGTTTCAGTTCTTTTAATACTATGGCCCCAGCCCACCTCTCCAGTCACATTTCCCTCAACTAACTTACACAAACACAACACTCAAACTTGTGGAAGCTATCAGCTTTTAACAAACATACCCTATACTTTCTATACTTTGTATTGCTACCCAAATTATTATTCAATCTATTGAAATTTGCTCTCCAAGGCCCAAATGAAATTCGTCTTGCATGTGAAGCCTAACCTTGTTTCCAAATGTTGAGAAATGATATCTCCCTCCTCTAAACTGCTGTATCACTTTCCTTCTACTTCCCTTAAAATTTCTTAACCTCACTAAGCCTATCTACTGATAAACTATATTCTGTCTTATGACCTAGATGAACATGAAGAAGTTTCATTTCTGCTAGCAAAGCATAAGCCCCTTAAAGGTAGATGGAAGGGAACTAACACTTACTTTGCATCTATGAAGCACCAACTGCTTTTCTAGTGATTTTGTATGTGTGTATACATATTTTTTTCATGTAATCTTTGTGACACCCTACGAGGTAGGAAGTTATTTTTTACAGATAAGGACACTGAAGCTCACAAAGACTAAACAGTTTGTTTACAGTCATAAGGCTAGTAAGTGAACAGAGTCTAGATCTGAATCTTGATCTTTCTAACTCCAAAGCCTAGGCTCCTTTCACTATAATCTTCCCAGAAACCATGGTATATCCTCACTGTGTTAACTGATTGTTTCCTATCCACCCACTAATAATCATCAGAGGACAAACCTCCACTGCCTTTTGTCATTAAGTATTAGCAGAAATTATCTGATGTGGGGTATTTGCCCTCCCATTTTCTAAGACTAAGAACGAACTCTTCGGAGCAATCAGAAGGATTAATATGCATCCTGAATACAGACAAAGAGATCAGAACCCTGTTTCTAGGAAAGAAAAGTCAAAAACCATTACTTTTCCACTGCTGTGTTTAAAAACCCATCCTCCTTTGAGGTTTGCACCATCTGGCTATATCACTCTCTACCCCACCTCCTCATCTGTCATCTACCACCCTCCCGATTAATCCCCTATCTTCACTGCACCTGGGTCACCATCTTCCTATCTTCCTCACATCCTATCATCCTAAATTACTTCACTATCCACATGGATGACATTCAATACACTAGCCTCACAGTTCCTTGTCATATTCAGCTTCACTGACCTTCAACTCTGCTGTATATTTCAGCTACCTACACAGAGACCTAGCTGTCACCTAGAACAGCTCCACATCAGACACCTTAGCTCCAATATTCTACTTTCTGATCACACCTTCCCCACCCCAGCTTTTTCCTACTCCATTTGTTCATTGATTGAACTCCAGAAATTGCAAAATATTCAAGTTCAAAACTGAACTCATCCCCCATAATACTATGAAATAGAAAAAAAAAAACTGAAATCATCATCCACTGTTTCCTGTCTCAGTTAATATTACCACCATACCCCTGGTCACCCAAGCCAAAAACCTGAGCATCACACTGGATTCCTCACCCTTTTACCTGCACATCCAATCAATTACAAAGTCTCACAGATTTTTCTCAAATTCGTCCCTTTATCTTCATTCCTATGACATGTTTTTTCTTCTTTTTTTTTGAGACAGAGTCTTATTCTGTCACCGAGGCTGGAGTGCAGTGGTGTGATGGCAGCACACTTCAGCCTTGAACTCCGGGTCTCAAGCAATCCTCCTGCTTCAGCCTCCCAAGTAGCTAGGACTACATGTACTCTTCACCCTGTCCGGTTAATTTTATTTTCTGTAGAAATGGGGTCTCACTGTTGCCGAGGCTGGTCTCAAACTCCTAGCCTCAAGTGATCCTTCCACCTTGGCTTCCCAAAGTGCTGAGATTACATACATGAGCCACTGTGCCTGGCCTCACCACATTTTAAAACCATGTCTGATGGAAACCTTTCAGTGATCCAAAAAAAAAAAAAAAAAAAAAATCACCTTTTTTTCTTTTACTGTTCCTGAACAACAACAAAATCACCTATTGAATTAATTTCAAGATACTTATGCATCAAGGTCCACTATGACATGGCCTCTGCTTGTATTTCCAGCCTCACAACTTACCACTTAATCTTTATTGTTATATTCTCAGCAGTCCCAACCTGCTTGTGGCTCACTATGCGAGCCATTCCTTTTCTCATATTGATGCCTTTGCTCAAGCTGCTTTCTTTGTCTGAAGCACACTTTCTACTCATCTTTGCCTAGCTTACTCCTATTTACCATTTAAGATTTGGGTCAAGTGTCATCTCTTCCCAAAGCATTCCCTCAACTCCTAAGCTAATCTAAGTGCCCTCACCTTTGGGCAACCACAGCTCTCACCTAGCATATCTCAGCTATACATAGTTCTCATCTTTTATTCTAAGATAATATATGTAAGCATGTAATTTACCAGCTCCATAAGGATTGGAAATGTATTTTATTCACCTTTGTATACTGAGCTAAGCACAGTACATAACATACTACCTGACCCACATACAAAAATGTACAATGAAGGTTAGAACATACTAAGTTTAAATTTTCCATGAGATATTCACACAAGTTCTTTCTCACAGTTTAGTACCTTTTACCCCAAGTCCTTTGAAGGGAAGGAACCAGAGCCTTTCCGGATCTGTACAGTTCTGTACAGAATGGTGCTATACAAATTTTTACCCAATTTACATAAAAGGGAAAGAGCATTTGCACAAATATACCAGAAATCAAACTTGACATGTGCTAGAAACTTCAAAACTACTGACAAATTTAAAAAATGGAGATATAAGAGCAAAGATAAAGAACCAATTCTGGTGTTGGTATGCGCTTGTCTAAGTTACAAAAACAGTGAAACTTTGCTTAGAACTTGAACAGGGTGCCAGAAACAAGAGCTTGACATTTTATCTACAAGGCCATGACATCTCTGCTGGGCTTAAAAAATTACTAACCTGCAGCTTAGGCAGGGGTTTAGGGGGTTGGTAAAAGATCCTTTTTAAAAACTTAACCCCAAGTACCACCAAGGCAAAGAGATTAAAAAATAATGCTGGTGAGTAACAAAAAGTGTTCTTTTTCATAGTTAATTTTGGGCCTTCTGCTGGCAGTTAGAAATAGAGCAAAGAGTTCAATGTAATAAAGCATTTTCCTCTCCAACCAAATATTAAATTGCAGTTTGGCACCAAACTAAGTCTCAATTCTTTTCAGAGTAAAAATAATAAACTCTTCTATCTGTAAGGCAAATTATACTTTAAAAACACTTTGATATACATTAGCTCATTTGGTAAATTGTTTATAGACATTTTAAAAAGAAGGGAAAACTCCAAAATTTCCACAAAATAGGACCTCTTTTAGTTAGTTTGAACAAACACTACTAGATGCCTTCTTTAATTTTTTAAGTTCAAAACACAGCACAAAAATGAGGAAGGAAACAGAGTACTTTTTATTTGAACAGGTCAACCCTTGGAGCCAAGGAGCTTTTTGGAGAAACTCAGTAGGCTTTGTCTCCTCACTCACATTAAGTTCTCCTTTAAAAGGGATATGGGCAAACTAGAGCTCATCCCGAGAGGATGGATCAGGGAGCCAAGCATATGAGAAACAACTGAAAGAACTGGAAACGAAGAGAAGACAAGACTCGGGGGACATGATTACTATCTTCAAATATCTTAACGGCTGCCCACAAGGGAAAGGAACTAGGAAGGATGGGAGACAGCTGTTTCTTTCAACTTGCAACCAAATCTGTCCAGGAAGAGAATGGGCTTCTTGGGAGGAGATTAGCTTCTCATCACTGGAAGAGGTGTCCAAACAGGTTCGTCAAATTATTAGGGTGGAATTTGGGATTATCAAACATACTTTGGCACGGGATGGGAGAAAGGAACCCCAGACGACTTTTAAATTCCTTTCCGGTCAGGAGATATTCTGGGGTTCTCTCATCCCCTGGAAACTTTTCCACGCTAGCGCACTTCGCTGCCGGGCTGCTCCCGCCGCGTCCGAGGTTTGAAACCTGCTCTCTCCACCCGTTTCCGGCGGGGCTCGGGGCTGGCGGCACACGTGAGTTGTCCGGCGCAGCTCTGTCGCCGGAGCCCAGCCCCGAGGACGCTGCTGACAGCTCCGGGCCCTGGGCGCCCCCAGCCCTCGCTGGGCCACGCCGCCCGCCGACCCCGGTCCTTGCCTGCCCGGAACCGGGACTGGGCAGGCCTGGACCCACAGGCATTCGCTCACCTACTGACCTGCGCGCAGACAGACATCGCGCCCACTCCCGGCCCTCGTCGGCCCAGAGCCCTAGAACCTGCCCTGGCCCACTCCAGCCCCGCCGGCCTGGACGCAGCGACCCCTCAGTGACCGCCGCGCGATGCCGACCCTCCCAAGGGCCCCTGTCCTTGGGTTTCCCGTGCCGGCACCCTCGAGCCGTCCCTGCCGCGTCAGGGCCGCCGGCCGGACACTGGGCCCACCCGCGCGACCACAGATGCAGAAGCGGCTGCCGGGGCTCCGGGCCCGGCTGACACCAAAGGGGAAGGGCCGCGGCCCCGCGCGGACCGCGGACGGGCAGGCAGGCCACCCCGACAGACAGACGGACCCCGAGCGGGGAGGGGCGCGCGCAGCAGCTGCGCAGGTCCCGCCGCCGCCTCCCAGCCCAAGGCGGCCCCTCAGGCGCGGGCTACTCCGGCGAGCGGAGGCTGCCGCGAGGCGCTTACCTGCGGGCGCGGCGGGGGCACGGGGCGGCTCACTCCCTTCCCGCCGCCATGTTTCCGCTACGCAGGGAGGGAGAGAGGACGCGGGAAGGGGGCGGGCGGCGGGGGGCTCCACCGAGGCGGCGGCGGCGGCGGCGGCCAAGCGGGGGACTGGGGGGCGGGAGCTCCCCCGGCCCCGCCCCGCCCCCGCGCCTCCCGCCGCGAGGTGGCGCGCGCCTGGGCCGTTGGGCTCGCGCGCGGGGGCGGGGCGGGAGGGCGCGGCGCCGGGACCCTGTCTGGCCCGAGCCGCCGCCTCCGGCGTTGCTGGCGGGGCCCCGCTGGCGCTCCTTCCGGCTGTCGGGTTCGCGTCTCACGGATGGGTAAACTGAGGCCTAGAGAGAGCTCGGGGACTCGGGCTCGGGTTCTAATCCCGCCGCCGCAGGTAGCCGACTCCGAGGCCGCGCTGGGCCCCGAAGGCCGGCTGACCCCGGGCGCCGCTTTGGACGAACCCCGGCTCTGCCAGTGGCTGGCTGTGTGATGCCCCTGAGCGAGTTACTTCGCACCTCCACGAAGTAGCCCTTGACCTGGAGGGTTGACGTGAGTAGAGTAAGTTAGTGCTTGCTGAGCCCACGGAACGGTGCCGGGCACCCCGTGAGTATAAGCGTCCGGGGTTCCTCCGCTGGTCACCCCTTCAGCAAGTGCGCACTGAGCCCGTGCGGGGCCGGGCGCCGTGCGGAGGGCCACTCGTTCATTGTCCACCTGCGCTGTTGGCTCCACGGTTCTGTTTAACCGCCACCGCATTTAGCAGTGAGGAAGCTGAAGCCCAGGGAGGTGAAGTTACTTGTCCAAGGTCACCCAGCCAGTCAATGAGGGACAGAGGTTCAGCTGCAGCCTGTGCTCCGCCTGCAGGGAGCGGTCAGCTGCGTTAGGGTGCGTCAAAGGAGGCATCCGCAGCTAAGCACGTTCAGGTCGGCTCTAGGAGTCTGCGAGGCGGAGGCTCACTGCAGCAGGAGGGGAAGATAAAGGCGAGTTACCGTTGGCTGGAGGGGATAGTGCGGCAGGAGTGCGGGAGATGTGGCTATGGCGGTGATGCCGCTGAAGTTAGGAAAAGGAAGCCAGAACAGGGAAGGAGGTCCTTGCATGTCTAGATGAAGAGCTTTGAATTTATTTTGTAGGTCAGTGGTTTTCAAAGTGTGGTCTGGAACCCCTTTATGTCCCTGAGATCCTTTTGGGAGGGCTCAGGGCACTCAATATTATTTTTCTAATAATGCTAAGCGGTTTTTTTTGCGTTTTTCATTCACGTTCTTTTACAAGTGTACAGCGAACTTTTCTGTAGGACATATGATATCACAACAGAAATACAGAAACAGATTTTAGAATCCAGCTCTCTTCTTTTAAGCCAGACATTAAAGGAGATGTGTACAAATGTAAAACACTACTTTTATTAATTTTTTGTTTTAAATAGTGTAGTTATTTTTCATTAAAAATGTGCCTATGTTAACATGCAATGGATTTATTATTGTAATTTTTAAATGAATTAGTACGTTTTTGATTTTTTTTCAGTTTTAGTTTCTAATACGGTAAATATTGATAGAAGTAACAAACTGTACATAAAAAAGTTCTTCCAGGTCCTCAATAATTTTTAAGTGTAGAGAGGCATCCTGAGACCAAATGAATGCCTGGTATAGGTAATAAGAATGCCTGCTATAGGCAAAAAGAAGTATTGAAGAGTTTTAAGTAGCAAGTTAATAAGATATGCTTTTCAGAAAGAATTTTCAAGATCCAAGGTAGCCCCTGTGGGATGAATCCACAAGGCACAGACATTCCAGGCAAAGGTATAGAAATATGAAAACAGATGACTTTCTAAACCTTCTGTGTATTTCCCATTTCAGATAATAGCACCACCATACTTCCAGTCACCTGGGCTTCAAACTAGGTAGTGTACCTTAAAATGCCTCCCTGTCCTCCCCACATCCAAAGCTCACTGCCTTTGCCATAGTGTAGGCACCACTCCCTGGGCTGTTGGAGTTATATCTTAATTCTTGACATTTCTCTCAAACTTGCCTTCCACAGCTGGAAGTATATGTCATTCCTAGTTCATAAAACTAATAAGTCCTCATTACCTACAGGACAAAGTACAAACTCCTCGCCTTGCATTCAAGGCTCTCCATGATCTGGCCACAACCTTCCTTTCTAAATTTATTTCTCACTATTTTCTTCTACTTTCCTTTTGATTCACTTGTAACTTTCTCTATATATCCTTTGCTACTATAGGCTTTTCAATACACTGTTCTATCTTCTTAGAATGTCTTCTTCTCCATTTCTGTATGTCTAAATCCTACCCATCTTTTAAAATTCTGATTTACTACATCCTTCATGAAGCCTTCCATGATCTTCTAGCCTTAATAATCAAAACTAACATTTATATCATGCTTACGATGAGCCAGTGCTCTTCTAGGTACTTTACATGTACTATCTTTAGTTCTTGTGACAATTTAATTTTCATGACAAACCTATGCAGTGTTATAATCTGCATTTTATAGATAAGAAAACTGAGGCACAGAGAGGTGAAGTAACTTGTCTAAGGTCACACAGCTAGTGAATGATAGAGCCAGAAGAGGAACTCAGGCAGCCCAGCTCCAGAGCCCATTTTATCAACCACTGTGCCAATGTGAAACGAGCTCTCCTGCCACCACTCCTGTTAGCTCATGGCAGCCCATACAAACTTCTCTTAGAGCTTTTATCACTTTCTGTGTTATTATTGGTTAACATGTCTTATCTTGCCTACTTACACAGTAAATTTCTTAAAACCAGGATCAGTCTCTGTCCTACAACAGTACCTGGTAAATGCTTAGTAAATATTTTTTTTAATGAATGAACATAATATAAAGTACTCTATAGCAATCAGAATGAATAATCTGGAGCAGGATTGACAAACAATGGTCCTTGGGCCAAATCTGGCCCCCTTCCTATTTGAGTTTGGCACAGGAACTAAGAATGGGTTTTACATTTTTAAATGGTTGGATGATACTTCTATGACATATGAAAATTACATGAAAAGTTTTGTAGTAACACAGCCAGACTTTTTGAGGCTGCTTTTGTGCTACAATAGGGCCTTATGACTTGCAAAGCCTAAATATTTACTATCTGGGCCTTTATAGAAAAAATTGCCAACCCCTGATCTTGAGCTAAGATCAATAATAACATGTAATAACATGAAAATATCTTAGAAACAGTATTGAACAAACGAGAATAAGCAGTATGATGTCACTTAAAGTTATAAAATAAGCAAAATAACGGTTTGGTTGAGGGACACTCACACACCTGTAGTAAAAACATAAAGAACACACGGAAACAGCAAACACCAAATTCAGAGTAGGGTTATCTCCAGGGGGTTGGGAGTGGGGACGTCCACAGGGAGGAGCACATGGGGGATTTTCACTATTTGTAAGCAAGGTGGACAGTACATAAATGTTCACTGTTATTCCTTTTGTGTCATATTAAAAACAATGTTTCATAAGAAATGAATAAATGAGATTCAAAGACTTTTCAACTTCTATTTTGGCTGCTTGAAAATATTTACATTTAGCTTTCACCTATAGCTAAGGTGAAATATAAATCCTGAGGCCCCTGCTGAGCTGGGTGTGGGCATCATTTACGTGTACCGTCTTTAATTTTTGTGATAATTTTCACGACAAACCTACAAGGTATTATGATCTGCATTTTACAGATCAGAAAACTGAGGCACAGGGAGGTGAAGTAACTTGTCCAGGGTCACACAGTGAATGGTGGACCCATTCTTAGGTCACACAGGGGTGTCCTGGTTAGTGGTACTTCTAGGAGCAATGTCCTTGGAAGAATATCCACCTAAGCTGAGATTGGGACAGCAGCTAGGGCAGCCAAGGCTGGGTTAGTTACTTTGCCTCTGAAATAGGCCTTGGAGCATTTGACTGAAGGGGAGCCTCCTCCTTTTGTCCTGGTATTGGTCTCGGTATCAGTCTGCCCGTTTTTCAGAAAAAGAAATGAACAGAGTATGTCCAGGTCCTGAACTGCATCCCTGTGTCTCATTTAAACTTTTATTCACTGACATTTTAGGGAGTACCTGTCTTATGAATAAGCCTAACGTTACAAGGATAATTAGATACACACTGAATCCAAGGAGCCCATAGTTGAGAAAACTAATATATTAACAGCTAATGAGAGCACAGTGTTATAAGTGCTCATATTAGTTTTCTATTGCTGTGTACAAATTACTACAAATTTAGCAGCTTAAGCAACACCCAATGGTTCTATGGATCAGAAAGCTGGCATGGTGTGGCTGGGTTCTCCGCTCACGGTCTCCTAAGGCTAAAGTTAAGACGTCTAGAGGCTCGACAAGGAAAAGGTCTGCCCCAAACTCCATCAGGTTGCTGGCAGAATTCACTTTCCTGTGGTTGGTAGGACTGCAGCTAGATTGTCTTGCTAACTGTCAACTGGGGACCACTCTCCGGTCCTTGCCACATGGTCCCCTTTATCTCAACAACAGAGAATGTCTCTTACATCAAATCCTTCTCATTCTTTGAATCTCTCTGACTTCCCCCATCTTTAACCAGTCAGAGAACACTGTGAGATTTTAAAATACTCATAATTAGGTCAGGGTCACCCAGATAATCTCCCTACTTTAAGGTCAACTCTTTCATACCACATATCCTAATGACCAGAGTAAAATTCATCATAGTCACTGTCCCAGGAATTATTCATGTGGTGTACACCAAGGGCCAGGTGAATTCTGCCTACTATATCCAATGACAAATGTTCTCTTAAACAGTTCTCAAAGGAAAAAAGAAGTTTCTCTATGAACTCCCCTGACAGTCTGTTCTTTAAGTCTCCACATGGCACAGTATGCATTGTTTCGCCATTGGTGTATATTTTTAAACTCCGTGTGTCGGCTGAAAGCTTGTTGAGATCAGGAACCTTGTCCACACCTGTAGCTCCAATGACTTAGATAAGGCTTGGCATGAAAGAGACATTCCTACGTGTTTGCTGAAATAAATTAAAAGTGCTCATATCGTCATTTGGATCCTTGCTTTTTTAGATACAGCTCAAAACTTCTCCAACACTTCTCGGGAAGAATTATTGATCCCTCCTCTCTGCTGTCACCTGGTAAGTATGTCTGTATGAAATGTATCACACAGTAGTATTTTAAGTTAGACTGCCCTATCCTAGAGCATAGTACTTCACTTTTATTCCACTTAGTATCCCAGGGCACATAGATGTCATTAATTGTTTAACGTTTGAATTTTTAAAAGGGGATTTAAAAACCAAGAGGCAGATGGAAAGCAGAATTGGGCTATGACAGACCCTGTGATCCTTGAAAAAGGTCACAGGTTAGGGGAAGCCAGGAAGTACATAGGCAATGGAGAGGGAAGAAAGTAGGCACATTAAAAAGGTTGTAATTTTTCTTTAAGAAGGGATGCTAGGCAACCCCAGGTATGCTATTTTATATATTACATTAAGGAATTAAACCTGGCAGAGCTCTCCATAAGGAACAGCAGAAAGGAGTGATTATTTGACACTGAAAATCAAGGGAACAGTATTTTACTTTCACCATGTTGTTGATGACCCGGGGAAGAGTTGAAGAAGGAAATGAGAGAGATGGCTTCTGAACACATAAGAGCTCTTAACCTCTTCTTGATTTTGATGTTTCCCTTTCCTACCTGCTTCTGGTTGTTGGCGTTTTATGACTCCTCTTTTGTGTCAAGGCTGCCTAAGATCATTAAAAATGGGTAGTTTAAGCAGATTTCATCTGTCTACTAAATCTGGGATCAGAAGTAGGGTTAGAAATTTTCTGATCTTATTCACCAGGAACTTTGAACCTCTTAAAAAGGGTCTGGGTCTCATGTCCCCTCACAGGCAACTGTGATGTTGAGTGGCAGTTGTGATAAAGTAAAGAATACATTAGGTCTGACTTCACGTTTTAGTGCTGCCGCATACCATGTGACTCCGGGCAAGCATCTTAACCTCTCTGAGCCCTTGAGCTCTCTGAGTTTGTTTACCTATAAAGCAGGGATAATGTACCCACAGCACAAGAGTGGTAAATTTTGATCAGTATTGGCCTCAAACACTCTTCTGAAGCCCGTTAGGATGGGTTTCTTTTGAATTAACCAGTTAGACATACACCTACTCCATGCTCTCCGTCTCTGCTTCTCAACTATCTGCATCCTCAGCTCCCATTCCTGAAACAGTTAGGAGGATAAGCTAGCCAGAGTCCACTCCTGGAACTAGAGGTGGGCCTAGTACCCCCCCAAGCACTTGCCTGAGTTCAGGGAAATGATTGCTAGCATAACCAAAGGACGACAGAACAACAGTTCCAGCACTCCTTAACTGATGATCAAACAGCAGCCTCAGTTAGACTCTCTCTGACCACTTTGCTTGTATCCCGTGTGTTTACTGGGGAGCTTGCCTTTTAGTCAGCGCTACCGTGTGTGAGACCCTTGGGAGAGATACCAACATGGCATAGCACTTTTTCTCAAGGAGCAGACAGTCTTTTAAGGACAGATACTATAATACAAGGCAAGAAGTTATAAATGCCACATGGGGAAGGCATTCAAGATGTAGTGTTTGGAAGAGATTCAGGCAGGGTTAGAGAAGATAGTATTTTAGATGATCCTTAAATGATGGGTGGGAAAAACTGACTGGAGGCAGAGGAGGGAGTATTAGGGAAGTAGGACATTGTACGGAGAGGTATAATGAGGGATAGCAAACTGAGGGGCACATTTAAGAAACGGCAAGTAGTTTTGTGTGGCTGGAGCCGAGGGTCTGTATAGGAGAGACATGGGACGGAAAGCTGGACAGAGAGAACGGGGCTTAACTATGGAGAGTCTCTAATGTCAGCTCAGAATTCTGAGGGTCGGTAGGTAGGGGGCACAGGGTGTGGGAAAGGTGGAGGGGGCAGATGGGGGGAGCAGAAGGTACAGCATTCTTTTGACTTTGTCAGGCTCTCGCTGTTTCCTTTGCGTGGAATGCCTCTGCTCAACCTCTTCCTCAGCACTCTGCATGCTGTGGCCCATCACAAATGCCCTCTCCTCCGAGAAGCCTTGCTCCACTCTCCACGCCAACTCTGGTCTCTCCTAATTCCGAGCTCCCCACAGCTCATCTGACCCTTCCCAGTGGCATTTATCATAGCCCACCCTGCCTGGTAGATGTTTTAATCTGTATCTTTCCTGAATCCTGCACACATTATGTGCTTGGTAAATGATTTTAAGTTTAATAGAATCCTCTTGAATTCGGTGCCTGTAACTTGGATGAGCAGGGCCATGAGGCTTGATCCACCTGAGCAGCATTCCTGCGCACACAGCCCATAGATAAGAATACCTTCCCACTCACTTATGTCCCAGGCTGAGATTAGACGGGACCTTAGAATTCATCTTGTCCTTATTTTACTAGTGAGGCCCAGAGAGGTGTAGTAACTTGCTCAAGATCACAGTGAGTTAATGATCTGGAATAATGTATGTTGACAGGCACTTAATAATCCTATCTACCTCCCCAGCCTCTTGAACTTTAGTTAAACACTGAAATTCTTTTAATTCTTCCTACACTTTATGGAAACTTTATGCTATTTCTTGCATTTGAGGCTCTGCTCATACCTGGAACATTTTCTTCTTTCGTTTCTTCTTCCCGCCTTCACCAAGTTAAGTCCTATTTATCAATTAAGACTACCTTCCCCAGGAACTTCCTCTGCTACCTTCTCTTCCATCCTCACCCCAGGATGGGTTAAATGCTCCTCCTCTTGCTCTACTAGTAGGCTGGGCACATTCTTTTATCATTGCATTTACTGGGACGTGTGCATACCAATTGCTTCTGTGCCTGGCTTGCACCTGACTATAAGCTCCAGAAGGTTGGAACTCTGTTCTTCATTATATCCACAGCACCTCACATCATGTCTGGAGCACAGCTGATGCTCAGTCTATATTAATGGAAAGAATGTGCACAGTGGGGACCCTTTCAGACCCAAGCCACAGACCAGAGAGGCAGCCTCCTTATTGTCACCTTGTGACTTACAGGGCTCCACTGGCTGCTCAGATTCTGGTGGTGTGAGTGCTTTGCAGAGATGTGCTGAGCCCCAAACCTCATTGTTTATTTATCTAAGACACTTCTTCTGCTCTTGCTCCTCTTATAAAATACCAAATAAAAATAGTTCCAGGAAGCTATGTGGTTGAGAAATTCCAGGCTCTGTCTGAGCTCCTAGATAAAGGCTGTTATTGTTAGGAAGTTGGTCATTAATCCAACCAGACTTTTCTCTGTGCTTTGGTTTCACACCCTTCTGAAGGCACTGATTCTTTTTGTCCTCAATTGCCCTTAAGCCTGTCACTAGCTGGTAACTGGAAAAAATAATAATTTGACAGCAGCTAATGTAAAAATGATGTAAAGGTATTAGTTGGCCACAAGCTCCCTTTGTGCTCTGGGCTCGTGACTTTAAGTTAACTTATGGAGAAATAACACCTACCTCAGGCTGGGCGGTGGCTCACGCCAGTAATCCTAGCACTCTGGGAGGCCAAGGCGGGAGGATCACTTGAGGTCAGCAGTTTGAGACCAGCCTGAGCAACAGCAAGACCCTGTCTCTACTAAAAATAGAAAAAATTAGCCTGGTGTGGTGGCACGTGCCTGTAGTCCCAGCTACTTGGGAGTCTGAGGCAGGAGTATCCCTTGAGCCCAGAAGTTTGAGGTTGCAGTGAGCTAGGCTGATGCCACGGCACTCTACCCCGGGTGACAGAGTGAGACTCTGTCTCCAAAACAAAAACAAAAACAAACAAACAAAAAAAAAAAAACAGGATAAAAAGAAGAAAAAAAAGAAATAACACCTACTTCACCAGATTATTGGAGAATGAAAGAAAATTCAGTCGGCAGAGGCTCCTGGCACACAGTAATTATTAAGGAAATGTTACCTCTAAATCATAGATTGGAATCCTCTCACTTTGTTCTGCTGTGGCCAGACTTTGTTCAGGCTATTTAGTTTTGTCCAAGGCATCATGTTTTAAAAGAGGGATGCTGACAAATTATCACCCAGAAATGACCAGATAAAGGATCTGGAAATCGGACTTTACAAGGAACAGCTAAAGGAGTTGGGAACATTTAACCTAGAGAAGAAATAGCTAGGAGTAGAGTGGGGTAGGGCAAGGACTTAAAAGGCTCTTCAAATAATTAAAGGGCTAACATGTGGAAAAGGATTAAATCTCAATTCTATTCCATAAATATCTATGGAACTCCCATCATGTGCCAGGAACTGGAATACAAGAAAAGTAAAATACAATCCCTGTCCTTGAGGATCTTAGACTTCAAAGGACCAAGGCAGTACAAAAGAGGCTATGACTGAGGCCCTTGCCGTGTGCTGGAGAAAGCACAGTAGAGTTCGTTTTGCCCAGAGGGACTGGGGAAGGCTTCACCAAGGAGGTGACATTTGAATGGACCTTAAAGGAAAACTAGGATTTTCTTTAGGCAGAGAAAGAGAGAAGGGGCACATAGGCAGCAAGTATAGCATGCGTGGAGACAGAAAGGCATCCTCATGGTAAACCCAGGATGAGCAGAAGGAGGTGAGCCTGTGAAGTCTGGTTGGAGCCAGATAGTCAAGGACCTTGATTATTAAGCTAAAGAGCTTGGACTATTTACCTGGAGTGGATGTTGAACTATTTACTATGAGTGGGTATTGAAGAGCCATCAAAGGCGTTTAAGCAGGGGAATTTTATTTTAAAAGGAAAGCTCTAGCACAGACTGCTGAAAGAGCCGTACTGAAGAGAGACAGGAGGCAGGGAAGAGAAGGCGTCTTGGCACACCAAAGACAGTCCAAGGGCTTGTATCTTCCAGTTATTGTGGATGAATTTGGGCACATTGTTCAAACCCTCTAAACTTTTTTTTCCCAGTCTGTTAATTGGGATAATGACGTCTACCTGTTTTAAGAGTCCAGTGAGTGAATATATCCAAGGCCCTCACACGTGCCTGGTATCCAAATGGTGCTCAATAAGTGAGCACCATTTCCTTCCTTCCCTTTCTCTTAATGGACAGAATGGACAGGGAGACAGAGTTCTACTCAGTGACGCTTGGGGGCCATGGCCAAATGATGGGATAAATTCCCTTGGGAGAAACGAATACATCACTGGATACATTTCAAAAAGGGTGTTTCCTGGTAGAAGGAGAGTTGAACCAGATGAGCCTCTAAAATCCCATTCTTACTCTAAAAGTCTTTGGTTCTGTCACCTTTAGGGTTCTAGCGTTGGGGAGATGGTTAAGAACCTCAGGTTTGACATAACCCTTTAAAATTGACCTTTGTTAAAAGCGAAAGTATTGGAACCAAAGGGAATGAGTCTTCTTCAAAATGAACATCTGTAACTGAAATGTGCAATTTGAAAAGACCCTACCCTAAACTTTTAACAGTCCCTCAGGATTGACTATCATACAGGAGAAAGAGAATTGGATTTGAAGCTCGGAGGCCTATGTTCCAGTGTCAGAAATTAAGAATTTTGCTGCATGGTTTTGGACAGATCATTCCTCATGTCTTGATCTCAGTTTCTCCATCTGGGAGATGTGGAGGTTGAATCTCTAAGGGGTCTTCTATTACTAACATTTTGTGATCCTGGCAGTCTAAATTAAGATTATGACATTTTGGATATAAAAATGTTAGGAGATTTCAAGGATTCCCACAGCAACTATATCACTCAGGTTATATATGTCTCAATTTAACAGCATCAAACTCTATCTAGAATATATTTTAAAATGTGTCACATGCATTGAGAGTGAGATTCACTTGACATTCTTCTTAGAATGAGAACTTTGGAATTCAGTGCATTTCAATTCTCATCGTTAACTTATTGCAAATTGGATTAGTTCATATTTATGGTAGAGAGAGAAAGCACTTTCTCCAGTGTGGCAAAGAAATAAAAATGTCAGTCATCTGTTGCAGAAGGAAGAGATTGCTTCATCTCTATGTTAACTTCAGGGCCTAGCTGCCACCTCATCTGGGAGCAGACAAATATGAAGACTGGGGGCTAGGACACTCTTGCTTTGGTGCATGCTGTCCCCCTGACCGAAGGTCCTTCTGGTCAGCTCCTGCTCATCCCGTCTTTGGAGCCTTCTCCTTCCCTCTTCTCTGCTCAATAGAAAGAGTCTCTCCATTCCCTACGTTTCTCTAGCACTTTGCATCTGTCACAGCTGATCGTAGTGTATGGTAATTATTACCTATGTGAATGTTGATTCTCCACAAATGGGTAAGGGGCACAGCACTAAATTGTTGAGCACCTGCAATATGCCAGGTGTATATACCATTTTATGTAGTCTACACCCAACCCTATGGCATAGGTATTGTTATCCTCTCTTTAATTGAGGAAACTGAGGTGGGAGAAGTTATTTAACTTGCTGAAGATCATATAGTTAGTAAGGAACTGAGTCTGGCTTTGAATAAGAATTTTTTTTTTTTCAAAGCCCTTGTGATTTCAATTGTTCATGCCCTTTTCTTGTCTTGTTCACCTCTGTAACGTGAGATTTTAGTATAGGCCCAACCTTTGGTATACAGTTGACCCTTGAACAATGTGGGGGATGGGGACATCAACCCTCTGGACAGTCAAAAACTCAAATATAACTTTTGATTCCCCCCAAATTTAACTACTAATAGCCTACTGTTGACCGGAAGCCTTACCAATAACGTAAACAGTCAATGAACACAGATTTTGTATATTATAGGTATACTGTATCCTTACAATAAAGTAAGCTAGGGAAAGATTAAGAAAATCATAAGGAAAGGAAAGTATATCCATAGTACTGTACTATATTTATTAATACTATAAATTTATGTCATCCGTTTACAAGATGAATCATCCATCTGAAATTGTGGGCAACTGCAGCTGCACACCTCAATCTATGGTACATATCAAGCAATTCAACTTTTTATTGTAATGTCGTGACTTTCTCTGCTTCTTGGGAGCACTTCCAGCATCACTGGTGGCACTTCATATGGGTCCCCTGGTGTTATTCAAGGTTTATGAAAAATACACAAGAACCTGAGAGATCACTTTTTCCTGCAATACACAATTTACTGGGGAGATGAACTGCTCACAGTGGAGATGACTAGCGTCACGTGGCATTTTCAGGGATACTCACAACATTTGAGCTCACTGCAATAACAGGAGGCGGCTACATAATTACTACAGCAGTACAGTGTGTACTATAGTTAATTTTATGCAGTTATGGTTTAATACTGCATCTTTACATGTGTTTACATTTCTCTCGACTACAAATGATGCCATGTATGGTCTGCGTTTGTGTAAGTTTTGATAAATTTTAACCATTTATAATAGATTTGTGTGTACTTTATGGTTGTAAATGATAAAATTGACTAGTAGCTATGTATATTTTATGCATTCATGACATACCTTTTTCTTAATTTTTTTATGTTTCTAAGCTATGCGGTTTGTCTGCATGTTTTTTTTAAATTGTCTCAGATTTCCAAAAAAGTTTCCAATATATAATATTTATTGAAAAAATTTGCATAATAGTGGACCTGCACAGTTCAAACCCATGGTGTTCAAGGGTCAACTGCACATAAATTAGGATTATTGAATGACAGCTCAATTCTGTTCCCTCAATCAGTAAAGAGTCACTGGGTGGAGCAAAGTGCTGGGGGAGCTACAAAGGAGAACGTAATTGGATGGAGATCGAGCTAGCCTTTCCTTGACTTGCGATGAGCTTCTGGACACATCTGCTTTGAAATAAATACCTCATTAGTCTTGTTGGTATCTCAGCTCAGCGGGAGAGGCCGTGATAGTCTCTTGACAGGGCCAGCTGGCATGATAGACTTGTTTAAACCGAATTGATTTCACATCTTTCTAACAACCCTGCTTTAAGGTCCTAGTGTTACAGGAGAGACAGAACTCAAAAACAACTGTCATATGTGAAAAGGGTTATAACAGAGACAGTACAAGAGTCGAAGGACAGGATGGAGGGAGGCATTCATTCTGTGTACAAGAATTAAGAAAAGATTCACAGAAAAGGTGGCATTTGAGCTGGGACTCAAAGGATAAGTAGTTTCATTTATTTTCCTGTTTGTTTTGTTTATTTTCTAAGCATAGAAAGTGAAGGGCATTCCTAGTGGGAAGTATGTAAAGGGAGGGAGGCACCACCACGAAGCCCCAAATAGTTTTCTGTGATGGAACATTGGACGCTTGGGCAAATGGCAAGAGGGGAGACAGAAAAGCTTGGTTGGGCCAGGTAGTCAGAGGGCCTTGAATGCCATGCTAAAGATTTGGATTTATTTTGTAGATATTCTAAAGAATTCCAACATCCACTGAGCTACAGCCTTAAAGTGTCATCTAACTTTCTGTCTCGTGGCCCCAAAGTCCTGACAATAAGCAGAGATAGAAACAGTAGAGTATGTTGGAAATTGGAAGTCAGAGGGTCTGGATTCTAGTCGGCTGTGATGTATGCTTATGGGCTTTCTGGGCTTCTGTTTTCTTCTAAGTATGGTGAAATTGTTAGACATGATTCCCCAGAGCTCTGTTATCCCACAAGTCTGAGGCTACCAGCTTCCCAGGGAACATCCTGCATAAGGTCCATCTCAGTTCCTGTGGCCAACAGACTCTCAGGGAGTTTGCCCACCATCCCACCTGCTGGTGTCATGGCTTGGTGTAATTCCTTCCATTTGAGTGTGGGTGGGGCCTGTGACTGACTTCTTACTGGTAGAATACAGCAGAGGTGACGGGATGGATGGGATGGATATCCCCATGTCCGTGTGATATAGGTACATTACATAAAAGTGTGGCACCTGTCTTTCTGAGTCTCTCTATTCCTTCCTCTGGTTTCGAAGCTGCCATGTGGGGGGCTGGCTATGTGGGGAGGCCCACACTGCAAGGAACTGCAGTATCTCTTGGAGCTGAGGGTGGCCTCTGACTGACAGCCAACAAGAAACAGAAGCTCTCAGACCTACAACTGCAAGGAATTAAATTCTGCCAACAACCTGAGTGAGCGTGGAATCAGATGCTTCCCCAGCCAAGCCTTGGATTAGATTTTGGCCCTGCGAAACGCCTTGACTGCAGTCTTGGGAGACCCTAGGAAAAGGACTCAGCTAAGCTGGGAACCTGTGAGATAATAAACACGTGTTGTTTTAAGCCTCTGAGTTTGTGGTGATTTACTATGCAGCAGTAGATACCATTCCCCACCCTAACACCTGGAGCTCCTGACCCGATCCCTGCTCTGGTTACCACTGCATGCTGCCTCTCTGTGAACAATCCCATACCAGTTTCTCTGTGTGTCTATATGTGAGTGGCTTTATCTGTCTGTATTTACACATAGATCATGCATACCTGTAACAGTCAATCTTATGTTTCAACTTGACTAGGCTAAGGGATGCCCTGTTAGCTGATTAAACCTTATTTCTGGATGTGTCTCTAAGGCTATTTCTAGAAGCATTTAGCATTTGAATTGGTAGACTGGGTGAAACATATGTCCCTCAACACCATCCAAAGTGTTGAGGGCCTAAAGGGAACAAAAAGGCAGTGGAAGGTTGATTTTGCTGTCTGCCTGACTGCTGGAGCTGGGACATTGATCTCCTGCCCTTGGCAATCCTGGTTTTCAGATCTTTAGACCTGGACTGAAATCTACATCATCAGCTCTCTGACTGTCAGGCCTTTGAACTACACTTCAGGCTCTCCTGGGTCTCCAACTAGCAGACAGCAGATTGTAGAACTTTCAGCCTCCACAATCATGTGAGCCAATATCTTACAATAAATATCTGTCCATCTATATATCTATCCAGCTATCTATATCCTATTGGTTCTGTTCCCTGGAGATCCCTAACTAATACAATTCACATTAAATCAAAGACCTTTAGTAACTACTTAATATTAATATGTGCCAGGCGCATGCAGAGATGGGTGAGCTCAGGGTCTCCGTGAGGTGCTCGCAGCCTGGGGAGGGAGAGAGTCCCGTGATGCTAGAGTGGAGGAGGTCCCACCGCAAGGGCGAGACAGCCAAGGAAGTGAGTATCTAGCACTGGATACACGAGTTTGCTCTCCCTGCATCATCTCATTTGATTCTTACAAACCTCTAAGGTGGATGATAGTTTTACAAAAGAGGCAACTGAGCCCCAGAAAGGTTAAGGGATGTGCCTTAGATCCACTTAGTGTAGATCAGGTCGAGGACTCTAATCCAGTTCTTCTGCCTTCAACTTGTTTGGATAGTTAAGAATTGACTATACATTGCCTGTGTGTTAATAGATTCTACTGGAACTTTTAGCATGCAAACTCACCTAGAGCTCTCTGGGAGGTGATGTGGGTGGAATTCTGATTCCAATGTCTACACACCAATGAGCTCTCGGCCATCACCGCAGAAGACAGAGGAGACCTAGGCCTGTCTTCATCCACTGTCAGATAGCACATTCAAGAAACAGAGGTTGTGCCAGGTGCAGTGGCTCATGCCTGTAATCCCAGCATTTTGGGAGGTCGAGGTGGGACAAACACTTGAGGCCAGGAGTTCAAGACCAGCCTGGGCAACATAATGAGACTCTCTCTCTACACACACACACACACACACACACACACACACACACACACACTGAATCACATTTTCTTTGAGGGTCTAAGCTTTGTCCTCTGTGAGATGTCATTTGATATGACAATGGGAACATAGAGCAGTGATACTTGAACTCAGGAACCAAAAGAATCATCTGAAAAGACCAGCTAAAATGCAGATTTCTAGGGTCCTACCTCCAGAGGTTCTGATCCAGTGGGGCCCAAGAAACATTTCAGGATATTCTGACACACGTAAATCATAGGCCACTTAGACGTTAATGATAAAATCACAGCCAGGCCAGGCTGAGATCCAACCTGCCTATGTTCCCAAGCATCCCCACTAGCATTTATAATTCCTTTCCCTGTGGGAGGGAAGGAGCCAGTGGTGCACTGGTAAATGTTTAATAACTGGGTCTCTGGGGGAAAACCCAAATAAAAAAAATAAAACCAAACAGTAGTCCCTGATTTGTAGCACTTACCAATATCTATGGTGTAAATACTCACACTGTGGCTGATGGCAGGCTACCAGTGGGGCATCAGTTAACACTGAGCTGGGAAGAGATGCACACCATCTACCCTCCCAAGTCAGTAAGTGCCAGCTCCAGCAATCACTGCAGGAAGCCCAGGTGGGAGAGGGGACTTCCCTCCCTGGGGTAGTTTCCCCACTCACAAAACGAGAATTCATGAAGGGCTTCTGATCTCTGATGGGATTATGCTTTACTCAAGACTAATTTTTAGGCCTCAGCCCAAGGTCTGTGGGGCTAGAGGAGGCTGCCTTGAGGTGGTCCAGGTATCAGGGCACTCAGGGACAAGGAGACAGAGCGGGCCCAGTTCTACATCCACCTCCTTCCTTGGCTAGGGTGGAAGAGTTCCCCACTGGGTGCACAGAGCAGGGGTTCTGGAGTCAGTCCTGCTTCAAACCTTGGTCCAAATGCTTACCAAGCATCTGGGAGCCCACGTTCCTCTCTGTAAACTGGGGACATAACTCTGTACCTACCCCATAAAGTCATTGTGAAAATTAAATGGGATAAAGTCTGGCACGTGGTCAGATTTCTGTAAATATTAGTATTAATCTTTTTCCTTGTCACCATTTCTTCCCCTGCCCATGATAGTTATTTCCCGAATTCTACCAGAGCCTAGTTAGACCAAGGGCCAAGTTCATTCATAGCAGAGTAGTAAGTCACCCCCATTGTGTAATTTAAGGGGAAGAGCCTTCAGATAAAACATTGTGTGTGTGTGTATACATACATTATATAGATAATATATATTACATAATATATACATATATATAATTGTAAGTTCTGTGTGCATGCATATTTCTCCAGTAGTCTATCATGGAGTCTGAACTTCCGCCATTTAAATCTTTGTCAATGATTTAAATTGACAAAGAGCCCACCAGGGATGCACCTGCAGTCAAACGAAACTGGGATTATTACACACTGCACAAAACACGTGACACACCTTGGGAAACCATGGGGCAGCTCATAAAGAGGGTATTAGGAGAGGTTTGCTCTGGGCTAGGTGCTACCAGAGAGCAGGGACAATTCAGTGATTAGATTGTTTTTATTTGAGAGGGGAGAATGGAGTAGGGCTAAAGCTGTAATTGGTAAAGAAATCACCCCAATCGTGTTGCCCAGGAGAGGGGGCTGTTTGCTCATTTTAATGATTTTGCACAGTGTTCAGACTTTTGTCTGTATTCAGACGTGGTGTGGAGGTGTCTTTTTTGCCTCACTGTATCATGATTACAGTGGCCTTGTCTGGTGTTGGTGTTCTGTGAACTTGCTTATGTTCGGCAAGGGACCCCATGGCCTCGCTGTGAGCGCCAGGCCAGCAGACCGCTGATGGGGGCTGCTGGTTTCTTTCTCATCTTATTCATTCGCAAAACATTTACTGCCAGCTTCTAGGCACAGTCACACGTATTATCTCATTTAACCCTCCCTGAGCTCTGTGAGGGATCATTATCTCCATTTCATAGATGAGGAAAGTGACTCTGAGAGATGAGTGACTTTCCAAATTGACCGAGTTGGGAAAAAATAAGGAAGTCTCTAGGGACTTGAATCCAGAACCATCCAGCTCCAAGTCCAGGGCTCCCTCTATTAAGTTACTCTACAAGAAAAGGAGTCCCTAAAGAGGCCAAGGAACACCCTCCACCCTCTTTTGCTCTCTGGAAGAGATTGCTATTCCTGGTGGGACTAGCATGCCCTGCCCAAGGCCTTGCCCACTGAGAGTGAGTGTGGACCCGCCGGCTGGCACACTGGTTAGACATGTGACTGGCTTTCCACTGGCGCAGTGGTTTGGCAGGGTTGAGAAGGCGGTCACCCGGGCTCTAAGTCCCAGACCTAGAGTAACTCCCCATGTGACCTGGAACAAGTCATTTCCAACTTCGGGCCTCAGTTTCTTCTCCTAATGATCTAAGAGCTCCTGAAGTTATTGTGAATGAATATTTTGAATGAACGAGTGAAATGCATGAATGAAAGGGAGTCTAACCAAAAATGGATTTTCCATAGTTGCTATTTTGCTGTAGTTTTCTGTCTTTCTCCACTTTCTGGGGTGTTGGTTCTGTGCTTTTCCTCTCCTCCCCTTGGCTCCTACCTGAGCTGCTCCCTAAGCCCTCCCTCCACTGTGTCTAGGGGCCTGGACCCTCCTGGCCCAGTGGCCCAGGAGTAGCTGCTAACACAGCTGCATCTCTGGCAGCTCTGGGTCCAGCAACCAGCTGCTTCTGCCTCAGTCTGATGGCCACCTCCACCCACGTGCTCAAAAACTGCCTCCAGAGGCTTCATTTCAGCTACCTAATTGCTGAGCCAGGAGCCCTTCAGTCAGGCCCTTACAGAGACTGGGCTTGCCTTATAAATGACCCAGTCCAATCCCCTCAGGCCCAGAGAGGGCACACAATGTACCCATAGTCACACAGCAACTTAGCATGGGTCACAAACAGAACCCTGATTGGCATCCTGATTGCTGGTTACACCTCCCTTATCTTCTGGGAAAGGTCTGTTTTTATTTGGAGCCTACAAATTGTAGTACATTCAGGACATTGATCCCAGACATGTTTGTTGACCAGTCTCCTGTGCTGGGTTCTGGAGGCAGGAAGAATAAAACACTGTCTGTGCCTTTAGGGAATTCTAGTCAGATGGGGGAGATAAATAAATAGATAGTGACATTGTAATTACTCTCATAGCAAAGTAGACAAAATGCTATAGGAGGACAGGAAAGGAGCAAGGAACTGCCAGGGATGGGAAAAGGCTGTGATATTTGAGTTGGGTCTTGAAGTATGGGTAGGAGTTTACCAAGCAGAGAGGGACTGGATGTGGGTAAGAAGGGTACCGCAGTCAGGCATAATTACATAGCTGCAGAAAGGTACGGAGCCATCGTAGAGCTCGGCAGAAGTCTCCACGTGCAGCACTGATTCAGGGAAAGAGGACTGTTGTGGGATAAGAAGGACCTAGGTTTTGGCTTCAGTTCTGTCACAGAGTCACTGAAAGCCTTCAAGCAAATTGCTTAGTCTCACTGTCTCGATTGCCTCCTCATCTCTCGAGGAGGATGCTGATGAGGCCTTAGAGCTCTAGAGCTCTATCCCGTACGGTAGCCACAGGGGGCTGTTTAAATCTAAATTCATTAAAAGTAAATACATTTAAAATTCAGTTCCTCAGTTGCACTTGCCACATTTCAAGTGCTCAAAAGCTACTAGTGACTAGTGGCCACCATACTGGACAGCACAGATACTGAACACGTCCGTCGTCCCAGAAAGTTCTGTTGGACAGTGCTGCTCTAGAGGCCTGCAACTCTGAGAGGGGAAGGGATCTGTCCCGTCACACAGCAAGGTCTCCAGCCTCCCCCGCTGCCTGTTTAGGAGGACAGCCCAGAGGACAAGATGGAGAGGATGCACTATTCCACTGCCCAGCCTCAATTCCTGTCTACAATGACCCAAATGAGAGGGCAAGGGTTCCTTGTCCCTTTGTCAATGCACACTATTCTCTGATTAAGCCATGGGAAAACCCACCACAGCACCTGGCCTATAATAGGAGCCTTTGTAAGTATTTTCAACTAGTCCAATCCCATTTTACAAATGAGGAAACAGAGTGGCCTGGTTTAGGACCCAGGTGTCAGAGATTTCCAAGCTATCTCTTTATGATGGAATTTAGAATACAATAATGGTCTTTGGTGCTTATTTTGTCTCAAGAATTTCAGGTTTTATCCAGAGGATCCTATGAGGAACCTGTGCATCAGTCATATGACCTCTAGTATCGCCTTATCTGTGACTACATGTATGACTGTGTCCTGGATTTTGGAGGAATTAACCAATGGCCAACAAAGTTTGTAATGCACAGACTTTCATGTGATCTGGCTCAATGGTTTAACAGGAAGAATTAGGTAGCAGGTAGAATCAATATTTGAAAAAAATGAACACAAATGTATTACCTACTGTATACCAAGCAGAGTTTTAAGAGGCTCTAATAGATAACAACCCTATGAGGCAGGGTGGTGAGTACTCTCATTATCCTCATTTTACAGACAAGGAAATGGAGGCTGAGATGAGTAACTTGTCCAAGATCTCAGGGCCACTAAGTGGGGAAGCTGGGACTCACCCACGCAGTGGCCTCACAGCCCACAATCTTAACCCCTGTCCAGAACCCTCTCCTCAACTTTGCAACTGTGGAACATCTGCACCTGAGGGAGCCTTTGAGACCGTCTAGTCCAGTCCCTTTCTTTTACTCACAGGATGACTGAGGGCCACAGAGGGGTATTAATCCACCCAAGGTTACTCAGCAAGTCTTTTAAGACAGACCTTGAACCTGAGTGTGCGTCTCCTGACTCCTGTTCAGTGTTTTTTTTGCCTCATGACTTCAAAGGAGTCTAAGAAATCGAATGACGCCCTGAGCATCTTCTGGGTACCCAGCTGTGCTGGATGTTTTCATGGAAAAAACCTTCGGCTTGCAGAGAGAGACCCTGGAATCCAGCCTTACCTTGCTTTCTTACCCCGTGACCTTAAGGGAATAGCTTTCTATGTCTTGCCTCAGTCTCTCCAGGTAAGGAATAAGGATATAATTGCATTAAAGTTTAAGTCAGAATGCCTGGCACAAAATAGTTGCTCAAGAAAAAGGAGTGGATGCTGAAGACACAGGTTCTGCCCTCTACAATGTGGATGTGGAGGTAAGACTGACATGCAGGAGAGGGGTGGGGGGAAGCAGAGAGCAAGCTTTGTTGGGAGGTCAGTGAATAGCTGTTAGCTCCATCTGGCCAAGGGGTCTTTAACCTTGAGCTAATTTAGGATCAAGAAATCATCCAGGGAAAGGTTGACCTGCAGGAACCCATGTGGGACACTAGGTGGCGCTGGTGGCACACCTGGGAACTGGGAGAGCCCAGAAACCAGCCTGAGAAATCCTGTGACCTGCCGCAGTGTCACTCTTGCTGCTTCTAAGACATGAGCCCACAGAGGGAGGGACCCTGTGGGACTGAGGGTCAGGATGCTGTGCTCCAGGAAAGAAGGATAACAGGAATTTCACACTCCTTACCTCATTTATTCTTCACAGCCCCCCTTTTAGGTACTATCACAGTTTTACACACCAGGCACTGTGACTCAGACAGGTTAATTTCCCCAAGGGACACTACTGACAAGTGGATCCAGACCTACTGATTCCAAATCCCGTGCTCCTTCCAGGAAAACATGCTCCTCCCAGCCACTGGACTCAGTCTATCCGCAGAGGCGAGACACGGTGTAAGGGAGGTAATACCCAATAGAACACGGGATCAAAACTGCCCCCTCTGGCCGGGCGCGGTGGCTCACGCCTGTAATCCTAGCACTCTGGGAGGCCGAGGCGGGAGGATCGCTCCAGGTCAGGAGTTCGAGACCAGCCTGAGCAAGAGCGAGACCTGTCTCTACTAAAAATAGAAAGAAATTATCTGGCCAACTAAAAATATATACAGAAAAAATTAGCCGGGCATGGTGGCACGTGCCTGTAGTCCCAGCTACTCGGGAGGCTGAGGCAGGAGGATCACTTAAGCCTAGGAGTTTGAGGTTGCTGTGAGCTAGGCTGACGCCACGACACTCACTCTAGCCCGGGCAACAGAGCGAGACTCTGTCTCAAAAAAACAAAAACAAAAACAAAAACAAACAAACAAAAAAAACCTGCCCCCTCCCCTGTGGCCTCCCTAGGCCAGTCCCCCATCCCTTGTCCACATGGTCTACGGCAATAATCTTCCCGGCTTCCATTCTTGCACCCCCAGGCTCTGCTCTCTACAAACGGCGATGCTGCTAGGAGGAAACCAGATCACACTACTCCCCAGTCCAGACCCTCCCACGGCTTCCTATTCCAGTTAGAACAACGTCGGGATTTCTCACCACACCTCCAAGCACTGGTGCGCTGGTCCCTGCGTAACCACCAGTTTTCAGAGGTAGGCAGCCCCGATTTGTAGCGTTTGCCAATTGTGGCTCGCGTTCTCCCTCCATGGCAGATTCAAGCTTCGGGTGTGACATCACCGGGCTGAGAGGTGGGCAGAGACACAGATCATCAGGCTCGAGGGAGCCAGTCTGAGTTGGCGCCAAGGCATTGCCGCACCGAGGCCCGACACATGGGATCGTGCGCGGACGACTTCTCCATGCAAACTGCTCACCCCTCCGCCTGCTCACCCCGCCGCATCACAGCCCTTCTCGCTGTTCCTCGAACATAACAAGCACATGTCCACCTCAGGGCCTTGGCACTTGCTGTTCTCCCTGTTTGGGACGCTCTTTCCCCAGAGATGTGTATAACCTGCTGCATCCCCTTGATTCCAGTCCCTGCTCAAATGTTACAGAGAGGCCCCCAACCCCCGAACAACTCACCTAAGGTATCTGTCCCCACCCTCCGTCACTTTTATATCTCACTCTGCTCTCTCTTCTCTAAGGCCCCAATCCCTATCTGATAATAAGTGATAGATTTATTTAAATTTATTTGTTTAGGTCACCACTGTATTGACACCCCTAGAACAGACCTGGCCCAAAGAAAGCACTAAGTAAATATTTGCTGGCTTAATAAATGAAAAATTGCCTTTCTTCTTCATGTAATATCTTTTTGCTGCAGTAGCTTTTTGTTTTCTCTTTATTCTTGATGTGTTGTGGTTTTGTTACATACACTGTGTCTAGGTGTGGATTTACTTTTATTTGTTCTGTTCAGCACTGAGTATGCATTTTGAATCTGAGCCATCACGTCTGTCTTTAACTCTGGAAAATTCTCAGTTCTTATTCCTGTAATCTTGCTTCCTCTTCATTCCCCCTGTCCTCCTGGAACTCCTACATCTCAGTCTGTCGGTCTATATCCATGTCTCCTAACTGCTGGGCATTCTGTGGAGTGCCATTTGTCCCCTCGTATCTATTACTTTTTTCCTTTGTAATAGAATGTCTAATGTTTAGGTAGCCACGTGGCTGCTTGGGTAAAGACAATGCTTCTAAGTCTTCGTTTTTGCTGCATATGGGCAAATAATGGAGCTCTGGACAATGAGCCTAAGCGTGAGTCTTGTGAAACTTTATTGTAATGTCTTTAAAGCAAGAAAGTGTGATATTCTTTGACCTGTCTTTCTTCCTGCTATCTGAAAAATACATGAGAGGGCTGGAGTTGGTGCAGCCATCCTGGACCACAGGATAGAAGCCAGAGAGAAGGAGCCTGGATTTTGATGACTTTGTGAGATCTTCCTCTTACCCCCAACCTTGCTAATGCTGGGCCACTCCATGAGAGAGAACTGGGCTTGTATTTTGTTTAAGCCATGATTATTTTCCTATCTGTCTTAGTTTAGGCTTCCCCAAAACAGACCTTGAGACAAGGATTTGGATGCAAGTAGTTTCTCTGGGACTTGATTCCAGGAAGCACAGTGAAGAAGGGGAGAGGAGAGACAAGGAAGGGGTCAAAGCCAGTAAAGGATTTGATCTTGAGCAGGTTGCTGTTAGGAGCAAACAGAGGCTCAGCCTTGCTGTGGGGCCCACTGGAGATGCATGAAACAGGCAGTGGAGTTGTCCTATCAAGGGGAAAGGAAGCTGGAGCATTCACCGTGAACTAATATCCCCTACTGGTTGAGGGTCCCTCAGTAGTCTGTCTGTCCTGGTGCAAACTGACCACACTTCTGTGGCCAGAAATGCCCTTAGGCATTGATGCAGGAAGCTGTCATCCTGTACAGAACTGTCTTCAGGTGAGTGCAGGGGTCAGCCAAGGGAATGTGGGCTGGCCACCGACAGTGTCTGCAACCTGTCTGTTGCATGAGGACCTCCTTTAACTCCTACATTGCTCGTTCCCATGATTTATCTCTTGTTGCAAACTATGTGACATCCCCAGTTCTCTCTTCCAAATAACGGGTCCTATCTCTTTCCATGTCCAATCTAGATTTATTCTGTCTCCTCGGTTTATTTCAATAACCGTATCTCCCATTCCCAGTGTTTCTAAATGGCTTTGCTTAGTTTCTGCCTGGTTTTAATTTATAATTTATTATTCTTTTTTTAATGGATGGATGTCATTCCTGACCACTTGAAAAGCCTTACACGCATTTGTTTTGAAGTTGCTTTCAGATAATTCTACTATTTTACTTCTGTCTGTAATGGATTCGTTTTCCCAATTATTGATTTTGTTGGCTGTCGACATCAGCATTCATTTTCCTCATGTGTTTTGGAATTTTAGTTTTAGGCTTTTCTTAAGTGGGATTAATTTTTCTGTTCATACCCACCCTGCTTAGTGGTTTGATGGTTTCTCCCCACACTCCTGGGACCCCGTCCAGAGCCAGGTTTTATGCTGATGACTCAAGGGCTCATCCTGTGATGACAGTGGGGATCTCACATGTCCCGTCGCTGAACCACCAGGAGGCTTGGCCCCAGCCTCACAAGGGGCTCATTTAGCCCCTTATGCCTGGAGGGTGTCAAACTCCTGGCTGCTCTCCCTGCTTCTGGAGCCAGACTCCTGGCTGCAACGTTATGTTAGCCTTGCGTTTCTGTTGAATTTCTGATCCATAGAGACATTTGTCCTGATTTTGAGCATGGCTATTCCTGTTTTGAATTTATCTTCTAATATTGTTGCTATGAGTTTAGCGCATGAGGGAGGGATGGAAAACATGAGTTTGTAGCACCATCTTGACCAAAAGTTTCTGGAGACTTTGAACCTCCCCAGGGGAATGGCTCTCTGATGTGGATAGGATTGTTTCCAGCAGCCAGGCTTGCGGATACAGGAAAGAAAGGAATCTGTCCTTCTGGATGCTTCTGTTTTATTCCCCAAGGAGATACAGGCCCAGGAGGACCCACGGAGCCCCCTGTATAAAGTGAATTTGGCCCTCCTGGCCTCCCGGCCCTCTGGTTCATCATGCCCTGATTGTCCCAAGTCGTTCCATCACAGGGCCTCCTGCCAGCTCTCCACCTCAGAGGTCCTCACTGACGTGGGCTTTAGGTGTCCACGGCCATATTTGCATTTCAACAAGGGGCTCATAAAGCTGTTTTCATCTTTAAAATGTACAGCCGTGGAATTCAAATGACGGAGTGACAGGCTGTGCGTGGGGTTGATCGTCTGGGTCAGAGACATCACACCTGGCTGGCAAGGAGAGCTTTCTGACGACAGGAGCTGTCCAACAAGGAGTGGGCTGCTGTCACCGAGGAACTCAAGCGGCTGACGGCTGACCTTCCACTGGGCACTGGGCAGGGCCCTGGATGGAGGAAGTCGTACAGCAGGAGGGAGAAGCAGAGGAAGCGTTTTGTACACTGAAAAGTGTCACTGAAATGCTAAATGTCCTAAGAGGCTACATTGCTACTGTGACAGCCAGCCTCACGCTCCCCACTGCTGTGTTTCCAAAAGCATAGCCTGCGCTGCCACTTGCAGGCCCTGAGAACGTGCAGCACATCATTCCCTTTGTTTGGGTCTCATCTGTGAACGAACCACTCAAAACTAGTGGCTCTCAGACTCTCTGCAGAGTCTCAGGCAAGGCAGGCCCCGCTCCCTGCTCCCAAGAACCCAGCCTCTTCAGCCACCCCACACAGGTCCACCCACCTGTTCCAAACAGGTGACCCCACCTGCCAGCATCACTGCCCTTCCAGACCTGAGTTATCTCTAGTGTTTTGCGGTACCATAGCAGAAAGATTTGTCTTCATCTTTTGTCATTTAAAAATACTAATGGAATTACTGTTTGGGTCTCTTTCTGTTTTAAAGCCATCCCATTTTTCTACCAATGCTACCACATTTGTAATGGCCTTAAAAATTACTCTTAAAGATTAATAAGTCTAGAAAGGCCTTCTCGGGGAAAATGGGTATTTTTTCTCCAACTGTGATGGGGCTCAAAAACTTTTATAGCATGCTTGGTAGCACACATGGGATTCTCCTAATGGCCCTTTCAGCCCCAGCCTCACTTCCTGGCTCCAGCAGGTGAAGGCAGGGTCCTCCCAGGCCAGTGATTTGTCATGGCTAGTGGCTGCCTTAAGGAAGGAAGGGACTTCATATCAATTGTGTGTTTCACGAGTGCTGTCTCCTTTAATCTGTATGGCAACCCATTATACAGATGAGGAATCTGGGTCCAGAGAGGTGAAGTGACCTGCCCAAGGTCACACAGCCAAGAAGAGGCAGAGTACACTTCTCTCTCAGCTACACTGTCTCCAAACCCTCCAGTTGCTTTTTGTTCAGCCTCTACTCATCCTCAGGGTGGACTTTAGTTCAGGTAAGAATTCTATGTGGATTACAACCCTTCTGTCATGAGTATTTTAGAAGCTTTCATCTGTGTTGCACTTAACATTTTAGGGTAACTTTTCTTTTCTTTTTCTGTTGTTTTTTTTTTTTTTTTTTTTTGACACAGGGTCTTACTCTGTTGCCCAGGCTAGAGTGCAGCCGCATCATCGTAGTACCTGATCTATTTTTTGGTAACTTTTTAGTTTAAAATAATTATAGATTCACAGGAAGTTGTAACAAGAGTAGACAGAGAGGTCTCATGAGACTTCGCTCAGTTTCCCCCAGTGGTACCATATTTAAATCAGGAAACTAACATTGGCACAATGTGAGTGTGTAGGTCTGTGTCATTTTATCACATGGGTGGATTCATGTAACCTCCCGGCGGTCACGATGCAGAACTGTCCCATCACCACAAAGACCCCACCCAGGCTGCCCCTTACAGGCATGGCCATGCCTTCCCCCACCATCCCTAACCTCGACACTCTCTGACCTGCCCCCCATTTCTACAATTCTGTCATTTCTAGAGTGTCGTATAAATGGAATCCTACTCTAGGTAACCTTTGGAGACTGACTTTTTCACTCCACATGAAGCTCTTAAGATTCATTCAAGTTGTCACATGTATCAATAGTTTATTCCTTTTTATTGTTAAGTAGTATTCCATGGGGGATCAGTTTTTTAAAAACTTGGAAACATAGAAAAATTTAGAAAAAAGACTCCAAGGCCCCAGATTGGAGGGGAGAGGACTCCTGGTTTCCTTCTTGCCCAGGCCAGCAGTGGCCTAGGCCCTGGGACTTGCTGGCTGGCCCTCTGGAGGCCCGAGTGCAGAGATGGAGGATGCAGGGAGAAGACAAAGGCATTTGCCCCAAACCCCACCACTCCCAACCCTCTCCTCGGTGGGGCTCCATCTGGCTGCTGCTGACTCTCTTTTTGCATCTGTCTCTTTCCTTTTTTCCTCTCTCTTTCTCCTCACCCTGCGTGTCTCCATCTGTCTCTCTGAGTCAGTCTCTCTCCTTTTCTCAAACCACAAAACATGGCTAAATGCAATTTCCATTGAGTGCAAAATCTTGTGTCTGTGCTTCATTATTCTGTCTGGATTGGTACATGTTTTCAATTGCATAATTCCCCTCCTTCCTCATTTTCTCCCCAAGACTTTCTCCCACATAATATGAACATTTGGGGGCCAGCTTTCAACAGTTCTGCTTTTGAATGCTGTGAAAAGTAGAGCGAGTGCCTTTTTCAGTCCTGCACCACCAGGGAAGCTTGGTTGGCAAATTCCCCAGGGTTCCTGCTGAGCTTTGTCCCTTAGACCAGACCTGGGGAGGGGGCACCTCTTCACCAGCACTCCCAAAGCCAGGGCTTTGCTGTAGCACCTGCTTTGGAAGAGTTCAAGAGCATTCTTACAGCCGGCTCAAGATCTTCCACCCCATGGGTGACCATGGCATCAGGTCCAAACTCGCTTCTCCAGCTGTTCACACCCTTAAAAACCTGGACTGACCCTATTCATTTGTTTATTCCTTCATTCATATACGACTGGGCAGTATACCTTCTTGCCTAACAGTGATTGCAATTTTGAAATAGGGTTAATAGAAAATCATTTAAAGATCCAACAAGTAGAGAATGGCTAAATATATCATGAGGTGTTCTATAGGACCAGACATGACAAAGTCATTAAAAACCATGGTTTGGGGAATTTTCAGAATGGGGAAAATACTCATGATATACAGTACTGTTAGAACCCTAATCATGCAAAAATACACAGGCATGGAAAAATAGCTTAGGCACAAAAGGCACCAAAGTGTTAACAGTTCTTATTTCTGGATTGTGGGATTATGGATGACTTTTAAATTTTTTCTTAATGTTTGCAATAAGCAAGTTTTATCTCTATAATCAGACACAAACATGCATTATTAAAACTAAATGAATTCTGCTGGATGAAACATGGTGTCTACAGTTCTCCACACAAATAGAGTTACAGGGACCCAGCGCCTCCTCTCCCCCTGGAACTCCATGAGAAGGCATACCACTGTCCAGGCTCTTGTCCTTGAGCTCAGGCCTCCGCCACTGTGCCAGGGGAAAGGGGTGGGCCAGAAAGCCATCTCAGCATTGCAACTGAGTGGCTGCCCTGTCCCTCCCCGAGAGTTTTCAAATGGAATTTGCAGAATGGACAGGTTCTGCTTAACGTCCCCACAACTCTGCACTGGATTTCTGAAGCCAGGGACTGCCTCATGCCCTGATGCAGTGTCCTTGGTCCTCCTCATAAGCCTTGAAGTAGATCAGAGGATCCCTGTGCCCCCTGCATGCCCAGCACACACCTTGCACACGGAGCTAGCACAGATACTGGCCATCCAGACTGAGGGCGTGGAACCCAGGGCTCCCTGGTTCCAGCCCAATGTACTAGAAAGAGCACAAGCTCTAGAAACTTCAGCTCTGTCATCAACTCCTGCCTGAGAGAAGAGGCTCAACAATCCCATTCACCATGTGGAAAGTTACATATAGCGTAGGTGACACTTTTTTTTTAACAAAGGGACATTTGAGCCAGTTCAGGGTGCAAGTGACAGCTTCTAGTTTGGCTGCCTCAGTCATGGTTTAGGGACAGGCCCTGGAGCCAGTGTGGCTTCGTTTGAATTCCAGCTGTACCACCTCGGGCAAGTTCTTCCCTTCTCTGTGCCTCAGTTTCCACATCTGAAAAATGAGGATAATAATATTACCTACTTCATAAGATCGTTGTGAGGATTAAACAAGTTGATTCATGTAAAGTCTTGAGAACGGTGCCTGACTTGGGGTAGCCCACAGTGGACGTTAGTATTATTCTTATTATTCCGAGGTGCATTGATGGGGATGAGAAGACAGGATATTTGACACTAGGGTTCTCCCAGAAAAACCCAGAAGTCAGTCTCTGTGATAAATGCCAAATGAAGATCACCAATTACAAGACTTGCCTCAAATCCCTTCCAAAGTCAGGCGACCTGTAAAGAAATGCAGGCCATGGTGTGGGGGGGCCTGGGGAGGGGAGAGAGCTGGGGTGTTGCTCAGAAAGGGGGACCCTGTGCTTGACCTTGAAGAAGGGCAGGAGGTGAATAAACGAGCTCGGTCAGAAAGGACAGGAGCAGCCCCGGGAGCAGAGTGGGGTGCAGCGGGCTTCCTCAGAAATTGTGGGATACCAGCTGGAGCAGGGGGTCCACTGGCGGGGCTGGGACAAGGGATGTTTTTGAATCCACATCTGTGATTCCTGCCCTTTTCTGTCTGCTGTCATCTCACAACCACGCTGCAGGGTAGGCTCACTTACAAATGAGGAAAGGAAGACTCAGGTTAGGAGGCAGCTTGCTGCAGACTCTGCACCTAAGAGGGATGGGGGCTGAGGTTTGAATCCAGGGCCATGAAGCTTCTGCTCCAGGGGTGGGGACGGGGAGGGCTGAAGCCTCAGAGGGGACACCTGGCTGCAGGGAAGAGGGAGAGCTTGAGGGAAACCCTGCCCCAGGTGTGGGAGAGACCCAGCACCGCTGGGCAGCCACGTGGGGAAAGAGCAGAAAGTAGGTCAGTCACGCAGGAGACGGAGCGTGAAATTAATGAGCGCACAGGAGCTGGAGTAGTCACCTTCCAGAAAGGCAGAGGGGGAGGAACACAGTCCCTTTGGGAGAAGTGGTGGGGGCTGGGGAGGGGCTGGAGCAGGTGGGGGAAGCAGGGTTGTGTTATTGGTGTTTTCTCTCCTGTCCCCGGTGCTGGGGTAACATTGGTGGGGCAGGATGGGGAGCTGATGGGAGGGCATAAGGGGGACAGACTGGCAGGCGGGGCCCCCAGATGGAAGTTCTATGAGGGCAGGGATCTTGTTTGTTTTCTTAACGCTGACTGTTCTTGCCGCTTAGGCCCATGCCTGGCAGGGAATGGGCATATTTGAATGAATACATGATTAGGGACAGCTCTGCTATGGATGTCGTTGTGTGACCTGGGGGAGTGAGGCCTACGTTCCTTGTTTGCATCGAGGGGGACATTAGCTGAATTCAGTAGCGTTTGCTGAGTACCTGCCACATGCTAGCCTGAGCTGGGTGCTGGGGACACAGGGATGCATAGGTAGAGCCCCTCCCCTTACAAAGCTCGCCTTCAAATGGAAAGAGAGGTTTGCAAATGACAGTATCATGTGTTAAGCACAGAAGTGGCTAGCTAGTGGGGACTCAGAGAAGGGACGGTTCTGTTGGGGTGTGCTCAGGGTAACACTGCTTTTTTTTTTTTTTGAGACAGAGTCTCTCTCTGTTGCCCAGGCTAGAGTGCCATGGCGTCAGCCTAGCTCACAGCAACCTCAAACTCCTGGGCTCAAGCAATCCTTCTGCCTCAACCTCCCAAGTAGCTGGGACTATAGGCATGCGCCACCATGCCTGGTTAATTTTTATATATATACATATATATATTTTTAGCTGTCCAAATCATTTCTTTCTATTTTTAGTAGAGATGGAGTCTCACTCTTGCTCAGGCTGGTCTCGAACTCCTGACCTCAAGCGATCTTCTCGCATCAGCCTCCCAGAGTGCTAGGATTACAGGCATGAGCCACCGCGACCGGCCTGGTAACACTGACTAAACAGGAGGTTTGAAGGTTGAGGATAGGGCTACCTGATGATTTTCCTGGGTCCTAGGTCTTTTTGCTTTTGCCTTTGTGGGACATTTCCTATACACACATGCAGACACACACACATACCTAAAAAGGACTTTTACAACCTCATTGGTATAAAAACAAATATGTTACTATTACATATTAAAACATTTTCTTTTACCTAAAATTTCATTTTTTTCCTTCTGATTTTAAAAGAAATTAAAATATTTTCATGGGCCCCTAAAGGTATTGTTGGCCCAAGGCACTAGCCCACCCTGCCTAATGGATAAGTTGGTCCAGGTTGAGAAGGAATTTGCTTGGCCAACAAGACAGGGAAAGGCATTCCCAGGTAGCGAAAACAGCATATGCAAAGACACAGGTTTGAGGTGCCAGAAAGTTCTAGGAAGAGCAAGGTGGGACAACAGGTATTTGAGGAGTCTGGCAGGAGATGGAGCAGGAATGCCAGATGGAAGCAGATGGCCTTGAATGCCCTGTATGTGCATCCTAGTATTTAGCTAAGGGCTTTAAACCACACCAGAGGTTCTGGAATAGGGTCCAGAGGTTGCTGGTGAGAAGGGAAGATTCCTGGACCTCAAGTCCAGAAACTCTGCCAGGAATGATGACAGGTACTTACGAAAGTCTCTCCCAGCTCTAGGGACGCCCCTACACTGGCTAGGACATGGCTGGGGGCGGGTGGGGTGTGTGAGACGTGGGAAGCCTGGCTGGCTTCCTTTTTCTGTCCACAGTGCAAACTGGAGCTCCTTTGGGCTGGAGGGGCCTTCTCAGCGCTGCTTCTCAGAAGAGCTCCTTTTGAGAACCGGATAGAGGGAGGCAGGGCGGTTTGGTGAGAGGCTGTGGGCTTTGGTAAGGGTAGGTCTTACCCAAGGTGCTACCTACAATGCTCCCCCTTCCTAAGCCTCAGTTCCTCTGCTGCCATAGCTCCTCCCCAAAGGGCTGTTAAATGGCATTGTCCAAACGCTAGGACACAACACAGACACAGTGGGGGCTCCATCAGAGGCAGCAGTGAAGGTGATTTGTTCCAGCAGCATTTACCAAAAGCCTGCCGGGTGCCAGACACTACAGCAAGCACCGGGATGTGCTGGCAAACATTGCACACGCATCCCTGCTCTCAAGGAGCTGCTTCTTTTACTCCGAACATCTACTTGGATCATCACATCGGGGTGGCCTGTGGCTGACTCAGCCGGATCCTGCTCCTGGGGTACCTCAGTTGGCCTTAGCTTAACAGGGGCCACGGGAAGCAGGGATTCTCCAAGAAGCTGTCCTCTCCAGCCAGGCCCTTGAAACGCAGGATTCTCCATCTGGGACCAGCCAACTCATCACTGTCAATAGTAAGATTTTTTTTTTTCTTGCTGGTTCAGCACTTTGTACATATTCACAAAAGCCCCATGGGTACAGGGATTGTGGCCCCGGTTTATAGGTGAGAAAGGAAAGTGGCGGGACCTCCAAGAGCACACAGACAGTGAGTGCGCAGACAGCTAAGACTCGATCTCGTGTTGGTCTGATTCCAAAGCCCAGAATGCCTCTGAGAACAGAGCTGGGGACTGTGAACCTAAGGGACATGCGGTGCCACAGACAGTGCTACCTTCTGGGGACGCCTTCTGACCTCCAACCCCAGGTCCGTCAGCCCTGCCAACGAGGAGTGCGAGGCCCGCAAGGTAAAGCCAGGGGGCTTAAATCATAGACTCGCAGGGTCACGACAGACCAGGTTTTCTGACCTGGTCCACAGCCATCAGCAGAGACTTATAGGAGTCTTTACAGGCACCACGGAGGGCCCTGGGTGTGCAGAAAAGACTTTGACACTTCCCACCCCTCCAGGGGCTCACAGTCTAGAGTAAGGTTCCTTTACCTGGGCACTAGTGACATTTTGGGCTGCATAATTCTTGGGGGGTGCTGTGCATTGTGGAATATGTAGCAGCATCTCTGGCCTCTACCCACTAGATGCCAGTAACATCCCCCAATTGTAACAAAGATGTCTTCAGACGTTGCCAAGTGGCCCCTGAAGGTCAGATTCCTCCTGGTTGAGGATCACTGGCTTAGGGAGAGGGGGAGGCAAACACCAAAGCTGTGCTGAGTGCCCTGCTGGGAGCAGGCTCAGGGGGAGGACTGGGCAAGAGAGGAGAGACTCTGGGAAACAGGGCCCATTCCCGACGGACTGGGATTCAATCTCAGCATCCCTGTGCCTTGCCCTGTGCCTGAGTCCCCCCGACAGAAGCACCTGCTGCTCTGGGAAGCTAACACCACTTTGAGCAGTCTGGCTTTCTCTGCCCTGGATTGGTCTCCTGGCCTTGCTATGACAAGAGCTGGTGCCCAGTAAGCCTTCATGCATGTTTAAGAAAGGCTCTGCTTGTCCTCTGGGATAGTCCTCTGAAAGCTAACTGGGTGGCCACTTAAGTACTATGCTTATGCAAAGAACAATACTTCAACCAAGTGCTTCAGCATAAGTACTTCCAGGTCCCCCACTCTGCAGAAGCCGCAGTGTGGGAAGGAGGAGGCTCTACAGCTTCTGAGCCCAGAGACTGGGCTCTCCTGGCTCTACCCTACACCCTTCAATCTGCAGAGCCTCTACTTTCTTATCTGTGAAGTGGGCACGGCTGTCCCTTCCCTGTCTCCTCACAGGGTCTGGGGGTAACGTTTTTTCTTTTTTAGTAGAAACAGGGTCTTGCTGTTGCTCAGGCTGGTGCCCAACTCCTGAGCTCAAGTGATCCTCCTGCCTCAGCCTCCCAGAATACTAGGGTTACAGGCATGAGCAACCGTGCTGGGCCCAGGGTGTAACATTTAATATTTCATAGGAAAAGATTTTATGAAGGCAAACCATTGTACATGTCAACCATTTTCTGAGTTCCTAAGTGGTGTGGGGGAGGTCAGGGTTTTAGCTGTTTTCTTTCTTTTTAAAATTATTTGAATAGTCATCCATACACTTAAAAAATGCTTACTGAGCCCCTACTATATGCCAAGAACTCAGCAGTGAACACATCAAATGGGAGGCAGATAATAAACAAGTGGAATGTGTCAGATTTAGTACATGAGATGGTAACACTACAGGAGAAAAACCAATCTTGGCGGGAAGGGTGGGTATTGAAATTTTAGGTAGGGATCACCCCTCTGGAAGGTGACATTTGAGTAAGAACTCAAAGGCAGTGAGGGTTATGCCGGTGTTATTCCAGGCAGATGGAATGGCAAACACCACACCTGGGGTGGCCAGGCTAGTGGGGGATGGTGTGGGGGATGGGGGTGGGGTGGGAAGTGAGGCTGGGAGTGGAGGAGGAGGAGGAGGAAGGTCAGGGAGGTGAGGGAGGTAGGTCTGAGTGCCTCAAGGCCACTGTGGGGACTTTGGCTCTTTGCCTGGGCTGGGATGCCAGTGGCGGGTTCTGGGCGCAGGAGTGACAAGACTTCCCGAGACCAGCAGGAGTCAGGTGTTTTCACATACTTTGTTGCTAATCCTCCCAAGAACCCAGTAAGAAACCGGCTTTGCAGCTGGTTCAGGGACTTCCTGCTGGAGAGAGATTGGGATGGCCTGGCCATGTCCTGGATGGAGACAGCACGTGGTCCCCAGCCTCTCAGGCACCCACGCCCCTGGGGTTCCCACTAGGCCACTGCCCCGCCCATGGCCAGACCCACCCCATTATAAACCCTTATTGAAGCAAAAAAGCCCCAAAAGTTTCTCAGTGATTTAAGATGACCTCTGCCCCACTAAAGAGCGGCTGCTGAAGACTTACTCATCTCTTACGGGTTTGCTGTCACTCCACCCCGAGACACCGTTGGAATGCGGGCGGGGGTCGGGGTTGCTGGAGTCGGGAGGCCTGAGCGCTGTGGACTCTGCCACATTGTTGATGCTTGGCCTTCTCAGTTTCCCTGTCTTCAAAATCCCCGAGCTGCGCTTCTCAGGGTGTCAGTGCGGACGCGGCAGATGAGAGGGGCTCTGAGAAGTGACCGCGGCCCAGCCTTCCTCCTCTCCCAGGCGGCAGTGCGGGCCGAGTGCCGCTAGGTGGCGCAGGTTTCCTAGGCTGAGCCCCGGCAGCTGCTGCCAAAGGGAGTTGGAAGATTTGGGGGAGCCCGAGGGGCAAAGATGACACTGAAAATGAATAAAGTGGGCTTGTGAGGGAAAAGCCTGCAGCTGATGATCCCCGCTGTTCCTCAGGGGGCACTGTGGGGTGAGTGGTGCAGGGGGCCCCGGCCACCCTGGCCTTCGGGTCCTGCTGTGGGTCGCTGGGGGCTGCGGCCCTTGGGGTTGTGAGATGAAGGGCTAGTGTCTCCCGTGCTGCACCCACTCTCTTTCACAGGGGGGGAAGTGGACGGCCAGAGAGGAGGGGGCTGTCCCGGTCACCCTGGGAGTCAGGGACACAACTGCTGCCGGGCTGACCTCTCTGCTGATGAAACGCTGCCGGGCAGGACCCTTGCAGAAGGCATGTGTGCTGCCCCCTTGACTTTGGTCAACTTCTCCTGGCTGGTGGCCCACCCTTCTCCCAGCACTTCCTGGGCTTGCCGCCTTCCCGCCTCCACAGATGTTCCCAGGAGAGGCCAGGAGAGCGGTCACTCGCTCCTCCTATAAAGAGCTATGTCCCGGGGTGGTAGAAGGACACTGGGCGAGGTCAGGAGACTCGGATGTGCAGCGGCTCTGTCACTACCTGGGGCACACGGCTCTTCTCTTCCTGGCCTTCCATTACCTTATCTGTGAAGTGGGGTGGGCAGGCGAGAAAGGGAGGGCTGGGCTGGCTATTGCCAAGGTCACTTTCTAGCTTGGACATTCTGAGTTGCATTTGAAGCTTCCCGTTGGTCTATCAGGGAACAGGCTGGGGAGGGGAGGGCTTCAGTTCTCTCAATTAAAAAAACACGGGGGAGTGGATGGGGTGATATGTCATTCTGGCTGTGCCATCCAGGATGTCAAGGATGAGAGGCAGTCACAGAGGCCAGAACCATCCCCACTGAGCTGCCAGCACATGGCGATCACCCCTGTCCTGGGAGGTGCACACCTGCTTCCCTCGGTGGCCTCCTGAGGAAGCGGCAACGTGAGGGGAACTGCAGGCCCCGAGTGAGACCGGCCCCCTTCAGAGCTGGCTCCTGAGCCTCCGGCTGCAGGGCTGAAGCCCATCTGCACCTCCCAAGGGTGTTCTTTCCTGGGCTTGATACTAACCGTCTGCCTTCCTGGCGGGACGAGCCTCCTGGTGACCTTGGGCTCTTTCCAAAATCAAATCCTCCTTCAAAGGAAGTGAGAGATTGGTCACCACTGAAGAAATTCAGAGTATGACAGCTGGAGGAGAGGATCCGAGGGGAAGGGGAGAAAACTCCCACTCACTGTCAGCCAGCCATGTGCTAGGCACCGTGCAGTCCCTTTCCTGTACATCAACTCAGCGGATCCTGCCAACTACAAATTAGCTATTTAATCCCCTGTTTTCAGATGAAGAGCGACTGAGGATGGGAGCTACTCTTCCCGCAGTTGCACAGCTCGTGAACGGTGGGGCTGGGGTCCGAGCCCACTCTGCCCGCTGCAGCACACGGAGGCAGGGAGGAGGAGCAGGGCGTGGGGCGGGAGGCCTGGCTTCTGGCTCCAGCTTTGCAGCTGAAGGACAATGTGGCAGCTAACACTTGATTGCATTTTATAGCTTCAAAGTGATAACCGTGTAATCTTATTTGATTCTCAGATGAGTTCATTGTACAGATGGGAAACTGAGGCTCTCACAGGTCTAGTGACTTCCCCAGTTGTGGTCATACAACAGCTGGTCTGGCTTTGAACGAGGTCTTTTGATGACCTCAGAGTCTGTACAACTCACAAATAAAGCTGATCCTTTGACAAGTGAAGCCTCTTCTCTTGGATTCATTTTTCCAGTCTGTGAGAATATGGGGTTGGATTAGATTAGTGGGCAATCACCACTAGTTCCCAGACCTTTTTATTTAAAGAAAAAAAAAAAAATGGGAACCCATAGAGCTGGCAACTTAAAATTTGGTCAAATAAGAACTTTTTTTTTTTTAAAAAAAGAACATTTTGCCTTCAAAAGCTAGGAGGATATTATCTCAGTGTAGCAGGGAGGAAAAAAAATGTAACTGAGAACAGAATTCCTCTTAGGAATTAACAGAGCCGTGTTTAGCACACACCTTGATGAGCCACTGGGGTTGTACCAGATAGCTCTCTGGGCCTGGCTGGGGTGGGCCAGATGGGAAATGGAACTAGAATAATTCTCTGCAGAAGAATGATTTGCAGCTGGGGAAGGCCGGGTAAGCCAGTGACTTGAAGAGGACTGGCTGAAAGAAAGAGGCATCCAGACACAGTGCAGGGAGTTAGAGTCCCAGAGATGACCAATAAAAGTTCCCAAGTGAGAGGCAGAGAATGACCAAAGGACACTGAGGAGAGGGATGTCTCACATTCCATTTCAATGGGCAGGCGTCTGCTTTCTGGGTGTCAGTCAACCTTCTGCTACTGGGTCTCCAGTCAAAGTGCCCTTGCTTGGGGCAGGAGCTCAGTGAGTGTGGCCCTGCCAGTCCAAGGCTGGGGTCCCTTGGTTAGGACTCATTTGAATCTGGCAGATGTGAGTTTGAGGCCCAGCTCCATCATTTGGAAGTTACACGAGCTCTCTAAACTTCAGTTTCCCTCTCTGTGAACTGGACATATTAATAATAATCCCTATCTGGTGGCTGACATAAAGAATAAGTGGAACCGTGGGCTTAGCCCTGTACCTGGTGCTCAGGCACTCTGTAAGTAGCTACTTTGCTGCCACTAAATCCAGTGCAGGATCAGGCAGGAGTGTCATCTGGAAGAGGAGGAGGTGGGAGGGGCATCAAACTTGACCCCCCCCCCAACACCTTAGCCCTTTCTGTTTTTCAAGGCTGAGTGTTGTCCATGTCTGAGAATCTGCTCCCTTGCAAATGACAGCATCTCCTTCCAGGGCCAAGCCCACAGGGCAGGACTTCGGCCAAGGACAGGCTGAGGGTTGAGGGGAGGGAGAGACCGGAGAAGAGGAGGGGAGTGAGTAGGAGGAGATACGGAGAGGAAGGGGAGGCACTTCCAGGGACTGACAGTCACTCATAGAGGCAGAGAGCGGTGTGTGTGTGTGAGTGTGCACATTTGCACGCACACAAATGTGTAATTACACGTGTGCATCAGGTAGCAGGTGCATGCAGTGTGCGTGTGTGTGTAACTGTGAGTGTGTAAAACTGTCAACATACGAGCATATCAGTGCGTGACTCTGCATGTGAGCAGATGGCTGTGTGTGTGTGTGTGTGTGTGTGTGTGTGTGTGTATAAGAAGTTCATATGCACGTGTGCCTCGGGTAAACTTGGGCGTGCTGGGCTGGAGTGTGGGGTTGGCTGTGTGACTCTCTGAGTGACAGTGAGGGGAGGCGTCTGTCCTGTGAGAGTATCTGGGCAGCACTCAGCGGGGTGTATGTGAGCCCCTGACGCGTAGTATGTCTAAAAGGAAAGACCTTCTGAAGCTTCTTAGGGAAGCCCCTGACGCCCCACCCCATGCCAACCAACTGACTGTGTGTCCCTTCCCGGTCCATACCATCACCACCGGCACCACTACCGGCACCTCCTGCTGGCTGCTGGCCTGGACGGTGGGGTGGGAGGAGATGGGGGGGATGGGAGGCAGGGGAGGAGTGACCGGTCTCCTAGCCCCAACCCTTGGTGCTGCCAGGGAGACGTCCTCCTCCCACCCCACCCCCCAATCTCTGTGATTCCTGCTGTGAGGGAGAGAGGAACCCTCCGTTTCCATGGCAACATAGCAGCCCTGCTTCTCAGCCTGAGCCCAGGCTCCTCTGAGCCATGGAAGGAGTGGGAAGAAAGCCCCTCCTCAGGCATTGGAGCCCCCACCAAGTGCCCTCACATCTACACTCCCCACCCCTACCGCGAACCCCCCACTCCTCTGACGCTCACGACCCCACCGGGCCTCCCGAGCCCAGCCCTGCCCCGCTCCCAGGGTTCCTACAGGAAGAGCCAGATCTGAGCATGAGCCCCGGGGAGTGGCAGGATGGGTTGAACTCCAGCCTCCGCCTGTGAAATGGTACTAACGTTACCAGCTCTCAGGGTCCTCGTGAGGAGCAAATAAAACAGTGCTCGTGGAGGCACTTTGTGAATCCAGAGCGTGGGATCAGTGCATGGTGCCACTGGCAAAGTGTAAATTGGCCCAGCCTCTCTGAAGGGGCAGCTTTCCCCCTGCAAGTCCACTTCTAGTTCTCTCTCCCATGGAGACGCACATGTGCTCAGAGAGGTACGCACAGGACTGTTCATTGCGGGGTGCCCTCTGATAGTAAAGAATTGTAAACAACCCCAATGTCTATCAATTGAGAAGCAGCTACATGAGTCATGGTGCATCCATAGTCTTAGAGCTCTTGAAAAGAGACTCTGTGTGTGCTGACGGGGCGCGATCACTAAGACAAATTGCTAAGTAAAAAAATCAAGTTGAAGAATAGATGCAGCGTGACCCCATCTACTGGGCGTTGTCTTTGGCACGTGAGCACAGGTGGGCGTGTAAATGCATGGAAGGGGCTTGCACGCGACCAGACTAGACTGCTGGCCATGGTTACTCCAAGGCGGATGGGATTAGGGGAGCTGGCAGCAAAGGGGAATTTTGACTTTTTCCCTGCATATCTCTGATCTGTTTGCTTGTATAGCAAATGTAGTTTTAAAGTTATGTGTCACTATTGTTCTAGTTGATGAGAGAAAACATGAGAACAGGGCAAGAGAGTATAGAATTCAGCACCAGAGAAGCTGGGAGGAGAGAGACAAAGTCAGGAGGGCTTCCAGGGGGAGGAGGGAGGTGAGCTGGATCTCAGAGGATGAGTAGAACTCAGAGACTTGAAGCAGAGAGGAGGGCAGTCCAAGTACGAGTGAAAGCTTAGACGTGAGGAAGTGTGCTACAGGGAGAGGGATCGGAAGTAGGAGAAAGAGCAGAGGAGCTGGCATCAGATAGGCAGAGGCAATTCCCATCCTGGCCACGCCCTGAAGCCATGATCCTGGGCAAACCAGCCACCTGTAGGTGAGTGCAATGGTGCATACCTCACTGGATGGTTGTGAAGATTGTCTGACATCAGTATAGAGGAAACTGTAAAGTATCCTATAGGTATGAGTTTATTGTTGCCAGTTTCTTCCAGGGGACAATGAGCAGACAGATCTGATGGCAGTCTGGCTACTTGCCAGCCCTTGGCTGACACTGGTCAGCCCTTCGCCAGGCTGGCCAGGTCGAAACTCACACTCAGAGTGGTGGGAGATGAGGAGCCAGCATGAATTCTTAAGCAGAGGAAGATAAGATCTAAAAACAACCAAAAAACCCCACAACACTTTATTTAGGATCCACATTATGCCAATCATGAGCTAGGCATTTTAATGTGCTTATTCAGTCTTCATGGGCATTTTATGAGATGAGCATGCCCATTGTCATAGGTGAGAAAACAAAAGTTCAGAGAAATTCATTCCTGCATTCATTTATTCAGCAAATACTGATTGAGCAGCTCCCATGGCAGACACCGCTCTGGTTGCTGAGTGGATGAAAAGTCCCTGCCCCATGGAGCTCACAGCCAGCCTGGTAGGGGAGATAGGCAACACAGCTTATAGCTCTGCCACGTAATGCCGGGTGACAGTGAGCGCCATGCAGAAAACAAAGCTGAGTAAGGAACTCGAAAGCATCAGGAGGTGGTAGGACAGGTGGCTCTGACTTTTCAGCAGAGAACTGAATGGAGCAATTGTGTGCCCATTCTGAGTGAGGGATGTCCTGTGCAAAGGCCCTGGGGCAGGAGCATGCTTGCTGCAATGGGAATGGGGGCAAGAAGGCAGGTGTGGTAAGAGAGTGGATGAGGATGGAGAAGGGAGGGATGTTGGGGTGTAAACTGTATGGGGCCTTGGGAGTCAAAGCAAAGACTATGGATTTGACTGTATGTATTGGGAAGCCATTGGAGGGGTTTGACTAGGGGAGTGACACCATCTCAGAGTTAGGTTTTTAAGAGCTTGCTCTGGCCATAGGGTGCAGATAAGACTTGGAGTGTGCGTGGGAGCCAAGGGGTAAGTTAGGTAAGTAGGTTTCACGTCCAGGTGAGAAGAGAAAGACAGTTTGGAGCACAGTGGCAGCCATGGAGGTGGTAAACAGCAGTCAGCTTTGAAATATATTTCAAAAATAGAACCAACAGGATTTCCTGTTGGATCGAATGTGGATGATTAGATAAAAAGAAGAGGAAAGTGTGACTCCAAGACTTTGGGCCTGAGCAACCAGGTAAGTGTTGGTGTCGTTCACTGAGATGGGCAAGATGGGGGAGGAGCAGGTTTGGGGACAATTAGCATTCACTTTAATTTTCAGATGGCTTTAGCCGTCTAAATGCAGATGTCAGGTAAGTAACTGGATGTATGAGATGGGAATTTAGGGGAGATGTCAGGACTGAAGATATCAATTAGGAAACTGACAACATATAAATGTTGATTAAAGCCACAGGGTAGGATGATATCACCCTGAGAGGGAGTGTACTAGGGGAGAGAAGAAGTCCCTGGGGGGCTTGGGCATTTGCAGGCCTGGAATGAGTACTTTCAGAAGACTGGCCCAGCCACACCCTGGGAAAGAATCCTCTTCTATTCATGGAGGGAAGCGCTGGAGAGGGCAGTGGTTCTCAGAATCATCTGGGCTTGCTAAAACAGGTTGCAGTGGGTCTGGGGCGGGGCCCAAGAATTGCATTTCTAGCAAGTTGCCAGGTGATGCCACTGTTGCCGCTGGTGGTCTGGAGACCACACTTCGAGGGCTACTGGTGTAGAGGGAGGAAGTGTTGCAGCAAGAGCACAGATTTGGGAGCTAGGTAGAACTGGTTTCAAATCCGGGTTCTCTCACTAACTTGCTGTGTGATGTTGGGTGAGACAGTGTCTGTCCCTGAGCCTCACTGTCCTTATCTGTCAAATGGGACCAGTAACACCAATTACTCAGGGTTGTTGTGAGGGTCAGATAAGTCAGCTTCTAGCAACGTGCCTACACAGGCTTGGGGGCAGGAAGTGTCACCTCTAATCCCTGGAGAAGCCCTGGGGCAGGCAGGAGTCAGCTGACCCCTGCCTGTTCGGGTGGCTCCAGGTAGCCAGCTGGAACCACAGCATGGGTGGCTGGGCAGACAGACATCTCCGTTTGATGCTTTGCCGCAGCACCCTACCAGGTCCCTCACCCCTGGGCACCTGCTGTCTGCTGTCGTCTCTTTCTCTGCCTCCACGTCACTACTAAAGGGGCCTTCCTGTCCCGGTTCTTGCAGAGCTCATCGTGTCCCCTCCTCTCCACCTGTCTCCAGTGACCAGTGACCACTTCTCCTCCCTCTCCCTTACTCCCCCGCCCCGGACCTTGTCACTCAGCTTCCCCTGAAAGGGAGTGTGTCCTGACAGCAGGAACCTGGTGGGGAGTCAGGCGGACGAGGGCACAGCAGCCAGGGACAGGGGTGAGCTGTCATCTCCACGGCCCAGTGAGATGGGGGCTATACGCTGTCTGCATGCGGCTAAATGGGGGCTAGCATGGGAGAGCGGGTAGAAAGCGCCAGATTTCCAGCAGGTACGCAATACATGCTCATTTCTTTTCCTCCGTCTCCACACTCTCCCCACCTCACGCCAAAAGTCTCCCTCTCGGGTGGCTGCAGAGGCAGCCCAGGCCTGGATGCGCTGAGAGGAGAGAGGAGGCTGCCTCCCCCCGGCCCCCTGTTGCTTTTAATGCTGTTAACAATGGATTCATTAACTGGGATTAATCTCATATACCAGCTCTGTATCCCCTTGGCTATTAATCACTCACTTCATTAACAGGACAGCATTAGCCAACCTGGGAGCCAGGACATGGTGCCCATACCAAGTACCTGCGTCTGCACCTCCTCGTGTTTCCTCCTCGCTGGTCCACCCCCCTGCCTCTCTGCGTCTGGCCCGGTTCCCGTCACAGTCAAGCAGACATTTGTGCCTCTCTTCCCACATTTCCCACCGCGGCCCTGTCTCTGCCCGTGATGCCATCTAAGTCTCCGTTTCTCTCTTTTGCCTCCTAATCCAGGGCCAAACACGTAGTAGGTTCTCTTTCTTGGTTGCCTGAACAAAGCACTGAGAGATAGAAGTAAAGAGATGCCAATTCCAGGAGGCTCATTTTTTAAAACTGCTTTTTCTGTTTACAAAGATAATATATGCTCACTGTACAAATTCCAAACAACACAAGAAAGGGAAGAAGGAGAAAATGAAAATTCCCTGAAATCCCCACCATCTCAAGACAATAACCTTTAGCGTTGTGGCGAGCATCCTCTCAGATCTTGAGTGATAAATATTATATTTATACATAATTTTACCTAAATGGGATCATACTATGCATGCTGTTTTGCAACCTGCTTTTCCACTCAACAATATGTTGCCGAAATCTTTCCATATCGGTGAATATAAATATACATCCTACTTTTTAATGGTTGCGTGGCGTTCTGTTTTATGGAAGTAACATAATTTAGTCATTGGATCTCCTATTGATGAACAGTTATATTATTCCCATTTTTTTCACCGATCTATTTGACATAGAGAGCAACATTCTTGCTGTACACTTGTCTAATAAATTAATCTTTAAGATTAATTCCCAGAAGTAAAATTTCTAGGATAAAGGGTTTGCAAAAGTAACATTTTGATATAGAATAGCATACTAGAGCTCGATGCCTGGATTCAATGCCAGTTTTGTCACTTCCTAGCCAAGGGATCTTGGGCAAATGACTTAGCTTCTCTGGGCTTCAGTTTCCTCATCTGTGAAATGGGGATAATAATGGGATTTACGTCATAAGATTACTGTTTGGATTAAACAAGTTATTTACATGCAAAGCACTTAGAACAGTGCCTGGAATTTCGTAAGGGCAGTTTATATTGACTACTGCAGTGGGAGCCTTGGCCCACTGGCTTCCAGAAACACTGGAGCTGTTCCTATCTCTCCCCCAGCAGTGCAGCAGAGAGCCCTTCGCCTTACACCATTGTCAGTTTAAAATAAAACTTTTGCCCTGCTGATAGACAACAATTGATACCTCTTCCATTTGCATTTCTTTGGTCGGTATTGGACTAGAATGTAGTCTTAGTTCTTAACGAATATTCATTTTACATCTGTGAGTTGTCTAGTTGTGTTCTTTGCCCATTTCTCTATGGGAGTATTTGCCTTTTTTCTTATTTGGGGGAGCTCTTTGGTCTCTTAGAGATAGTATTCCTGATATTTTTCTATTTATCCCGACTTTCAACCTCATTTATTTATTTTGTCCTTCATAAGTACTTGATTTTTATGTGGTTAAGTCTCCCAGGGTTTTCTCTTTACAACTTTTATATTTCACACTGTACTTAGAGAGGACTCTTTCCTTTAAATAATACAAATATTCACACTTTGCTTTAATACTTGTGTGGTTTCACTTTTTACACCTTATATTTTTATCCTTTTGAATTTATTTTTGTGTAAAGAGTGAAGCATGACTCTAGCTTTATTGTTTTCTAAATGGTTGGTCAGTGATTTCGACAACATTTGATCATTCCATCTTTCCCCCAGTGACAACCAGAGAGGGGATGAGGGTAAATAAATACTATTCCGAGGCAGAACGGAGTGCCAATAGGTCAAAAGCGCAGTCTGGACCGGGTTCCTGGAGTCTGCTAGCAGCTAATCCCTGGGGAATCCTCTTCACTGTGGTTCTGCTTGGCCTTAACAGGCACAGGCTGGCTGTTAGGGGGGCTAAGCCAGACCCTGCGTTATTATCAAAGCCCCTTTCAGAGAGCTCTGCATGTGCAAGCCAACCTTGATCCCAGATCTCAGCAATTAAGAAGAAAATCCATCCTTCCAGTTTTGGAGTCAATAGCTAGTGGCCTTGTAACTTTGGATCATTGTCCTATAACCTCACCCCCTCATCACTGCAGCCACTCACCCAAACCCTCCATCCTCGCGCATCAACACGTATGTCATCCAGCCCGTCTTCTTCACCAAGACTGCCACTGGCCTCGCAGTGAGCCCCAGGCACGATTTAGGAAGGGCTCCTCTTTGGGAAGGCAGCCCAGAGCCATAGCAGCCTGTGAGCATGTTGGAGGAGGGGGAAAGGGAAGGCTGGGTGGTGGCAATGGTGGTTTCCAAGCTGCCCATGCAGGAAGAAGCCGGGATTCTCACCATCGGTGCCTATGCCCCAGGCTCAGGCTGCTCGGTCCTCTTTCCAGATTTGTTTAAGGCAGCCTGGTCTAGGCACAAAATGGGGTTCGTCCTGGAGTTCCCTGGCCACGTGCTCAGCACAGGGGATCCTGGAAGACATAGGGGTGATGCAAGCATCTCTGTGGTCCACTCTACAGCCTCGCTCTTTTCTGGGAGACAGAATCCTTATGTGACCTCCAATCCCCACTGCCATCCCCAGCTCATGGACATGGCCTGGCTCTGGGGCCAAGACAACAGCCACAGGCAAGCTTGGAGTTTGAATCAGGCAAAATGCCAGGCTGGGCAGTCATCTGTGGGTACTGAAGGTGAATTATGGCACTAGGGCCCACAGAGCAGGCACAAATCACAGGGCTGTCAGGAACAGGGGAGAGGCAACACCTGCCTTCCTCTCCTGTCAGGATTGATGGATTCAGGTCCTGGGTCTGGGTTCAAGGTGATTGGACTTTAGGATGTTTCATTTCCCCAAGATGCTCCTGGTGAAACACTAGTCACCCAGGATGGCGTGGGCACAAGCGTGTGCACGTACTTATCGTCACACATGCCTTGCTGTGCCCATGCAGGAGAGTGAGTTTCTGCATCCTTCTCTGTACAGTTCTCATTTTATTTTGGTATAACTGACCAGGCCTCTAAATTTTGTGTCCGCTCTGTAGGAGTGTGCGCTTTATGTTAAATGACTGAGTGTGGCTGTTCCCAAGGATGAAGGTCTTGTGGAGCTGTGGAGTTTCTGAGTTTTGTGTGTGACCATAGATAGTGTGCTCGTGTCTACTGGAGGATGAGTTGGGGGGTCTTCGGTTTGTGTGCTTGTGTGGCTGATGTGGCTGCAAACCAAGAAGGCGGAAAGAGCAGGGAAAGCAGGCTGGGAAGGTAGGTTTTGGATGGGGTGAGTCTGGGGTCTTGGCAGGACATCAAGGGGAAACATCCAGAAAAGCAGGACATGGAGGCAAGGAGACAAAGGGTAGGAGGGCTTTGGCTCAGGCTGCTTCCAAGTGCATTCAGATGACAACATCTTCAGGGACGTGGCCTTGGGCTGGAACACATACACTCACTCATCTCCGAAGGCTGAAAAGATACATGCTGTAATCCCAGCTGGACAGAGTTCAGTAGGAAATTTCCAAGGGTTCCTGGAATGGCATAAAATGCACCCGATGATGAGAGTCAGGGAAACTTCTTGGCAGAGGTGAATATTCAGGGGTATCATAAGGAAAGCAGAATGCAGAGGGAGGAGGAGAATGTTCTGGCTTTAGGGATGGGAGATAGGGACAGATTCTGCAAGACTCGGGGCAGGGACAGCAAACCATTTTGATGACAAATGGGCTCCAAGAAGGCAGGGGCTGCTGCTTATTCAAGGCATGTCTAGCCATGTCTATGCCTAGTGCAGCCATAGGCAATCTGTATGTTGGATTGACTTGGCTTGAGTTGACTTGGAGTAGAGTTCTGAAGCACTATAACCGGGGAGAGTAAAGGTGGTTTACTGAAGGAGAACTATGAAACCCACACAGGACACTGGGTGAGGGCTGACGGGTCAGGTACAGGAGTGTTAGGTGTCTACAGAGGGTACCTGGCCCTGGGCAGATCCTTCACCCCGGCAGGCCTGCCCCTACACCATGCACCGTTTTTTATCCAAACGTCCTCTGCACACTCACTTTCTCCATGACCTGCCTCCCAAGCTCTGGTCCTAAACCATCATATTGCAGTCTCCTTACTCACTGCTTCCCGATCTTCCCAAGCCCCAAACTTGACTCAATTTCCTGATTAAGGCCTTGCCAGGCTCAACACATGGAACAGCTTCTGTCTGATATTTTACTGAATAAGCCAGGGGACCAGACGAGAGGCAGCCCAGCTGGGGAACACCAGGACTTGGGTAGAGCCTGTTTATCCCCAGTTATAAGGACATGGCTGTAATGCACAAAGGGTATGAGTTATATTTCAGGGATCTGAGGTCCAAGATATGGTGAAAGGTCTAAAACTAGGTTGCTGGGGAATAGAGGGAAAGAGGCCTTTGGTGTTCTAACCAGAGTGCCAACAAAGTTCTGGCAGGTATAGGGGCACTGTGATGGGGAATCTCAAAGTGTGATCTGCACAGACGTACATGGATGGGGTCAGCCTCAGAGGCTCAGGTGGTGAGCAGGGGGGACCTGGGACCAGAGGTACAGCATGCTTTTGAATGCTAGTAACAGAACATCTCCAACTCAGGCTTTAAATGATAACAAAATGCATTGTCTCACATAATAGGAACACCCCCCAGAGAGGGAGAATGAGCCCCAATATGGTGGCTCAATAGTGTCATCAGGTTCTTTCTGTCTTTTGCTGCTACCTTGAGTTTGCTGACTTTGTCCTCAGGATGGTTCCCCTCGTGGTGGTAAAAGTTCTGCCCCAGATCCAGGCACCCCAGACACCGCAGTAGCCAGTAGAAGAAAAGATATTCTCCTTCTGGGTATCTCTGAGTAAGAAACTTTTCCCAGAAGCCCCCTGTCAGGCTCTTCGTCACATGCCTGTGCCTAAATCAGTCACTGGCAGGGGGAAGGGGGCTGCCAGGACTGACTCAGGCCAGTCAGGATCCTCCCCTGGGGCTGGGCCTGGAACCAGCTGCCCTGAAGTACAGGTCCCATATAGGAAAAGGAGAATTCTTAAACACAACCAGACTCCTGTTAGGAACAAGGGAGTAGATATTGGGTAGGAAGTGAATTATCTCTGCTCCACCAGGCCTCCACCAGTGCCAGAGGGTAGTGAGGACAAGACAGAGCTGCAGGCAAGTTGTTAAGGCCAGAGCTCCACACTGGGAGCCCAAATCTAGCATCCAGTCATTTGAGATGAGGGTTTGTGTCCAAGTGGAATCAACAGACAGGTCAAGCTGCTAACAGAAAACTCCTCATCGCTGTCTCTGTCCCAGTACCTCCTAGGCCCTCATAAACCCTACACAATCTAGTCTCTACATTTTAAGCCTCATCTGGAGTTCCTCTCCTCTCCTTGCATATGCAGCACTCCTTCCTGTCTCAGGGTCTTTGCACATGCTGCTCTGTCTCAACTTTTTCCCTTTCATTCCTCTACCTCCTTCACCTCACTCTGCTGAATATTCCCATAGCTCCCTACAAATCTCTTTGGTGCATTTAGGGAACTTATAATTACTTGTTGTCTGTATACCCTGCTAGATCGCAGGCTCCTTGAGGTCAAGAAAGGTGTCTATGGTATTGTACACTATGCTGTCCTCCCTAAACAGTGCTTGGCACACAGTAGGTATTTCATAAATATTTGTTGCATGTACGAATGAATGAATCCCAACAACTAGGGACAGGCTTGATTCTAAGCTTTCAGCAGGGCTGATGGGTGGGCCAATGATGATGAGCCTGGTCCATTGGAAGCCCCTGATGTTTTCTGAGCACAGAAGTGGCATGACTACAGCAGGCTCAAGGGCAGGAAGGACACCAGTGTGCACAGGAGCGGTAAGGAGGCCAGCCAGGTCCCTGTGCTCATCATCCAGTCACTAGATTTCAGCAATGGAACCAGTGTCCAGAGAATCAGTAATGACATTAGGACAAGCTGGGATGAAGCGGTCAGTGTTGAGGGCAACAGCTCTGAATGGTGGTGCCAGATACTGGTGCAAAATGAGGATGGCAACAGTACCGACCTTAACAAGGTAACTAGGGAGAGTAAAGGAGATAATGTGTGTAAAGAACTTAGTGTAGCGTCAGGAGGTGCTCAGTAAATCATTAAGCCTTGGCTTTGCCTTACCAACTTGTTGTACTAAGCAATTTATTGCCCCAGTCTCCCTCCCAAGCCAGTTATGAATTAGTCCTAGTTCTCTTTCTCATCCCAACAAGAGCTCCCACCCTGCGACGCGCCAGGGCTGTGCTCTCTACCACTCTGAATCTTCCGGAGCCTCTAATTCTTTATCTACTTAAATGGGAGTAGTAATGCCGCCCTCTCCTAGCTGATAGGAGGGTCAAATAAAATAACACATCTCAGAGTGCTTTAGAAACTGTAAAGCACTGTGAACTCTGAGGAATTACTGTTCTTCATATTTTGTTGGAGTTGGGCTCGTTCCTGGGGCTGGCATCTGCTTTGACTTTCCCAGTTCCTCTTTCTTGCCAGTCTCCGCTTTCTCGTAGCCACCCACGATTCTGGCACTGACAGTGTAAGGATATAAGATGACATCCAGGGAGTTTGAATGTAGAAGGAAAAAAAAAAAAAAAGGAACGTGACAACAACTAGCAGCACTCTCTCTTGTTCCCAGACTCGAAGATGAGCCCACCACCTTTCTAAGTCAGCAGACCCCAAACCTGGGCGTCACCCACGCTCCACTCAGCTGTTGCTGCATAACAAACCACTCCAAAACTTAAGGACTTAAAACAGCAATTTATTATCTGTCGTGGTTCTGAGGGTGGATCTCTCCCTGTCCACGCAGGCTCTCTGCGTGGCTGCCTTGGGCTGTCTCAGAGGGGTCTTGGCGTAGCTGGACTTCGTACACGGCACTTGGCTTCTCCCAGAGCGAGAAAGACCAAGGTGGAAGCTTTATGGCTTCTTTGACCTGGCCTCAAAAGTCACCAGGTGGCACTTCTGCTACATTTTATTGGTTACACGGGGCCAGCCCAGATTCAGTGTGTGTGTGTGGGGGGGGAATACACGATGGCAGGGCTACTGGAAGGTGCAGCTCCCTGGGGAGCTGTCTTTGGAGACCAGCTGGCCAGCTCCTAGCTGGTAATTGGAGCACTGTTCCCTGGGGCCCTCCCAAAAGTTAGACCGTAAAAGGGGGACAAGGGAGGCAGCAGTGAAGGGCATCAAGCAGGACTCCTGGACCTCAACTTTATTTAATACTTATTTATTTATTTATTTATTTATTTATTTATTTATTTATTTGAGACAGAATCTCGCTCTGTTGCCTGGGCTAGAGTGAGTGCCATGGCGTCAGCCTAGCTCACAGCAACCTCAAACTCCTGGGCTTAAGCGATCCTACTGCCTCAGCCTCCCTGAGACTACAGGCATGTGCCACCATGCCCGGCTAGTTTTTTTCTATATATATTTTTAGTTGGCCAGGTAATTTCTTTCTATTTTTAGTAGAGACAGGGTCTCGCTCTTGCTCAGGCTGGTCTTGAACTCCTGACCTTGAGCAATCCACCCGCCTCGGCCTCCCAGAGTGCAAGGATTACAGGCGTGAGCCACCGTGCCTGGCCAATACTTACTTATTAATTATTATTTATTATGTTGGAGTTTTACAAAGAATTCAATGTAAATTAAAAGTTCTGAGGCTCATGTCATTTAAGAAGAGATATGGGTGGTAAATAAGAATATGGAAATATGCTCAACCACATTAATCATTGGGGAAATGCAAAGTAAAACCTCAATGAGGTATTAACACTACCTATTAGAATGGCTAAAGGAATAATAATTTTTAAAAAACCGATAATATCAAGTGCTGGCAAGAATGAGAACAACTGGAATTCACATACAATGGGAATGCAAAATGGGACAGACACTTTGGGAAACAGTTTGGCAGTTTCTTATGAACTTAAACACACCCTTACCATATGATCCAGCAATTCTACTCTCAGGTTATTTACTCTGGAGAAATGAAAAGATACCTCCACACAAAGACCTGTACACAAATGTCCCCAGCAGATTGAGTCATAATAGTCCCAAACCCAACCATCGGCTAGGGGTTGAATAAACTAATTGTGGTGCCTCCATGCAAGGATTACTTCTCAGCAACAGGACAGAATGAACTACTGATACACACAACCGCGTGGATGAATCTCAAAGAGACTGAGCAAAGGGAACCAGCTATATACTGCACGAGTCCATTGCAGCAATCTCTGGAAGAGGCAAAACCATAGTCACAGAGAGCTGACGGTGGTGTCGGGCCCTTGAGTACAAAGGGGCCCCAGAGACCTTGCTGGGGTGATGGAAATGCTCTATGACTTGATTTTGGTGGTGGTTTCACAACTGTACATGTTTGTCAAAACCCATCCAACTGTCTACCTAAAATAGGTGAATTTTTCTAAATATAAATCATACAGTGCTATGGCTAAAAGAGTTTGAAAATCTAGAAATGACTCTCCCTTATGTCTGATCACAGAGCCATTCCTGGGCCTGTTTCTGGCTTCTAGTGCACCTGGGCACTCCACAGAGTCCTGTCCCCACCCTATCCCCCACCCCGCCCTGCCCCTCCACCTCAAACCCTTCCTGCTCTTCCCTACTCTTTGCTTGGACATCTCGGGTTTATCTTTCAGGGTTTAGCTAACTCTCACTTTCCTAAAGAGGCCTTTTCTCCTCACCAATATAAATTAGATATCTCTTTTCACTTACAGGTAACACACTTGCTTTGCAGACAGGGACAATGTTTTGCTCATCTTTGGCACGCAATTAGCATTTAGTTTGTTCCATGAATTAATAAATGTAGGAAGGATGTCCACATCTTCCTCTATACAGTTCTATATTGCATGAGTTTGTCTATGAGCATGCACTACAGTTTTTCATTTTCAGGTATTTTTAAACTACTTGTTAAAAAATTGAAATAATTCAAAAGTACATAGGGAAGCAAGTGAAAGTCTTTTATACACATAAAGAGTTTTTTTAAAAATTAAAATAAGGTTCTGCCCTTCCCTGTTGGTACATAGAAATCTCACTTATTCTTTTTAACAGCTGTGTAATGTTCCAGGGTATGATTATACTATTTTAAACATTATTTAGTCACTAATGGAACTTCCTCAACCCCACTAATATCTCGATGTTTTTCTATTTAAAATGCTGCATTATACATTTGCACATATTGTGTGAGTACTGCTAAAGTTTGGATTCTTAGAAAATTGAGCCATTAGAAAAGAGGCCATGTGTGGTTTAGATGAACAGTATAGTTACCTTATTCCAAAAAGACATATGCAAATACCTGTTGTCATTGCAGTGTATGAGGGAGCCCACGTGTCCAAATTCTGACCAACCTTGGAGAGCATCAACCTTGCCAAGTTTCACCACTCAGCTTAAAATGCTACTTCATCATTTTAATTTACATTCCCTGCATTATTTACTGAGGTTGTGCAAATTTACATATGATTATTAGCTATTTGTATGTCTTGTACTGTGAACTCCTGGTTATATTCTTTGCCCATTTTTATGTTTTTGCCTTATTGATTTATAGTAACTCCTTATGTATGTATGACATGGAAATAATCTGTTTGAAAGTTATTATAAATAACTTTTAGGCGTGATGGATATGTTCATTCTTGATTGTGGTGATGGTTGCACAGGTGTGTACTTATGTCAAAACTCATCAAATTGTACACTTTAAATATGTGCAGTTTATTGTATGTCAATCATACCTCAGTAAAGCTGTTTAAAAAAGAAAGTTATAAAATTTGTAATATAAATATTTTCTCCTAGTTGTCCTCTTTCTTTAAATTTTATTTACTTTATTTTGGCCACGTAGGAATTTTTTATTTACATGTCAATTATTTACATTCTGTTTTGGAGTTAGCTGTGTGACTTAGGCAAGTTACCTAACCTCTCTGTGCCTCAGTTTTCTTACATAAAATGAGGATAAGAGTACTTACTGCATAGGGTTGTTGTGAGGATTAAATGAACCAATATACATTAAAAATTCTTAAAATGGTAACCACCATAGAACACAGTGCAATAAATATAATATTAACTATTACCATGGTTTGTGATCTCATATCTTACTCAGGAAAACTTTCTCAATCTCACTATCATAAGAATATTCTACTTTATTTTTCTTCTAGTATATAGTTTTTAATGTTTATTTCTTTCAGTTTATTTAAAAGTTATTTTTGTAGAGGTTGTGAGAGAGGGGTCAATTTTATTATTTTCCTAGTGGATAGACAGTTGTTCCAATACTATTTATGGCATAACCCATCCTTTCTGCATGAATTTGAAATATCATCTTATTTAAATAGTAAATGCCCATGTTCAAACAAGTGTGCTTCCAATTCTAATCAGGTCCTTTGCTGTATGTGTTTATTTCTCTGCTAATACTTTCTACTGGTAAATTTCAATAGCATCTCTTCAATGCTAATCCTGTCATAATTCTTGGTGATTTATCATTTTTCTGATACTTTGATGCTATGGTTTGAATGTTTGTGTCCCCTCCAAAATTTATAGGTTGAAACCTAATCCCCAATGTGCTAGTGTTGGCAGGTGGGGCCTTTAAGAGGTGATTAAGTCAGGAGGATGGAGCCCCTCATGAATGGGTTAATGCCATTATAAAAGGGTTCACAAAAGTAGGTTCACTTTCTGTCACTCTCTCACCTTCCAACCTTCCACGTTGTGATGATGAAGCAAGAAGGCCCTCGCTAGATGCTGACACCTTGATCTTGGACTTCCCAGCCTCCAGAACTGTGAGCCAATATATTTCTGTTCATTATGAATTACCCACTCTCATGTGTTCTGTTATAGCAGCACAAAGTGGACTAAGACACTCGGTCTCTCCCTTCCTTAACTTCCGCTTTCACTACAATCTGTTCCGCCACCCTACCTCATCCACTCAGAGCCATCGTTATGCCATGGACCTGATCATGACCAACAGCTCTGACATCTTTATAACCTCAACTTAAGCAATTGCCCTCTTAGATCACCACCTCTAATCTTTCCAGCTCATTCCTCTTGTTCTTCTACTCTGACAATTCTTTGCTCCACCAGGACTTAGAAGCTAGGGACCCTTCTGTATCTTCGCTGTCCTTATTTTCCACCCTCTACAGTTTAGATTCTATGGTTCATCACTGTCACTCTCTTGCACACTCCCTCAACTCCTATGCCGCTTACCCACTTGGGTATCTCTCAACCTTAATAAATTCCAGCCATCCATATGCTCCCTGTTTGTCCTGTGCAACTGAATGGTCTGGAGAAAGACACAAGGCAGGCTGACCAGTCTCATCTTAAATTCATGGCCACTGTATTGCAGGTAAAGGTGACTGTCCCTAATCCATTCACTCTCCTACTCTCCCATTTAACACCTTCTCATCTCTCCTCGAAAGACTTGAACAAGCCATCCTCATTTCTCACCTGGATGGTTGCCACTTCATAAAAGAAAATATCCAAATGGACATTCAGTGTGTGAAAAGATGCTCAACCTTATTAGTTATCAAGGAATGAAAATTAAAACCATGGTGGGGGACCATGACACAGCCATCAGAATGGCTAAAATTAAAAAGGCCTGTGACAGTACCAGGTGGATGTGGAACAACTGGATTGCCCTTCTGGTGGGTGTGTAAATTGGTACAACACTTTGGGAAACTATTAGGCAATATCTACTAAATTTGAACATATGCTTACCCTATGATCCAGCAATTCCACTTGTAGGTATATACCAGATAGAAATGCATACATTTGTGCACCAAAAGACATGCTCAAGTGTATTCAGAGTAACACTAAATATAATAGCACAAACAGTGAACAATGCAAATGCCCATCCATCAGGAATGGAACAGATGCATAAATTGTGGAACAGTCATACAAAGGCATATTATTGGTCAATAAAAGTGAATGGACTATTGCTACATTCATGTCACAAACAATGTCAAGTGAAAGAAGTCATACCATATGCTTCTATTGTATAAATTTCAAAAACAGACACAACTAATTTATGGTTAGAATAGTGGTTAACTTTGGGGAAAGGAGTAGGGAGGAAGGAGAAGGAGCATGTGGAGTTTCTGGGGTGCTCTCAGTGTTCTCTTTCATGAGCTAGGTAGTGGTTACATTGATACGTGAACTTGTGAAAACCTACTGAATTGTACACTCATGATTTGTGCATTCTTTTCTATGTATGTTATACTTCAACAAAAAGTCTTGTGTTTGTGTGTATATGTGTGGCTGTGTGTGTATATATATATATGCATATATATATATATTTTATATTCTTCTCTTGACTCCACTTTCATTGCCAACCATTATATCATTTTTCTCCTTTATAGCCACCCCCCCAAAAAAATTGTTTATGTTCACTGCCTCCAGGTTTTTATTAATAACATTCTCCTGAAATTGCTCTTGTCAGAGTCACTCACCAATGACCTCCATATTGCAAAACTTGATGGTCAATGTCAGACCTCATTGTACTTGGTCAGCAGAATTTGATGCATATGACCCTTCTCTTAGGCATACCTTCCTCACTTGACTTCTAGGACACCACTCTCTGGATTCTTCTCTTACCGCTCTGGACACTCTTGTCATACTCCTTTGCTGGTTCTTCCTCATCTCCCCGACCGCTAAATACTGGTTTACTCCGGGGTTCAGTTCATGGACCTCTTCTCTATCTACACTTACTCTACTGGTGTCATCAATGTTCATAGAGTTTCTACCTATATACTGATAGCTCCCAAATTCATATCTGCATCCAAATAAATCTCTTTCCTAAGAGGCCTCATACATCCAATTTCCAACATGATATATTCACTTCAGTTTTAATAGGCATCTTGAACTTAACATGTCTCAAAACAGGCTCCTCATCTCCTCCTATCCCCTCAAACCTGCACCTCCGCACTAAGTGATGACTGTTCTTCCAGGTGCTCAGATCAAATACCTAGCAGTAATCTTTGACTCTTCTCTTTTTCGTACTTCCCACTTCCAATCTACAAGCAAATCATTTGTCTTTATCACTTCTCATCACCTCCCAAGTTTTGCTCTGGAGCAAGCCACCTTCATTTCTCACCTGGATGGTTACACTGTCTCCCTAACACCCTAACAGCTCTCCCTGTTCTGTCCTTACCTCCTTCTTTCACTCAGGATCCGCCCAGGACAACAGAAGCCCTTCCATGAAGGAATGCAATACTGGAAACTGGCTCCATGGGTGATGTAGGAGCTGAGAAGCCAGAGGACAGGGAGGCAGCCCTGAGATCATCAGCAACAGGAAGTTGCCACCACCCCTAAACTGTAGAGGTGATAAGAAGAGGTTGTATTACCTATGCCCAGGGGCCAGAGTGACTCTGAAAGAAGTTGAAAGAGAGGCAGGAGCTGGAAGCACAGAGCTGAGGCCAGGGATGCCTCCCAAGCTATGGAGAGGAGGGAGGAAGCGCTGCTACTCCCTTCTCCCACCCTCAATCTCCCTCCTGGCCTCTCAGTGGCCAGATGCTGTCAAAAGGCCACAGACTTAGCATCCCTGGAAACAGGCTGCAGTCTCACTTTGCTGTCACGGAGCAGGGGGAGGGTGAGAAATGGGTGTGAACAGAGATGCCAAGGACTAGCATACGACCCCAGCCCACAGCCTATTCTTCCCCAGGACAGATCCAGGGCTCATGGGGCCTAAAGCATATGCAATTTTTGCATTCCTCATTTCAAAAAAATTAAAAGATGAAAAACATTGAATTAGGCACGAAAATAAATATTTAGAATGAAAAAAGAAATCACAGCAAATTACAAATTTTTAAAAAGCAGATAATACAACAAACATCTGACATGATCCAGAAAAAAAAACAATCTTTTCTATTAATTAATTGATTGGCACATTACTATATTACTTTTTCCTCTATATTTTTTGGCTTCATATTCTTTGATCACTTGTTCATATGACATGATCTGCCATCAATTTTTTTTGATGGTAAGAATACAAAGGTTTACTCTACTGGGGTTGATTAAAGTTTGCTTTTTTATTCTTAATAGTTTAGAAAAGTTTCCTCCACCTTCACGATTTGTTATTGGTAACGCTGAATAAATTTTTAGAATTGTCAAATTTGAAAAAGCTTTATCAAGATTCTTTTATATGTGATCTGGGCTTTTCAAGTTTTCTTGAGCAGTGACTAATTTCAAAAACTTCTGTGAGTTGACAACACTCAATTAAAGCTCTCACATCAACATCCCGGTACGGCGACAGAGTGGGCGGTGGGAGGGTTCCTGGAAGCCATTCCTGCTCCAGGACAGCCGCTAATAACTTCCAATAACATGGAAATAACTGCAAATCACGCAACTATATCCCACTAAACTCAAACTAAAGATATCCCCAACTCAATTTTCCCTGGCTGGATCCCCAAAATGATTGTGGCCATTCCAGCACTGAGAGGAGACACGCTAGAGAAGTTAAGAAAGATCTCAAATGGTCTTAACCAATTATGTCTAAAATATATTACTTTTGCAAATTGTATCAAACATAAGACCCTGTGAATGCACAGCTGGAGTCTTGGAAGCGGCCCGTGCAAGTGCAGAGTTCTGAGGTTTGAGCTTTATTCACTTTACGGTAAATTCGCCTGGGGTCACCCACAGCAGACAGAGTGGTCCTTGTAAAATGTGAGTTGAATTGTGCACCTCTCTGCTCTAGGCTCTCCAAAGGCTTGACATCTGGTTCAGAGTAAAAGCCAGAGCCTTTATAACAATCACCTACCAACCCCCTGTGGGTTGGCTGCATCCCCATGGCTCCTCGCTGAGCCATCTCCTGGTCCCCTCCCTCTGGCTCCAACAGCTCAGTGCACCCTGCCCTCTTGCTGTTGTTCCCCTAGCATCCCCACTACAGGGACTTTGCTCTTGCTTTTCCCTCCACCGAAACTCTATTCTCCCAGACACCTGCTTGCTTTGCACTCGTTCTTCCCTCATGTCTTTGTTCAAATATTGCCTTCCATGTTAGTTTTCAACTGTTGCTTTAACAAATTGCCACACACTTAGTGGCTTAAAAAATACAGATTTAGGCCAGGCACGGTGGCTCACACCTGTAATCCTAGCACTCTGGGAGGCCGAGGCGGGTGGATCGTTTGAGCTCAGGAGTTCGAGACCAGCCTGATCAAGAGCGAGACCCTGTCTCTACCAAAAATAGAAAAATTAGCCCGGCATGGTGGTGTGTGCCTGTAGTCCTAGCTACTTGGAAGGCTGAGGCAGGAGAACTGCTTGAGCCCAAGAGTTTAAGGCTGCAGTGAGCTATGACGATGCCACTGCACTCTACCAGGGTGACAGAGTGAGACTCTGTCTCAAAAAAAAAAACAAAAAACAAAAACAAAGAAACCCTACAGGACTGCATTCCTTCTGGATTCTAGGGCAGAATCCACTGTCTTGCCTTTTCCAGTTTCCAGAGGCCACCCACATTCCTTGGCTCATGGCCACATCACTCATCTCCTTCTCTGACTCTGACTCTCCTGTCTCCTTCTTTTTTCTTGCAAGAACCCTCCAGGACATCTTTGCCCTCAAGATCCTTAACTTAATCATACCAGCATAGTCTCTTCTGCCATGTTAGGTAACACATTCGTAGGTTCTGGGGGTTAGGACAAGGACAGCCCTGGGGATGGGGGAGTATTATTCAGCCTACGGCGTCTTCCCAGTAAAATCCTCCCTGACCATCCCTTTAAAATGTTGGTCATAGTGGGTCTTGTCCTTGCCTGAGAAGGAATGTTTCCTGGAGTTCACAGGTACGTAATATGTTAGCGGCAGTTAGAGACCGGTATCAGTCAGCATCCTAGCAGAGAAACAGAATTATTAGGATATATGTGTTAAGAGATTTATTGCAAGGAATTGGCTTATGCAATTGTGGGCAGGCTGTCAGGAAGGGCATGAACTCAATCTATAGTTCCGAGGTGGAATCTCTTCTGGAAAGTCTCGATTCTGGTCATAAAGGCTTTCAACTGATTGAATCAGGCCCACCTGGATTCTCCCTTAATTGCAGTCACCTGATTATGTACTTTAATCACATCTACAAAGTGCCCTCACAGCAACACTTAGATTAGTGCCTGACTGAATAACTGGGACTCTCGCCTAGCCAAGTAGCCACATGAAATTGACCACCCCAAGGCCCTTTATGTGGTTAAGAAAGCTTATCACAAATTCTTTTTTCATCTATAGAGGTGATAATTTAGTTTTCTTTCTTTAATGTATCACTATAGTGAATTTAAAAAATAAAGTTTAGTTTATAATGTTAAAATCTGTGCTTGATTCTTGGGATAAAACATATTTGGTCATGATTTATTAGTTTTATAATGTATGGCTAGATTAAGTTTGCTACCATTTTATTTATGGGTCAGATATCTATGTAATTGTGATTGGACTATACGTTCTTGTGTGTATCTTTGTCCAGCTTTGGTATGTCAGGGTCAGTGGCTTCAGTTGAAAATGACTAAACACTGGTTCTGTGAGCCGAAGGGTATAGGGGAGGTCACATTGCAGGCACGGCTGCCTTCGGGGCTCACATGCTTTAATCCGTGCTCATCATCTCTCCATCTCTTGGTTCTGTTTCCCTTGTGTCAGCTTCAGTCGCAGACTCCACGTGGCAGGCAAATGGCTGCTTCAGGATCTCATAGCCTTAGATTCAAGAGCAAGTTTTTTTCCAGAGGTCACTGAAAAATCTCTTGTGTTTCACTATCTTGGGCTGGATTACATGCCCATCCCTGGATCATTCGCAGTGGGTAGGGAAAAGCAAAGCTTGATGAGGCTTGTGGGCTCAGCTTTGGAATTAGGGATGGTGTCAACCTCTCTGGATGTACATAGACATAGAGCGGGGCGGTGAGGGTTCCCTCCGAGGACAATTAGGCTGTGGTTACTTAGAAGAGGGAATGAAAAAATACCGAGGATGCATAACAAAAACAAAACAAAATTGAAGGCATAAAAAGCTATAGCTGTGCTAGCCCAACACAATGGATTGGGAAGTTTTCCATCTTTGTTTTATGCTCTGTAACAATTTAAATAACAGAAGTTATTTGTTTCTTAAAGGTCCAATATAACTCACTCTTAAATCCATTCTGGGCCGATGCCATTTTTAGAAGTACATATTTGATGATCTGATTTTTTTCTATGGATATTAGTATTTTTACCTTTTCTTGAAACATTAAGGAAATGAATAAATGAAAGAACCAGCATGTGGTTTTATTTACCAAGTCTACATTTATTTCTCAGTTTTGTTAATTTTTGCTTTTATCTCTATTAATTTCTTCTTTCTATAGAATTTTCTTTTTCCTTCTAGTTTTCTTTGTCCCAGATGCATGGATTCAATTTTCTTTTCTGTTTTCTAATAAATGTGTTCAAGATTATACATTTTTCTACAAATGCTGCCTTGGCCTAGACACTTGGTTAAATTATATGATGCTCTTGGTGTCATTCATTTATAAAATAATCTGCCATTTCAGTTTGGGTTTCTTTTTAACCTGAGAGTTATACAGAATAGTATTTTTAAATTTCCAAGTTTTTGTCATATTGTTTTTTTTTTTTTTTTTTTTTTTTGAGACAGAGTTTCACTTTCTTGCCCGGGCTAGAGTGAGTGCCATGGCATCAGCCTAGCTCACAGCAACCTCAAACTCCTGGGCTTAAGCGATCCTACTGCCTCAGCCTCCCGAGTAGCTGGGACTACAGGCATGAGCCACCATGCCCGGCTAATTTTTTTTTTTTTGTATATATATTTTTAGTTGGCCAGATAATTTCTTTCTATTTTTAGTAGAGACGGGGTCTCACTCTTGCTCAGGCTGGTCTCGAACTCCTGACCTCGAGCGATCCACCCGCCTCGGCCTCCCAGAGCTAGGATTACAGGCGTGAGCCACCGCGCCCGGCTTGTCATATTGTTTTGCTACTTTTTTGTCACTAATTCTAGTATTTCACACTGTAGCTAGAAAATGTAGTCTATATGGTTTCCACTTTCTGGAATTTAGATTTTACTCGTAGCCAATTTTGATGAATAGTCAATTTTTGTAAATATACCATAGATATTAAAAAAGCATGTGTAAAGGTACATCCTCAGTTCAGTAAACTCCTTATATAAATCTCGAATGAAACTTCTAATTTATATTATCCAAATTCTATCACTTTACTTACTTTTTGTTTACTTGATCTATCAATTTCTGGGGAGGTATATAAAAATTATCATTGCAAGTTTGACGCTTTCTCTCTGTAGTCCTAAAACTGTTTATATAGTTTAGTACTCTGTTGTTTAATACAAAATTCACTTCACTGTCATCTCTTCTTGGTAGATTGTATCTTTTATAAAGTGTTTCTCTTTGTTCCACATAGTGGTTTCATTTTGAATTCTCTTTAATCTGATATTAATATTTCTATGCCTTTATTTTTATTTTGTTAGCATATATTCATTCTCTATTCTTTTATTTTTAGTCTTTTTTGTATTATATTGTTTCAAATGTGACTTTTTAAAATAACTGCATTGTGTGTAGACATGAGTATATCACACATATACTTATGTATATTGTTGAGAGTTCTCTCACCCATTCTAAGAGTCTCTGTAGTTTAATGGGACAGTTTAATCCACTGACATTTATTGTGATTTCTAATATGTTTGGATTTCCCCCTGTTCTTTTATTTATCAAGTTTTCTTATTTCTATTTTTCTCTATTCGTTGCAAATTATATATTTGTATAATATCTACATTATACTATTATACTAATAGTATAACATTATGCTATTTTAATTTTTCTAGTGCTTTACATTTTAAATAAAATTATTTAAGCACTTTTTTCCTCAATAGTGTCTTATCCTCTTACCACTAATTTTGTTGGAACTCCAAATATTGTCATTTTACTTTACTCCTATTCTTTTCAAAGAAATCATTTCTTAAGTGCTATTTGAAGTTTTATAGATTCATTTTCATTTAGTATTCAGACTCAGATATTTACCGGTTTCTTTAAAAGATTTTGTAATACTATGAAATTCTCTTTCTTGAATTCCTTTTTTGTTTTTCTGCAGTACATAATTATTTTTTTCAGAAGAAGGCATGGATAGTAAATTTTCTTTGTCCTTTATTATCTGAAAATATCTTGGATTTGCTTTCATGCTCGATAGTTTGGCTGATATAGAATTGTAGGTTCAAAATAATCTAGAAGCCTTGCGAATTTTGTTTTTATTTTGTAATTTAGAAATGTCACCAGGATGTGTGTCTTTTTAGTGTTTTCTACTTAGCATTTGGTGGGTCTTTTTATAGTTTGAGGACTCAGATCTTTCTCTAGCTATGGAATATACTTTTAAATTATATTTTAAATTATTTCATCACCTCTAGTCTCTCTGTTACCTCATTCTAGAACCCCTATAAGGTAAATATTAGGTCTTACATTTTCTCACATTTTGTATTTTGTGTGTGTGTGTTTTCACTCTACCTTCTAGGGGATTTCATTGACTTTTATCTTCATGTTTTTATTTTTCAAGGATGATTTTTTTCTTCAAGTGCTCCTTTTCCATGGCAATCTACTGTTATTTTATAAAAGCAAATTTCTTTTGGATCTCTCTGAGGATACGACCTAGAATTCTTTTAAAGCTCCCCTCTGCCTGCTACATCATCTCCATGTCGCCTAGGGAGAATCATTGTGGTTGTTCATCTTGTTTTTTTCTCATACTCCTGATTTACCTCCAATACCTGGTGTTCCATAATGGTCATTCAGATTTATAAATTAAAAACCAGACTGATTAACATATGGAGGAGACTGGTTTGAGTTCCTTTCTGAGCTCTGCAGAACTAGCTTCCAGGATGGGCCTCTTCCTTGAAAGGAGGCTGTTGGCAGCCCTGCGTTGGGGAGAGAGTGGGAGGCGCTTGTTCACTGCGTGCTTCCCTTTAGCAAGGATGAGGGAACGGCACACGTGCAGCCGGGGAACCTCCCGATCACTAAAGTAAGGAGGACTTTATTCTGTGTGTGAAGTCCTGAACAGAACTGTCTCATTGTCTTTGCTTTTCTCCCCTCTTTTCGCATCCATTGCAGAAATTTAGCTCAGCTTCTCTGGCCTCAACACCTACACAGTCTCCCCTCCTGTATCAGTCGTCTACTGCCCCATAACAAAACATTCCCTAACCTGGTGCCTTAAAACAACGATAATTTGTTATTTCTCATGATTCTGGGGGCTCATTCTTCTGTTCCATATGGCATTGGCTAGAGTCCCTCATTGTGCTGCATTCAGGTGGCAGCTGGAATGGGTGGGGAGGCCCAAGAAGGTTTCACTCCCATGTCTGGGCCTTGGTGCGGGCAGTCTGCTGAAGCACCTAGTTTCTCCACCAGGTGGCCTCTTTCTCCACGTGGCTCTGCATGCTCCAGGGCCTCTCTCTCCAGGTGGCTAGGGTGGACTACGGTGGCTGGGTTCCAACAGGACAAGCCCCAGTGTGCGAGTGCTTCTCCAGCCTCTCTGCTTGTGTCATGCTTGCTAACGTCTCATTGGCCACAGCAGGTTACGTTGCCCAGCGAGAAGTCCATGTGCTGGGGACTCCACGAGGACGTGAATTGGAGAGATGTGATTCACTGACGCAAGGTAACATTTCATGACACCTCCTAAGGTGACCTTTAATTTTGTTTAGAAAACAGTCCACCAGGCTTCAATGTCAGGGACAAAAGCCACAACCAGCCATTCTGTTAATATATTTGTCGGGAGAGGAAGGGGCTGGCTGGCCCACTTGTCTGTTCAATGGTTCTTTACCTGATGCTTGTGCACGGCCTGCTCCCTGCTCCCGTACTTGGAGTTTCTGCAAGCCTCTGTTGAAAAGAACAGGTTACATCCCTTTAGCCGATTTCTTCTGTGCTGATTTAACCACTCTGGTTTTCTCCATAAATCTGACTGTATCTGCTTTTTATCTTCTAGAAAGTCCTCTAATTTTTCTGATCGACTGATACCATGATTTCCAGTTATCTTGGACTGATACGGACGTATTCTTTTTATGTCTCTATTATTTCAGTGAAATTTATTTTGCAAAGAGGAAAAGAAAGCAGTGAGATCCCTGTTGCTGTAGGTCTGCACTCACACGACAGGAGTGCTGAAGGGAGGTGGTGGTTAGACTAGATGACATGGTTGCTTTTTACCAGTCCTGAGATGTTGGAGGTGCTGTAGCTTCAGCGCTTTCTTCCTCAGGAATCCGGGTTGACAGAGTTAAACCTGATTGTTGTGATGCCAAGCCCCTGCTGGGACTAGAACTGAGAACTTTGGAGCTGGCTTTGCAGATCGTCTAGTCCAGACTCTTGTTTTGCAGTTAGGAGATGGAACACAGGTCACCCAGCAAGTCAGCTGCAGAGCTGGGGTTTGAACCTGGGCACTGACTCCTAATCCCGTGATCTCCACACACTTCCTTGCCTCTTGCCCCAACTGCACCCCTCAGAGAAGCCCACAGCCTTACCCAGGACACCCAGAGCTGAAGGATTTGAGGCTAGAGGTGCCCCCAATGAGACAGATGTCTGTCTGGCCCCTCCTCCCGAAAGGCGATTATTTCAGCTAGAGACGACAGCCTCGTTTGGATCATAGATTCTTTCTCCCTCCAGCGCCCTCTCTCTCCCACTCGGTTATCTATTTACCTATTTCCGTGAGCTCCCCCCACCCCCAGATGAATTACGTCTGCAAGGCAGTAAAATGTTATGTATTTGCAAGGCCCATAATCTTTAAAAGCCCAGTGATGCTAGCTCCAGACAGCAGCGAGCTCCCTCCAGTATGTTAATAGATAGTATTAGGGCAATAATGAAAACACTTGAGACAAGTAAGCTCCTATCAAAAGCTGAGTAATAGGGCTTCGCCGAGTGAATCACAATGCAGAAGAGATTAAGACGTCTGCCGTTGTGCAGTGTCTATTCAGACTAACAGCTGCTCTGTTTCTGATTAAAATGGGGTTGGGGAGACCTTTTCGAGCGAGTCCCCTTTTTATCCTGCACCGTCCTCACCCTTCCCACCTCCACCTCTGCACACAGCCACCTTCATTTGCACTTGGCCACAGCCATTCATGCACACACACACAAACAGAATGGAGTCACACACGCGCATTGCATCGTCACACACACAGAGCCATGGCAGCACACACAGCCACCAGCACCCGCTGACACACAGCGACACTGACACATCCAAGCACGCGTGCACACACAGCCACGTCCCTGTGCACAGGCACAGTTACGCGTGGAAGCCGTCTTCACACATGGCCTCAGCCAGTCTCACACACACAGTACATCACAATCTGTCACAAACATAGTCTCACATATGCATGAAATTGCAATCTGTCACGCACATACTCGTCACCCAGTCACAACTCGACACTCAGAGACAATCTAGTCAGAGTCACAAACCCACACATACCTGGCTAGTCATGTCCAAGTACAGCAAGTCCTCCGTGTGCAAAAGTCACACTTGCACACTCACACCTGTGAGGACAGTTAGATGTACACACATGGCCCTTCATTCACAGACGGTCACGTGCTCTCTTACCCACATACAGCCACAGTCATAAATATTCATACGAGGTCCTGTGCTCACACATGACGACAGCCCAGTCACATGCAGTAATGTCTTCCCACACACAGAGGCACAGAGCTAGTCTGCACACCTGTGACCCCCCCACCCCCGCCACCAGCATGCACGTAGTGCAAGTCACAAATCTGGGCACACACACAGGCACGACACTGCTCTGCACGCTCCTCCAGATGCTGACCCAAGATGACAGACGACTACAGGACAAGGGATGGCCCCGAGCCGGGTCAGCAGCCTCATGGGAAAGACAATCCTCAGGAAGCAGGTGTCAAGGTCACCATCCTCCAATCCCTGAAAGGCTGTAGAGTGACAGGGGAAATGGAGCCGTTTCTGTGGCGCCTAAGAGCATAGAGCTCCAACCTTGAGTGGAACTGAAGATTTGGACTAAGTAGAACCCAGAGCTGTCCAAGAATAAAATGGCCTACTTTAGGAGGTAGTGAGCGCCCCGTCAGTGGAGGTGTGCATGTGGAGGCTGGACAGTCACTTGGCAAGGATGATGAGAAGGGACTTCTGTATTGTACAGGGGTGACCCAGAAAGATCCATCGCAGTCCCAACTCTGTGCCCTGAATGTCTGTGTGTCCTCTCCCCAACCCTGTCCCATCGGTTACTCCCTTTCTTCAGCCCAGCTCTGCAGACAGGGGGACCCAGGGGTCCAATCTTCTGCTTCCCTCCCTGGATGTGATTTCTCTCCCAAGAGAAATCTTCAAGCTGATGATTCCAATTTCTTTTCTAGGCCGCCATGGCCCTGGCTCTAGGTTCAGGGGGAGATGCAAGTCGCAGTAAGCTGGGGAATCAGTCAGAGACTCAACCTCCTTTTTAACTTGAGGGACCTGTCAGGGTGTTCAGAGACTTACGAGTCACCCAAATGGAAGGCAGTGAGTCACCGAGCCTGGAACACCAGGCCTGGGTAGCTAGAAGGATCTTCACCAGGCACCTGGTCAGTCCCGGGGCCGGCTGTGGGAATAGGAGGAGACAGGGACTTGCTGCTCAAAGCTGCGCTTGGCAGTCTCCAGGCTGTAGCTGGGGGCTGTAACCTGCCGCCTTCTAGCCTTTTCTCCCTGGGTACCCATCTCCACCCTGAGGGGCATCTCACTACTCCTTTTTCCAGGCAGACACTCGTGATTTCGCCTATGCTCACCCCTCTTCCAGGATGCCTTGCCCTGCCTCCCACAGTGATATCTGCACTTGTCTGCCCCCACCCCCCAGCCTAAATGCACCTTGTTCAGGAAGCAGCCTCAGCCCCTGGGCTAGAATCAATCCTTCCCCTCTCTGCTCCTGCAGCCATTGTTTTTGCCCTGGGAGAACATGGCCCCTCTGTCTTCCCCTCTAGCGGCTGGGTCAGGCAGGGTGGGCGTGGGGCTCAGGGGGAGGGGCGTGGGGTTCGAGGGGATGGGGGTGGGAGAGGCCCAGAGCTGAGTGGAGAGGCCAAGTGGCCAGGAGGGAAAACCAGCTCCTTGTAGAGCAGACCCAGTTGGGAAAACAAGCCCCAGGTTCAACTATGGTGCAAATTTGGGGGCTGGAGGTTGAGCCTGAAGGGGTTAGCTAGAGTGAGGTCCATTGGCTGAAGTTGCCTGGGGTGGAGGAGCTTGTTCTGGGGCCCAGAAAGTCAAGCTCCTGAGACACCTTGTGCAAAAGAAGCAAGACTAGGATAGAAACAGGTTCAGAACAAGCTAGGGTGTCCCCGATGCAGCCAGGAGCTCTGCTGGGGTCTGCAGCCCACCTTTAGGGGCCTGGGTGGATGGCTGCCTTTAAAGGGTCAGGGCTTAAGTGGATCCCAAAGGTCGTATCCGGAGTGTCAGGCCCAAAACAGGAAAACTGAGAAGTGAGGTCAGAAACCAGAGACTCAAAAGCTAGAAGGCCCGGATGAGCACTTCAGAAGTAAGGAGATGATCTTTTCATGGGGCCTGGTAGGGTCTGGGTCCCAGGAGCTTGTCACGGCCTTACAGGAGCTGCACGAGGCTGGCCCATACCCCCATCTGCCATGTGCTCAGCTTATCCACCCACTGTGTCTCTCCCCGATTAGATGGAGGGGGGTCTCTCTAGGAAAGACCTTGTTTTCTGCTTTTGGGTTCTCCCTCTATGCTTTGCACAGTGCCTGGCACATAACACATCTCAGTAGGATTCTGTGGCTTTTCTGCCTCTGACTCTGAATCTGTGGTCTGGACTTGACCTCCAGGCCGCACCTGGCCTCTGATGCCCACCTCCCCCTACAGCCGCCATCCCCTGATCCACCGCAGTGAGTCTCCTGCCCAGTTCCCGGGACTGACCCTGCCCGACCCGAGGCATCCTCGGCTGCTGCTCAACTGGGATCACCTTGTTCTCTATCCATTCTGCCAGACCCCATCCCAGATTCTACCCATTACCCCAGTTCTTTTGATGGGATTTCAGTTTATTTCCCATTTATCCATTCAATAAACATTTACTCAACATTGTCATCAGCCGGTTCTCAATCTCCATCTTCCCTGCGCTGTCATTACCTTTAACACAGACGATCACCCCCTCCTCTCGGAAATGCTTTCTTCTTTCAGCCAGGGGACCACACCAGCCTGGCTTTTCTCTTCCCGTACTGACCCCCTTCCCAGTCTCATCTCCCCACCTTCTTTACGTTGCAGCCCCTGCTCCAGGTTCAGTCCTCACACCTCTTCCCTTTACCTGTCCCACTTCCCACGGGATCTCCTCTAAGCTCGGGGCGTTAGGTGCCATCTGTCTGCTGGTGACTCTCAAGTCTCAGGTGTATTTCTTCAGCACAGACCTCTGCCCTGTCTACCCACCTGTTTGCTCAACATTCTAGTTATCTATTAGGTGTCTCGCACTTCAAACAAACTCTCCGTCACCACCTCCCAGCTTCTCCCCCACTGACTACTCAAACTTGGCAAGTGGCAGCTCCACAATGGTGACTCTCCCAGTTGCTCACACCAAAGACCTTGGGGTTATCCCTCAACTCCTCCTCTAACTCGGTCCAGGCCAGTCTGGTCTCTTGCCCAGGTCACTGCAGTGGGCCCAGACTGGTCTCCCTGCTTCTGCCTCTGCCTCCACCTCCTACCATCCTCAGACTGGAGGCTCTGGCCACTTGCCGGGTCAGTCCCTACTTAACCCTCTCGACATGCCAGCCATGGACCGGTGGTTCTGACCCCTCAGGGCTCCTCCATCTCTCCCGTGTTGCCCCTTACCCCTCGTTGCCACAGCCTGGCTCCTGTCTCCTGTTCCTACTGTGTTGGACCTCCCAATGGTGACATCATTGAGAAGACAACACCTCTGTCCCTGCGCACGCACCGTCTCTTCCGTCTGCCCTCTGTCACTGCAGTCCCAGCATTTCTGTGTTCATCCTGGGCGAAGGAGAATCAGGTCTAAATCCAGCCCTTGACTGATGCCTCGTCCTGAGGCCTGCCAGGAGCCCAGGGCATGGAAGCGCTGAGAGGTTGGGACGTTTTCTTTGTGTTGGGCCCCTACGTTCCCTGTCTCCTTTAGTTTTCCCCAGAATCCTGTGAGGCATGAAAGATTCCCCTCCCGGGGTGAAGGAAGGAGAAAACAGGACTCGCCTGACCACAGCTGCACAGCTAGGCAGGCTCTGAGCCCGGATCACCTGGCCCTGCTCCGGCTGCTTCCGCCTCCTTGGAGACCCAGTCATCTTCCTCCCACCCTCCCAGCCCCCACTTCCCATTCACAGAAGAGGGCCCGGAAGCCCAGACGTGGGGAGGGTCTTTCCCAAGGTCACAGAGTGACCCGATGACTGAGCCCAGAGGAGTCCCAGGCCTCCAGGCTCTGCTGCTCCCCGGTGGGCCCAGAGGCAGGAGGGCGCACACCCCCAGGCCGGCCCTCCCCCCACGGCTCAGTTCCTGCCTCCCAGACTGAGGTCTGGAGCCCTAAATAGAACAGGCGCTGCCGGCTCCCTTCTTGGGGAGGGGAAGGCAGCTGCGGCAGTTGTGGCGGGCGGAGAGAAATTTTCCCTTTCTGTAGATTGGATCAGTCACTCTCAGAATTGATGGCAACAGCTTCATCACGAAGATCTAATGCTTTAATTATGTTGTGACATGACCTGACATGGGGGTGGCAGTTGATGGATTCTCTGGTGTCATCAGCATGGCCCTGACATAGGAAAGTGGCAGAAGGCAGGGGGTGGGGAAGAGGAAGGGCTCTCGGTGGGAGATGTGTCCTTCCAGGGCTGCCTCCACCTCCCCCTGAGCCCTGTCTTCCAAGGAAGTCCTAGCAGCAGTGGGGACTCGGGAGAGGAGGGGGACCAGCCCCTGTGTCCCTCTGGGATGGACTGGATCCAGGGGGCCCCGTACGAGCGCATGTATGTGTGTGCATATGTGTGCACATGCTGAGATGCACAGGGACATGTCAGAGCAGGTGAGAAGACTCAGACCCACGCGACAGCAGCGACAGCAGCGACAGCTGCGTTGCTGTCTGGCCTTCAGAGAAGGACTGGGCGGTGGAGGTAGGGGCAGAGCACCTGGTGGATCCGCATGTCCTGGGCTGCCATGAGCAGAAGGAGCAGATGCTTCCAGGCAGGCTGGGAGCGTAGAGGCAGGCTCGGCTCAGCAGAGTGAGGACCACTGGGCCATGGAATGTGCTGCCCGCGGAGGCCGTGAGCGACCTGTCCCTGGACTCAGGGACTGCGGGCTGATGCGGAGGGACTAGGATTCTAATGACCTGTGAGGCTCGGAGTCCGTGTATCTGTGGGTGAGTGGGTGCGAGTGTTTCTCTCCTTCTCTTTCCCCTCAGCCCTGCTGCATGCTCAGAGCCTGGCAGGGCCCTTGGTGTGGCAAGAGTGAGAAACAGGCTGCCCCCACAGCCCACGCTCTGCCAGACACTGGCACGCACTGCCCCTCTGTCCACTCTCCCCATCCTGTTCCTGTGCCAAGCTCTTCCTCCTCCAGGGATCCCCCTCCTGGGCCAGTTGAGTGAGAACGGAGGCTTGAAAGGGAGTGGATGCGGCGCCTGCTGGCAGGACCCTGCTGGGCCAGGGGCTGTGCCTTTTCGTGCAGTGTCTGGAAGGATCTCACGACCACCTGCAGCCAGGAGCCAGCTGTTATCTCCATCGTGCCATGGAGGACGGTGACGCTCAGAGACATGACATTGCCTGCCCAGAGCTGCGCAGCTAGGAAGGAGTGAACTGGTTTTGACTGAGCAGATGTGTGTGTTAACTGACTCCCATACGCCAGGCCCTGCCGAAGAAGCTACAGATCCAGACAGCGCGGTCTCTGCCCTCAGGAAGCACAGTGTGTGCCCACAGCGCTCTCTGATTCAGATGTCACCGTTCTTTCCACTGTTTTCCTCTGCCTCTGCCAGGGGAGTGGCAGCCCAGAGTGGGGGAGGGGCCCTAGAGCCGGTGTCCAGAGATCGGGTCTGGGTCTGGCCGCCTCAGTCACCAGCTCTGGTCTCTGGGGGAAGCACAGCTTGAGAAATACAGGACTGTGGGGGCCTTTTAACCTCTGTTCCATGCTGTTCCCCTTATTCCATCCCACCGCACCCCCGTGGGGCAGAAGAGAAACTGAGGCCCAGAGAGAAGACAAGGCAGGACCACGGTCACCCAGTGAAGTTTTTGACCCTTGCTCCTGACTCCTGGGCCAAGGCTTGACCGTGGCTCTTCCCAAGGGCCGGTGCGGCCAGGCATAGTCAGGAAAGGATCCCCGGGAGCCTTGAGATTCTTCTGGAAAGAAAGGCCAGCCAGAGAGGAAACTCCCAACACCTGGGAGCATTTTCACATCCTGGGGAAAGCTCCACAACTCCGTGCCCTGCCCTAAAGCCACCCACTCCCAGCCTCAGTGAAGGGTGGTTCCGGAGGGCTGAGCGGCTCAGTCTGAGGTCGCTTGCCATCGGAAAGCTGTGTCTCGGAGATGGCAAGTTGGGAGAAGGCAGCCGCTGCGCCTTGGCTGGTCTCTAAAATCCCCCGCACAACAGGATGCTCAAAAATGGTGCTCGAGCAAGACAAGAACAGAAGGGCTCCCAGGTACGGGAGCAGCGGCATGTGTGTCCGGACACGCACAGGAGCAGGTGCTCACGTGTGCAGCCTGGGAACCAGCCGTCCTGGGGGTGGTGGGGAGACTTTTTAGTAGCCCCAGGAATGAGGGATTGAGGGTCGGCATAGTGAGGGTTTGCAAACAAGAGCTGGGTCAGAGAGGAGGCACCTGGTCTCCTAGAGGGGACTGTGTCTGTGTGTAACTGGGTGTTCCAGGTGACTGTGGTGTGCCTCTGCTGGGTGACCACCACCCAGGGCCTAACTGTGTCTGGGTGTTGCGGGTGTCCCTGTGCCAAGGTGTTACCTGCTTTAGCCATATCTGGCCAGGCTGGTGTGGACACCTGTGTGCATGTTCCATGGGTGTAGCTGTGTGTACCAGCCTGAGTGTATGTCTGGACGGAGCTGAGTTTTTAGTGACTGCAGCTCCAGGCATAGCTAAGGCCCCCAGCATAGCTCTGTGTCGCAGTGCAACACATCTGCATGGAACTGTGGCCCTGTTTGAGACTGTTTCTGGGGCAGACTTGGCCTTGCAGCCTGGGCTCTGGGCTGCTGGGGCTTTGTAGCGGGTGGCCCCCCAATCACAAGGGGGCACTGTGCATCTTCCTAAACTGTCACTGCCAGCTGGTCTCCAGTGTGTGGGCAAGGTAGGCTGGAACTGGCACCAAGACCTGCTGGGCCAGGCCCAGCAGCCTCTGCCTCTAGGTCCCTGGGCAGTTCCATTTCTCCTCTCAGAGTTTTTGCCCTGGAGGAAGGGAAAGGATGTCGTTAAAATCCTACCTAATAAATCTCATGGGAGGGGTCCACAGAGATGTTTCTGCCTCGTTTGACAATTGAGGACACTAAGGTTCTGATGGGAAGTCGCCTGCCTCAGATCCAAGCTCAGGATCACGGCCCGACTCTGAAATAAAGCAAACAATACCGGAAGTGCAAACCGCACTGTACAGTTTTCCACGCAGGCCTTCAAGTGCTCATTTGGCAGATGGGCACTGACGGTGGGCATGGGAGGACCCTGGCCCGCGTTTCTCGTCCTGACTCCATCACTTAGCTGCTGTGTGACCTGAGTCATTCAGGCCCTTCTGTGTCTTTTTCCCACCTGGAAACGGAGAGGTTTGATGTGTTTGCTCTTCCAGCCTCCCTTTCGCAGCACGGGCCTTCTAGCTCGCACAGGTAGAGGTCAGAGCCATCCGGGAGCGATGGTGCTCGTGTGCACCTGCTGGGTGATCGTCCCCCAGGACTTAATTATGGCTGCGTATTAAGCACAGCCTGGAGCGGAGAAGCAGTAAACTTGGGGTCACACGTGAATTGGTGGCAGAGCCAGGATCAGAAGGGAGCTGGCCTCCTGGCCCCTCACCAGTGCCCCCTGCCCCACCCAGCGGCCGCCCCCACCCTCCCTCTGGGCCCATGGGTGTCAGTGCTTCATTGACACAGTGGTCCTCTTGCCATTCCCCAAAGCCATCTCCTCCCATGTCCAAACTCTCACAGGCAGGTACCGTGCTGGGGACTGTCCTCTACAGCCCCTTTCACAGGAGCCCCATTTTACAGATGAGGAAACTGAGGCTTAATGGAGTTAAGAAATAATAATGGCTACTATTTTTGAGGCTTCCTGACTGAATGCAAAACCTTGTGCTGGGTACTCACTGAAGTCAGCAGAGGGGGACTAGTTTGGCCTCCAAAATATCCCCCCAAATAGTGCCGAGCCCTGCACAGGATATGCCAGCCTGATTTAGACAGCAATTTGCATACAATTTACCCGGAAAGCTGCACTGTGAAAAATATAATTACTTTTTTAATATTCTCTCTCTGATGTGAATGCTTACCGCCCGGTAATGAATTACTTGCTTAATGAAGATAAACCTGAATTGGAGATGCACTTCGGAGGGCTGCTGGGGCGGCCTGTTTGATGCCATCATTTGCAGCTGTTAATCTCTGAAATTGATGCCCTTGTTGGTGGGATCATAAATCGAGGGGAAAATCTCTGAGCTCCAGCACCTCCAGTCATTTGCTCTGTGGCATTGGTGGTGGTGGAGTCACTTAGCCTCTCTGTGCCTCAGTTTCCTCATCTATAGCAAAGGTATTGGGGTAAGTTAGAACCATAGAATGTGGGGATGGAATTGATCTTTATTCAAGAATGACTGAGCGTCTGCAATGTGTCAGGGGAGAGACAGAGAGCGGAAGTGATTTATTCAAAGAACTAGAACTAGTAGCCACAGCTTCACTCCCACGTACTGTACCTGGATCTCTTCTCCTAAATGGCCTCGAACCTGCCTCCTGGCTGCTGATGATGGGAGAGAGAGCCAGGCTGGAGTGAGACTCTGGTAGGAGAGAATCACCTGTAGGCAGGTGTGGCCACTGGAAGCCTGACCCATGCTTCTCCCTGATGTTGGCCATTTCTAGGGACCAATCACAGCTGAGCCCGCCCAGGTCAGGGCTGAGGAGCCAGGGCAGCAAGTCAACAATTTAGTAAATACATATTTACATTGTATTTTAGTAAATTTAGTAAATACATATATACATTGTGTTTTAGGCTTCCAGGACACAGCCATGAATAAGACCAACAAAGCCCCTGCCTACACGAATGTGAAATTCTAGAAAGGTACGGTGAATATGTAGAGATAATAGGTAAGTTAACTAAGAATAAAGATAATGTCAGATAGTGAGAAGTGACATAAACATTTTTAAATAGGTAATATGATAAAGATCAGTTGAGGGGAGTATCTTGACTTGTTGGTCAAAAAGACTTTCCTAAGGAGGTAACACCTGGGCTGAAGTCGAAACAATGTTAAGAAGTCAGCCCTGTAAACATTAGGGATGTGGCTCTAGGTGACATCAGAAAAGAAGGCAGCAGCTAGATCATAAAGGGCTTTACAGGTTGTGGAAAGGATTTTGATTTTATTTTCAGTGCAAGGGGAAGCCATTGGGGGTCTTCATAAGGGGAGTGATATGACTCACTGGCATTTATAAATATCATTCTATAAGAAAAATAGAAAATCTGGATAACTCTATATCTATTAAAGAAATCGAATTTATAATATAGAAATTTCCTACCCAGATGGTTTCACCATTAAATTCTATCAAATATTTAAGGAGTAAATGACAGCAATCTTACACAAACTCTCAGAAAACAGAGGAGAGGGAACACACCCCAACTAATTTGATGAGCCCAGCACAATCCTGCTGATTATTTATTTCTACACAACTAACTTTCCTGAAAAGTCATGGCTTAAAGCAATAATTTGTTATTATTATATATCATGATTCTGGGGTCAGGAATTTGGACAAACCACAGTGGAGATGGCTCATCTGTGCTCTACAATGTCTGGGGCCTCAGCAAGGGTGACTCAAATGTCTGCAACGTGTAGCAATTGGACGCTGACTAGGCATCTTCCTCTCCTCTTCACATGGCCTCCTGCTGAGCTTAGGTTCCCTTGTAGCATGGTGGCCAAAGTGTAGTCAGGTTTCCTACACAGCATCTTGGGCTCTAAGTATGAGTGTTCCAAGAGGCCTGGGAAGAAATTGCAAAGCCTCTTATGACCTGGCTTTGGAAGCACACTTCTACTGGTCAAGCAAGTCATTAAGGCAGCCCAGACTCAAAGAGAAAGGAATTAGGCTCCACTTCTCAAGAGGGGAATAGTAAGGAATTTGCAGCAATCTTTAATCCGACACACCTCTGATGCAAAATCTGGCACACGTTACAAGTAAAGAAAGTTGCAGCTCAATATCCCTCATAACAAAGATGGAAAAATCTTGAATAAAATATTATCAAATCAAGTATATAAATATATATAAAGGATAAGGCAGTAATACTCAGTGGGGTTTATTCTAGGAAAGCAAAGTTTAACATTTCATAAAACAACCAATTTAATTCACCACATTAATAAAGGAGAAAATCCATAAGATCATCTCAGTAGATGCAGAAAGAGAGCATTTGACAAAATTCAACACCCATTCATGACTTAAAAAAACAAAAACCCTCTCAGCAAACTAGGAATAGGAGGGAAATTCCTCAGCCTGATAAAGGGCATCTCTGAAAAACCTAAAGCTAATACCATACTTAATGGCGAAAGATGAATGTTTACGCCTCTTTAAGAACAAGGCAAGGATGCTCTCATCACTTCTATTCAACACTGCCTTGAAGTCCTAGACAGTGCAGTAAGGCAAGAAAAAGAAATGAAAAGTATAAAGACTGGAAAGGAAGAAGTAAAACTGCTTTTCTTTGCAGACAAAATAAATGTTTACGTAGAAAATCCTAAGTTGTCTTTAAAATAACTACCAGAACTAAGGAAGGAATTTAACATATGTGCAGGATACAAAGTCTATATACAAGAATCAATTGTATTTCTGTGTATTAGAGGTAAGCAACTGGAAACGTTAAGCTTGATACATTTTTTAATAATGGCATAAAAACATTAAGTAGTTAGATTTAGCAAAAGACATGCAAGATCTCTTTTCTGAACATTATAAACCACTGTCAAAATAAAGAAGACCTAAATAAATGAACCAATAGACTACATTCATGGATTGGAAGACTCAATATTATTAAGATGTTCATTATGCCTAATTGATCTATAGATTCAAAGCAATCTCAATCAAAATGCCTGCAAGTTTTTTTGTTGCTAAAATGACAAGCTCATTCTAAAATTTATACTACAGACATGCAAAGGAATTAGAGTAGCCAAGAAAATGTTGAAAAAGAATAAAGTTGAAGAATTCACATTACCTGATTTAAAGACGTATTTTAAAAGTAATTTTTGAAGCAGTGAAAGTAGGTGCAGAGAGACCAGTCAGGATATTATTGGTGTGAACCACATGAGAGATGACGGGGACTCAGACTTCAGTGACAGTCATGGAGATGGAATGAAGGGTTTGGGTTATGTTTCGGAGATAGAGACAATGAGCTTTGCTGATGGTTGTAGGTGAGGGGTGATAAAAAGAGAAGAGTTAAATGTGATTTTGGGTTGGGCAACTGGGCAACGATGGTGTAACTTACTGAGACGGGAAAATTGGCGGAGGAATGGATTGGGGTGAGAGGAATTAAGTCTCTGTCTTATATATACTAAGTTTGGGAGACCCATGAGGCCATATGGAGAGGCGTCAGTTAGGCAGTTGAACATATAAGTTTGGGTTCTGGGAAAAGACCAGGACTGCAGATTTACATTTTGGAGTCAATGTGTAGATGATGTCTAAATCCACGGGATGGGATGAGCTCACCTAGCGAGGGAGACTAGATGGGAGAGAGAAGAGGGCCACGGATGGTTCCCTGGACCACTGGCATTTTTAGAGAGGGTTTAGCACAGCAGCCTGGGAAAGAGGGATAGGAGGGCAATCAGGACAATGAGGTGTAGGGAAACTAAGTACAGGGATGGGGAGTGGAGTATGGGGAACAAACTCACATTGTCCAGTGTCTTCTACGTGGCAGCTGCTGTCTTGGAGATTTACAGGCACTCCCTCAGGACGACACTGTGAAGTAGGTATTACTGCTCCTATTTTGTGGATGACAAAGCTGAGACTCGGATTGGTGAAGTGACCTGCCGAAATCTTAAAACCAGAAAGTGGGAGCCTGGATTTGCAGCCCCACCTCTCTTTGCGATTCTCTCCACCAGTCCCGCTGTCAGTGCCTCCAGCAGGGGGCGCAGGATTGGGGTAAACCACTTCATGGTTTCTCATCTGTAAAATGTTCACCTTTCGGGGTTATGAGGATAAAATGGGATAATCCACGTTAAGCACCTGCCAGTGCTTAACTGGGTAGACTCGATAAACAATAACTCTTGTGGCTATACGTGCAAAGCACATCGCAGCCCAGGGGACAGTGGGACCAGTGCTGGGGGAGCGTGTGCTGCAGGGATGAGGGTGGGGCAGGCTTTCTGGAGGAGGCACAGGGGGAGCTGAGGACTCAGTCGTCGCAAACACTGATCTGTGACAGTTTCCAGCGGTGAAATGAGAAAAACAAGGACAACACAATGGATTTTACGTAAAGCTAAGTGTGTTCAATGTAAAGGATTACCCTTTATCCCGAGATTATGTCCCTCCTACTTTGTGGATGTTAAAGTGTCCTTTTTATAAAATGGTGGTGGATAGAGGATGGTAGTTATATTTTAAATATCCTTATTAAAGAAATGAAAATTTGACAACTTTCTGTTATTCCCCAAACTTTCTTTTGAAGTTTCTAACTGGTCCCTGAAATCCAGGAGTCTGAGCACAACTGACAGCTGGAGCAGGGAGGGCATCCAGGCAGGGAGAACTGCCCGTGCAAAGACAAAGAAGCAGGGAGACCTGAAACTGCAGATTAAGTAGCACGAGCAGCAAGAGCAGATGGGCGTGGGCTTTCTACTGGGGCTGACGAGGAACCAGGAGGCCACGTCCTGGGGTGTGGTGATCACCCACTGAAGTCCATACCCTCTGCATTCCAGCTGCCCAGCATGGCAGGGAACCCCCTGTGGGCTAAGAATGCTCCCAGGACATCCCCATAGCCAGGTGCAGGGTGTGTGTGCGCGTGCGCGCATGTGTGTGTGCATATGCATGCACATGACTCCCCGGTGAGGAAAGGTACTCAGTCTCCAAACCTCCGGTATTATCATGTCTCCCTCCACAGCCCACTTCCGGCAGTCACCAGATCCTGAGCTTCCTCCTCTGTAGGGCTGGGGTCAGGCAGACCTGGTTCCGATCCCAGCTCCCTCACTTGTCGGCCGTGTTATCTTGGGCAAGTCACTCAACCTCTCTGTGCCTCCGTTTCTCTACCGTACTGAGGGGATAACAACAGCCCTTACAGTGTTGTTGTGAGAATTCAGCAGGTAAGAATTGAGCGTGTAAAGAACCCAGCACAATGTCTGGCAGTGTAGACACTTAGGAAATGTGAGCTGTTTTTATTTCCACCAAACGACAGGCTTCCCCAGATCAAAGCTGTGCTTGCAACCTCTCCTGCTCAGCACCCTGTCAGCCCTGCCTCACACCTTGCAGCCCAGCAAGGCCTAGCTGCCAGAATTCCTAAATGCATCCTGCTGCCTCTGTTGGTCACCGGGGCTGCCGTAACACAGGCTGGGGGCTCAAACAATGGACATTTCTTTCTCGCAGTTCTGGAGGCTGGAAGGCCAAGAGCAGGTGCTGACACGGTTGGTTTCTACAGAGGCCTCTTTCCTCGGCTTGCCGAGGGCTGCCTTCTCCCTGTGTCCTCACAGGGTCTGTCCTTTGTGCACACTCCTCCCTGGTGTCTGTCTGTGAGGCCAAATTTCCTCGTTTTATAAAGACACTAGTCAAATTGGATTAGGACCCACCCGAAGGGCCTCATTTTAAATTAATCCCCTCTTAGTTACAGATTGACCTCCTTGTTCTCCTCTTTCCTTCCTTCTCACTACTGCACTTGACTAGTCTAAACTAAATAAATAAATGAATCAATCAATCACTTCTTTAAAGAACCTGTCTCCAAATACCGCCACATTCTGAGCTACTGGGGGTTAGGGCTTCAACAAATGATTTGGGGGAGACACGATTCAGCTCCTAACACTACCTTCCTTCTCTGAGTCTTCACTCATGTGGCTGTTTTCTCTGCCCAAACACTGGCCACATCTTCTCTTCCTCTCTCCTGAAGACCCCCCATTCATCGTCTAAAACTCAGCGAGAGCATCGCCACCTCCAAGAAGGCCTCCTGGCTAAGACTGCCGCCTCCTCTGGGCTCCCACAGCACACTGTGCTGACCCACATCATGGCGTGTACCGTACCCTAAGAATTGTCACTTTATGTGCCTGTCTCCCCTGCTGCGTGGATGCCTGTTGTCTTGATCTGTGCAGTGTCCCTTCCCCCTCTGATAATGGCATCTTCCTCACTTTGAAGAAGTGACACCCCCCACACCATGTCCACTCCTATAGCTCTAATGGCACAGTAAGTGACAATTGCTGCTTCTTACCACAGGGATGAGCATGTGACTCAAGCAGAGCCAGAGTCTTTTCTTGAGATTTTATGTACCACCGCTGAGCGAGAAAATGCTCGTCTTTCCTCTGGGGTCCGGAATGACGTAAGCCTGGAGTTTTAGGAGGCCCTGCCCCCGCCTCCTCCTGCCATGAAGGGTGTCTATCTGCAAAGGACAGAACGAGACCCACGCCCAGAGGAAGCACCTACTAAGGGCCAGGCACTTTACCTAAATTTTAAGCTTTTTATATTTTAATTTTTTGCGTTTTGGGTAACACATTTAAATGGTTCAAAAATCAAAATAATACACAAAGTTATACAATAAAATGTCTCAGTTTTATCCCTGTTCTTGTCAACTCACCTGATTTGAAAATCAGTTTTTAAAATTTCTTGTGTATCCTTCCTATGGTTCTTTATGAAAACATAAACAAATAATAATATATTTTTTTCTCTCTCTTCTTAAAAAAATGGAGAATACTATATATACTGTTCTATACTTTGCTTATTTTTATTTACAATATGTCCTACATAATTTCCATAAAGTACTCTGTGATCTTTCTCTTTCTTTTTCACAGCTGCATAATATTCTGTTGTGTGGCTGAACTAGTGATCACTATTGGCATTATTTCCAAATCTTGTTGCTATTATAAATAATGTTGCATTGAATAGGCTTTGTATGCATCCTTTCATATGAGTACAAGAGTGTCTGTTGGCTTAATAAAAAGATAACCCAATTAAAAAAATGGAAAAAGGATTTGAGCAGACATTTCTCCAAAGAAGACATACAAATGGCTGATAATTACATGAAAGATGCTCCCCATCATTAGCCATTTGGGAAATGCAAATGAATATTGCACACCCATTAGGATGGCTACAATCAAAGAGACAAACAGTAGCAAGTGTTGGTGTCTTCGTCTGCTCTGGCTGCTATAACAAAATACCACAGGGCAGATGGCTCAAACAACAGATATTTATTTCTCACGGTTCTGGAGGCTGGGAAGTCCAAGGTCAAGGTGCTGGCTGGTGTGGTTTCTGGTGAGGGCGCTCTTCCTGTCTTGTAGATGATGACCAGCTCACTGAGTGCTTATGCGACTTTTTTGTGTGTTGGGGGCAGAGAGAGGGAGAGAGAGCTCTGGTGTCTCTTATTCTTTTTTTTTTAAATCAATTTAATTTTTAGATTTTAAATTATAAAACATTTAAAGGACATTGAAAAGTACAGAAAGATATAATTGACCTCTGTATAGCCCATTCACTTAATTTAACAAATCTATATTTTGCCATAAATACTTCAGAACTCTCCTTTTGTAAGAAATAAAATATTAATATTAAAGGCACAGCCAATGCCTAATACTCTCATCCCTTCCTACTGTCTCTCTTCAGGTTAACCACTAACCTGAAATTTTGTGTTTTTATACTTTTATTGTATATATGAATGTGGCCATAAATAATACATTGTGTTTTTTCATGTTTTAATTGTGGTAAACTACACATAACATAAAATTTACCATCTCAACCATTTTTAGCATACCATTCAGTGGCACTAAATACATTCATAATGTGTGTAACCGTCACCCCCATTCATCTCCATAACTCTTTTCATCATGTAAAATTAAATTCTATCAAACTTCCCCAGCGCCTGGCAACCACCATTCTACTTTCTGTCTCTATGACTTTGACAACTCTAAATACCTCACATAAGTGGTATCATACAGAATTTGTCTTTTTGTGACTGGCTTATTTCACTTAGCATAATGTCCTCAAGGTTTATCCATGTTCTGGAATGTGTCAGAATCTCCTTCCTTTTTGAGGCTGAGTAATACTCCATTGTATGTTTATACCACATTTTACTTATCTATTAATCCATCAGTGGACAGGTGGGTTTCTTCCATGTTTTAGCTGTTGTGAATAGTGTTGCCATGAACATGAGTGTACAAATATCTTCTCCTTCTTATAAGGGTACCAGCCCGATCACATTAGGACCCCTTGTGACAAAAGCATAACCATTATATCCTCCTGGTAGCCCGAGTCTCCAAATATGGTCACATAGAGCTTTAGCACATACATTTTGGAGGGACACAAACATACAGTCCATAACAACTGGTGAGAATATGGAGAAACTGGAACCCTGATACTTTGCTGGTGGGAATGTAAAAGGTGCAGCCACTTTGGAAGACAGTTTGGAAGTTCTTAAAAATGTTGACTTGGAGTTATCATTTGATTCAGAAATTCTACTCCTCAGTATACACCCAAGAGAAATGAAAACATGTTCATACAAAAACTTGTACATGAATGTTCATAGAAACATTATTTATGATAGGCAAAAAAAGGAGAAATAATCCAAATGCCATCAACTGATGAGTGCTATATTCACACAATAGAATATTATTCAGTAATAAAAAGCAGTGAAGTATTGATACTTGCTACAACATGGCTGAACCTTGAAGACTTTATGATAAGTGAAAGAAGCCATTTACAAAGGACCACATATTGTATAATTGCATTTATATAAAATGTTCAGACTAGGCAACTCTATATATAGAGAAAGTAGATTAGTGGTTGTCCAGGACCAGGAAATTGGTAGAAAATGAGAGTGACTGCCAATGGGTATGAAGTTTTTGGGAGGAGAAGAAAATGTTTTAAAATAAATGTGGTAAAGGTTGCACAACTCTGAGAATAAACTGAAAGTCATTGAATTATACACTTGAAATGGGTGAATTGTGCGATATGGGAATTGTATCTCAAAAGAGCTGTTAAAGGAAAAAAGTGTATCTTGTAGAATAAATTCCTGGAACTGGGACCATTGGGTAAAATGGGAAAATGCACTTAAATTTTTGATAAATATTGACAAAATAGGCTCCATAGGAGTTTTTACATTTTCACTCTCACTAGCAATGTATGAAAGTGCAAAGCAGGTACTATGATTTCCATTTTATACATGAGGACACTGAGGCATGGACAACCCAAGATCATACAATACGTAATAGCCAAGCTGTAACTGCAGTCAGGGCTGCTGGACTCCGAAACCTGTGCTCTGCTGCATCCCACACCTTTGGTACTGTTCTAATAGTCATTTGGTCATCTTTAAAAAACAAAACAAAACTGCTTTTCCTTGCATTGATTTTCTTTTTTTTTCTTTTTTTTTTTTAATTTTTTTTTTTTTTTGAGACACAGTCTTGCTCTGTTGCCCGGGCTAGAGTGAGTGCCGTGGCATCAGCCTAGCTCACAGCAACCTCAAACTCCTGGGCTTCAGTGATCCTACTGCCTCAGCCTCCCGGGTAGCTGGGACTACAGGCATGCTCCACCATGCCTGGCTAATTTTTTCTACATATATTTTAGTTGGCCAGATAATTTCTTTCTATTTTTTAATAGAGACAGAGTCTCGCTCATGCTCAGGCTGGTCTCGAACTCCTGACCTCGAGCGATCCACCCGCCTTGGTCTCCCAGAGGGCTAGGATTACAGGCGTGAGCCACCGCGCCCTGCATTGATTTTCTTATTGCTTTGTTTGCTATTTCATTTATTTCTTCTCTGATCTTTATTATTTCCTTTCTTCTGTTGATTTGGGTTTGACGTACTCTTCTTTTTCTATTTCTTAAGGTAAAAGCTGATGACACTATCTGAGACCTTTCTTCTTCTCTAATGTCGGTATTTAATCCTATAAATTTTCCCCTAAGTACTACTTCAGTGGCATCCTACAAATTCCGATATGTTACATTTTCAGTTTTATTTGGATCAAAATACTTTCTAATGTCCCTTTTGATGTATATTTTTAACTCATGGGTTATTTAGAAGTGTCTTATTTAGCTTCCAAATATTTAGGAATTTTCCAGAGATCTTTTTGTTATTGATTTGTAATTTAACTCCACTGTGGTCAAATAACATACTTAGACTAATTTTAGATTTATGGAAACTTGTTTTATGGTCCAAATATGGTCTATCTTGGTAAATTTTTTATGTACACTTAAAAAATGTCTACTCTACTTTTGTTGGGATGAAGTGTTTTATTAATATAAATGTCAATTAGATCAAGTTGGCTGGTAGTGTTGTTCAAATTTACTATATATCCTGGCTGATTTTCTGCTTGCTTGATCCATCAATTATTGAGAGAGGGATACTGAAATATCTCCAACTATAATTGTGAATTTGTCCATTTATCTTTACAATTCTATCAGTTTTTACTTATTGTATTTTGAAACTCTGCTATTAGGTGTATAAATGTTTGGGATTATTATGTCTTCTTGATGAATTAACCCCTTTATTGTTATGAAATGACTCTCTTTATCTCTGGTAATATTCTTTGCTTAAAATCTGCTTTGTCTTACATTAAGATAGCCATTTCAGCTTTCTGTTGATTATTGTCAGCATTGTATATCTCTAATCATCATTCTACTTTTAACTTATTTATATCATTATATTTAAAGTGAGTTTCTCGCAGGCAACATATAGTTGAATCTTGCTCTACATAAATAATCTGACAATCTTGGCCTTTTAATTGTGGTATTTAGATCATTTACATTTGATATGATTATTGATATGATTGTGTTTAAATCTACTTTTTTAACTATTTGTTTTCTATTTTTCTCATGTGTTGTTTATTCCCCTTTCCCTCTTTTTCTGCCTTTATTGGATTGGGTATTTTTATGATTTTATTTTTATCTCCTTAATGGACTTAATTAGCTGTAATTTTTTAAAAAGTTACTCTTGGGTTATAGTATACGTCTTTAACTTACCCCAGGCTACCTTTAAGTAATATTATAGCACTTCACATACAGAATAATAGCCTTACCAGAGTATGTTTCCATTTCCCCTCTCCTGGCCTTTATGCTATTGTCATATGTTGTACTTCTATATATGTTGTAAACCCAGAATACTTGTTATTGTTTTTGCTTTAACCAATGAATTGTCTTTTAAAGATATTTATAAAATATGAAAAATTTATTGGATATTTTCCTACATAGTTATGTTTCCAGAAGTCTTTATTCCTTTGTGTATATACAGCTGTAGTCCCAGCTACCCGGAAGACTGAGGCAGTAGGATCGCTGAAGCCCAGGAGTTTGAGGTTGCTGTGAGCTAGGCTGATGCCATGGCACTCACTCTAGCCTAGGCAACAAAGCGAGACTCTGCCTCAAAAAAAAAAAAACCAGCGATGAAAAGAAAATATCTGGTATTATTTTTCCATCTGTCTCAAGGACTTCCTTTAACATGCCTTGTAGAGCAAGTCTGCTAGGAATGAATTCTTTCAGCTTTTTATTTGGGAAAAAGTCTTTATTTCACCTCTTTTTTGAAATGTATTTTCACTGGGTATACAATTCTAGGTTGACAGGTTTTTTGGTTTTATTTTTTACATTCTGTAGTTTAAAGATGTTATTCCACTGTCTTCTGGCTTGAAATATTGCCAACAAGAAGTCTGCTGTTCTTCTTTGTTCCTTCGTTTGTAATGTGTCTCTTTTGCTCTGCTACTTTTCAGATTTTCTTTTCATCGCTGGTTTTTTTTTTTTTTTTTTTTTTTTTTTTTTTTGAGGCAGAGTCTCGCTTTGTTGCCTAGGCTAGAGTGAGTGCCATGGCATCAGCCTAGCTCACAGCAACCTCAAACTCCTGGGCTTCAGCGATCCTACTGCCTCAGCCTTCCGGGTAGCTGGGACTACAGGCATGTGCCACCATGCCTGGCTAATTTTTTCTATATATATATTTTAGTTGGCCAGATAATTTCTTTCTATTTTTTTAGTAGAGACGGAGTCTCACTCTTGCTCAGGCTGGTCTCAAACTCCTGACCTTGAGCAATCCACCTACCTCAGCCTCCCAGAGGGCTAGGATTACAGGCGTGAGCCACCGCGCCCAGCATCGCTGGTTTTAAGCTATTTTATTATATGTGTTGGTGAAGTTTTATTCATATTTCTTTTACTTGATGTTTTTTGAGATTTTCAAATCCACAGTTTATAGTTTTTATCAAATTTGGGAATTTTTTGGTTACTATTTCTTCAAGTATTTTTATGCTCCCCTCCTCTTTTAGGAGCTCTAATTACAGATATGTTAGACTGCTTAAAGTTGTCCCACAGTTCATTGATCATCTGTTCATTTTTTTTTTAAAGATTTTTTTCTCCCTGTATTTCATTTTTGGATAATTTCTATTGCTATGTCTTCAAATTTATTAGTTCTTTCTTCTGTGTTGTCAAATCTGCTGCTCATCCAATCCAGTGTCATTTTTTATCCCAGAGATTGTATTTTTCATATCTAGAAGTTTTATTTAGGTCTTTTTTTTTTTTTCCTTTTCTCTCTACTTACCATGATCAGTCATTACTCTAGCTTCCTGACCACATGGAATATAGTTATTATAATTGTTTTAATGTCTTGTATACTAGTGTTATCTTCTGTGCTATTTTTGAGTTTGTTTCTATTGCTTAATTTGTTCTCCTCATTATGGGTTGTATTTTCTTGTTTATTTGCATGCCTAGTAGTTTTTGGTTGGAAGTGAGATGTTGTGAATTTTACCTTGTTGTGTGCTGACCATTTTAGTATTCCTATAAATATTCTTGAGCTTTGTTCTGGAATGCAATTCAGTTACTTAAAAAGAGTTTGATTCTTTTGACACTTGCTTTGCAGCTTTGTTAGGCGGGGCAACTATTTTTCCCCCCATTCCTGAAGCAATACCCTTCTAAGGAATTTACTTGCTACCCCATGATTTATGAGGTTTTCCACTCTGGTTGATAGGAACACAAACCATTCCAGGTCTTTGAATTTTGAATATTGTTTCCTCTGCTCCTTTGGGATATTTTTTCCTTACACTTGGGTAGTTCTCTCTCATACAAGTGCTGTTCAATATTTAGCTAAAAACTTAAAGAGGACTCTCTGTTGATCTTTGGAGCTCTCTCTCTCTCTCTCTCTTTCTGAGAAGTTCTCTTATCTCCAGTACTGTGCCCCATGAACTCTAGTTACTTTGGCCTCTCAGATTCCCTTCTGTGCCTCCTTAACTCAGGGGGATAGCTGGGATGTCATTCCTTGTGCTGCAGCCTGGAAAGTCTCCCCAGGTAGAAGCTGGAAATTGTAGGGCTCACCTCATTAGTTTCTCCTCTCCCAGGGATTGCTATTTTGTACTGCTTGATGTTCAGTGCCTGAAAACTGTTGTTTCGTATATTTTATCTAGGTTTTTAGCTGCTTTAGAACAGAGGGTAAGTCTACTCTCTATTATTTCATCTGCCCAGAAGCCCATAAATCCAGTTTCACATGTCATTATCACGATCATCTTGTGTATTAGATATGATTACCTCCATTTTCTAGATGAGGAAAATTGAGACTTAAGTTATAATATAGTAGAGTCGAGAGGCAGAAGAATGTAACAGATAAAAAAGATGGACTGTGTGGCCAAATCATCTGGATTTGACTCTCAGATTCCCCATTTATTAGTTATATGACCTTGGGCAAATTACTTAACCTCTCTGTGCCTCAGTTTCTTACTTGTAAGAATTGAGATGAGAATAATAGAAATAACTTTATAGGATTGTTGGGGAAATTAAATGAATTAATATATAACTAGCACATAATTACTATGGAAGTATTAGCTATTATTGTCAGAGTAGTAGTTAAAAATCTAGAGCTGGGTGACAGGTAGACCCATTGCAATATAGTTCCAACACTAACTTGCTGTGGAAACTTTGCCATGTGTATCCATCAGGGTTCAATTAGAGAAACAGAACCACTAGGAGATTCTAACCCAAAACATACTGGAAAGGGAATTCTGGCAGCTGGAGTTCAGCTGAGCCTAGCTGACACATTGCAAAGCCACCACACTATGTTCTGAGAGTCCATTTCCTCATCTGTGAGATGGGGTAATAATACCCTCCCTGGATTAAATGGGGTAGATCTCATGAAGCACTGGCACACTGTCTGGCACAGGGGAGGGCTCAAGAAATGGTTCTTACCACAGCTGCCCAGGATCCCACAGATAATACCTGCCCAAGGAGTGATCTGAACTCGTGGCTGCTGTCCCTAAAGGCCTGTTGCTCTTCCTGCTGCTCCATGCTGCCTTCTTGTGCTGGCCTGGGAGGACGGAAATGAGCATGACAGTCCCTGCTCACAGGGTCTCACGGTGCAGTAGGGGGAAATCCAAGGGCACAAATAAATATACGATAGGGCAGGAAGAGGAGCGGAGTCACCATCGCTAGGGGCCTCTCCGAGACTAGCTCTGAGCTGGGGTCCCCGCACAGGGAAGAGGGAGGAAGGGATGCACGGTTCACAGCGTATGTGCTCTGTGCCAGGCACTGTAGGAGGCAGTTTATGTGATGATCACATGTAGCCCTCACAATTGAACCATGAGCTCGATATTATTATTATCCCCACAATACAGATAAGGGAATTGAGACCCAGAGAGATTAAGTCACTTGCCCTAGCCACGGAGTGACCAAATGACAGATCCCCCAGGGTTCTAGCCATGTCCCAGGAGATGGCTAGAATGGCAGTGGAAGCTGCAGCTTGGGGTCTGTCCTGGGGTCACTTCTGAAGAAGGTGGCTCCCCTGAGTGCAGAAGCCAGGGCTGGCTCTGGAGTCCCCTCCCAGGCCTGCCCCTTCGGCTGTGTCTGCCAAGGGGGGGGGGCGCGGTGGTGGCTGCAGTGTCATAGTGGTGGCAGCGGCTGGCGGCAGTGGCAGCAGCAGCAGGGAGACAGTCACACCTCGCTGTTTTGTAAACTGTTTCTCACAGCTTGTTTGTTCCGGGTTAGGGCTGGAGCGGCACCGTATGGAAGTGTGACTCATTGTTTAATGTGGCAGCTCATTAGCAGAGCTTGTTGCTGCCTCTGATTTCTCTGCTCTTGCTAATTGGAGAGCCCAGTGGGGCCCTGGCTTCCCGTGAAGAACCAGCCCAGCTCCCCCAGGGCTCTAGCTGGCCCTTGCCCCTCCTGGCTCCCCGAGGAAGCCACCCATGCCTGTGGGCATGGGGAGCAGTCAGACGAGTTCAAATCCCAGCTCGTCCTGGCTGCGTAACCTTGGACAAAGCACTCTTCCTAGCAGAGCCTGTTTCCTTATCTGTCTAGTAGGAGAAACAGTATCCACTTTCTCATGGTGGGTAAGTGGCACAGTAATAACATGTGTCCAGTCCCCTGCTACATAGTAGATGCTCAGTGAACACTTTTGTAGTGTTATTATTATTAGACTGAAACCTCAGAGAGCCCTTCTGTCCTGACCTACCTGGGGCAGCCACCCAGCCCAGAGGTTCCAGAGCCTCAAGGTGTGAGGACCTTTTCCACTGTAGGTAGGTAATCTAACAGCATTCCTCCTTCCCTGCCTCGCCCCTCCCCTCGGAAGGCAAATCCCCCAGGGGTCCCAGGCACCATTTGCTCTCTGCACCCCCAGAAGAGGAAGCACAGCCCAGCTTTGGAGGGCCCTGGCCCTCCCTGGAGTGGAACCTGCTCCCAGGGGACTCTCCCTTGAATCTGAGCTCTCCGCTTTGAGGCCACACAGAACACTTCTGCTCTGGTTGTCCCATGACTGTCCTTTGCTATTTGAAGACAGTGATCACATCCCCTCTCCGAGTCTTCTCTCCAGGTGGAACATGTCCAGTTTCTTCAACTGTCCCTAACAGGACATAGTTCATGTGGTCACTGGACCATAGTATCAGTGGTGCCCTTGGAGTTGTGCAATGCCTCAATCTCAGTCCCTTCCCCCCTTCTCACTCCCTCTGGATCTACTCGTCTTTGCCCAGGTGCCTCTTGCAACGTGCAGGCTAGAATTCAGCTCAGTCCTCTGCACAGAACAGGGCAGGCCCCTCTCCTGCTGCATTAAGACCTGCGCTGTCCAATGGCCATAGAACCTGAGCCACAGGTGTAATTTAAAATTTTCCAGTAGCTGCCTTTAGAAATAAAAGGAAATAGGTAACTTTAACTTAAAATATTTTTATTTAACCTAATATAGACAAGATATTATCATTTCAGCTTATAATCAGTATTAAAATTATTGAGATGCTTTAAAATTTTTTTCATAAAAAATTTTCAAATCTGGTGGGTTTTTATACTCACAGCACATCTCATTTGGACTAGTCACATTTCAAGTGCTCTGTGACCACATGCAATGCGTGGCTACGGTGTTGGACAGTGCAGTTCTGGACTCTCCCTACGTTAGCGTGGTCTGAAGTGGCCGTGGTTGTGTGGCTGGCACGTCACCCTGATTCAGGAGGACAGCATCGCTGAGTGCCTGAGTGAGCATTAGGGCCTCTGGCTGGTGGGAGATCTGGGTCCCAGTCCTGGCTCCATCACTCATTCACTACACATACGACAAGTCACTGCCCCTTCCTGGGCCTCTGTGTCCTCACCTGACAGATATGTGGTGAGAGGAAGACAACAGCACCTGCTCCACACCAGGAACTCACTTACACATTCCTCCATAAGCCCCGTGTGGTAGGTTTTCTTATCTCTGTTCCACACTTGATCCCAGGACTCACTGCAGGGGCTTGTGGACTCACACAGCTGGTGGCCTGGTTGCTTCTGCCCTCCTGGCCACCCAAATACCAGCAGGGCTCAGTGTTAGGCACACAGTCCCCAAGCCTGCCCCCTTCCTCATGATGGCTCCTCCCTCAGGTAACAGCCTTAGGACAGGTGACGGCAGTGTTTTGAGGTGTGTTTGCAGGTGACAGTCTGCTAGGTGGAAACACCTCCGCCTGCCTGGATGTCTGGTCTGTCACTCCAGAGCTGTCCCCCGGTGGTGGTGGTTGTGAGGCCAGTCCCAGCCCATCCTGGCCTGCTCCTGTTCTTCTAGGACACGCTCCCCACTTTCATCTGCTTCCCCCACAGCCCCTCAGAGCCAGCTGACTTCTCCTTCCTGACCACACACTTCCCTTCCAGCCCAAGAGCCACCTGTGTGACTTTGAGCAAATCACATCACTTGACAGATCTCAGTGTCCGTGTCTGAGATGGGGGGGATCCCACCTCCCTCTTGAACTTGGCGGGGGTGACAGCTGAGATTGTGTGATATGTGATATGTGACTGTGCAGCGCTCAGTGCTTGGAGTAAATGTGAATTGTGACTGAATCTTTACAAGTCATTTTTGGAACAACTTAGCCTCACTCTCCTGAACTGAACCCTCGCCCGGGCTCCTCTGTGCACTCTGAGGCTTTCTCCCCACCCCCAGCCAGCCGGGCCCTCACCTGGCAGGGCAGGCTCCCCGCGGGCCTCTGAGCAGGCAGCTCGAGCACAGGTGACCCCTCCTGTCCCGGAAGAGCCTCGGATCGTGCCCTGGAGGGGAGCTCGGTTGTCATGCCCAGGGACCCGTCACCAGACCAACCGTCTTCCAAAATAGGACAGACACGACTTCTATTGTGAATCTTTCTAAATATATCACACCCTTCCCTGTGTTTCCCAAAAGACAAAAATTGGCCTGAATTGACCTTTTTCTGGATGGTTCACGATCATCACTGTTGATAGACATTTTGATATGAAAACAAAGAGTGGAGAGCGCTGCCTTTGTCCAGTGCCCACTCTGCTGCGTAGCTTATAAAATGACGTCATCCGATTCTTACACAACCCTGGTACAAAGTTCGATCACTATTCCCTTCTCACAGATAAGGAATCTGCGGCTCAGAGCTGCCTAGAGACTTGCCAGGGTCTCATGCAGAGGGATCAGCCCCTCCCCCTCCACACTGCCTCTCCAGGGCTCTGGGCTCCGTTTTGAGGGCTTCCGCCTGACCAGGAGCTCTTACGTGAGCTTCCAGGTTGGCCTTGCTTTTGCTGGGAGCTGGGGGAATATACTGGGGCAGCTGCTGCCTGCGCTGCTCTGAGAAAGCATGTACCATAACATACTCTTTTAAGCCTTTGTGTTCTTGACCAGTCTGTGACATCTGCACTATTTCCTAGTTCCTTCTTTAACCACCTCCTTCTCTTGGCTTCCATGCATTCACCCTTTCCTAGCTCAGTGGCTGCCCCTTCTCAGAATCCTCTGGTCCACCCTGGCTCTGACATGGTGCTATCCTTCAACAGCCCCCTTTGGCTGTCTGTTCTTTTCACAGTCTCCTCCAACATCACCTCCAGGGGCTTTGCCCTCCTTATCCATGGTTTCACCACCTCTGTGCCAAGGGCTCCCAGATGCAAATCTCTTGTCCAGGCCTCTTCCCAGAGCTCCAGACTGCATATCAACTGCCTGCCGAATGGATGGAATCCTTGGCTGTCCCACAAGCATGCAAACTCAGCTCCCCCAAACCGAATCCATCATCTTCCTCTGAAGCTTCCATCCCTTCTTGTGATCTCTACCCCAGTGGACACCCCTCCCCACCACCTTATAATGACACAGGCTAATATTTCTCAAGGGTGTATGAAGTGCAGCCTCTATACTAAGAGATTCCAGGGCTCTCTCTTCATCTTTAACAACCCAGAGAAGTTGGCATTATTTTATTGTCATCCATTTCACAGGTGATGGTATGGTAACAGAAGTTCCTGGCACATTTTGGCTTCAGTGGTCTAAATTCATACATTACATCAACTATGCTTAAGCTAACTCAGGGTCCACAGTAGTTGTTCCCACCTGGGACATCTGCAGGTGTCCGGCTTGCTCCGTGACTCCAGCTTGGCAATTGATGACCCGGGCTGGCTTCTCGGTCTGAGATATCTCATCCTCAGATCTCTCCAGATGAACTCCAGACCCCGCCGCAGGAGGTGGCTGCTGTCTGTGAAGAAGCTGTGCAGAGAGTTACACGGGAACCCAATTTTAGGCATGCGGCCCCCAAGCCTGCCCGCTTCCTCGTGACTCCTCCCTTGAGTAACAGCATAAGGACAAGTGATGACAGTTTTGAGATGTGTTTGTACATGGAAACACCTCTACCTGCCAAGGTAGCTGGGCTGTCACTCTGGAGCTGTCCCACCACAGTGGTGGTTTTGAGGCCAGGTCTTGGCCCCTCCCTTGTTATTACTATTATTGTCATTATCGTCCTCAACCCCGTGAAGTAGGTGTTATCGATGCCACCTTACAGCTAAGAAAACTGGGGCTCAGGAAGATAAAGTGACCTGCCCAAGGCCACAGAGCTAGAGCCAGGATCTAGACCAGGCCTGTTGGGCTCAGTGTATGTGTCCTTTTCATGTTAAGTTTCAGGGTGATCATTCAGTTAAGAAGAGTAAAGTTAAGTTGTTCTTAAAATGACTTGTAAAATGTAGGCATCAGGGCCAGGTGCGGTAGCTCATGCCTGTAATCCTAGCACTGTGGGAGGCCGAGGCGGGAGGATCGCTCGAGGTCAGGAGTTCGAGACCAGCCTGAGCAAGAACGAGACCCCGTCTCTACTGAAAATAGAAAGAAACTATCTGGCCAACTAAAAATATAAAAAAAACATGTAGGCATCAAACAAACCTTATGAAGAGTAAGTCACCATGAACATTTACTCAAAGACTAGTATTCTGCAGACCCTGGGCGAGGCACGTTTACATATCTTGTCTCAGTTGTTACTCCCAACACCCTTGTGAGGAAGAAGGAATTCTCCCCTGTCCCAGACATGCAAATGGAGATTCTGTCAAGTGCAGTGATTTGCTCAAAGTGACACAGGGGGAAGGTGGTGCCCGGGAATTGGAAGGCAAGTTCCGATACTCCAAGCCCAATGCTCACTCCTCCCATGAGACTGGAGTCAGGAATGAGAGCTAAGAAGGGTGCAGATGAAGGGAGCCAGCCTTGAGTGATGTGATTTCTGGAGTTTTACTCTAATATTATATGTCTGGTAGAGCACAAACAGGCACAAAAGTTCATTTTTTCAGATAGGGAAACTGTGGCTTAGAGAAGTACGGTAACCTGTTCAAAGTTATACGGCTGGAAAGTGGAGACGCTGATATTCAGCTTAAATCTGTCTGACTCTTGGGCCTTTGCCCTTTGCACCACTCCACATTGTGGTTGTCAAAGTCACACACCGCTTCCTTCTCACAGTCTCTTCTTCAAGCCATAGCCTGAGGTCCATGGGGAGCTCTGGATCCTTTTCTCTCAGGTAGAAAGGACTTGAGCCCCTTTGCCTTATAATCCCTAACAGTGGCCAGCACTATACTAGTAATTTACATGTGTTCCTTCCTTTAATTCTCATACCAAGCCTGTGTGGTAGGAACTACTATTACCCCCATTTTTGTGATGAAGAACCCAGGGCCCAGAGAGGTCATGTGATTAGAAGTGAGGGAACTAGAGTCTGCATCAGGGACTGACTCCAGATCCAAGTTCTTAACTGCTGCATTCTTCCACTTTTTCTCATCTGGGTGTGGTGTAGATTTCACTCTCTGAGCTGTATCAGGCCATGAGCCCAAAAGACCAGAGACCAAATCTCCAGCTACCCTGTTTCTATCCACAAATTCCCACACCTTCCTGAAGACACCGCTCTCCCCATCTAACACCATAGATTAAATCCTACTGTTGGTTAGGGACTTCCTGTGCCATTTTTTTACCTAAGCTCCAATTCTCACAATTACCCTCGAGGAAGGCATCATTGTCTCCACTTTCCTGAGCAGGCAGTGGAGGCGTCAAGCTCCCAAACCAGATGTGCCTGTCTCTAAGACTCTTGCTTTCTCTGCTCACCACGCCCCTCCCTGCTGGGAGGCCATGAGGGAGCCCGGAAAATCTGCCACTTAGAGTCCTGATGCTTGAATTCTGGCCAGTTCTGCCCCTGCCCAGGTGCCTTGCCCCCTCCACACATGGGAGGAGGGGTAGTGGCTCGAGGCTGTCTAAGGCTCTCTGCTGATCTGAGAGCATTAGGCCCTGTCTTCACTACTCCATCAGGGCCCATAGAGGGCACAGGGCCCAGCTCCAGCAGGGGACCAGCCTCCTGAGCATGGGGCTGAAGCTCGGGCAGCTCTGGCCATCCTAATTCCCCTGACTCTGATTCCCCTGAGCCCCTGGAAGCTTCCCCGAAGCCCTCCCCATCAGACTCAATGCCTTCCTGCCTCTTGCAGCTTATCAGGCCTGTCCCGTGTTGGTGGGGGTCAAAGGCCAGGCTGCTGCACTGCACTTCACCAAGTCACTGGGCTTTTCAGCTGGAAGCTCCTTGGGGCACTCATTCATTCATTCATTCATTCGAGTATTTATTCAAGGACAGGCATTCTAGCTACTGTTCTTTTTTCTTCCTTTGTTATTTTAAATTTATTATAAAAATATTCAACAATATAACTATATAAAGTAAAAAGGGAGGCTCTCCCCAACCCCTAATATCACTTTCGATTGGAATTAACTACTTTTCACAGATGTGGGGAATCCTTCCAGAAAGTTTCATATATGTGCATACAGACACGTAAACATAACTCACAGGTGCAGTATTTACAGAAGTAGAATCATATGGCACGCGGTGCCTGGCACGTCGTGGGTGCTACTACTTTTCTGTCACTTCCTTCTTCTCCCCATGTTGTCTTACAGCCATCTTTCTGTGTTAGCACGTAGAAGTCTACCTTAGTATTTTTGATTGCTGCGTAGTTTTCCTCTGTGACATTGTGCCGTAACATAATCTCCTTCAGTGTTTTCCTACTACAACTGTGGCTGTCACTGCTTGAGTGCCTATCATGTGCCTGTGCCTGTAGGAGGCCCTTTGTGTACATATGTTTATGGATATGTCATTCTTATTCTTGGACATCTCACATTTGCATATAGTAGGTGCTCAGGAAATTACTGGAAGACCCAGCTCAAACAGTTCTCCTCTGTGAAGCCTCTTATATTCCCTTTCCCAGACCCCGCCTGTCCCCCCATTCAGGTCCTGTGCTGGGACTGAGAAAAATCCAGGAAGACCAACCCTGGGCTAGAGGAACTTGCGGACTAGTAAACCGGTGTGCAAACAGGTAGTTAAAGCAGAGCGTGAGGAGAACAGGAAACACGTACGAGAAACAGAGAGGGAATGAGCGATACCTTTGTGAGGGTTAATTTTATGTGTCAACTTGACTGGGCCAAGAGGTACCTAGATTAGACATCATTTCTGGGTGTGTCTGTGAGAGAGTTTCCGGATGAGATGAGCATCTGAATCGGTAGACTCAGCAAAGTGAGCCCCCTTCCCCCCGTGTGGGTGGGCATCATCCAATGTGTTGAAGGCCTGGAAGGAACAAAAAGGGAGGAAGGGAGGATTTGACCCTTCTGGCCTGCCTGCTTGAGCTGGGACGTCGTGTTCTCCCGCCCGTGGACTGGGATTTACACTGTGGGCTCCCCTGGCTCTCAGGCCTTTGTGCTTGGGCTGGAAACCACACGGCTCTCCTGGGTCTCCAGTTCGCAGGTAGCACATGGTGGGACTTCCCAGCGTCCGAAATGGTGTGAGACAGTTTCCTCATAATCCATCTATCCATCTACAAAGACCCTGTCTGTCTGTCTATCTACCTGCCTATGTAGTCTGACTCCTGTTGGTTCTGTTTCTCTGGAGAAACCTGATTCAACATCCAAAGAGGTCCAGGGAGGCTTCTTAGAAATGACAGCTGAGTTGAGTTTCAAAGGCTACTAGGAGTTTGTCGGGTGGGGAGGAAGCTACTGGGATCTGTCTCACCCTGAACATGACGTACTTCCTACGTCTGTGCTGCTCTCCCTCATTCCCCATGTGTGCCTCATCTACTTCCAAAAAAAAAAAAAAAAAGATTTGGGGTAGATTCTAATTTTTAAAATGACACATACAATAACAATGGAGCCGTTATGTAAGGAAAAGGAGTAAGAGTCTTGTAATAAGATGAGAAAAGAGAATGAACTCGAAACCTATACTGAGGACTGAGGATAGTTACTGCAGCTGAATACAAGATTTAACTCTATGCTTCCCAGTAGGCAAAAAGGTAGCATTGTTGCACCTACTGTGATGTGGGGACAGAGGGCCCATCCGGCGTCACCAGTAGAGCCCACTCGCCCCCTCTCTGTTAGTTTGTTCACTGTGTTTACGGCTCTCTTGCGTATTTGCCTGGTTTTAAATCGGTCTTTAATTATGTCTCATTCAAATGACTGAATTGAATGGGGAGGTTGTGGAGCTGACAGTTTTGGAGCACCTACTGTGTGCTGCTCCTTCACATCCACCCTGCTCTGCAACATAGAGCAGACATTGAGGCTCAGAGGAGTTGAGCCAAACATTGGCCAGGTTGGCCCAGGGGCCAACATCTCCTAACCCCAGCATAGCCTCTTCTCGAGTTTGGCTGGGAGAGATCTGAGGATGAGATGTCTCAGAATAAGCCAGCCAGGGTGATCAATTTGCCAAGCAGGAATCACAGAGCAAGCCAGACACCTGCAGATGTCCCGGGTAAGAACAACTGCTGTGTACCTTCAGTTGGCTTCAGCATAGTTGATTTAATTTGTGAATTTAGGCTGTTGAAAAACCAAAAGCCCAAAAGCCATAGAAAGAACTGGCGCTTGTCAAGTACCTACTATGTGCCAGATGCTTCTGTTACCATATGTTTGTCTGTGAAATGGAGATGACAATAAAATAATGCCAGCCTCCCCGGGTTGATTCAGAATCCAGCGAGAGCCATGGAATCACTTAGCATAGAGGCTGTACTTAATAAGCCTTGAGAAACATTACTATTATTACCTTTTTCATTATTATTATCTTCACAAAGTAGATATTGCCAGTGCTGCTTTGCTGGTAAGGACCTGAGGCTCAGGGAGATGAAGTGCCCAAGGTCACTGGACTAGAGCGAGGATTCTAACCCAGGCCTGTTGGGCTCAGTTCCTGCGCTCTCTCCATGTCATGAGACAGAGGCCAGGAGATCAGGGGATAAAATGAAGGCTCAGGACAAGCATGGCATGCAGCCAGGCTTGCGGGGAGGGTGCATGGCATTAGACCCCTCTGCTGGGTGAAGGGGCCTCTGAATGGCAGCTGCAGAGAGAATGAGGACACACGTGGCTGGCCCGGGCCCCGCAGCTAGAGTTGTGGTTGTTGTGGTGGGGACCTGCTCAGCACCCAGAGGAACAGTAGAGAAGTGGCTGCAAAGCACGCAGGGGTTGGAACCAGGTCCCAGGGCACCAGACAGGGTCAGGCCAGCTCAGGGGCCCATCTCTTGGGGGCCTTGAGAATTTAGGAAGTGCAGGTTGACAGCATAAGTAGGGACCACATTTTTGGCTCCTCCTCGCTTAGTCTAACCCAAGCATTACATTGCAGTGATTAAAAAGTAGAAGGTAAGGGTGTGGGCTGAGCATGTTTCACAACACACGGAGGAGAGAAGATGGCATGTCCCATCCCTACTACTCTGTTAGCCACACGTGGCCTGGGCGGTGTGTGCCACCCTTATTTGGCATTGCCCACCTATGCAGGCAGCAACCAGGTGAGATGGCAGTTGCCGTGGTGAAAGCACTGGCTTTGGGGTTGGAAAGCCCTGGCTTGGATCCTGGCTCTGTGACCTGGGGGGGCTCTGAGCCTCTGTCACTCTTTCTAAAATAATACCAAGTTCTCAGGGTTAATCATGGATCAAGTGAGAACCATGAAATTACTTCACATACAGGCTACACTTAGTACGCACTTTGATAAACATTGTCATCTTTGTCGCTGTCTCGGTCCATTCAGGCTGCTATAACAACATATTATAAACCAGCTAGCTCATAAACAACAGAAATTTCTCTCTCACAGTTCTGGAGGCTTGGTAAGTGCAAAACCAAGGTGCTGGCAGACTCAGTGCCTGGTGGGGGCTTGCATTCTAGTTCACAGAGTTCAACTTTTTGCTGCCACCCCACATGGCAGAAGGGGAAAGGGCTCTCTCTTGGGCCTCTCTTACATGGGCACTAATCCCATTCACGGGGGCTCCATTCCCGTGGCTTCATCACCTCCCTTCCCAAAGGCCCCGCCTCTTAATAACATCACTTTGAAGTAAGGATTTTAACATAATACTTTTGGGGGAACTTAAGCATCTAGGCCACAGCAGTCATTATTATTATCATTTTCACAACAGCACCGTGAAGCTTCCTCAGCAGATGCTACCTCAGTTTCCTTCGCAGATGCCCTCAGTTTCCCCATCTGTAAAAAAACCCAAAAAACAAACAAACAAAAAAAACAAGCAAAAACCAGGAATAGTGCTGATGACTCCAGAGCATGGCTTTTAGGATTAAATGAGAGCACACGCAGCACAGCGCCTGGCACATGGACGCCTTTTCCTTCCTTCCTCCTTCCTGAGCTGCTTCTGCCGGGCTGGTTGCTCCAATTATTCTAATTCACCGGGAGTCCACAGCTTCGCTTCCAGGGTTCCTCGTGCTGTAGGGTCCTGGGATGCAGAGTCAGGCTGAGGAGGTGGTCACGCTTGCCATGTGCCCAGGGGACACAGGGAAAAGCCAGACTGTTAGCCAGAGAGAGACACTTACAATTCTTCAGAGGCCGCACAGCCCCTTTCTGCCCCATTATCTCCTGCCATTCTTGTACCCACTGGGGGGATGGGGCATTGTGATCTTCATGTTGCAGATGGAGAAAGTGAGGCAAGTAACCAGTCCAGGGTCACAGCGGGTTCTTGATGGGGCTCATCCTAGCTGCATCTCTCCATAGCCACCTACCCACGCTGGGGCCAGAGCTGCCAACGGGAGAAACCGCAAACCCGGGGCACCGCGGGTGAGTGTCTGGGGCTCCTCACAGTTGGAGGTTCACCAGCTTGGCAAAGTCTGCACCTCCATGGCCTGGTAGGCTGGGGGCACCTGGTGGTGGGGGACAGCTGGAAGAAGCAGCTTTCTCCTAGAAACCTCACCCGCTTTCCAAAGATTCCCCCTGCAGTCATGGTGGGCTCTTTAGAGTTCTAAACTACTTTAGTATTTTGCAAGGAGGTCTCGGGGCTACGTCAACATTGGCCTCAGATGGGGGCTTCAAGAGTATCTGCTTCAGGCCTTCCACCCACTTGACTGATCAGGAAACAGCCCCAGAGAGGAGATGTGATTTAGCCGAGAGCAGGGCCGGTAGCGGGACACTGTAGCCTGGCGTTCTCACAGCATCGCCGGGTCTGGGAGACGAGAGGCCCGGGGTCGAGGCTCTCCAGAGGAGAGGACACTTGCAGGGCAGCAAGGCCACAGTGAGATGCTAGCTCTCATTCTGCCGGGCATTGCTGTCAAGTTGTCACTTTGTCTTTTCCCTGCAACAATCCTTGGGGGGTCAGTGCTGTTGTCCTCACTCTGCAGGGTAAGCAACAAGACTCAGGGCAGTCTGAAGTCACGTAGCTTCTTAGCGGAAGAGGCGGAATTTAAATCTGCACCTGCCTGTCTCCTGACTGGAGTGATGTGTCTACAAGGCAAAGAACACCCAGGATTGCTGGCAACCACCAGAACCTAGCCGAGGCAAGGGAGACTTCCCCTCTAGCGCTTTCAGAGACAGTGTGGCTCTGCCAACACTCTGATTGTGGACTTCTAGCTTCCAGAACCGTGAGACAATAAATTCCTATTGTTTTAAGCCACTTGGTTTGTGGCATTTCATCACATAGCCTAGAAAACTAATATACCTCCTTCGCCTGGTACAGGAGGAGGAGTGACTATCAGCATCTCGGATCCCACCCATGTTCCTACTGAAATTTAGACTATCACACAAACCCAAGGTGGAGGAGAGTAAATGTTCATTGTTTGACATTTATTTACTCTGTGCCAGCCTCTGTGCTGGGCACTTCACATATGCCATCTTGAGGTAAATATGGCCATTTCCATTTCACAGATGAAGAAACTGAGGCTAAGAGGAGGGAAGTTATTTGCCCCTAAGCTCATTTTTCCCCTGCCCCTAGGTGCTGTGCAAGGAGCAAACCCAGACTCCAGTTCCAGTCCCAGGGAAACAGGTTACTCACTTCCCTTCTCTGAGCCTCACTTTCCTCATCCAGAAAATGGGAATAATAGTATCTGCCTCTCAGGTGGTTGTGAGAATGAAACGAGCTCATTCCTTCATTCGATAAATATTTACTGAAGGTCTCCTTTGTGCTCGCTCCTGCTCTAGGCCCTGTAAACCTAACAGTGAAGAAGATGGGCCCAGTTCTGCTCCGAAGGAGCCAGATTCTTTCAGACAATGCCTGCCAGGTGTTCCGCAGGGGCCAGCACTTAGCAAGTGCTCAATGAAACTTATGGGGATAAGAATATAGGGTTGAATGCGATGGGGTGCAGAATGGGCTGGGCCTGTAAGAGGAGCCCACTTTGCCACTAATTCTCTACCATTGTTAGAGGTGGCACAGCCCCCTGGCCAAGGAAGATATAAAGTCCTTCGGGCCTGGGCCCCGGGTTCTCGTGCACCCAGATGCTGCTCCAAGCTGCCTCCCCAAAGCCAGCAGAACTCTCTGCCCTGGCGTGATCTGTGGAGGTAGCTGAAGGGGCCTCGGGTCTTCTCACGGGGCCCTGCATTGCTGCACTGTCCCCTTAGCCATGGCTCCTCAGCTCAGCCCCACCCACTCCCTGACACTGTCCCTGCCTGGGCCAGGCCTGAGCCTGCCCTGGAGGCGCTCCCAGCTGTCCTGATATCCCCTCTGGCTTCTGCAGACACTCCCCCTTTCTGCCCCTGGAGGCCTCCTCTGGGCACCAGCCCCTCCCCCAGCCTCTCCAGAGGTGTCCCCAGACATCACCCCTGTGCTATTATTTTTTCCTGACAACTGTGGCATCACATGTCAACCGGGCTCTGCTCAGCACAGGCAGGGTGGGGGTTCTGGATAACTGTGTGGTTTAGGGGATGGTCCTCCCGAGCCCCCTGTGAGGTGTTAGCAATGCTTGGGTGGGTTGTGGTCTGGCTCAGCTCCCAGCCCACTGTGCTGCCTCCAGCAAGCCTCGCCTCCCAGACTCTGGTTTCTAAGAGCCCACCACGGGAAACCACGGCTGCCCTCTCTGCTCTCCACCAGGGGCATGAGGACTGGGGGACACAGGCAGCGGCCAACCCCAGAGCTGACTTTCTTCCAGGTGGAATAGGCTCTGGAAGGGGGGTGCTGGGGATACAGAGCAGCTACGCCCATCAGACCTCAGAGAAGCTCGTCCTCCTGTCCTCACTTGCCCTGAGTAAGCCGGGAGAGCTGGCACTGAGCACTGGGGAAGCGGGCTCGGCGGGCCCTGACAGCTCAGCAGTGGCAGCAGCAGTGGTGGCAGGGGCTATTCTGAGAGGTGGGAGGGGCTGGGGAGCTGAGACTGGAGGAGGGGAAGCAGCAGGAAGGAGACAGTCTCGTGAGGGCAGGGAGGGAAGTGTCACTGGGCGGGGGTGGGGGTGTCTGCCAATGGCAGTGTGCCCTGGGGGGATTGTGCGTTGTGTGCTCAGCATTGGGAGAGGGTGGGCTAATGGAGGTACTAAGGCGTGCACTGGGAATGTTTGGGTGTATAAATTTTGTGACCCAAGTGTGAGTGAGTGGGTAAATCACACCCCCGTAAGCGTGTGGGCAAGGAGGTGTGTGTGCGCTGGAATGAGAGCATGTTTAAATGCACAGGCAGGTGTGAGTGGAAGCGCATGTGGAAGGAGGAAGAATGAACGGGGAGGCAAGCAGGGGCTTGTTTGTGAGCAGGATGAGTGTGGGTGTGGGAGGGAGGGGAGAAGGGAGCCTGAGAGCAGGCGTGGGGAGGAGGAGGGGAGCGTGAGAGCCAGCTGGTCAAAGGAACTGCAGGACGAAGGTGAGGATCTGTGGGATTGCACAGTAATGGCACTTGCCATGCGTGTTGGGCACGTGGCAAGTGTGCCCCAGTGACCCAGAGTGAGGGGATGCGAACATGTGCATGGCCAGGGCGGGTGGGACTGTGTGACTTGGGAAAAGTAGGAAGGGAAGCTATGTATGTGTGACAACCACAGTTAACAAAAACTGCTAGCATTTATTGAGCACTTATTCAGAGCCTAGTGCTGACATTCATAAACTTACTTAAGTCTTCAAATATCCTGTGAAGGTAGTACTATTGTGATAGCCATTTATAGCGTAGGAAATAGTGGCTCTGAGCAGATAAGTGACTTGCCCATACTCTTAAACCCTATGTTATTCTGCCTCATAATGAGTGTGTGAGCAGGAGCCAAGTTGGGACTGAAGAAGAATGTCGTCAGTGTGCACTGGGGGTGTGTGTTTGACTATCTGTGTGGGGGGGACTGAGTGTGCCAGACGTGGGCCCCAGAGAGAGTCCAGGCAGCAGCTGTGGACACTGGGCAGGGCAGGGGCCCGAGCAGAGCCTGAGTCAGCCTCTAGGGCCTCTCTGCCAACCTGGCTTCCCAGCCCCGCAGTGGCAGCCTGTGCCAGGGCCCCCAGCTAAGGATCCTCCCAGCTCTGGTATGGCCTCCAGCAGGGGCCTGTCTCACAGCTCAGAACTGCGCCAGGGCTGGAGACTGGCGGGAGGCTTTCCTGGTCTTCAGGGTACCTGAAGGGGCATCCCCATGTGGGCTGCCCAGGCATGGAAGGCATTATGAGAGCTGTGGGAGGGGGCTCCAGCAATGATTTTAGGCCCCTTGTGACCCTAAACAGAACCACCTGGAGGGTGCATATGTGTGTGTGTGTGTGTGTGTGTGTGTGTGTGTGTGTGTGTGTGTGTGCATGGGGAGAGGGCAGCCAACAGTTCCCATGCCCACCCTCGCCTTCAGGATGTGACTCAGGCAGATGCCACGCCAGGCATCTGCAAGCTGGGCCTGCTCCCCGCCAGGGGGTGAGGAGGGGCCCCTCTAGCCCTACCCTCGACCTCACCCTTGGCCCTGCTCCTCAGGTCCTAAGCTGGAAGGAAGGAATTTTTGAGAGCAGAGGACTGTCTCCCGTGGCCTAGGCCCAGCCCTCCTGCTGCCCAGAGGACTCTGAACCTCTGGCCTCCCCAGGAGGGAGGTACTGGCTGGTGAGAGAGTCAGGAGCTTGGGATTCTAGTCCTGGCTATGCCCTCCACTGGCAAGTCCTGGCAAGTCACCTCCACATTCTGGGCCTCAGTTTCCTGATTGGCAAAGTAGGAATATTGTGCTAACGGGACACAAGGTGTTGCTGGCAGGGCAGCAAGTGGTCTGGGTGAGCAGGGAACTGAGACAAATGTCGGGAGTTGGGGATAGAGAAGGTGTCAGGGTTAAACTGACATTGGGGCAGAGCTTTGAAGAATACGAGAATCTCTGATGGGGCGTTGGGAGGGGAAAGGGTGTCCTAGGCAGAGGGGAGAGATGCCCTGAGCAAAGGCTGGCAGGTGCACTGGTGGCTGGAACCTAGCCCAGCACCCTGTGGGATGAGGTCATGGACTGCTCAACCTCTCAGCTAGCCTCGCCTTCTGAGGTCACGTGATCTAATTAACATCTGACTCCAGTAGTCTACGCAGTAGGGATTTTATTTGTCTCAGTCGCTGCTCTCCTGTAGTGCCCTGGACAGGGTCTGGTACATCAAAGGTGCTCAATAAATATCTGTTAACCAAACGAGCAGCTTCTCCCCAAACACCATGAAGGCAAGCGCTTGTTCCAGCAGCTCCTGTGAGAACTTCCCACAGACTCTAACAGCGGTTTGCCAGGTGTGGTCCCTTATGCATCACCTGGGAGCTGGCTAGAAACGCAAAGTCTGGGGCCCCAACCCGGACCTGTAGAATCAGAAGCTTTGGAGCTGAGGCCCGGCAGTCTTAGCAAGCTTCTGAGGACGGTTCTGCTGCACGTTAAACTTTGAGCACCGAAGCTCTAAAGCTATGCCCACGGGCACCATAACAGCCCGTGAAGAACACTTTTGCAGATGAAGAAGCTAGAACTGTGGCAAAGCCTGCCCTAGAACCCGGGTATTCTTGACCCATTCCTTTTCCCCAGGCCAGGCCAGGGCACAAAGAAGAGGAGAGAGTTTGCTCATCCGCCCAGCCAGGTTGCTGGAACGGAGACTTGGAAACGCCAAGCGTCTAGAAACAGAGGGCGGGGCGTTCCTCCCCGGAGTAGAAGGCGGGGCTAGCGCTCTGAGCCCCGCCCCATTTCCGTTGCCCCGGGAAACCCCGGGTTGTAACAATAACCCGTTGACGCGCTTCTGGGAGGGATCCTGTCGAGGCCGTGGGCGGGACAGCCCCTCCGCGGACCAATGGGAGCACTGGGGTCCCGCCCCCTGGCCCCCTCCCCGAGCGCCGAGCAGGGGGCGGGGTCGCGCCCGCCGCTCCTCCCCTGCTCCGTAGGCGGCGCTGTTGCGTGCAGGGGCTGCGGCTGGGTCGCCCGAGCTGGGAGCTCCGCGCCCCCACCCCCAGCCCGCGGGCGGGGCACCCGGGCAAGCCGAGGATTCCGCGGCCCGGGCGAGCACGCCCCGCCCCCTCCCTGGCCGGGCCCGCCCCCTCCCTGTCCCCCGCCCATCCCGAGGTGCAGCCGGCGCTGAGCGCGGCAGGCGCGGGAGCTGGCGCTGGAGCCGGAGCGGCGGCGGCGGCGGCGGCGGCATTCACGGGGCGGCGGCGGCGCGGGCTCCGGCACCGGCTCGGGCTTCGGCATGGTGCAATCCAGCCTGGTCCCGGGAGAGCGGGGCCCGCGCGCAGGGCCGGCGCCCGGGGAGCGGCGGCAGCGGCGGTGGCGGTGGTGGCTGCAGGCGCAGGCAGGCGGCAGGTGCTAGAAGCGGGGCTGGGCGAGGTGTGTGCCCGCTGGGCTCCCGGGCCGCCGCCCCCTCACTGCCCGGGTCTTTCCCTCCCTGCGTGCTCCCCAGCGCGTCCAGCCCCCTGCCTCCGCGCCCCGGCCCATGGCGCCCCGCGGTTGAGCCAGCGCCGCCAGGGACCCCTCCCGCGGGCCTCCCCGGGGCGTGCAGATCCCGGAGCCGCCCGCCCACCCTCCGCGGAGCCTCCCTCCCCTCCTTGCCCGAGCCGGGCGGGACCATGGCTGCGAAGCTGCGAGCGCATCAGGTGGACGTGGACCCGGACTTCGCGCCGCAGAGCCGGCCGCGCTCGTGTACCTGGCCCCTGCCGCAGCCCGACTTGGCTGGCGACGAGGACGGAGCGCTGGGCGCAAGGGTGGCTGAGGGCGCCGAGGACTGCGGGCCGGAGCGCCGGGCTACGGCCCCAGCGATGGCCCCAGCGCCGCCGCTGGGCGCGGAGGTCGGACCGCTGCGGAAAGCGAAGAGCTCCCGGCGGAACGCGTGGGGGAACCTGTCCTACGCTGACCTCATCACCAAAGCCATCGAGAGCGCCCCGGACAAGCGGCTCACGCTCTCGCAGATCTACGACTGGATGGTCCGTTACGTGCCCTACTTCAAGGATAAAGGCGACAGCAACAGCTCGGCCGGCTGGAAGGTGGGGGCGTCTGGCTGGGGAGGGGGACTGGGGACGTCGACTGGGGCTTCCAAGGGCTGATAGGTGCGTCTGGGCTCTGGGCGGGCCATCGGGAAGGGGGCTCTTTGGCACCCCCAAGGGTCACGGAGTGTGCACCCAGGGCGTGGGGCCGGCCAGCAGACAGGCGGGGGCGTGCTGGGAGCAGCTGTGTGCGTGCTCCCTTGCGGGGAGGGACGCGGGGTGGGAGGTCTGGTGGGGTGACGAGGGACTGCCTCTTTGAAGCGTCCCTGAGGAACATCCCCACCCGGTCCTTGGGGGCATAGCAGAGGAGCCCATTCTCAGGCATGGGCATTGGGGAGCCTTCCCTTCCTCCCCTGAGTTTGCTTTGTGTTACTCTTGTTTTACCCTTTCTGCAGGGCACCCTTCTTAAAGAGCTGGAATAATGACTTGGGGCCAGTGGCTGCTTTCCCTCCCAAATCTCTTCCACTTGCCCTTCCTGGAGCTGTCCCCAGGGTGAAGAGTGTGACCATAGGCCCACAGTTCTTCTTGTGGTGCCAGGAGTTCACCCTAGGGCACCAGCCAGCCTGGGGTGGGAAACTTGGCAGGTGACCTGAGATCTGAGTTCACCATGGGGCAGCTGCTGACCCCCCTTACCTGGATTGGTATGGGGGGCACTGATGATGACCCCTGCTGGTATGAGGGCAGGGTGTTGAGGGCTGGGGATCTGTCCTTGCCCACCCAGGCTGCCTGTCTTCTACTTCCTTGGCTTTCTGAGCCCAGATACATTTAGGGTTGGGGGAGGGGCAGGGGTACCCCAGGAAGGCCTCAGTGCCAGCCAGTGGAAAGGGGGGAGCCATCTTGGGAGAGGACAGGGGCTTGATTGGATTGTGGCCTCTAGACCCACCTCTTCCCCTGGCCACCTTATTTGAGAATGGGGATAGCCTATGCCTTTGGGGGAGAGGAGGTTGCAGGGGGACCTGTGCCTAGGGGGTGAGTTGTCAGGCTTCCTATGGGAGAGGGGGCCTCTGTGAGGGAACATACCTATATCAAGGGAGAGGACAGTGCCCTGTGGTGGCTGCAAGCAGGGTCAGTGGAAAGAGGTGTGCTAGTGGAGGAGTGGAGGCTTGTGGACATGGGCAGCTCTAGATGCCCAGGGGCAGTATTGTAGGGGCCAGGATATCCTGACATGGGAGTCCATGGCTCTCAGGCTTTGTGCTGGCAGCTTCTCTGTCTCTTTTGGGACACCATGGGGCTGGGACACAGGCTGGAGGAGTTGACCTGGGTCTCCTTTCCCATCCCCTTGGGCTCAGTCCCCACCAGAACACTTATTTCTACCAAGTGTGTCCTGCCCTTGGGCTTGGCTCCCACCTCCCTCCTTGCTCCCCATGCCCTGGCCCACCTTCTTCTCCTCCCTGTAGATGTATTCACTGTCCTCAAGGACACAAAGTTCAGGAAGCCTCCTCCAAGAAGCCTTCCCTAACCCTTTTTAGCCAGCTGAGGACTTCCACTTCTCTGGCCCTCTCCATGCACGATGGGTTTTAGTTGTTTGTGTCCTGTCTCATTTCCCCTTCCCAGCCCACCTTCGGAAGACAGTGGTAATGTCAGAGCCATTCTATGCCCACAGCACCCAGCACAGAGCCTGACACCAAGAAGCCACCAGTGCATGTCTAGTGGAGGAGTGAGGAAATGAGTGACTGGTGCAGAGGATGCTGAGGCAGGGGAGAGTAGGCCAGGCGGGCTTCCTGCAGGAGGTGTAGCTCCCACTGGGCTTGATGGATTAGGGAGGATAGAGAAAGATGGGAAGAGGGGACATGAGGCTGGAAGTCAGGAGAGACCTGTAGTTCACTGAGGGTCTTGGGCCAAGCTCTGTGCCAGGCACCTTCACACATCTCCTCTCCTGCTCTCAGCAGTACCTGAGGTGGTTTATTGTGACATTTGCAGATGAGGGCACTGAGGCCCAGAGTGGAAGACTCCCTGCCTAATATCACACAGTTAGTAGGTGGGAAAGCTGGACTCCAGCCCAGGTGTATCTCCCTCCAGGGCCACCCGGAGCCTCTGGAACAGTGTCCTGCTGGCATCTGGGGGTGGCATTTGAACAGGGGCAGGTATAAATCGTAGAATGTGGTTGAGAATGTGCTTGGAGATGATTTAGTCCCATGAGTTCATTTCTCAGGCTGTGAGACTGAGGCCCTGGGAGGGGCTAGGACTCTTCTCGGGGTATCAGTGAGCAGCAGGCCCTGGATGAGGGCCCAGGTCTCCCGCCTGCTGATTGGATGTGGTTTCCACTGCACCACACTGCTGGGGACACACTGGTTCTCCCTGCGCTGGGCTCCCAATCCTGAGCTGGGGCATCTGAGAGGGAGCTTCAGTCTTGGGCTCCTGATTTAGGCTGTGGCAGACACCACCCAGGCACTGGATGGGGCCTGCCCAATCTGCCCAATGCTGTCCCGTCAGTGGCTGGCCTCCTTCCATCACACCCCCTACACCCAGCTCCCCAGGGAGCCTCCTTCTCCTCTCATTCCTAGAGCTTCCTGCCCCTGAGCCCCTTCCCTTTTCCCAGTCACTTCCTCCAGGGGCCTGGTGGAGGAGCCGTCTCCAACTCCTAGCCAGTCTCAGGTTGACACAGGTACATCTCAGGTGCCAGGGCTGGGACCAGGGCCCATTGTTCCTTCCTCACTCTCCTCCCCTACGAAAGTGTTGCACTTGAATCAGGATGTACCTAACCCTGTTATATAGGGTGCAGGGACCAAAGGGGCAGGCATTGGACCTGCCTTCAGAATGCATCAGGGCTCAGCCAGTTCCACACCCAGGTCCTGTGCTTTGCAGACAGGAAAGGCTGGGGCTGGGGACAGGGGTATGGAGAAGGTGAGTTAGATCCCCTGGGGAGCCAGGAAGGTCCTCACAGAGAAGGTGGCACTTGATCTGGCCTGCCTTCACCGGGGAGGGGAAAATTTGGGAGATGGTCTTCCAGGGGGTGTTGACTGCATACCAAAGGCAGGGAGGTGGAATTGTGCATGTTTGATTTGGGTGTGCCAGACTGGAAGCAAAGGCTCCAGGCATGGCAGGGAGGTGGCATGGGAAAGGTGGAGTGGGCCAGATCAGGAAGGGCTGATGAGGAGGTAATTGAGTGGTACTAAGGACAGGAATTGGAGGAGACAAGACCAGCGCAGGCTCAGGACACCCAACCAGGCTGAGGTCTAAAGGAAGGCTGGGTTCAGTGCTGGGACCCCCTACCAAGGGAGCTGGTTGTGTTTCCCTCCAGGACTGGGATCTAGGCTTAGACATGGGGTCCCTCTCCCTCTGCAGTGTCCCAAAAGTGTAGCTGTCAGGGTAGAGCCTCCCATTTCCTCTCAGATGCTCCAGTCCCACTTTTCCTTAGCCCTGGACTCCTCCGGGAAGCCTTCCAGGCTGCTGGGAGTCCTCGTGCTCCGTGCTCCTTCGCTTAGAGCGCCCCTGGAGTTGTTCTGCCTGCTATTGTGTTTCCTGGCTGCCAGCTCCATTGGGAGCTCCCAGCCCAGGCCTGGGCGCCTCCCATTCCTGTCCCCAGGCCTGGTGGGGAGGAGCGCAGTGGATGGGGACTTCCCTTCTCTCTCAGGGGCTGGGGCAGCCTGGCTGTGGAGAGGTGGTGCTACCCCTATCTGGCCCAGGCCCTGGCCCAGTAAGTTCCAGGTTGGAGGGGGGCCCCCCGAAGGGAGAGACTGATCTGAGAGGCCAGGAGCAGGGTCCTGCTACAGCGCCGAACCGTGCTTGTGAGTGTAGGCCACCCCTCTTCCTCACCCCCCGGCGGGCTCCAGCAGGGCTCCCTCCTCCTCCATTGTCCTCCGGGGATCCCCAGCCCCGAGGGCTGGTGGGGGTGTGGGAGGAGGCGGTGTGAGCCCCGGTTGGGGGGTGTCCTCACCCCCCTCTCAGCACGAGCAGGGGGCTGGCAGCTGCCCGCCTCCTGGGCACGAGCCCGTGCCAGCCGCTCCTGGCACAGTTGCTGGCACGCCCGGCAGACTCCCACGGCCACCTGCTCACACCCACCCACGAGCGCTGGCGCGCTGCGGGCCCTTCCGGCTTCCCGGGCCTCCCGGCGCCCCTCCCCCGCCGCCGTGGCCGGCACCCCCACCCCGTGCTCAGCTCCCCGCGGACCCCCTCGCTCCCCACCGCCCCGCGGCCGCCCCCTCCCCGCGCAACTTGGGGAGCTCGGGAGGCGGGGCCGCTGGGGAGGACCCTGGGGTAGCCGCGCCGCGGGAGCGGGGGACGCGAGGCAGACAGACAGACCGACAGACAGGGTGAGGGCCCCGCCTGCCACCTGGCGCCGCTCCAGCGGGACGATGGCGGGCAGCGCCGTGCCAGGCGGTAATTGCAGACAGACTAATTTAAAGAGATGAGACGGTTATTTTTAACTCGCGTTAAGGTAATGAACGGCGCGGGGGGTTTGCGGGTTCGAAAGTTCAGCGCCCCCAGCCCCCACTTTCTGTGGGTCAGGGCCCCCTCTGCACGCTGGGGGCTCCAAGCCTCTGGACTGACTAGAAATAAGAGGGAGGCTGGGGAACAGGAGAGGCCCCGCCAGAGGACAGGAGGGGCCCACCAGCTGGGAACATGTCCCCTCAAATCCTCACCACTACCCTCCCAGGTGGGTTAGCACCCCTGTTGTCCAGGTGGGGAAGTGACTTGCCCTGAGGTCACACACCTGGGAAGTGGCAGATCTGGGAGTTAGACCCCCTTCTGTCCCCTAAACTCAACCTTTCCTGTGCCATTGGGTAGGAGTGGGGTGGGGTGGGGGCTGGCGAGAAGGGCTTGGGTTTGAACTTTGGAAGGGTTAGGGGCTTGTTCCTTGCAGCCCACCTTCCCCTGTCTTTGAGTGGCAGCTGGTGATGGCAACCATGCGGGATCCTGGGGGCTGTGGAAGCCCGCCTGTCTGTGCCTTGTGAGGGTTGAGGGGTGGTGGCAGACTGCCTGTGTGGCTGTGAGCCTCTGGGAGGTGTGTGCATCAGCTGTAGCAGGGGGAGCCCCCTCCTCACCTCAGTTTCCCTTACATCCCAGCTGACTCACTTAGATCCCTTCCCTACTGCAGCTTGCCTCCCAGGTGTGTGCCTGGGGAGCAGGACAGGGTGGGGCTGGGACTGCCTATGCATTGCTGCCCACTCCCTCCACCTCCAAATTGGACTTCAGGTCTCAGAAAAGGTGGAGGGTCATGGAGCCCAATACCCTAACCCTGCTTCCTCCCCAGCTCTTCTGCTCCACTCCTAGGCTCCCACTGATGAGAACTCACAACCTCTGGGACCACCCATTCTATTGCTAGACAAATCTTAAAGCTGTTAGGACTTCCTTCCTTCCTTTTCCCCAGCAGTGGCCCATCCTCCTGGAGAATCACTCAGGATGTCCTAGTTCAGCCCTTTGAGTCAGCTTTGGAGTCAGGGGTAGATGTTGGGGTGGACAGAACACCTGTGTGCGAACTAGAGCAAAGCTCTCTCCCCTTCTGGTCCTTAGTATTCTCACCTGTGTCCAAAGGGCTTTAAGTTGGTCTCTGGCATTTCGGTGGTGTGACTTATAAACCTTCTGGTTCTAGGAGCCATGAGGGGTTCATTGGACAGCGAGCACTTAGTACTGAGAGGTCTTCTTATAGGTGGACATGTTTGAGTACAGGTGTGGATGCACTTGAACTTGGGGCTCCTGCTTAGAGATGTCTACCCTGCCTGTGGCAGTACCCAGGTGGCAAACATTTTCTGGGCACAATGAAGGGAGTGTTCATGGCAGTCCCAGCTGGCCCCCAGAGCAGGCAGATGGGGGGGTTCAAGGTGTTGGGTGGGTATAGCTCATGCTCTGGGGCCCGGGCAGGGTGCTCAGGGGGACAGCTGGATCTGGAGCGCCCCCCTTCTCCTGGCACCCTGGTTACCATGGAAACCAACTCCTGTTTGGGAGGGTTTGGCTGTTTGCTGTCTCTCCCCACCCCCCAACCCATATGTGGAGGTGGGAGGGGGGCCAGGTGGCGTGTGGGGGGGGCCTCCCACACCCTCCCCCCAGGGCCTCCCTCCTTGCGGAGAGGAGCCTTTCTGGTCTCTCAGGGGGGTGCCTCTTGTGGAAAGGGGAATGAGAATTGAGAGAATGAATGTCTGGGTGCTAGGCTGTCAGTTGGGCACTTCACATAAATTCTCTCATTTCATCCTCCCCGAGTCTTGCCATGTACGCATTAATAGCCCCATTTTGCAGTTGAGGAAATGGAGGCCCAGAAAGGTGAAGTCACTTGGCCAAGGCAGAGCCTGGATTTAGATGCAGACCTGTCATCTCTACCACGTTTGTCCATCTCTCAGTGCCAGTGCTGTCTCAGCCCCACACACCAGCCAGCCAGCCAGCCCTCCTGCCCCAAGGCTCTCTTTTATTCCAGAACTCCCCCCCCCAGGCTCCCCAGTTCTCCTGGGAGCCAACCAAGCCCAAACTTCTCTGTTTGGAGCCCTGGGCCCTCAGCTGGCCTTGCCCATGCCCTGCCCTCTTTCCCACTTTCCCTGCCTCCTCTGATCTCAGGCCACCCACACATTGCCACCTTCACACCTGACACCAGAGTTCTCAACCCACACCCCTGCCATAATCACATGCTCACCAAGGCAGCTACCGACTTTCCTTGACTGATCCCTCAGGACACCCCTCAGAAACTAGGTGGAGGGCTTGGGTGGTTTGAACAAAGACCCACCTTCCAGGTGCTTCTGCAACCCAATATGTCTCCTTGAGAATTCCTGCCTTAAATCCTTAGCTCATAAGCCTGGCTGATGATCAGAGTCACCTAGAAGCTTTTGGACAGCACAGGTTTCCAGTCCTTATCTCAGACCCTCTATATCAGGGCCAGCAGGTAGGCTCTGGAATCTGTATTTATCAGGTGTGACTCGTGACAGGTCATTCTGAACCAATGCCTTAGATGGTGGCTTCCTGGCTTCATGCTTGTCCCCCCTTCTCCTCTTCCCAGAGTGGACCAGCTTCTCCATGCAGGCTGCCCGGGTTAGGCCACTCCTCTCCTCCTCACTCCTTTGGGGTCCTCCTGAGATTTGAACCCCGTGCAGTCAGCTCCATGGGACTGAGCCCCACCCCCCACCTTAGGATTCACGCAGTATAGGACGTAGAATGGAGCCACAGCCGGGGCTGATGTGCTTTGCAACTGAGAGCCTTTGGTTGCAAAAAGGAGGGAAGGGCTGCCCTGGGCTCCTAGAGCCCCTTGGCATGGGGACAGAGGGTCAAGGGCAGCCCCTGGGGGCAAGGCCAGTGCCTGTGTGGTTATGAATACTCAGGAAGCCTCTCTGGAGCTGGAATGGCGAGGAAACTGAAAGTCACAGCCACTGCTCTCAGCTCCCCATCTGCTGTGCAGCCCAGTGCTGTTCGATCCAGTCCTGGGGCCTTACTATGACACTCCAGCCACCCTCCCATCTTCTGACCCTTGCTTTAGCCACACTGAACTATTCCAGCTCAGGATTCAACCTGCCATGTGCCATTACATACATTCTTACATTTAATTTCACAGCAACCCTGTGAAGCCAGTGTTGTCGCTATCCCCATTTTGCAGGTGAGGAAACAAGAATGAGAGAAATAAGAGGCTTGAGCAGTGTCCCACTGTACGTGGCACAAATGAACCTCTCCCATGCTAACTCCGCCCTAGCCCAGTGCTCTGGCCAGGCCATTCCAAGCTGACCTTCCTCCCCTCTGCCTCCTCCTGGGCTCCTGGGCTACCCCTCCCCCCAGTCTTCCTCCCTCTGCTATCCCTTGGAGTTTGGCCCTCAGGTTTCTAGCCTGGGGAATGGCCCTGGGGCCCCTGGCTCCATTTTCCAGACAGAGAGCTCCCTGACCACAGGGGCAGACCAGCTGGATGTCCCCCTGATTTGCAGGCGCCAGGGCTGACAGCAGCTCCCTCCATCCACTGTAATCCGGGGCTACATACCATGCAGTACTGCTCAGAGGGGAACTGGACTCACTCCCTGACCTTGAGGTCCCAGCCTGCAGGTCACACTGTGGAGATAAGATGAGGACACTGATTCTGATTCAAGATAAAAACTGCTCAGGTTCATGATGGAAGGTCAGATAATGAGCCCGTGGGTGTTTGGAGGTGGGGGAGGGAAAACCGACAAAGGAAGTCAAAGCTTCAGGACTCTTTGGGGAGCCCCTCAGGGTCTGGCTGTGCTGGCCACAGCCCAGCTGAGGCTAGGGATGCCGGTGAGTGGCCTTGAATGGCAAGCCCAGGAGCTGGCACTCTGGGCTGTGGGGGTGGGAATGGCACGGGCAGTGTGGAGAGACTGGCTCAAGCACCCAGGGTGCACTTGGTACTGGAGTCCAGAGGAGAAGTGGAGTCTGAGATAGGGTGGAGGCCCAGAGAGTGCAAGATGCCACGCGTGAGGCCATGTGCAGCTCCCTTTGGTGCTTTGAGAATCTCTCAACTGTCTGGTTAGGAGCCTTGGAGGCAAACAAGGGAGGGAAGAACCTAGCTCTGCTTGCTTATCCTCTGTGTAGCCTTGGGCAACTGAGCCTCAGTTTCCTCCTCTACAAAATGGGATAATAATAAGTTTATGCTTAAACTTTGTTGTGAGCAATCATCACTGCTATTCATTGCTCTGGGAAAGGAAAGGAACCACCGCCCGCTGTGTAGGGTAGGGTTCCCTAGGCCCTGACCCCCTGGAGACATTGAATTCTGTGTGTGTGTGTGTGTGTGTGTGTGTGTGTGTGCACATGCACTGGAAGAAGGGGGAGGCCTTCCTCTAAGGCCTTCCTTTCCTGTCCCTGAGCCCTAGGTATCAGATATTCAGGATGTCCAAGCTCCCTCCTTCCCCTAGTTTGACCCACTGGCCTCCAGAGCCTTTCCCATGGCCCTGGGAGGCAAGCAGGGCAGGCTTTAGGCCTCCCATTTTCACAGATGAAGGAAATGATTTGCTCAAGGTCCCCCTTGAACCCAGAGTTGCCTACCCCAGGACATTGGCTCCTCTTCTGGCAGGCTCTGTGACCTTGGGCATGGCCTTTCCCTCTCTGGCTCTGTGTTCCCCTCCCCCAACACTCTGGGGAGCTGCAGGCCTCCTCCTTCTCCCTCCTGTCTCCTCCCTCTGTCCTCAGCTGGCCTCCTCCTCCTCCTCCTCTTGTAACCTGAGCTGGGGCTCTGGGGGAAGGGGCTTGCCCTCTGCCAGAGGCACCTGCCAGCTGAGCAGATGTGCGGGGATGGAGGCCCTGGGAGGGGATTGAGGGCTCTTAGCCCAGCAAGGCTGGGGTTTGGCTCAGCACACCCAACCCCGGCCTCTGGCCTTTGCCCCTAGGGCTTACCCTGAGCACTTGTTCATTTTTCAGTGGACATTCTCTGCACTCCAACATGTCCTACAAGGACCCCTTAGTTCCCAGGAGAAGACAGATGGCAGATGAGGGCTAGTGCCTGCAGCTGGGTGGGCTGCCCTAGGCTCTGGGAGCCCCTTGGCATGGGGACAGAGGGCCAAGGGCAGCCCCTGGAGGCAAGGCCGGTGTCTGTGCGGGTGGCCGTGCCCCTGGGAGAGCAGATGGTTCTCTTGGCACCGTGCCCACTCCTCCTTTTTCTCCCCCAGGAGCCAGCCTGCAGGGCTGGGGCACAGCTGCTGGGCCCTCCCCAGAGCTGGCCCAGGGCAGGGCTGGGTGAGGTCACTGCAGCTGCTCCTAGGGCCTGGGGCAGGGGAGTGGGAGGTGCTGCCTGCAGAAGGAAGGACGGGCTCAGACTGAGAGGAGAGACAGGGAGAGGTCTCAGTGGCTTTGCATTTAGGGATTCTGTTTAATCCTGGATGAGGGGGGAAAGGGTCTGTGAAGGGGCTGCTGAGCCAGTGTGGACAGCCATCCCCACCCCTACCCCAGGCTCCCCCCGGAGCTTCTGCCTGGCCTCTGCTCCTCTCTGGAAGTGTCTCAGGGCAGGAGGAAGAGCAAGGGCCCTGGGTGCAAACTCCTGCACTCCCACTTATACTGTGTGACTTTGGGCAAGTCACTTTGTGTCTTGGAGCCTCAGTTTCTCATCTGTAAAATGGGGATAATAAACCAACTCGGGTTATTACAAGACTCATTGAGGTGATAATTGTTGAGTGGCAGCACAGTGTGTGGCGCATGGTAAGTGTTCCGGAAATGGTAGTGTTTCCCTCCTCACTTTGCTGAATTCTCCCAAGGAGGCAGGGAGTACTGAGGAAGGTGGGTGGGTGGTGGAGGCAGCAGGAGCTGCAGGGCAAACTAGGAGGGAGGAGACTCAGGCAGGACCCTGGTAGGGGCTGGGCAAGGCTTGGAGCTGTGGCCTGAGATTTTGCTGAACAGAAACTGCACAGAAATGCCAGTCCTGAGCGTTCATGGCTGCCAAGGGCTCCATCGTATCCGCAGACTTCCCATGAGCCAAGGATTGCCCCACCAAGTTCAAGTAGGGAGGCAAACTCATACACAGTCTCACTCTGGTTTGCAGTTAGATCTCTGCAGTAGCATGGACGTGAGAGCAACTGTTTTTGGGGGGTTTGCAGAGGGGACTAGGAAGGTGCCATAGAGGTGGCCTTGACGGAGGAGCAGGAACTGGGGGAGCAGTGAGAAGGGCAAGGGTAAAGGGAACAGAGTGTACAAAGAGACAGAAGTGTGGACATCTGGGGTGGCTGGATGCCTATGTGGGCCTAAGGGGATGGGAGTGATGAGGCTGGAGGGCTGCTGAGTGTCAGTCTGGAGTTGGACCCAAGCCCATGGGTGACAAGGAGCCATGGGCTTTTGAGTAGGGGTGAGCTTGGACTTCTGTTGGTGGTTTGTTTGCTGTCCAGGTTGGGTGTGTGGTCTCTGCTTTCTCAGGGTGGAGGTCTGGGGGAGCAGGGGCAGCGCAGGGTGGGGCAGAGAGCCTGACCCTTGACCTCATGCCTAGCTTTGGACATTTGGTTCCTCCTGGGCCCCTGGCTGCCCACTTCTGTTCCACTGCTGATCCTGAGCCCACTCACTTGCAGACATCTGTGGCCTCATGCTCCCAACCTGCCCTTCTCCACTGCAGTCCCTAGTGCCAAGGATTTGCACATGGCCTCAGACTCCTGAGGTCATCTAGTTACTTCTTCTGCCAGGACTGAGAACACTAGCTTCACCCCGGGTGGCAGGGCAAGTGACCCTTGGGGAGTCTGTGGCTCTGTTTGACACAGGTGTGTTCCTGGGCCAGGCTGGGGTAGGGGCATGGGTGGGGTGGGCAGTGGCTCCTGGGGCTTTGAGACAGGGAAGGGATGGGATTCTTGACATGTGGGATCTCAGCCAGGTCCCATCTCTCCCTGTGGATGTTGGGGTTGTTACCCCCTTTACCAGGAGGCCAAGGTCACTTGGATGAAGTTGGGATTCCAACCCCTGCCTTTGACCTTTCTTTATGTAGGAAGGGAGGGAAAGAGAGAGAGAGGCAATGGGAGTCATGCAGAGGATCAGAGCTCTCAGTATAGCCGCACGGTGGTCTCTGCTCGGGGAAGGCACTAAAGGGAGGGGCTGGGCTGGGCCTTTGACTGTGATGGAACCTGGAGAGGCAGCCAGTTCTGACCTTGGGCTTGGGCTTGGGTGGGCAGACACAAGACCCAGGACTGAACTTGGAGGATCCTGGAAGCCCCCAGGTACAGGGTTGGTGGTGGATGGGGGCATAAGGCTTGGGTGTGCTGTATCAGGTGACATCCAGGAGAGCTTGGGCTTGAGAGCCAAGGCAGGGATGGCCACTGGGGTGAACAGCAGAGCAGAATGTCCCCTGCCACATTGAGGGTAGGGGTGGGAAGAGCCCTTGCTTTGGAATCCAACAGCCCTGAGACCCAAACCTGGCTCCATCATTTCACAGCTTCGTGGTCTCAGGAATCATTTAACCCACCTGAGCCTGTTTCTCCCCTTTAAAATAGCAGTTCCCACTCACAGGATGGTTATCAGGATGAACAGAACCTAGCCTAAGTCTGGCACGGAGTAGGTGGTGCCCTTCTCCTGCCTCAGTGGTGTGTGAGAGCTGGCCTGCACCAGCTCATAAGAACTGATCATGCACACTTCTTCCCAATTCTGCACTCAGTGATGTCCTGCTGGCAGCTTAAAAGTGGCTACGATAGGAGTATCCATACCACAGAAATCAGCAAAAGCTACAAATCACATCAGGTGGGTTTTTTACCTCCTGGAGAGCTGGATGTCAAACATTTATCAGCACACCACTGAACGTGCCCCCGAAGGGTAACCTCCCCCAGCCCCACTGCCCAGGATCACAAGGTCAGAAAATGGCACAGAGAACATGTCCCAGAATCCATCCTGTGGATCCTCTCTAGCCCTAATAGGGACAAAACAGGAGGCGGGGCAATAGTGGAGCCCTGGGTATGCCAAGCAGCCTAGAACTCAAAGTCCGTGGGCCCTTCTGGGCCTGGGGGAGTTGGATGTAGTTATAGCACCAGGCAGCCCTTGTAGGCAGGGGACAGCAAATGGTGGGACCTCTCTTCTCTCCACACTCCTCCCTTGCCCCCAGAGATCCAGCAGGAGAAGTAAGATTGGATGAGGTTGAGCTGTCAGAGAATGAAGCTGTGTGTTGGAAGGAGAAATGAGGTTGTACTGGAAGATAAACGAGGTTGTACTGTCAGGGAATGAGGTGGTACTTGGAGGCAAGGTGAGGCTGCATTATTAGATAAATGAGGTTGTACTGTCAGGGGATGAAGTGTACTTGTAGGAGAGATGACGTCTTGCTGGATCAGTCGGGTTGCGCCGTCGGAGAACACAGCCACACCACAGGAGGAAGGAGAGCGTCCGACTTAGAGGATAAATGAGGGTGTCCTGCTGGATAAATGAGGGGGCCCGTCAGGTGAATGGAGTGCTGTTAGCAAATGAGGTTGTACTTGCTGGATAAATGGGACTGGTGTGCTGGATAAATGGGGTTGTGCTGTCAGATGAATGCATTACTGCTCGTGGACGAAGGGTATCCTGGGAATAGATGAGGGTGTCCTGCTGGATAGATGAGCTGCCGCCACCAAATGGATCAGACCCTGTCCATGGGGGAGGCACCGTCAGCAAGGACGAAGTTATTCTGTTCCCACTGGGACTCCGGAGCGTCTCCTGGCCCCGATGGTACAGGCTAGAGGGACCTTGATGTGCACAAGCCGGGGGTTCTCCAAGTCTCTCTGGGCAGCGGGGTGGGGGACAGGGAGGGCAGCTGCACTGTTCACCGCGGGAGTCCTCCTCCACCTCTCACGGCAGCCCTCACCCCTCTCTGCAGTTCTTTCTGCGGCTCATACCGTTCCTGACTTTGTCCACCCCACAGCTCGTTTCTCACTCTCTCCTACGTTTTCTCCCCATTCAATTTGGAAAAGCCCCTGTGCATGCCAGCCACTGCCCAGTTTTATTTAATTCTCCCTACGACACAGTAGTACTCCCCTTTACACACATGTACTTTCTCTATCATTTATTCATTCATTCATTTGACAAACATTTAGGTGCCCAGTATGTACCAAACACCAGGGGTACAGTTTTAAAAAATGGACATGAATCACTCATGAAGCTTATATTTTAATATAAGGGCCACCAGACCAATAAAAAATTAAAATAGAGGATAAATACATTATGTGTTCATTTAGAAAGTGATAATTGCTTTAGAAAAATTGTAGAGCAGGTTCCGGGGGCAAAGAAATGCCAGGGGAGAGGAGCAGTTTTTAAGAGGGGTCAGGGTGGGCCGTGTTGCAAAAGGTGAGCTCTGAACAAAGATTTGAAGGAGCTCAGAGATCTCTGTGGGCACCAGGGGAAGGTGGGACCCTGTCTGGTGGGCTGGAGGAACAGGAGGGAGTGATGGAGCAGGGCGCCTGAGAGGTCACGGAGGGGCGTGAGGGCCATGGCAAGGCCTTTGCTCCTCACTCTGAATGAGATGGAGGGCACTGGAGAGATCTGGGTGGGACTGGACATGATCCCAGTTATTTAAAGGGTCACTCCGGCCACTCCTGGAGTGCTGCAGGGAAGTGAGGGTGGAAGCAGGAATGGGAACTCCAAAGCATATTGCTCCAGGGTGGCACTGCCCATGAGTGATGGAGCTGAAACTGGAATCCAGATCTGGTACCAGAGCCCATGCACTTTGCCCTGTGCCAGCCTCCTCTCCCTGGCAGGTGAGGCCTGGGGGACTGGTCTCCCTGGCCCAGGTTCTGAGGGAGAATGGGGGGTGTGTGTGGGGTAACACCCATTATCCTTTCCTTCTACCTCCAGATGGTCTCCCTGGGGCCCCCAAATCAGGGAGGTCCTATCTCTCTTAGGAACAGGCTCTGGGCCTGGATGTAGGTGTGGGGCCCGAGAAGCCAGGCCCAGCTCTGGGCACCAGGGGAGCCTGGGCATGCCGGGGCTGTGGCTGTGGTGGTGGGTTGCTAGGCGACTCCAAGAGGGAGCCCTGGTTACTGCTGCCTGGCAGAGGCATCTCCCTCCTCTGCCTCCCTCACCTCCTCCATGGCCTCTGGCCTCCCAGGAGGCCTTGCAGGTGAGCCAGAGTTGTGATCAGCACTTGCCCCTGGATCTTGGCGGGGAGCTGGGATTCGTACCAGATGGCTGGCCCCTGAGGAGCCAGACTGGGCTGCGGGGCCTGGGCTTCTCTCATGGGGTCCAGCCCTGGTGCACACCTGGTACAGAGCCCAGCTCAGCAGTCAGTGTCCTAGATCCTTGCCCAGCTGTGAACCCCCTCCCCAGGTGGCCCTGGGCAAGGCATGGCAGCCCTCTATGCCTCCACTACCCTGTCCAAGGGCCTCATTTTCTGTGAGGGAGGGTGCTGAGTGGGGAGGGCTCTAGGTACTCCCACTCCCACCCCTGTTGGCTGGAGTGTGTAACACCTAAGTTTTGCATTAGATTCCATTTATGAAAACAGTTCCACTACTTTAAGAAAAAAGTCTGAAAACCTCTAGAGTGGATGATTCCAATAATTTTCAGTGTCAAATTGAAAAGGTCCCCAGAGTACAATTTTCCCATCTCCTCATTTTACACTTTGGGAAACTGAGGCCAGGACCTCTCCCTTTACCTAGGTCAGGCTTGGTGAGTGGGAAGGCCTAGGCCCACATCCCTGCTCTGCCACCAGGTCCTGGATGACCTTAGGCAAGTCCTTTGCTCTCCCTGGGTTGGACCAGCCATGATTTCAGGCTGGGGCTTGGGCTCCCGGGGGTACTGGCCGGATAGGGGACAGAGGGGGGAAGGACACAAACCTTCGTAGGCCTGCAGCATGTCTTGGTGGTAATCTAAAACATTTTTATGTTTATGAAGTGAATGTGGATTATGGAGTACATGCAGAATTTTCTTGAATTCTGAAAAGGAAGCATAAGGCTTGTAGGAAATTTTGACCTTTCATCATGCCCCCAGCCTCCCCATTCTACCAGCTTCTAGGGACAGTTTACATGGAAAGCTTGGGGAACACTGGAGCACTGGCTTTCTAAGATTCTTTGGGAATTCTCTGACCTGTTTCCCTCTCCCATGGTGCAATGTGATGTCCTTTAGACTCAGAGTAAGACCACCCTGAAATCAGTACCTGGCTCTGCCCCTAACAAGCTGCGTGACCTTGGTAAGTCACTTAATGACTCTGAGCCTCACTCTCCTCATCTTGAGACAGGGATCACCCTTTGACATAAAGATTGTGTGAGATAAAGAACTTAGAGTGCCCAGGGATGAATGGGCAGGTATTGGCTAGGGCTGGCACCTGGTGATGTCCTTCCTGCGTCCCCCCAGCTCTGAACCAGGCTGGCACATTGATAGAGGAGTGGCCTGCTGGCCTCCAGCTGGAGAACTGGGGAGGTGGGAGGTGCAGCCTCTGGTAAGCCAGACAGTCCTATGGGGGAGAACTGAGGCCTCAAAGGATCCTCAACACAGGTGTGGGGGAGGAGCTGGGGAGCCAGGTGCAGGGGCGGGAACAGGAAGGGGGCGTCTACTTGAAGGAGCACCACTCCCTGGGGGTCCAGCTCCCCTCCTCTCAGGGCCCCAGGAGAAACCAGGCAGGGCAAGGCTGGCAAGCTCCAGCTGTTGCCACCCAAGGCAAGAAAGTGTCATCGACAGTGAACATGGGCCCCTGAAGCGTCAGTACTGGGAGCTGGGGGGGTAAGGGGTGGGAGGGGACCCTGGGCAACAGGAAGGCCTCCTCCTCCTGGAGACTGGTGGGGAGGAGGCGGGAGGGACAGTTCTCACAGAGCAGTGGCTGTGAGTGTCCCTGGGCAGATTAGCAGGTTAAGAGCAGGTCCACAAGCTGGGCAGGGCTGGAGTGGTACCTGGCACCGTTGCCTAGCTGTGGGGCCACGGGCAAGTTACAGCATGCCCCTGGGCCTCTGCTCCCTGCTCTATGGAACAGGATAACGCCAACTTCCCAGAGTTGGTGCCCAGCACAGCTGCAGTCGGGACATGATATTAAGGAGATGGACTCAGCAGATCTGTTGGGTGATCTAGGAGGTGAGGTCTTCTGGCCAAAGTGAGGGATGTAACCAACATTTATGATTAGCTGGTGTGTTCACCAAACACTTATTTTCACACATTATCTCACATAAGGATCTTACAGCTTTAAGACGTAGTTACTGAATGTAACCCATTTTGTCAGAGTAGTTCAAGAAGCCCACAGAGATTTGAGTAAACAGCCCATGGTCACACAGCATCCTGCCCAGCCCTCTGACACCCAAGCCCGTGCTGTTTCCACAGCAGTGCCTGAGCCAGGAGGTAGAGACCACCAGGTGGGAGGCCCCAGGGGTGGGGCTCAGTAGGCCCAGCAGAAGTTCTGCCCCAGGTTTCTGCGGGGAGTCAGGCCAGTGGAGCTGTGGACCCCCTGCCTTCCTCTGTGCTCAGGACAGGCCTGGCAAAAGCAGGCACTGACATGAGGAGCACTGGAGACTGGCAAAGCAGAAATTACGAGGAGGAAATGTACAGAGGTGGCAAAGGTGACACCCAGGGAAGTACTGAAGGCAGCAGAAAGGGCTGCGTAGCCATAGGCAAGCCACTTCGCCTCTGAGCCTAGGTCTTCTTGTGTGTAGATGGGGATTATCCCACCTACTTTGTGGGGGTTTGTGAAGGCTCCACCAGGAAGGGGCTTTGAGGGCAGGCAGGTAGGTCAGGAGGGGTGGGTGGGCTGTAGCCCAAAGGGCAGGCTGCAGAGCTGAGCTGGCCTGAAGGCAGGCACTGAGCAGGGCTGGGGTTCGAGGTCTCCATGGCCAAAGGTTGTCCTTAGAGGGGCTTGAAGGGATCCAAGGCCTCTGTGGAATTCACAGGAGCTCAGAGGAGTTGGGGAGGGGGGAAATCTCTGAAAAGTCTCAGGCATATACCCACCTTGGAGACCCCCGGCCTATTCTGCTTTCCCTGGCCAGGCCCTCCCTGCAAAGGGTTAACAGTCTTCTCTACCTGCAGTTGCATTTTAAAGACACGAAATTAAAGCAGGTAATTTATTCTCCCCACACACGAAAGAGCAATTAGTTCTAAACAGGGCTTAATCAGTCACCGCGAGATTGATTTCTGGAGCCCTGGGTTTTCGGGCTCCTGGCGCCATGCCAGGCCGGGAAGGGAGGGGGGCGGACAAATGAGCCGCGGCGGCATGAGCCCTTACATAATCTGCTGGGGGACCCTGGCAGCCTGGCTAGCCCCGCCTGGGGCTTGGCTGAGTTGGGGAGAAGAGGTGCCCCCGCAGGTTCGGAGCAATCCTCGGGGTTGGCCATACCCCCAGGAAAAGGCTAGGCCCAAAGCTCAAGCCTCGCCCTCTGGGCAGTGTCTGTGTGGGGTGGGGGGGGGGTGCGGTTCTGGGGTAGAGGGTGGGTACTCTGGGTTTGTCCAACCTGGTACTTACACCTGTCCCCCCTTCTCCCAACCCTCTTACCCCATCCACCCTTCCATCCTCCCTATTTCCTCCCCTCCCCCTCTGGCTCTTCTCCATTCTCTTCTCTCATTTCTTCTATTTTCTTCCCCTCCTCGTTCCATCACGGCCCCTTCTTTCCCCATGGCCTCCTCAATTCCCATTCCCCGCCCCTGTCTCTGCCCACAGAACTCCATCCGACACAACCTGTCGCTGCACACGCGTTTCATCCGTGTGCAGAACGAAGGCACAGGCAAGAGTTCGTGGTGGATGCTGAACCCGGAGGGCGGAAAGACGGGCAAGACCCCGCGGCGTAGGGCCGTGTCCATGGACAACGGAGCCAAGTTCCTGCGCATCAAGGGCAAGGCAAGCAAGAAGAAGCAGCTGCAAGCACCCGAGCGCAGCCCAGACGACAGCCCTCCGGGCGCGCCTGCCCCAGGGCCGGTGCCCGCTGCGGCCAAATGGGCCACCAGCCCCGCCTCGCACGCCAGCGATGACTACGAGGCGTGGGCCGACTTCCGCGGCGGCGGGAGACCTATGCTCGGGGAGGCGGCCGAACTGGAGGACGACGAGGCCCTGGAGGCCCTGGCGCCGTCATCGCCGCTCATGTACCCAAGCCCCGCGAGCGCGCTGTCGCCGGTCCTGGGCGCGCGCTGTCCCGGGGAGCTGCCCCGCCTGGCCGAGCTGGGAGGCCCGCTGGGGCTGCACGGCGGCGGCGCGGGGCTGCCCGAGGCCCTGCTGGACGGCGCGCAGGACGCGTACGGGCCGCGGGCCCGCGCCGGGACGCCGGCCTACTTTGGCGGCTGCAAGGGCGGCGGCTACGGTGGGGGCGGGGGCTTCGGGCCGCCCGCGCTGGGCGCGCTGCGCCGCCTGCCCATGCAGACCATCCAGGAGAACAAGCAGGCCAGCTTCGCGCCGGCCGCCGCGCCCTTCCGCCACGGGGCGCTGCCCGCGCTGCTGCCGCCGCCGCCCGCGCCCAGGCCCGGCCCGGTGCTGGGCGCGCCAGGGGAGCTGGTGCTGGCGGGCGCGTCGGCCGCCTACCCCGGCAAGGGGGCCGCCCCGTACGCGCCGCCCGCGCCCTCGCGCAGTGCCTTAGCCCACCCCATCAGCCTTATGACGCTGCCCGGCGAGGCGGGTGCCGCGGGCCTGGCACCGCCCGGCCACCCTGCCGCCTTCGGGGGCCCTCCTGGCGGCCTCCTGCTGGACGCGCTGCCGGGCCCGTACGCGGCCGCCGCCGCCGGGCCGCTGGGTGCTGCGCCCGACCGCTTCCCGGCCGACCTGGACCTCGACATGTTCAGCGGGAGCCTCGAGTGCGACGTCGAGTCCATCATCCTCAACGACTTCATGGACAGCGACGAAATGGACTTCAACTTCGACTCGGCCCTGCCTCCGCCGCCTCCTGGCCTGGCCGGGGCCCCGCCCCCCAACCAGAGCTGGGTGCCGGGCTGAGGGCCGCCTCCCGCGCCCCGGGTGTCCCCGTCCCGTCCCCAAGGGGCCTGTCTTCCCATCCTGAACCCCGGGTCCCCATCCCCATTGTAGCTCCCCAGGAGGCAGCCCCAGCCCTGCTAGAGACCTCAGAAGTTGACCGCTGAGGGAAATGGGAGGGAGGGGCTGGGGCATCCCACCATTCCTGCCCAAACTCCTGCGACCCGCTCCCCTCCTCCTGGGGCAGGGAGCCTGGGAGAAGAGGCTGAATTCTGGGCTGGGCAGGAGTGGGGAGGAACGAGGTGGGACGCCTGGTGTGGACGCTGGCTGGGGAAGCCAACTAGGAAATGGGCCATGGCGGGGAGGGGGCGTTTCCGGGTCTTCAGTTTCCTTTGCGGAGCCCTAGCTGTGACTCCTCCCCCCCCCCCAACTGCGATCTGATTCCCAAATGACACACTTTCCCACCGGTCTTAGCCTCACTCGCCCAATGCCAGCAACCCTCTTATTGGCCATACCCTCCCCCACGGTTCAGCCCCTCCCTCCCATCCTTGCCGGCCCTAGCCTCTCCCCTCCCCCGTCGGAGTCAGTCCTTTCCAACCCTCCGACTCCCAAGTACTGGTCTCAGCCTCTCCTGCGGGCCTCAGCCCCAGATCCACCCCCAAGCCGTCACCCCTTTCTCCGCGCCAGTCCTGGCCCCTCTCCCATATTTATAAGTGTCCGGTCGGGGCGGGCGGTGGGCGCGGCGTCCCCGGCGCGTATCGTAGGCAGTGTACCGTGGCCGTGCCGTCAGCGTGTGCGTGTGCGTGTGTGCCGTGTCGAGGCCGTGTAGAGTGCATTGTACAGCATATTTTCATGAATAAAATTGTTTTAAATATTTCCCGCGCCTTGGGCTAGCAGGAGGGGGGCAGTGGCGGAGGATAATTGGCAGGGATCTTGGGGAGGTGGGGAGTCCCTGCGCTTGAGCCGCTGTTGAAGCTTTGTGTCTGGGCACGTGTCAGCATTCGCTCAGGCTTGTCTGCTCAGCACACATTGGTTAAGCGCCTACTGAGTTCCGGACGCTGGAGATGTGCCTTGTGGAGCTCTGCACCTGTTTCTGTGAACGTGTGCATGCAGGAAGTTTTGGGCCTGGGGAAATTCTGTCCTGAATAAGCCTCAGAGATTGGGAGAAAGGATGCAAATATTTATTGAGAACCTGTTAGTGCCAGACCCTGTATTGGGCACAATATTTTGTTCCCATTGTGCAGATGAGAAAACAAGGTCGGAGAGGGAAAGTGACTTAGGAAGGCTCCGTGGAGATGGTGGAAGGAGGAGGCTTTGAGGTGCACAGGCTGCTATTGGAATCTATCCCCTGCTGTCTACCTGCTGTGCAACCACGGGCAAGTTTTCAGCCTCTGTGGCTTTGTTTTCTTGGTCTACACCATAGCATGGTAGCACCTATCTCATGGATTTCTTGTGAGGGGTAAATGAGAAAAGGTATGTAAAGTGCTCAGCACAGGTCCTGCTCATTCATTCATTCAAGGAAGATTTAGTGAGCACCTACCTGTTATGTGCCAGTCCTTATACCAAGCACTGGGGCTGCCCCAGGCACAGTCTCTGCCCTTAAGGCACTTGGAGGTTTATTGGGGGCAAGGACACATGAGATTATAGATCAGAGCTGTGATGAGTGGAGAAGCCAGGCTGCCGTTGTGGGAATGAATGATGGGGCAACACTCATCCTGGACTTGAGAAGTCAGGGAAGGTGCCTGGAGGGGGTGCTGTCTCGCTGAGCCTTGAAGGATGAGTTGGCATTGGGAAGAGGAGGGACTCAGACAGAGGGAACGGTGTGTTCAAAGGCCCAGTCCAGAGGATTCCAGAACCAACAGCAGTTGAGTGTGGCTGAGCTCAGCAGAGAGATTCTTGATGGCAGGGAGGCTGATGGGCCAGAGGCCGTGTGACCCGAACAGAGGGGCTGATGTGACTGAAACCAGGGGATGGGGAGGGCAGTGGGGCTGGAAGGGAAAGGATGAGTTCACATCTACTTTGCTGTACACTCATTGTGACTTGATTGTAGATTGGACATGGGGGATGAGGGCGAGGAAAGAGTCAAGTGATGCCTGGCTCTGCTTGGGTGCCTGGGCAGACAGGGCCATTCCCTGAGATGGGGGGCATTGATGCAGGAGGCGAATGGTGTGCTGGGCCCAGGCAGGCTCGATTTGAGTTACATTCTATGGGAATCTTCAGGATTTGGGGCAGGGGGAGGGATGTTCAGGAGCGTATATACTGTATGAATGGCATTCTCTGGCATTGGGCAACATGGTGCCCTGGGTATATCCACCTGGATAGTGAGATCAGAGCACAGGATGGTGTCTGGGCTGGAGAGGGAGGTCGGAGACTCAGGAACGCAGAGGTTGTCACTGAGGTGTTGGGAGTGGCTTGGGTGGGGGGATGTTGCAGAGAGAGAAGAGTAGGGAGTCCAAGTCTGCTCTGATGAACACCTGAGAACGCCTTGGCACAGGAAGAGGGATGCACTGGCTGAGAAGAAGCAACCAGAGGGAGAGGACAAGGAAAACCAGGACACTGTGGGGTTCGGGTCCTAGTGTCCTAGAATGTGGTTGGTTCTAGAAAGCAATGCCCAATGCTCTTATCTTCCGGAGCTTCACTTTCTTGGTCTGGAAGATAGGGCAGTAGCACCTGTCTCACAAATTTGAGGAATAAAAAGATGCACTTATTTTCTGAGGTCACACTACTAGCAAGAGGCAGAGCCACGGTCCCTGCCACTGAATAGGTGGCTCCAGTGCCCAGGCTCTCCTGTGGCCCCCACTGCCTCTGAGGAGGTGGCTGGGAGCAGAGGAGCAGAGGCGCTTGAAGCCAGCGGGATCCACGTAGGTTCTGGGCTCAGAGCTGGGGGGCTGAGACTTCACTGGTGTGGTGTGGTAGGTGTCCCTGGCCGGTTGGGAGCACATAGAAGCTGATGGCTCCTCTCCTGGGACAAATGCCCTAGCCCTACCCCACAACCAGACTCAGCCCAGCTGGGTCTGGGCTCCATATGGGCTGCAAAGCTGCCCCCACCCTAGGCTGACGGAGGGTGGGCTGCTGGGGTGTGTGTGCAGGTCTGTGTGTGTCCATGTAACCCCATGTGCAACTGTCTTGCGGGCGTGTGTGTGTGTGTGTGTGTGTGTGTGTGTGTTAGGTGTTAGTGAGTGTGCTGGGGGCACAGTTTGGGTGGTGCTTGAGGTCTCCCCATCCGAGTGTGCACATGGCTGAGCATGTGCGTGCACGCGAGTGTGTGGGTGTGGGTGTGGTGCGAACCACAGGGGATCCATCTCTGAGTGTGCCACACAAGTGCCCAGGGCTGTGGGGTCTATGCCTGTGTGAGCTGCTCCCTGTCCCCCCCCCCAGCCCCGTCCCCACATGTGCACTGCTCGCCCTCCTCGCTGGGTGTGCCTGCCTGCCTTGGCACATCCGTGTCTCTGGGTAAGCACCAGCGCTGGTGTTCCCCTGCCAGGAGCATCTTCTGGGCTGCTCTGCCGGCTGTCGGAGGGGAGGGGAGCAGAGGGACACTCCAGACCTGGGATCCAGCCCAGCTCATGGGCAGGGAGCAACGGGACCACCTCAGAGTAATGACTGCGTTCTGCCGGGCTCAGTCCCGGTCCTAATTCCACACACAGCTTCTGTACTGCTGGGCCCCATCAGGAGAAAGGGGGCAACACCCCTGCAGCTGGGGGGCTGCAGCTGGCCCTTCCCCACCAGCCTTGGAGCCCAGCAGACCGCCCTCTCCATGCCCACTCCCTGGGAAGCGTCTGACACATGATTTATTCATAAAAAGCCATTATTTGTGCCAAAGAAGAACTGAGCTGCCGGCTTTTTAAGTGCTGATAATGCTCTCAGCCTCCTTGTCTCTCCTCCCTCCCCCCATCTTCTGTCTTCTCTCACCTCCTTCAGACTTCTACCCGGTCTCCTCCTCCCCTTCCTTCCCCCTTCCCCCCCATTCTTTCAGCTAGTCCTCTGCTGTGCTCCTCACACCTCCTCTTCTCCCTGCTCACCCCACTCCACTCCTCCCCACTGCAGTTAGGGGAGCGGGTGGGGCGGGGAGGCTCAGAGCCAGTTGTCCCAGATTGGGGAAGGGGCCTGGAGCCCTGTGGACCCCACCCTTCTACCTCTGCCTTCACCTGTACAGGACCGCAGGAAGGCTGGGAGGAGTGGGGCCCGGCTGAGAAAGGTGGGGTGGGGGTCCTCAGAGGCTGTCCTTCCCAGCTCCTCCTCTGCTAAAGGGTGTGACTTTAGCCCCTCATTATTAGCACTGGTCCCTCAGACTCCCCAAAAACATTCACTTAAGTAAAAACCGTGTACTTGCTATCCAACTACAGGTTCAAGGCAAGCCCCCTAGAATCCCTCCCTGCCCAGGAATAACCCCCAGGCTCTCCCATATAGAAATTCTGGAAATATCACTACTCAGGTGGTGCCAGGAGAGGCTGGCACCAAGGGAGGTGCTTGGGCCTTGTCACAGAGCACCTGTTTCCAGACAGGAAGGAGCAGAATGAGTATGTTCACAGATTGAAGCATGGACGTGGACACACACAAAGTTCCTAGAAGCAGACATCACAGCCCCACATGTGTATGTGCCCTCATGCTCGCATGTGCACACACACACACAGGCCTGTGCACAGCCACACACCTACTCACGCAGATGGAGAGCCGTTCCTCACCCGTTTCCGAAGCGTTCCTCCCCTGCACCTGCAGTGGGGGCTGGAACTCTTTCCCCATTCAGACACCTGCTCATTCATTCATCCATTCACTCCTTCAGTCCGTAAACTTTGGTTTTGCACAGCCTCTGGGCCAGCCCTCGTGCTGGGCACTGGGGAGGCAGAAATGAACACAAGTGGGCCCTGGGGAGGAGGACTGGAGCAGAGAGGTGCTGCAGGCCCTCCCCTGCAGCCTTGGGCTGGGGGCTAGGGGCCCAGCAGGCGAGGGGTTAAGTCATTTGGCATCCAGAGCTGGAGCCATTAGGCCTCCTAATTATGAAATTATCGAGGTCCTCAGGTGACTGCTAATTTCACACACACTGTTCCTCTCACGGCTAATGAACGCCCGCAGAACCCACACCTTGTCTTTCCTGCTGAATGGTGACCTGCAGTTAATGAGCTCAGGAAGGCAGACAGGCCGCCGGCTGGGTGGGTGGGGCACCAGGCCTGAGGAGGGGGCAGCTCCCCCTTCCTGCCCCTCCTGGCTCCCTTTGCTGGCTGCCAGCGCCAGCCAAGGCTTCAGGGCCAAAGCCCAGCCCGCAGTTTCTGCAGGACAGGCTAGGCCCAGGGCTCTTGGGAGCAGGGGAGGGATACAGATTTGGGGAGAACTTTGGGTCATGTGACCCTGGAATGAGCATGGGGCAGAGTGAGGGTGGCAGGTGAGGAATGAAATGCAGACGGTGGAGGAGGGCCATTTCTGCTTGATTGTAATGCCATGGCGGGGACCCTTATGAAGGGCTGGGGCTAGTGACAGCATAAGGGGTGGGAATTGATGAGTTGGGCTGGGCTGCAGTCATCCCCTGATGCCAGAGATGGTGACGACTTTGGGGGACAGGGGTGCTGATGATTGGGGGAATGTCAGCTGATGAAGTCTCGATGCTGCTGCTGGTTGTGATTTTGAAAGTTTTAATTTTTTAAATTAAAAAAGTAACATAAAACATTACCCTGCAAAATATGAAGAAAAGTGACATATACAGGTTGCAATCTTAGGTGGGGGCAGTGTAAGAACTCAGGTCTAGAGGCCACGTTCCCCCAAATGGAGATACGGTGGACCGTTTGGTCTGACTACCAGGTGGGTTTGGAGGCCCTGCGACCTGCCCATGAGGAGAACCCTGCCCCAGCCGTGACCCACTAGCCAGGTCAATGCGGCTTGAGTGGCAGCATGATCAATGAGGGCAGCAACAGGGTGAGAACCCTGGTCCTGGGCACAAGGTGCCTTTGTTCTAGCTTTTCCCTGCCCTGAGGCCTGAGCCAGCTCCTTTCCTTCTCTGGGCCTCTGTTTCCTGCTGAGTAAATGATAGGGTTGGACTAGAGCTGTGTTTACAGAGGGGCATGGCTGGGCTCCTTGGGGCTGCCCACACTCAGCCTGAGGCAGGCACCCCCGGCTGCCTGGGGGTCCGTGGAAGAGTCCCCTTGGCTCCAGGTGTGTGCATTTGTGCCGGGGGTGCACGGAGGAAGGTGCCCATCACTCCATCCTCTTGAAGCCGCCCCGTCCCCCTCAGGACCGAGAGGGAGTCCGGGCTTCCCACCAGCCTAGTCGTAGGCTGTGTCCACGGACAAGTTCCCGCACTGTCACCAGCTCTCATCTACTTCCGCAACTCAGGTTCCCACCTGTCAAAGGTAGGTAACAAAAGTGTGAACTCACTTTGGATGCGACAGAGATCTCAGAGGTCCTCGCTGTTACTATGTGACCTGGGCCCAACCAAGCTCTTTCCACGTTTCTTCTACTTCTCTCCCCAAGTGCTCAGAGGGTCTCTTCTGGCAGCTAGTTGCATGATGAGGCCAGGGAAAAGTGCCTGCACCATGGGTGTTCCAGGGAGGAGGGAGAGCGAGGCTGAGGAGAGAGGCCGCCCATCTGCTCGCAGACATGCCCCTGCGTCGCACATTCCTGCAAGCACTTCATGTGTGTTAGCCCACTTGACCCGCACAATAATAGGGGTAGGGGCTTTTATTACTTCCATTTTACAGATGAGGAAACTGAAGATTAGAGAGGTTCAGTGATTAGCCCAAAGTCACAGAGCCCAAAAAATGGCAGAGCCAGGCCTCAAACGCAAAGCCCAAGAGACCTTGACTATGTTATCAGACACAAATGCGCAGGTACATGCATGCCTGTGTACACATATACACCAAGACACACATAGACACAGAGATTCACTCATCGCCACATCCTGCCTGCATGTACCCAAATGCACGTTCACCCTCCCCTGTGCTAAGGCTCGCAAGGCCACATGCCCACACATGGAGTCAGACATGAATATGTACCTCATTAGTAGACTTGCAGAAATTCCCCAGTACATGCCCACATGCAGATGTCCACAAACATACAAATCACACATGTGCATGCAGAAACATATGCAAACACTATGTGTATACAAATACATCTACCCAGGAAAGTGTGCATGCACACAAGTTCACACCCCCATGTGCACAGGTGTTAGTGGTCACCCATGCACATGCACTAACAAACACAGAGATGTACAAGAGGGACCATTTATACACACATGTGCACATAGGTATGCCTGTACAGACACATACTCTGCACATATGAAAGAAGGCACATGTACTCTCATGTGCACACAGGCATGCACACACTTGTACACATATACAGGAGCACACAGGCCCAGGTGCCCCGGTACAGAGGCAGCTTCTCTGTACTGTGGGCGTGATGGATGGACCCACGTTCTAAGTGACTATCAAAGTGTCGTGGTGTTCGAGGTGCAAACACCAATTAGTGGGGCCTTTGAAAGCATTGGCTTGTTAGAGGGGAAGCAGAAGAGGCTGGAACTGGCATAAAACGTGGAGCTATTTAACTCTCACGGGGCGAGGGTGTGTGCACTGTGGAAAGGCCTTTGGGTAGAACTCCCCCCTCCATTCTGCACTTGTTAGTGGAGAAGGACCCTCACGAGAGGCCTTGGCAGCCAGCTTTGATGCTCCTTGAAAGTGGGGGGGGGCGAGTAGCCTCCTGCCAGCACTGGGCTGGCACTGAGCGAGCGGGGGCTGCGCCAACTGGCGATCAGTTTCATGCACATCGTAAACCTAAGTGCTTTCTGGAGAGTCAGGCAGATTGCACATAAAGTCCCCCTTCTGTCCCTAGCACACGGGTGGGCGGGTGAGGCAGAGGCTCTCCCTGGCAGGCAGACCTCTACCAGACTGCAGGAGACCTGGTAACCTGGTCCCCAGTAGGAGGTATCCCTGGGGACAGGGGCAGTTCTCTCAGGAGGGCTGGCAGTTCTGGAGGAGGCTGGAGATGGGGACAGTGCATGAGCCTGAGGTCTGCCGGACTCTGCCACTTGCTGTCTGAATGACCCTTGGCCATTAGTTTCTCTGACCTTTGGTTTCTTCATCTGTAAAATGGGTTTATGTAGGAATTAAACGAGCTCATGTCTTTGGCATGATGTGTCACAGAGCTGAAGAACCTATGAGCACAAGTGAGGTCACATTTGCATTTATTGTTATGCCCATATGATCTAGGCTCTGGGTCCCTGCACGCTAACTGCAGGGCCTTGGGCCCCTCCCCACAAACTCTCCACCACTCCTGGCAGGCTCTGGGCAGTGGAGGATGGGGGTCTCACAGGGGCACGCAAACCTGTCTTTCATTATGGGAGCCCATTCTTCCATCCTGTGCCTGTCCAAACTCCTGTCCATAGATCTCTGCTGTCTTAACCATGTTTGGAGGGGCCTCCCCATGCGTCTCTCCCATCATGAAATACCGATGCCAGACTGAAAGGTGGCCTCTGGGTGTTCTCCAAGTCCCCTGCCCTTTGGAAGCCAAAGAGTGGTTTTGGCTCTGCAGCAGGGATTCCAGGGGTTGCGGGGAAGACACTAGAGGGTGGAGGGGTCTGTGTTCCTGCTCAGCTCTGTGTCTCTGTCATCTGGGCCACAAAGAGCTGTGCTGTGCTTACATATCATTTCTCAAATACTCTCATAAAATCAGTTTCTTCAGCTTCTGCCATCATCCTAACCCTGGGAGCTCAAATCCAGACGAGGTGCTGGGCTGGGGAGGGTCCCCCCACTGCCCGCATCCCAGGAACCCATACAGTGGAGGGTTAAGAGCAGTTCTGAAGCCAAACTGCCTAGATTCAAATCCTGGATTTGCGATTGAAAACCCGAGTGATTTTGGGTAACCTACCTTACTCGTGCTTCAATTTCCTTGTCTGTAAAATGGGGATGATGGTGTCTACCTCATAGGGTTAGTGCTGTGAGAAATAAATGAATGAATAAATCTAAGTAATGTACTTGGAGCAGTACTTGGCACACAGCAGCATGATGTGAATGTTTCTGATATTATGATTATAATATTAATATTATGATATTATAACCATTGTTCCTGTTTCTCCTGTGCCCTTTTCAGACCACCAATTCTTCCTCCTACGGGGATAAAACCAAAGTCTCCACATTCATCACTGTCTTCAAAACAGAACCAGAGGGGGAGTAGGACAATGCTCTTACAATTCATAACTCCAGGAGGTGATTTCCACATTATAATCTTTGTCAGTGCCCAGAATTGTGCAGTGTTCAACCTGGGCAGCTGAATGTAGCTATCTCCTTTTTCTCTCTGATACATGAAGCTCTGTCTATTAGGACATCTCATTGTCAGATACCTGACAATGAGCCTGGCATGCAATAGGCACTCAGGAACATAGTTAATATAATTTACATAATTACCTTTACATAATTAATCTTCACAACCACTCTGTGAGGAGCAGATGATTATCTTTAGACTACAGATGGGAAAAGTAATGCCCAGAGAGGGCTATATTAGTCAGGATCAGAGAGGCTATGCTGTGTAACAAATAACCCTCCAAATCTCAGTGGATAAATACAACAAAAGTTTATTGTTTGCTTGTACAAAGTCTGCTGCAGGTGCAAGTATCGTGGGTGACTTGGCTTTCTGTGCTGCTTTGATTTTAAGGATCCACCATCCGAAAAGGGTTTTGTTGGTTGCTGCAGCAGCTGGAAGTTCACGTACCAGCTCTTCTGTGCTTTGGCCAGGGAGTGGCCATTCACCTCTGTCTTCAGCTCACTGGCTAGGAGCAGTCACCTGGTCCCCTTTCCAACAAGGAGTCGGGGCAGTGTCAGAGCCCATGTAGGCAGGCGGAAGGGTGGAGGTGACTCTGCTGAGCACCCTGCCTGGACCAGATAAGAGGGGCCCAGGAGCTTAAGGTGAGAGGAGAGGCTTCCTGGAGCTAGGCTGAGAAGAGAGGCAGGATGGATTTGGACAGGCAAAAAGAAGGAAGAGAGCATTCGTGTGGGGACAAGGAGTGAGCCAGACAACTGCAGGTGGAAAGCACAGGCACCTCCAGGGAACAATGAGAACCTCCTGGCTTGAGCAGGTTGTGTCTAGGGAGGATGGAGAAGTAGAGGGTGGACCTTCGAGAAAGGGAAGTATTTCAGAGGCAGAACTGATTAATCTGCAGCCCATCGTCACCCCTGTGTGGATGCGGAGGGGGGAAGGAGGCTCTGCTTCGACCTCCAGGTTTCTGGCTTGGGGAACTGGGAGATAAAGGTGCTAGTCGTGGAGTTGGGGAACCCAGGAGGAGGAGCTGGGTGTGGGGTCAGAGGGAAGGCTCCGCTGGGCCATGCTGGGTTTGAGTGACCGTGGAGCGCGCAGGGAGGGGTCCAGGAGGCAGTGGATAGTCTGGTCCCAGCTCGGCAGGAGGGGGCCTGAGCTTCTGGTCGGAGGTTGTAGGCGCACAGCTGGTTCCTGAAGCCTCGGGTGTGGATCAAAGGGGCCCAGGACAGAGCTCTGGGGAGCAGCCCTGCGCGGCAAGGCAGAGGAGCACAGGAAGGTACCAGCCAGAGGAGTGGGGACAAAGCTAGGAGGTGTCATGGGAGCGAGGGGAGCCAGGAAGAAAAGAGCAGTCAGTTGTGCCTGATGCTGTCCTGGCACCCAAAAGAGGCATGACCGTGGGATTTAGTGACAAGAAGGCTGCTGGTGACCTTGGCAAGGATTGTTTCCTGGGCACGGTGGGTACAGAAGCCAGATTGGAGTGGGCCAAAGAGCAAGGGGGAGGGGACAAAGTGTAGAGAGCAAGTGTAGACAACTCCTCCAGGGGGCGTCCCCTAGAGGGCGAGGGGAGAGATGGCCGAGGTGGGAGAGGCTGGGCTGTCAAGGGTGAATATTTTTACAAATTATTTTATTATTATTATTACTGTCTTTTAAGAAGGGAGACACTTGAATGTGTTGACAGCTGATGGGAAGGAACCAGTTGGGAGGGGATGTCAGAGATTTAGGCAGGAAAGATGGGACTGATGCAGGGTGGCCCTGGGGAGTGGGGGCCGTGGGGAGGGGTGAGGGTGCTGTTGGAGGAGGGTCAGCTGCCAGGAAGCCATGGGGGGGATGGGGAGTTACAGACAGTAGCTGAGGGTCCGGGGAGACAGGGGAAGAGGGTGGGGCATGCAGGTGTAAGGCTCAGAGAGCTTGCGGAGCAGAGGGACGGGGCTGACAGCAGAGCAGAGAGGTAAGAGACACACACAAAGGGAAACAGGAAGGAAGGAGAGAGGAAGAAAGACAGGGAGGAGGACAATCAAAGGCAGGGCGGAGGCTCAGGAAAAGACCCCTTGGGAGTGGGCATGAGTGGGGCCAGGAATGACCATGGGGACAATGTGTGGCTTTCTCAGGGGACCCCGACCCAGTCCAGAGCTTGGATCTGCCCCCAAACCCAACTCCTGCCAGCCCAGGGATCACCCTGACTATAGCCATGCAGATGTCTGTGCCCCTGGTTTCTGTGGCCTGGGTGGGGACAGAAGAGTCTGCCAGCTCTTCCTGCCCGGAGGGGGCACCGTCCACACCCTCAAAGCAGGGTGCTGGGCAGCCGGGAGGCTGGTTTTCACTGGGGCAGTCCAGGCTCTGGTCACCCCACAGGCATTGGGCCCCAAGCGTGGACGGGCCCAGGGGGAGGCCAGGATTGCAGCCCAACCCTGAGCCCACCCCTCACAGCCTGACTCCAGGCCCTGGTGGCTCCTGTGGGGACTAGGCCACCCTGACATTCACCTAATTGTCTTCCTGCTTTGATGAGCGGCTCCGCAGAGGCGCCGCCACGGATCAAATTAAATGTGAGCCAAGCAGGCAGCCCGATGATGAGAGGGAAATACCACATTTACATAGTCCGGCGTGGGAGCTGGGGAGACCCGGGCCCAGAACGACAGAGACCTGGGACCCGGGAAGAGGCAGGGGGAGAGAAAGACAGAGAGATGAGGGTGGGGAGAGAGAGACAGCACAGACGGGAGGTGGGCAGAGGCATCGTCCACAGGGCCTGGTCACTGTTGAACGAAGGGCACTTGGGGCAGGGGGCTCTATACAGGTAGAGGCTTGTCCCACCTCCAGGCAGGTGACTGCCTCCCGCCAAGCCCAGCCAGCCGACCCCAGTGGTTGGAAGGTGGTCTGGAGCCCACAGCATCTCTCCTGCACCGACTCCCAGCTGGGTCTCCTAGCAGCTCCCCTCACCCCCCCACCCCCGGACCCCACAGCTGGGCTGCAGCTGCCTCCCTCTGCACAGCCCTGGTGGGTGCGGCCAAGAGCTTCCCCTCAGTTCATCTGGGGACATCCTGGCTGCCTGTCCTGGGGGCGTGGGAGGGGGCTGGCCCGGAAAGGGTGAGTGTGTGTGTATGAATGTCACAGAGAGAGTGACCATGTGTGTTATCCGTATGAGACCCTCTGTGTGCAGGTGCATTGGCTGTCACTAGGCCTGGGCACTCGTAGGACATCAGTGAGCTAGGCCTTCCTCCCCCTGGAAGTGGAGTGAGGCCTGAAGGCCCCAGGTGGCCCAGAGGCTCCCATGTGTGGACCTAGAGCCTGTGTGCAGGGCTTGTGGGATGCTGGTATTCAAGTCAGAGTGGGCGTGCCAAAGACCCCTCCGCCCCAATAGCACATTACCAGGTGCAAAGCATCATCATAGCCTCAAAACAGCTCGGCGGGGTAGCCACTGTTATTCTTCCCAATTTATAGAGAGGAAAACTGAGGTTAAGAGAAGGGAAGTGGAGCAGCTTGCCTAGAAAGGGCACATCCCAGACACAAACCCAGGACTGTCCTACTCAAGCCTGGTCTGTCCCTCTTTGCTGCCTGTCTCTCTGGGTATCTCGGTCCTCTGATGAAGGCTCGGTCTGGTGGGCCCCGAGAACTCAGCACGTAGCCTTTGGGTTCAGTCGGGATTGATAAGTGCTTATTCGTCCCTTCCTGCAGCTTCCTCAACCTGTTCGCTCCAGAAACTCCCCTTCCTTCCCTCTATAGTCGGGTAGTATTTTCACCATTCACAGCGATTGAACTGACGCATGCCATGTGCCAGGCATGAGCCACGCCCTTTCCATATGTGTCCTTGAACCCTACGCAGTAGGCACCATCGTTAGCCCCATTTGACAGATGTGGAAACTGAGGCTCACACAGATCAGGCAGAGGCATTTTGTTAAGAGGTAGGCTCTGCACCTCGACTGTCTGGGTTCAGCTCCCTTTTCCCTGAGGGTCCCCTCCCTCTGTCGCAGAGACAGACCTAGACGCCTGGAGAGGCAGAGGGGTGTGGAAGGAGAGGCTTCCCGTGTGCACGCGTGTGTGAGCTTGTACGTCCATGCGGGCAGCCGTGCGTGAGCGTGTGTGAGCGTGTGCACCGGAGTGTACAGTTGGGGCCCTGTCCTGTGCCATCTCTGTGAGGTGCTCCCACCGGCTCCTCACTGACTCCTCACAACTCTACTACCCGGGAGTTATTAGCCCCCCATTTTTGGAACGAGCAAGCTGAGAGAAGTGACAGCAAGCAGTGCCACGACTTGTCCTGGGACTTGAGCCTCCAGGGTCCCAGCTCTTTCCAGAACCCCAGCGCTCGGCAGCGTGTGCCTTTTCCTTCCCCACTGCCAGGTGCACTGAGGGTTGGGGTGGGGTGCGTTTCTCCGTCTCCGTCAACTCCTATTTGGGGCTCCCGCACCCCAGCTCCAGAGGAGCTAGACCCACAAAAGCGCCTGCTGGCTCCACTGAGAAGCCCTTCCCCCTCATCCGCGGGGTCCAGGGCGGCTTTTACTGGGAAAATAATTAGAAATCTAATTCTTATTTCTCCCACTCTGCTAATTGTCTGTGGACAATTTGATTGTAACAGTCGTCAGTGAAGCAGAAAAACCACCTTATTTCTGCCAGACATCCTCCCTGCAATTAACACCAGCAACTGCCTCGCTCTCCTCTCACCTGCAGAGACCCAGGGCCCTGAGGTGCTCTCAAGTCTCTGCCTCCAGCTCTGGGGAGGACACATCTGGGGACCAGGCCTGGCTGCGGGGGGATGGGGCAGGGGCAGGGCTGCGTGCCCGGGGACCTATAGGGCAAGGCAGAGACAGAGAGAGAGAGAATGAATGAATATGAATATTTGAGCATTTGGGTGAAAGAAGGAGGGAGAGATGGAGACCTAGGCCCAGGGAGAGGTGGAGGGGCACCGGCCAGACCCCAGACCCAGGGCAAAGAGAGATGCAGGGAGAGGTGGCACAGGAGGAAAGAAGTGCCCAGTGGAGGCCAGGCTGAGGGGCCAGGACCCGGGGTCCCCAGCCCAAGCTGTCCCTCTGCCAAGCAGAGGACACACTTTCTCTGAGACAAAACCAGACAGCGTGTTTAGGAGCCGGCTGCGGAGGGCTCCCCAGAGAGCCCAGCCCCCTGTGGGATGTGGCTGATTAGGGAAGGAAAGCAGCTGGGAGGAGGGGATGGGGCACGAAGGGGATGGGGGATGGGAAGGGGGATGGACCCGGGAGGGACAAGAGTGCAGGTGGCAGCCAGACTGAGGATGAAACAGCACAATCCGGACTGACCTGTTGATCACAGCTGCCAGGGCTCCTCTCCCACTGGCCACGGGCCCCCCCTCCCTGGGAGCACAGCCCCTGGGGGGCGCCCTCCATTGTTACCCTGTCTCCCCACGTGTATCCCTGTCCCCCACCTTGCCCCATCTCTCCCCTCCTGGTGGGACTCTGGCAGTGGGTGGACACGGGGACCCTGATCCCACGTGGGTCTAGTCCTCCATCTCGGGGCACAGGGTGGGCTGAAGGGCTCAGTGGGCCCCTTGGCCTTGGCCGAAGCCTGGCACAGGGGCAGGAGAGGGCCTGCTGGCCGTGCTGGCACCAACCCAGCACACTATCCTGGTGCCCGCAGCTCTCAGATGCCCACCTCAGGGTCCTGGCCCCAGGGCAGGTGCGTGGTGGGCTCGCTGCGTGCTCGGCTTGCTGTGTGCTCCTGGGCGGTGGGCAGCTCAGCCCAGCAGGACCCCTGAGCAGCCTCCTCTGCCTTCCCCCAGGGCCACCATTGCCTGGCAAGGGTGCTGGCCCCCCCTTTTCTCCCTTAGTCCAGAGTTCTGGGGGCAGGGTGGGGGGATTGTGGGGGGCCGTGGGGCCTGCGAAAGGCAGGGAGCGAGAGAAAGAGGAAGGGGAGCTTCATCCCAGAGCCTCCCCTGCCGCCTGCCTCTCCTTCCTCTGCTGTCCTCAGCCCTCCCTGCTCCCCCTCCCAGTCTTGTCAGGGGAGGATGGGGGGGCCCGGGGCTCCTGTCAGTCTCGAGCTGGAGAGCTCCCTGGGCTTCATTAACATGCAAATTAGCAAGTTCTGACTGGCTGTGGCAGCCACCCCTCCCAGCCCCGTGAGAGTGTGCGTGTGTGTGTGTGTGTGTGTGTGTGTGTGTGTCTGCTGCAGCAGAACTGGGAGAGAGGGGAGCAGCTCCCACCTCCCTGCGGTCCGCGGGCGGCAGTATGTGTGTCTCGCACACACATGTACACACTCCACACACCCCTACAGAAAGATGCACACACGTAATACACAGCCACGTACAGTCGCATGTCATACAGCCTTAGGGACTCCTGTGGACACACAACTTCATCCACAGTGGTCATGCCCCAAACTGTCTCGAACAGGCATGCGAAGCCCCACCCCTTCCCAACTCACACTATTTCACACCCTCACACTCAGTCCTACTGAGGCACAAACCCACAAACACACCGTTCCCCATGTGGCCACACACCTACACATCCTCAGCCAGTCACACAAAGTCACACACAGCCCAGTGAGAGGGAGGTGCTGAGGCTCCACGCTGGGCCCCAGAATGCAGCCACCACCACCTGGATGGCCTCCATGCTCACCTCACCCATGTTCCCTCCACTCGAACCGACCAAGGCTGGTGTCTGCCCTGGCCGGCTCTCAGGGTTAAGTACCGTCTGGTCCCTCTGCTTGGACCCCACCTCCTTCACCCAGCTCACTTGGACCATCCGCCAGCCATCACCTCTGCCCGCAGCCTGCCCTGACGCCTCCTCTGTGGGGTTGGGCCCCTCCTCTGGCTGCTCTTCCCCGGGGCTTCCCTTGAGAGTGGCCCTGGTCACACTGCATTGAAATTGCCAGTTGATGTGTCTGCCTCCACCAGGATGGGAGCTCCAGGAGGACAGGGTCGGCGTCAGCCAGTCTTGTTTATTGCTCTGTCCCAGCGCTCAGCTCACTCTGACCCATCCATGCTATTTCCGCAGCAGGATGGAGCGGGAGCCAACAGCGTTAATAACGCAAATGGCTAATACTTACGTGGCAATTGCTGTGTGCTGGGCCACATACACAACAACCCTATGAAGGAGTTGCTACTATTATCAACCCCATTGTTATAGATGGGGAAACTGAGGCACAGAGGGTGCCTCAGCATGACCACCCAGCCAGAACTGCGGTCTGAGCTCTGGTTGCCCCGCTCTGGCCAGCCTCGCATGTGTTCTTCCCAGGACACCAGGCAGAGACTTGGAGGGCTGGGGGCAGTCAGAGGGGTGGGGAACGGAAGGCAGGGAGGGGCACAGCAGCAGGAGGAGCTCCCCAGCCTCGAGGAAGTGGGGGGCACTTGACTTCTGAGAGGAGGGTCTTTGCTCACTCCTGCCTGCACACAGGCTCTGGGCCACGGGATCCTGGGGCGTCACAGCAGGGAAGATCAACTGGGACACCCTCTGTTTTAGAAAGGGGGTGACAGGCCAGAGAGGTCCCCGGTCAAACTCGCCTCCCGTTTCTCTAGTACCGGCCAAAGTGTGCCAGACACCCTCATTCGAATTATCTCATTTAATCATCGAGACAGCCCAGCCAGGCTGGCACTGTTACTAGCTCCATTTTACAGGTCCGGAAAGTGAGGCTCCCTGCATCTGCATGTGCCCCAGACTGGTATGGTGCACATCTGTGGTTTTGTCTTCAGGGAACCATTTTTGCCCCATGCTAACCCTGCTTTTGGAACGGGAGCTGCCTTCCTTTACAGATCCACCCTCCTGGGCCATGTGGATGAACACATGGTTCAAACTGGGCCCATCAGAGCCCTGGCTCAAGAGCTTTGAACTTGGGGCCAAGGTGAGGCTCTGGAGTCTTCCGCAGCCCAGATGCCCTCTACAGCAGGAGAAGGGAGAATGTCAACCACGCTGAGGGGACAGGAGGGAAGACCAGGTATACCTGCCTGTAGTGGGGGAGCTTAGGGGGCGTCAGCACACCCCCTGCTTACTGGGCAATCTGCCAACTAGCTCCACCTTGCCCAAGTCTCCCCTTCATCCTTCCATCCTGTCATCCCTCTGCTTGTCCAGGGCCTCACCCCTGCCCAGGGGGCTCACAACAAGAGTGAGTCCTAGGGTGTTGAAGATGGGCGGGAGGGGGCTGTGCCCACTGGGTGATCCAGGTGGGTACTGAGCCAAGACTGAGGGCACAGACCACTTTAATCCTGCCGGGTGACTGGCGAATGGCCTACTGTAGTCACTAGGCCGTCCTCATCCTCACACTGCCTGAGGCCTGGGCCCTTGTCTGTTTGTTCACTGTGCCCAGCACAGTGCCTGGCATACAGTAGGCACTCACTGTTCATTTGTGAAACAAATGGATGATGGATGGACTGACATGTGTCTCAGGCCTGGCTGGGCCACTCAGCTCACTCACTGGTGTGGAGTAAGCATTGTATTTGGATGCACTTGGTTCCCATGTGGCTCTCTTGCTCTGGAAACTGCTGGAGCTTGTGGGTAGGGCTCGTTGGGTGGTCCTCTCTCTGACCTGTCCTCTCTCATCCCTCTCCCCACCCCCTTTCCAGCCTTTGGAGTCTTTTATCCAGTCCAGGGTGCAGGGATGTGGGGTTGGTGGGTGGCTCTCTCAATGCAAGCTGCATCCAGTTTTTTGGGTCTTAACTTAGAAGAACATCTTTTGAATATAAAAGGCCGAGAAGACATGCCTTTGTTTTTCTGATGCAACAGTGACCCAAGTGTCACCACATGTGATGAAGAAGGCTGGGAGTGGTACCCACTGGGCTGTGCAATGTGGTGGGCTCAAGACTGACACCCAGCAACAAGGCCGGGGAAAGGTCCCTGGGGAACAAGACGTTTGGTGAGAGTGAGCGGGAGGACGAGTGGCCTATTGATTAACAACTCAATGTCATCAGGCCAAGCATCAGCTGTTGAGCTCGGGACTCACACCCAGGGCTTCCAGGCCCCCCACAGGTGTCTTTCTGAATCCCCCAGAGAGAATTCTTGTCATTGACCATTTGCTTCTGGAGTTAGAGTTGCCAGGGCTTACTAAATGGGGCCTGACACACCCTGCCCTGTCCCCTGGGCCCCACCATTCCCAGCCCCAGCTGGGGCTTGGTGGTCACCCACCCTCCCAGTCTGAAGGCCACCGTTAGGCCTGTCTCTTCTATTCAGGGAATTTGGAGCCAGGAGAGGGAGAGAGAAGAAAGGGCCAGGCCTGCCCATGGCCAGTCCCGAGTATCCTTCCAGACTGACCCCAAATTCTGCCAAGGTGGAATGGAGGTGTTTCTGGCTCTGGTTCCTCAGCCTGGCAGCTGCCCCGGGCACCTGGCACAGACCAAGCAGCAGCGCAGCATCCAGCTCAGGGCGTCCAGGGGCCGCGTGGTGGGCGTGGTGGGTGAGCCAGGGCAGCCCCTTCCAGCCCTGCAAGCAAAGGGTTAACAGGCTGGGGAAGGAGGGAGCAGCAGTCGCTTGGCTAAGGAGCCTCGATAATTGATTCCCTCATTCCCATTTGTTCCTGCTAAAGAGAGACAGATGAGAGGGAGCCCGCCAGGCCCGTCTTGGCACCCGGCAGCTTGGCTGGGCACAGCTGTGCTCATGGCGCTGGTGTCTCTGTGGGGGAGGGGCCGGCTGGTCGCAGGGGAGGTGAGGAAGTGGGGCCGTCCCATGGCAGGCCCAGTGCCCCTCTGCCCACCCCCTACAGGCAGAGGTGACCTCGGAGCGCTTTTGAGAGGACTGGTCTTTTACTTCACCTTGTGGCACCTCTTTGCTCTATCGGCCTGTGCTGTCACCACCCCTGCGTGGTCTGGGAGCTCAGTAGCGGACACCAGAGGCACTGGCTCTGCATGGGACCCTGCCAGCCTGAGGCCCGGGCACGGTTTCTGCCTGGAAGAGGGTCAGCTCTGGCCTGTGCGGTTGAGTTCTGTGCCTTTGTGAGGCAGGCTGAGGGCCACGTCACTAACCTAGTGTCCTTGCCTGGCCACAGGCTCCGTCTAAATCCCCTGGTCCTGACCTGCCTCGGACTCAACTTTTTATCTGTTCCGCCTTGTCTTCATCTCAGCCACGCTCGCTGGTGCCTGTTAAATTGGGCTGTTTTGGATTGTGACAGACAAGAGCCCTGCCAGTTTCCCCTGAGAGAACGGAGTTTGAATGTCACGATGTAGCCAAGCGTGAGACCCTGGGGTTCAAATCCTAGCCCTGCCACTCACGGGCTGCATAATTTGGGGAAGGCATTTTTACTTCTTTGAGTCTCAGTTTTGTCATATGTAAAACGGCAGTGATACCAGTACCTACCTGTGGTTGGTGGCAAAGGTGGCCGCAATTTTCCACCCTTCCCCGAGCGTGCCCCATGGCAATATAACTTGGAAGCTTCTCCCATCACCTTGAATCGGGGATAGTCTTGTGACTTCCTTTGGCCAACAGAATGTGGTGAGAGTGGCATAGCCACTTCTGAGCCCAAGCCTCAGGAGGCCTTGTATGTTTTCTCTTGTTTCTTGGGACCCTGCCCAGGGGCTGTGTGAACAAGCCTGGGCTTTCCTGCTGGATGAAGAGGGACACATGGCCCAGTTTGCCCCAACACTCCAATGACAGCCAGCCAGCCAACCCCCAGAAGCAGAGCCTCTTAACTGCCTAGTGGCTGGCTGACTGCAGATGCATGAGTGAGCTTGGCCACACCGGAAGAGTAGCCCAGCTGAATTTCCAAACCACAGAATCATGAGTGTAGTGAATGGTGGTTATTGTAAGCCACAAACGTTGGGGTGATTTGTTAGGCAGCAAAAGCTGACCAATACACATCTTGAATCATTGCTGTGTGGGTGACATGAGAGACTGGAGCAAAGTACTTAGTAGAGTGCTTGGCACAGAGCAGGTGATCAGAAAGTGGAGCTTCTGTTACCATTGCCTAGGGCAGAGTCCTTGACCACAAACTAGTCTCCTGTATTTGAGACTGTTCTCTTATGGGCCCTCCAAAGTTAAGAGAACTCTCTCTGACCTACCCCCCTCCACACACCTCCTCTGTAGCAGTAATGAAAATAACAGATGACATTACTGAGAACTTACTGTGTGCCAGGCTCCATGGCAGGTGCTTTGCATGCATTTTCTTATCTACTCTTCACTCGACCCTATGAAAGAGGCACTCCCATTTCTACACTGTTTCTTTTTACATATTCATCATTTTAAATCCAAGCAAACTGAGCCTTGGAGATGTGAAATCTGACTTGCCCCGGGTCTCACAGCTAGTGAGCATTGAGAGATCCTCTGACTCTTCAGAAAGCAATCCACTACCCTCCACTTCTGTGTGCTCCGCCGGCTCAGCTGGCATCTGTAGGCCCTGTCCTGGTAACCCCATGCTCGGGGAGTGTAAGGGTCTTCCTCACATTCCTACTAGATGTCACAGTTAGGCTCAGCTGGATCCCCAGCCGACCACCCGGAGCCCGGACACTGTTCGTCTGGCCTCTCGCACGCACAGACTCTGAAGCCTTCTTTCCTCTGCCAGGACAACGTTTTTGACGCTCTGCTCTCACTAGATGCTTTGTGGGGCCATGGACTTTTCTCTCTGGCTGCCCCTGCTGGGCCTCCAAGTGACAACTTCTGAGTTTTCCACTCTGTTGCAAACTTTTCCTTGTTGTCAAATTCCCTTCCATCTCAGCTGACACTCAGGCTGTGTTAGGGACATTGGGGATGTCATCTGCTCAGCGCCTTTCCCTTCTCTTGGGAATCACAGACCATCCCCGGCGCCCTCCAGCCCTGTGGCCGCAGTGAGCTGCTGTGCTGTCACAGGATCCCTGCCCCAGCCACTGCTGCTGGGGCCCAGGGTGGCCCATGACTTAGCCTCACCCACTGAAGTTCTTCTCCAAGTTTTAGGACAGGCAATGCAAGAGAATCGGTCTTTCTTGGAAGTTATGGGGTATAAAAATTGAGGGGACACTATTCTGATTTTTTTCATATTTTCTTTTTCCTGTTTCAAACTAATTTCATTGCTTTGGGATATAAATAGGTTTTAGAATAGTAAATCTTTTTTTTTTTTATTATATGTGCCTCTGGGGTAGTCTCTTCCCTCTTCACAAACTATACATTAGCATATTAATATTTCTTCATATTTTAGACCAAAGGTGGCCAGCCCAGCCCTATTGAAGAGAAAAAAAATAAAAATAAAATTTGATTCCGCTTTTTAAAAAATCTGGAGGACTCAGTGGCCACGTGTCCTGCGCTGGGGGAGAAGCAGGTCTGCAGTTGGAACTGAGCTGCTCTCCCAGCCTTCGCTGTGGGTTAGCTCCTCAGATTCTGTGAGCTAATAAATCCCTCTCTGTGCCTATGGGAGGATGGGGTTGCATTTCTGTCACCTGCAAACAACAGTCCTGACGGAGGTCCCCTGCCGTGGAGCCTCTCCATACACTTCTCCCAGAGCTCCAGGGAGGGGATGGGGCAGGCAGTGAAGGTTTCTCCCCTGGGGACATAACTGAAGTCCCACAGACCCTAAGGATGATCCACAAATCACTCAGGTTTCCCAATCTTAGACACAGGCATCGCCAACCACCCACACACTCGAACCAGAGACCCGGCTGTCACCCTGTCTCTCCCCTTTCTGTTACCCGGCATATCTGTGTCTCCCCAAGTTATCTAAAATCTGACCACTTTTCTCCATCTCTGTCTCCGTCCCCGGGCTCACACCGTCCTCATCTCTGCTCCAGGCCTCTGCAGCCGACTTCTACCTGGAATGGCCCCAGAGGTGCACCCTCCACACGCCAGCACAAGTGTCCTTGGCAAGCTGGGGAGATCAGATTGCATCGCTGCTTTTCTGAAAGTGCCAAGACTCTCTGCTTCCCCTTGAGTTTGGAATAGAGCCACCAGCTCACGTGTACTCGCGTGCCCTGCCGTAGCCTCAGGGGGTCTTCCTCCTGGACTTCTGACACACCTGCTTCTTTCCTCCTTAGGACGCATGCCCTGCCTTGCCTGCCTGGACCTGGAGCTCTCTCACCCTCCCTTCACAGTCCAGCCCCTTCTCCTCACTTAGGTCTCAGAGGGTCCCTCCTGCTCACCCTTCCTAGAATAAGCCCTCGCCGCAGTTACTCTGCGTCCCCGTCCTCATTTGTATTCGTCACAGTGGCATCACAGCCGAAGTTATTTGTTTGTGTCCTTGCTTTGGCTCTGCCCCTCCCCCTAGACCGTCAGCTCAGCGAGGGCAGGAAGGGGGTCACCCTTGTTCACTCTGTGTCCCTAGCACCTAACAAGGCACTTGGTACATAGATGGGTTTGAGAAATGTTCACTGTGTGACTCAGTGGAAAGTTAAATCCCAGGAGAGAAGGAGCATTATCTCCATCCTACAGAACAGAAAGTCGGGGCTGGCACGCAGCCAGCTAGTGGCAGAAAGGGGTGCAAAGCCCAAGTCTGTGTGAGGACAGAGCCTTTGCACTTTCCAAAACAGCCAACTTCTGTATCATGTTTGAATTTACAAGGCAAGCCCGTGCCTATTATGTTATCTGATCTTTCCCGCTTCGTCCGTTCTCCCAATTTTATACGTGAGGAAATGGGAGCTTGGAGAGGACCCATGGCTGGTCCAAGGGGCCCTGCCTTCGGCAGGGACCTCTAGGGTCTCACGGGTTTCTGGTGCCCCTAAACCTGTCACGGCTGGAGGGATTCAGTGTGAGCTCTCCCTGCCCAGCCTGGATCCCTGCCCACAGGGGCACCACCTCCCCCTACCCCCGTACAGGCCACCCGCCTGTGTCTGTCACATCAAGTTCAAGTGATTCATGTGGCAGCAGCTCCTGGTCTGCCTGTCGGCACGTCAGCTAGCCCTGGTTACCATGACAACAGGATGCAAGGCACCAGGGCATCAGTGGGCTGTGGCTCTCAGAGGGGCAGTGCCACAGGCGAGGGAGGGGGCTTGTTTCTTCCTCCTGTGGGAAGCTTGGCAAGGGCTGCCGCCGCCGGGGCTGGGTGGCCCCTCCCTGCCTCCGTGCCTTGGCATTTCCTTCCTGCCATCTGTGCTGGGAGCTGGGGGAGGGGCTGGAGTGCTGTCCCTGATGGGAGGGGTCTGGGAGCAGATGGGTGGGAAAAGCAGCCCTCCCCATCTAGGCTATGTCCCCACCCCCTGCTCTAGAGACTCTCTCCCAGGGCCCTCACCACACCATAGCCTTTTTTTCCTTGGCACAAATGGGAAGTTTGAGACCCAGTTCAGCCAGAGAATTGGTCTCTGGGCTCGGACTAGAACCTAGGGAGGGAAGGGTTTTTCCAGGGAGGGGTCCTGAGGGAACCGGCCTGCTTTATGCCTGCACCTGGCTGGGACCTCCTCTCAGTCCCTCTTCCCAGCAGCCCTCTGGCTCAGTGTGCATACCCGTTCTACAGAGGGGGAAACTGCTGCTCTGATGACAGCTGGAAAGTGGTAGCACCAGGATTCAAATCCAGGCCCATCTGGCTCCCAACCTTATTCTTGCCGGACCCTTGCTGCCCCTCAGAGTGGGAGGGGCTCCTCCGTGCCACAGCCCCTCCATCTGCAGCTCGTCCTGCCAGAGAGATGGCGACTGGGGGCGAGCTGGTGGAAGGAGCACTGCTCTGCGAGCTGGGCGCCTGGGTTTGGGTCCCCGCTCCACAGCCGGCTGTGAAACCTTGGCAAGCCCCGCCCAGCCCCTTTGCCTGGGAGCGTTGGGATGGCTGGACTGGAGATGCTGCTCCACCTCGAACACCAACCTATCGTCCTGCCCCGGGGAGAGGGCTGGGGCTGGGGCTGGGCCTGGGATAGGTGACCAAGGGTGGGGACATGGCCAAAGTAGGAGTCCAAATGAGCAGTGGCTTTCTTTCCTAACAGGTTGTGCAAATGGGACATTGCTTGTTTGGAATTGCTCCTGAGAGTAATTGTTGCCAAGGTTCCCCACATTCTAAATGGAGATGTAGGTCTCTTTAGGCATTGCAAGATTGGTCATCCCAAGCTGGTCCTGTGGCCCTCAGCACCTGCTTCCATGCTACCCTAAGGGAGGTGAGGGTGATGAGGACTTGGAAGGGGAACAGGCAGCCACAGACCCTGCACAAAAGGGTCTACCTGCCAAAGAGTGACCTCTTGGAGTCTGAGTGGAGTGAACTCCAGGAGCAGCAGCCGGGGAGGGATCGCTGGAGATTCCAGCCACAGACCCACTGCCCACGTCAGGGAAATGTGGGTTGAAGAATCCCAGTGAGGGGTCTCCAGAGGCCCGACAAGACATGGTCCCCAGAGAGAACCACCAAGTCCCCATCTTCCTGGAGGACCAGGTTTCCCACCCATCAGGTGTCTCAGCCTGAGCCAGGCCTGAAAGGACTCTCTCGACTGAATAAGAAACTGACGTTTGAGGCTAGATCAGATTGGAAGCTCTAACTCAAAAACGAGACTGAGAGTGCCTGAGAATGTCCAGAAAAATTACGGGATCTGCCTTGCTGTGGCCCTGGAGTAGGGTCACAAGAGCAAGCTCTGAGGAAGAATCCTGCCAGCAGTGCAGAGGAAGGACCTCGGGTCTTCTGCATCTGGCACTACCAGGGCCGGCCCTTGTCGTAAACTGGTCCCCTGTGTTGGTGTCCCGATGAGGTGGGGATTTAAACCCCATTCCAGGGCCCTCTACTTCTGCCTTCTCCACCCCATCCCCTCCCTGCACTGAGCCCAAACTGGGGGGACCCGGGTGGTTGTCTCTTCCCCTCCACTGGTCCTGCAGGGCTCCTCCCTATTCCTGCATCTGGCCCCCACGTTCCCTCAGCCCTCCTCCCCCGAGTCCTCTGGGACTTCCTTCCTTCCTCTTCTCCCCCTGCCCACTCCAGAGCTGATTTTGGCTTCTTGGAACTGAGTTCACTATCGAAGTTGGGGCAGGCTGGGCCCAGCATCTTCAAATGGACCTATATATCTAGTAGTCCAATGTCTTCTGTTACAGATAGGGAAATTGAGGCCCAGAAAAGCAAGGAAGCTTCCCAAGGCTATACAGTAGCCCCTGGCAGAGGCAGGTTAGAATCTAGTCCTGGGCTCAACGGAGTCCCTGGGGCTCCCAGGGAGAGATGGCTGGGACAGATCTATGGCAGGTCCCACTTGCCATCCCTCCCTGCCATGCAAAACACATCCAAAGGGATTGTACAGGACAGAGGGCTAGAAAGGTCCCTTCCCAGAGGACGTCAGGCCTAACTGGGATTGGCAGAGATGTCAGAACCTGCGCCCCACATCCAGCCCTGGGATCCGGTGGGTCGCAGAGGCCCTCAGAGAGCTGGCAGTCAGAGCGGCTTCAGCCCAGGGCACCCGCAGTGCCTACTGCCATAGACTCTGGCCAGGTGGGGTTGACAAAGCACCGTTTCTGGAGTTAGATCTGAGTTCAAGTCCCGTCTCTACTAGGTAGCAGTTATGCATCCTTGGGGGTAATGCCACCTCTCCGAGCCTCATTCTCTCACACGGAAGAAGGGACTAAGGTGCCAGGATTCGGTGGGAGGATGATGAGCTGAAGTGCCACAGGCCTCTATCCCAGTGTCTGGTCTCCAGGCTGCCTCTGGTCCCCAGAGAGCTCTGGGACCTCAGACTTTCCTTGTGAACAATAGGGCTGAGGTCCGGACTGGTGACCCCGCCACCCTTCCCCTGTCACCCTGCATGGAGCCCCGGGGTTGCCCCCTCTATTTTTAAACTTCTTTTCCTCCCTCTGTCCCACCACTTCCACCCTTGTTCTCCCCCACCTCCTCTTTCAGAAATGACATAATTAGAGGGGTTTAACGTTCTGCTGCTGAAATCTTCATTTTCTTGGGCAATTTCCACTATTTCATCAAGGAATAATTAATTGCATTGTCTTTAATCAATTGTTTTACAAATCCAGCAGCGGGAGGAATTCTCCCACCATCCCCGCAGCTGCTCGCCCCTCCTGGGTGAGGCGCCAGCTCATGCCAGCGAAGAGCTTGGCTGCCAGAGCCGAGGTGGGGGTGACCGCAGGGGAGGGACCCACTGCTTCCCCAGCCCCCAGCAGGGAGGCGAGCAGGGGTCACCCACCTGCCGAGGGGCAGGACTCCGGGAGGGGCTGTGCTCACCTGGGATCCCGGCTCCTCACAGCCTAGTCAGGTGGGGACGATCAGTCCCATTTAGCAGACGCAGAAGCCGAGGTTCAGAGAGGATCACAAGAACCAAGAGCTGGGGAGGATCTCTCAGGTTCTGGGACTCCAGAGAGGAGAGGTAAGACCCAGCGCTAATGTCTTAGAGATGGGGGCTGGCAGTGACCAGAAAGAGAGGAGGGAAGGGAGGGCCTTCCCATCCCAGGCAGAGGAGGAAAGAGACTAATAACAGCAAATGCTTCTTAGCACTCACAAAAGGCAGGCCCTCTTCTAGCACTTTATCATCCGGTGGCCCTGGGAGGTGGGCCCTCCTATTGCCCCCACTTTACAGACAAGGAAGCTGAGGCTCAGAGAGGTTAAGTGACCCATCACTTAGTGAGCAGTGGAGGAATTGTGTGTTGATGCACTTTATGCACTGACAGCACCGCTTCCCCCAGCCACCCTGTGGCAACAGATGAATCCTGTCTCACTCGAGAAAAGTCCAGCCCTGCCGCGGCCAACCAAGTGCCCACACGATCCGCTTCTTCTCTGAGTGCCTCACTCGCCACCTGACCCAGCACACTTGCTGCTCCCCCCCTTCCTAGGGGGCTGCTCCCTGACTTTATGTATACCTGGGCTCCAAGGTCACCTTCTCAGAGGGCCTTACCCGAACTCTTATCCAAATAAGTGTCACATCCCCTTCTCCTTACACTATTTTTATATCTCCCCATCTTCCGCGTGCGCTTCCCTTCCCCTCTGAGATGAATGTGACCATGTGCCTTGCAGTGGGAAGTGAGATAGGACAGCCGTGTCATGGGTCACTCCCAGGGCCGGGGCTGGGGCTTTTGGAGCTCTTGTGCAATTTGCCATATTCCCTTTTGTGGAAGTTGGAGACGGATGCTGCTTCAGCTTAGGTCCCCAAATGAGGACAGCGTAGAGCAGGTTCTCCCGCAGGGATCCCCCAAAGGACATGTAGCATGAGTGAGAAATAAATCTTCATGACTAATTGCATCAAAACGTTGCCCATTCTGACTGATCCATCACTTGATACGTGATTACCCACTTATCTGTCTCTCTTCCTAGAATGTGAGCTTCGTGGGAACAGCAGTTCTGTTGTGTTCACTGCCCTGTCCCCAGTTCCTGGAACACTGCCAGGCATGTAGTATGTGATCAGTAAGTAGATGTTGAATGAATGAATGAAGGTCACATTCCCTGGGGCAGGACTTTAGGATTTATTACATTCTTACATATAATTATTATTATCTTCGCTACAGCACTGTGATGTAGAGAATACTCCCATTTTACAGATTCTGGAACTGACAGCCCGAGGAGTTAGTTGAGCTGCTCCTTGACATGCAGTCAGCTGATAGTGGAGCTGGGGCTAGAATCCACGTGTCTCAGTCCACAGCTGCCCCCCACTGTTTGCTCCCAGGACAAAGCAGCCTGAGCTGGCCCTGTCCACCCCTGCCCCCCAGTGGTACTCTTCCCTTTTACCCCTGACACCAGGCATTTTGCCTCTGACAGGGGGTGTGTGGGAGGGCAGAACCCACGGTTCCAGAGTCTGTCCCTTTCTCTTCCCCGTGGAGTTACCTGGCCATGCATGGAGTCTCCTGCCTGCAGGGTCTCTGTGCTAATGGACATTTCAGCCCCCTGAGCCACCCCAGCTCTTCAGTTTCTTACCTCTGCTGCTGTCACATCTGCAGCCTGGACGAGAGGGCATCGCAAAGCCCCTGCACTAGAGTTCACGCCACGCTCCCCATGGGAAAGGCACTCCCAGCTCTCAGTCCAGAATTATAACTCTTCCCATGTGGCTCCATCCAGCTAGCTTATCTGGAGTTCCTGCCTGCAGCGGATCAGGAGTAACAAATAGAAGGGTAAGGTAGGGAACAGAGACACCGGCCCTGTAGCACGCTGAGATAGGAAGATTATAACAACGTGGAAAGATTTAGAGAACACGGACTTTGAGGCTACTTAGTGCAGGGGCAAGGCAAGGGCTCCAAACCCTTCAGTGAGGCAGGGAGCATCACCCACTGCAGCCCAGGCATTAATTACAGTTCACCACACCAGCAGCTTGACATGGGAAGTCACTTGATCTCTCTAGACCTGAGGTCCCTCAACTACTGGATAATCTCCAAGGCTCCTTCTGAAAAACTCTGCATCTGTATTGACACACAACATACAACCAAACAAGGTTAAATCATGTCTCATAAAAGACTGTCTTAAAAAGGCACGGGAGCCTATAATACCTTTCAGAAACGTATCCCTCCACAGTGAGTTTTAAATGCATTTACTTTAAAGCTTAACCTAAAGGTTTTCCATTTGCAGAACTAGTGTGAACTCTGTGTGCTGGCACTGAGCAATGTGCTGGGAATATAGACATGAGAAGGATACATCTTGCTTTTGAGCTTGTCATTCTAGTGGGGGACAAGACATGAGAACCAATCATTGCAATCCCACAAAATGCAATGGAGTCAAGAGAAAAACCAGCTCTTTATGGTGGATCAGAAGGGCTGGGTCTTGACATGTAAGTAAGAGTTTTCCAGGAAGAAAGGGAGGGAAATCCAGGTAGAGAGAACAATGTGAGCAAAGGCATGGAGGCAGGAAACTCTTGTATTCAGAGAATTGCAGGTGGTTCAGTCTTGGTGGGGTGTTAGAGTTGAGACAAAAACCAGAGGTGAGGCTGGAGAGAGGTAACTGGGGCCATGATAAAAGGCCCAAAAGGTTTGGACCTTATTCTGTAGGCAACAGGGAGCCATGGAAGGCTATGGAGCAGGCGCAAGATGGTCAGATCTATGTTTTAGAAAGTCCCTCCCTCCAGCAGCCAGTGTGGAGGATGGATTGAGATTTGGGTGGCCAGGGACGTGCAGGAGATAAAATGGACAAGGTGCTGTCAGTGACTGCATGCTGGTTACGAAGGAGCCGAGGTGCACCCCTGTGTCTGTCTTCAGTTCTGGAGGAAACAGAGGGCAGTGGTTAAGGGACATGGTGGCACAGGAGGGGTGTCTGTGGTGGGGGCCGAGTTTGACATTGGAGACACCAACCTGGGGCTCTTCTGAAAGGCCAGTGGGTCAGACCATCAGGGTAGGCAGTAGAGGGTGGATGATGGGAGGTGTATTTGTTATTTATTTCTGTCACAAGTTACCCTAAAATGTGTGGCTTAAGACAATGAATATGTATTATCTCACAGAGCTTCTGTGGATCAGGAATCTGGGGTCAGCTTCCCTGGGTGTTTGTTTCCAGTTTAGGGTCTTCCATGCAGCCGAGATATTAGCCAGTGCTACAGTTATCTGCAGATTCACCTGGGGCTGAAGGATCTGCTTCTAAGGTGACTCACGCACACACCTGGCCAGTTGGTGGCAGTTGTTAGCAGGAAGGCTCATCTCCCATCCAATGTGCTGCTTGAGTGTCCTCACAACATGGCTTCCCCCAGAGACAGTGATTCAAGAATGAGCAAGGCAGAAGCCTCCCTGTCATTGTGATCTAACCTAGGAAGCCATACTCTGTCATTTTCATAATGTCCCATGTTTACAAAGATCAGCTCTATTCAGTGACTACACAGGGATGTGACTACCAGGAGGTGACGGGGGAGCTTCTTGGAAGCTGGCCACCACGGACAGAGATCTCCCTCCAACTCCCTTGTTTCCTGGAGGATGAAGCCAAGACCCGGAGATGGGCAGGGACTTGCCCAGGGCCACACAGCAAGTGTAGGACACAGCCAGGGCTACACCTCCAGGACCCATGCTGGACATGCAGGGACATACATGTCTCTTGACTTCATGCTTGAAACTTACCACCTAGTGGGGCAGACCAATGTGAAGCAAATAAAAACATATATTAGCACAAACTGTGAAACACTTAGTTTAGATTAGTAATCAGGGAAGATTCTCTGAGGCAGTGACATTTAGGCCTCGACCTGAAGGGGTCCAACAGACAAAGAGTTTAGGGTGACAGGGGTGGGAGGGGTATTCCAGGCACAGGGACCAGAGTGTGCAGAGTCTGCACAGAGGGGGAGGCTGTCGGTGCTGGGAGCACCTTGAGTGAGCTGGAGGGGGTCTAGGGGCGGATGTGGCTCACCCCACCACCAGACCAGCCTCGGTCTGACTGCTGCAGAACAAGTGAGCCCACGTGACTCTGGAAAGGCAAACCGTGGTTGACGAGGATGCAGGCTGGACTGTCACCAAGATGGCCCTGAGCAGGACCCTTGGCCCCGAAGGATGCACAGGCAGAGCTTTCAAAGGACCAAGAGAAGGCAGGTCCTCCAGGAGGCTTCTGCAGGAAACTTGGGTGGCGGGTGGAGGCAGGAGGCAAGGAGAGAGGACAATTGTGGGACTTTGGAGCCCCGGGAGCTGAGCAGAGCTCTGGCAGAGGGAAGACTCCGAGATGGCAGAGCCCCAGGGTTCTGGGCCTCCCCCGGGGGGCACCCCAATGCACTTCCTGTGCCCTGTGGCCTCAGGTGTGGGAGAGGCCTGAGCTAAGCCAGGTCTGCTGCTGCCCTGCCGAGTGGCCTCAACGAAGCCTCTTTCTATCTCTGAGCCTCGTGTGCATTAAAATCACCCCACTTGCAGGCAGCTGTCTAGACCAAAAGGCTTACTAGGTAAGAAAGGAACTTACTGATTGAGAAGTAAGTGTCCCTTCCACCCCTGCGAGGATTTGGGGTTCATTTATTTTATTTTAATTATGTTTTTCAGCCCCACCTTCTCCTCTCCTCCCCTCCCCACTCCCCTTCCCAGCCTCTGGTAACAGTCATGCTACTTTGTCTCCATGAAACCAATTGCTTTTAATATGTAGCTCTTGGGGTTCATTCTTACTAATGAACCGGGGTAGGGGCTGGCTTGGGCACCCATTAGCCCTCCGTGGTGGTGCCCCCAGGCCAGCCAAGAGCAGGCAGGGCAGCTCCCTCCAGGGGGCTGTGGGGTTAAGTGGGAGCTAAGAGGATTATAGGGTCCTTGTGAGCAGCACAGCGTGATCAGCTCCCACCCACCCCTGCCCGCAGCCCCGGCTGTCTGGATGCCCCGCTGCCGGGCCTCAGCGCAGGAAGGAGGCAGAGAGTGGCAGAGGCTGAGAACAGGGAAGGGGGGAGAGGGGGAAGCCAAAAGGAGGAAGGTTTCAGAGGAGCCAGATCTGTGGCACTCCCCACATGTGTGCACAGGCACACACACACACATACACGTGTATGTGCGCACACAAACATGCATAACAAGAGCATATGAACACGTGTGTACATGCACACACTAGTGTACACACGAGCACGTGTACACCTGCCTGTGACACAAGTACATGCACACATGTGTACAGACATGCTCATGCACACATGTGTATGCTCATGTATGCACACACACACTGGCCAGTCTCTCACGCAGTCTGAGACCCAGGCCTTACAGGTCCCCAGGTCATGACAGTGCCTTGGATGCTGCTTCAGTCTTACATCAGTCACACGCACAGCCCTGTGACTTGCACAATGTCGCATGAAGCTAGAAAGGGCCTAAGCCAGGATTTGAGCTCATTTTGGAGAGCATGCCTATATAGGGGGGTAGAAGGTGAATCCAAGAACCCCCAAAGGGCTGCCTCCCAGGGAGAGGGAGGGGTGATGCTAATAGAAAGAGACATCCCACACCCGGCAGGAAACGTCCAGATGTATCATTGCCACGTGCCCCCTCAGCTGGCCCCAGCCCTGCCCTCCGGGCCTCTCTCCTTTCAGCTCCCTGAGCCCAGGCAGGAGCTTCTGGCTGAGGGGCTGGTGCCCCAGCAAGAGAACCCAGACCAGCCTGACTCGGTGCCCTGCACCCACGGGCAGGATGGAGGCAGGATGGACAGGAGCTGGCATCTGGGAGGGGCTGCTTCTGAGAGCCCTGTGAATGCTGGCCACTCTCCTCTCATTACGTTTCCAAGTGAAAGCTCAAGGGCTTGCAGGGTTCACAGGGCCAGGGCTGGAGAAGGTTGGCCTTGACCTTGGGCTTCCGTCTCCACATAGCCATGGGCCTGGCTTAGAAGGCACAGAGGTTGGAGTGGCCCTGGCACAGCTGCCAACAGCAGCCCCCAACCCACACATGGCCTCTGCTGTCCCTACTTAGGCCCAAGGTGGGCACAGGCATGGAGTAGGCCTGGGTACGGGGCTTTGGGCTGGATGCCCTATGCACGGCCACAGGTCCTTGAGTCCCTGAGTTTCCTGGTGATGCCAGGCCTTAGCTGGGGGCAGTTCTGATATCTCCCCAAGAGGCAGCTCCAGGGTGAGAGCTGCCCCTGGGTGGCATGCTCTGAAGCTCCTTGGAGCTGTCCCCTGTAGCCTGCCAGGGTCCTGGCCAGCTGCTGCAGCCAGAGATTTATGACCCAGCCTGAAGGTGGTGCAGACAATAAATCGAGCTCCAGCCTGGCCCTGGGCTGCCCCGCCTGCTGCCTTCCAGGCCTCTTACCTGCCCTGTCAGAGCCAGGCACCCCACCCCACCCCCGCAAGCTGGGGTGGGGGGCATAGGGAGGGGCCCTGGCCTGGAGGGCCTGCACCTTCATGCTCCCTCCTTGTGGGAGAATCTCTGGGCTTTGCCTGGCACTGGGGCCTGGAGTTAAGAGCTAGGACTCTCGAAACTGCCAGCCTGGGTCCAAGCACCAGCTGCCCCAGTCCTGATTGTGGGAGCTTGGGCACAGCTCCAAGCATCCATTTCTTCATCTATAAAGTGGGAGTAATGGTCAAATTTGTACCATGGCCCTTGTGGGTTTGCTGAGGTACTTAAAACAGGGCCTGGGAGCTAAGCTGCTCTTACCTGAGGCCCCAGAGCGGCACACAGGGACCTTGCCTGGCCCCAGGGTTTGCCCCCCAGTGTATCTGCCTCTGTGTCCCAGAGGCTGCTGTGGCGGGACTTGGCCTACTGGGGAGATGCGGGGGGAGGTGCTCCCAGCTGCAGCCCCTGCAGGCTCAGGGACGGGGACACCTTGAGACCCATGAGCCCTGTTCCCTGCCTCTTGGCCCCTACTAAGGCCCTTCCTCTGGACAAGCCTATGAAACAGATACTATCCTTGTTTAAAGAAGAGGGTGTGCGACTCAGAGGGGGAATGTGACTTGCCCGAGGTCACATAGCTGGCAAAGGGCAGGCCGAAATTTGAACCAGGCTTCTCTGGGAGCTCGGCGATTCTCAAGAGCACACCAGGCGTGGGTGCCAGGAGCTAGTGAGGCCTGGCAAGCAGTGGGCACGCGCCAAGCGTGGGTTCCCTCTGCCCTCATAGGCGGGGGCCTGCCAGGGCTGAGCAGGGTGGGAGCTGGCAGGGCCAGGGCCCCAGGTGAGCTCCAGGCCCCACCCCCGGAAGCCCAGGAGACAGGCTGGGGCCCAGGCTGTCTCCTAGCAACAAGGCCTCAGGGACCCTGCCTGTCTGCCTCAGGTGCCCTGGGGAGCCCGGGGTGTCTGGCCTACGAGCCTGCTGGGTGGGGGCGCAGCAGAGGGCGAGGGCACAGCTGGGCAGGGCTCCCAGGAGTGGGGAGTGGGGCTCCCCTTTCCAGCCCGGGGTGAAGCTGCTGTGGGAGGGGCTTCCCCTTCTCCGTCCCCCTCCCCAGCTGCATCTCTCCCTACATCACTCTGCCGTCCTGGCTCTGTCTCCCTTCTCTCTCTACCTCTGCTCCTCTGCCTCTCGAGGCTCTCTCACTCCCTCCTCTCCCTCAGGGCCCATTCTCTGCCTGCCCCTCTTCCTGCTCTGCTCCCTTCTCTTCTGTCTCTTCCGAATGTGTCCCCCACCTCTCTCTCCCGTGCCCCCTCTCTGTGTCCCATGTGTTTCTTTGCCTCTGTCTCTCTCCAGGCGCCTCTGGCACTCTCTCCACCCCACATGCTGGGTTCTCCCCGGGGTGAGGTCAGACTTACTGTTTCCTCTGTCCCCCAGCAGAGGAACGGTGACCCGGAGGCTGGCCTAGGAGCCGGCTCCCAGCCTTGGTGGGAGGTCGCACCACGGATGTTTAGTGGGCTGTGCAGGGAACCCAGTCTGAGCAGGGAGGTCAAAATTCGCCTCATGACCTGGAGCTGGCCTCTCCCTCTCTGGGGCTCAGTTTCCTCATCTGTTAAATGGGTCTAATGGCTTTGATGGGAAGGTCCGGTGCTCTCCGGGCTGTGGCTAACCACAGGCTGTGAGAGAAATGGACAGACTGTCAGGCCCAGGTGGTGTGGGGCATCTTCTGCAGAAGGGGCTGCCGGGCCTCCGCCCTCACTGTGCTGGCTGGCGGCTCTGCCCGGCTGGCACTGCCCTCGCCTCGGCCTCAGGAGTTGTCTTCCCGAGTCAGGGCCGCCTTGGCGCACCCGGGTGGCTTCGGCTGCGTCGTGGCGCCCTCTGGTGGCAGGAGGTGGAAACTGCTGCCACGCTTCACACTGCCCACTGGTCCCTGGCAGACACTGACTCCAGGGTCTGGGGGCGTGACAGTGGGCCTGGGAAAGGACAATGGGATCTAACTCTACTGAGCACTAGGTAAGTGCCAGGCACTTTCCCAGCTGCTTCTGTTCACTGTCCCATTTCATCGTCACCCTGCCCGACTCTTGTCTCCATCTAACAGATGGGAAAGTTGAGACCCCGGGTTATAACCCAGGCAGTCTGACTCCACGCTCTGATTTCCGCCGCCGAAGCACCTCCAGCAGATGCCTACGCTCCCACCATCAATGTGACCCATTCTTTGGGGCTACATATTTGTTTAACAAATATGTCTTTACACCTGCTGTGGGCAGTGCCCTGCAGGAGACATCAGAGCCAAAGGAGCCCACAGAATCCGCCTAGCCTGCTTGTATCATTTTACAGACAGGGAAACTGAGGCTTGGAGAGGGACAGTGACCACTCGCAGGTCACACAAGTGAATAGGAGGGTGTATGTGGCATTGACCTGCTGGCTCCATGCTCAGCCCAGTGTGCCTACTCAGGGTCACCGTGCCGACTCTCAAGCCCAGCGTCAGTGAGGCAGTGTGGAGATGGGGCCGTGAGACAGAGCACAATCCGGGCAGCTTCTGGGGTGAGGGAGGCCCCCGTGGGTAGGGGCTGGGGGTCACCTCATCCTTCATAGGTGTGGTTCCAGAATCCCAGGAGGCAACGGCTGGAGGGGATGCATGGGGGCAGAAGGAGTGAGCTTGGATACGGCTGTGGCCGGGGTGAGTGGTGTGTCCCAGCCTGTGTGCAGGTCAGGGCTGAGGGAGAAGGGGGTAAAGAAGGCAGGTGGGGGGTGGTGGTAGACATCGCAGGGGACCCTGAACGCTGGGTCCAGGACCCTGGGCCTTGTCCTGGCAGCAGCTGGAACAGGGCACAATCTCTAGCCTCCCTGTCAACCCTCCAGCCAGTGTTCCAGCACCTGCCCTGTGCCAGCCACTGCCAAGCACGGGGGACCTGATGGAACCTGCAGTCCAGGGCCTGACCAGCACAGATGGTCCCCCCAGAAACAGGCCTCTCGTAGCCAACCAGTGGCGGGAATGGGGGGCAGGGGCGGGGTCTTGGCGGGAGCTCTCTGGGGTGAGGAAATGTTCTAGAGCTTAACCTGGCTGGAGGCTACATGGAAGATACATAGGTATAAGCTGTTCACTTCAAATTAGTGCACTTTACTGTATGCAAATTTTATCTCAATCAAAAAAGAAGAAAAAGAAAAAAAACAAAAATAGGTTTCTGTCTTGGGTGGGAGGGAAAGTCGCTGTGGGTGGAGGGGACCTGGACAGACAGAAGGTGGTCGAGAATTCCATGGAGGGTTTGCTGATGGGACTGAATGCTGGACCCTGCTCTAGGCAGAGGGTCTGAGGGGACCCAGGGATGGAACTGCAAACGGTTGAGTTGGCTTGGGGACCCCTGGGCATCCTGTTTCTGCAGAAGTAGTAGGAATCCCACTGAGGGAGTGGATCTAGGATACTTGTCACGTCTGCAGATGCCCAGGTCCCGAGTCTCTTGATCAGCTGGGGGTGGCGGGGAGCCCCTAAACCTACATTTTCACACATTCCTTGGGTGATTCTGACATTGTCAGCTGCAGACCAGAATTAGGAAATCATAGCCCAAGGTTCTTTGCAAACCTTAGCTTCTGTCAATCCAGAGCCTGAGACTCTTTGGGTTAGAAAGTCCCTTCAGCTAGCCACCCACTGCCACCTCTGGCTGTGGAGGAGCTGAGTTCCAGGGAGGGGGAGTGACGTGCCCGTGACCTCACAGCCAGCTTGCAGAGCTGTAACCGGAACCCTGGCTGGGCTGCCAGGCCAGGTTCCCAGCCTCTTGCACGGCTGACTTTGTCATGCCCAAGGAATTCCCAGCTGTCAGGGGCCTCAGGGAGAGCTGGGTGTGCCTATGGGCCAGTGCAGGGAGCCTGGCAGCTGTGGGTGGGTCCCACCCACCGACCCTACAGGTGCTCCAGGTCTCAGAGGTTGGTTGGAGGCCATCTAAGGCCGTTGGCTGCTCAGGGTTCATGGGGGGCCCAAAGCAGAGCTCCTGGGGGCACTCCCCGGCCACCAAGGGAGGGGAGCAGAATCCTGGCTCTGGTCCTAGCAGTGGGAGGCTCTCTGAGCAATGTCACGTGGGAGTGCTGCCCCAAACCCCTGCCTGGGATGTGTCATTAGGATGCTGGTGGTGCAGGCTGAGCCAGCAAGGTCACCACAGAACAGAGCGAGGGTGAGGGTGCCCACCTCTGGCCTGGCACTGCCTCCGTGACCCCTGTTGGCTCTGGCCCTCTGCCCAAGCAGGTGCCTGCACCCAGCCTCACCCCTCCTCTGGCACCCTCCCTGCCCTTTTCTCTCCTCCTTCCCCTCCCCACCCCTTCCTCTCCCTCCCCCTGCCCTTGCGGCTGGGCCCACCTGCTCCCCTTCCATCCTGGCCCCTTTGGAGCCAAGCAGACCTGCTTTGTGCCCTGGCTCCTGCTCCTCCTGTTCCCGAGCTCTGTGCCCTTAGACAAGCTGCTAAACCTCTCTGAATCTCGGTTTACTGATCTGTAGAATAGGAGTACTAGATCCTATCTCATGAGTGGATTGGGTTAGGTAGATAGCGAGGGATTCCGGGTCTCCTAGGGATGAAAGTGGGTGCCGTTGCTCCCCCGCCCATGGGCTTTCAGAGAGGCTCCTGGGAGAGCCGCATGCGTAGCAAGACTCAGGTCATATAACTCCCAACTGTCCAGTCAAAGTGGTTCCATGGTGACCTCTGAGCCATGGGAAAGTCCTGACCCAGACACTATAAAACAAGACCCAGACCATAACCAAGCTCTCTTTTTGCTACGACAGGGGGTCCAGTCGTCATCTGCGGTGTCTGTGTCTCCCTCTGTGAACCTATATCTTGCTCTTGCTCTATAATCCTATCTTGCTCCCCCTCAATAAATTTCACCTCCTGCTTGCCTTACCTTGGTGTGTCTGGTCATTCCTTGGCCATGAGCACACCAAGAACCGAGATCGCAGAACCAGATTGCCAAACCCGACACAAGCATCCTTAAACTATCTAACCCTGGTTCAACACTTATTCCTGGCAGGGCACTGTGCACGTTTTACATGAGCTATTTAACTGCCCGGGGCAATGACCATCGTCATCTCCATTTTATAGATAGGCCAACTGAGGCTCAGAGAGAAAGGCCAGGCTTGTTTCTGGTTGCCCAGCTGTAAGTGCAGAGCTCAGCTTTCTGGTGCCAAGATCTGTGATTTTTCCTGGGCACTGGGGAACTGCGGCAGCAGCAGGGCCACAGGTGGGGTGTGACCTCACTGAGCAGGGAGGCGGGAAGGCCAGGCCTGGGTCTGTGCCTGTGTAGAGGTTAAGATCCTGGGTGTTGGTCAGAGTCGGCTCTCAGTCTGCTCGTCTGTAGAATGGGGAAAGCGGTGACCATCCCAGGGGTGGCGGTGATTTGTAAAAGGACGATGCCTGAGACTGAATCCAGCCTCCTACCCGCTTCCCCGGCCAAAGTGAGAGGGACTCTCGAGTTGCACTGGTTGAGGTGGAGCACGTCTCGCCTTATGCAGACAGTCACACATCCAGGAATTGGTGACTTTTACCTCATTTTTCCGCAACCACTAGTAACAGAGCCTGTGCTCTATGCCCCAGGGACGGAAATGGCTGCACACACAATTTTAGGTCCCCACTTAAGGATCTAAGTTTACCTCTCCTGGGTAAAACATAGTAACCCTATCTCCAGGTGCAGAGGTGGGGCCCAGGCTTGCTGGCATCACACAGCCCAGAGGTGGCAGGTCCTGTCCCCTCCCACAGCCTCAGAGGGAAGGCCATGCTGCGCCCCCATCCACCTTCATTAGCATTCTGAAGTGCACACCCAAAGTTGCCATTGTGTGGTTGGGTAGGTTCACATCTGTAGGTTCTAATTCACCCTAATTGACCCTGCAGGGAATCTTCCAAACTCCTGGGGTTTTATAGCTTCTTGGTGTTTTATTTTGACTTTTGAAAAATAGTGCATTTCTGCCAAACACACAGGGTTATAGACTGGGTGTGGCTCTGATTGATAAAGTGCACGAAGGCCAGGTGCTGAGTGAGTGGCCAGGGCCCAGGCCTGGACATGGCCCAACATGCTGTGCCCCATGGCACAGCAGCGGCAGCCGAGGTTGGGGGAGGGTCGTGGTGACAAACAGGAGCTGGCCTTCACTGAGCCCTCTGTGCTGAGCCCTGTGCCAAGCGCTTCACGGGCACTAAGTAAAGTTGCCCAAGGTCCAGCCGCTGAGAATTGTCTGCTCCACAGCCCAGCTCGGCCAGGAAGGAGACGTTCGGGCAGAGCCAGCATGCCCATCTTGGTCCCGGCAAGTCTCAGGTTCTTGTGGGATATTCAGGAGAGGGACCTTGGCCCCGAGGCTTACCTGCTGTTCCACCTTGAGCAACTCAATTAACCTCTCTGTGCCTCAGTAACCCTTCTGTTACTCCTCGGCATTTGTCCTCGAGGCTGCATCAAGAACAAGTGGCTTGAGGAGAAGGAAACAGGAGTTTTATTAATTTGCCAGCAAATGAGGAGGATGGAGACTTCTATCTATAATGTCCTAATAATAGGCAAAAATATAGAACTTTTAAAAGGAGGCCATTCAGCTTCAGGCAACTGCTGTTCAACTGCAGTTGGTGACCCTGACGGTCCCATCTCCCGTGCCCAGAACCTCCATGACCTGGGTGGGCCCAGCAGCTCCGCTGAGCCACCTCCTGTAGCAGGAAGAACCAAAGACATTCCCCTGCTCCTCTCCACCCCTGCCCTGAGACAGGGATGCAGGTCCCAGTTCTCCAAAGGAGTGGGGGATGTTTTAAAGAGACAGAAAACATTTCCACTGTTTTTTTCAGGCCATTTCCTCTGTAGCACTTCTGCAAAATGGGGACAATAATAGTATCTACTTGATGGGGTTGTTGTCAGGCTGCCTGACACTTGGTCAGGGTATGAATGGGAAAGCGCAGTAGCAACAATGTCATCAAGAGGGACGATTTTGGTGTGATCTGGGCTGGACAGCAGTGGGCCTGGGGAGCAGATGCCAGGTGAGGGGTGAGATTGGGTGTAAAGGCAACACTTGAAGACGCTGGGCTGGGCATGGAGAAGAAAGATGGGGCTTGGCTAAAGCCAGGTGTGGGGCTAAGGGAGCGGTTTTTTTTTTTTAAATTGCTAACTAGAGGGGAGTCTGTTTACTGATGGAGCAGGGAGAGGGGAGGAAGGGAGGAGAGATGAGGGCAGAGGAGCAGGGCCCAGAGCTGGGGGACAGATGGCTCCTCTGAGGAGGGCCGGCTGGTCTGTACTGGGGTTGGGTCTTTGGAGAATGCCATGGGAGACAATGGGTGCCAGGGTGGGTGCCCGAGACTATGGCTGCAGAAAGGGCCCTTGGGGTCCAGGCAAGATGAGGAGGGCAGTGCCCCCAGGAGGAGGAGGAGGAGGAGGAGGAGGAGGAGGAGGAGGAAGGTGATGTGATGAGGTCAGAGAGTGAAGAGGGCGTGGACAGACAGGCCAGTATGGTCTGGGAGGCAACATGGGCGTATGGTTCTGGGTGAGGACAACGTCCAGGCTGTGGCGTGGGTGGGCGGCCAGGGGTGCTGGGAACCCCTGGATGAAGGCAAGCTGTGGGTGGGGAAGCTCCAGTCAGGCCTCCAGTCTTGGGGGGTGAGGAGGTGTGAAGGGAGGTGGTGGTGTGGGGGAGGGAGGGCAGAGCCGGGGACAGGGGTTCCTGCCCCAAGGCAGAGGAGGGCGGTCAGCTTGCAGACTGATGGGTTTTCACATTTATCACTTCTTGAATCAGAACCTTGGAATGGTGATGGAATTGTGTTATCACTGGGGATTCCCCGCTACTGTATCAATGACAACAGTGTACTTATTAATAACTACAATGAAATTATAGTATTAATACACATAGAATTATACTTTAAAAGGATAATGTATAAACTGACACGTATGAACATATGATTAAATAGTATTCCGCTTAGTTCCTGATCAAAGTTCTTCCCACTAAGAAATCTAAATTCACAGGGCCCTTCTGCCACCTGCCCGGAGCAGATCCTCTGCCCCACGTCTGTCTGTCTCTCCTCCTGGGTGACCTCTCAGGGCCAGCTGGGTGATAAATCACCTCTGCCCCAACAGAGCGGGTGGGAAAGCGAGAGGCCAGGCCGGAGGGAGGTGGCCAGGAGCTCCTTCCTGGAAAACAGTCCCAGGGGAGGGGGCCAAAGTGCTCCAACTAGACTCCGTGATGCCGTCTTCCTTCTCTGTAAACCAGAGAATAATGATGCTTCCCGAGTGCGTAGTGCCCACAGCAGAGGGCTAAGAGCTTTTTGGTTCCTTCTTATTACTTATTATTACAGAGAGGGGCCTGGTCCCCGTGGCAGGGCCCCGGAGGGCAGGACCAGGGCTTTGTCCGGTTCTGAGCTCTGGAGCTGGTAGTCGCAGGTTGCTTCCAGCTTCCCCAGAGCTCTGCAGCCAGCACCAGGGGCCGTAAGATACCTGCTGATAATACACCTCATTCAATTCTTTCATTCTGTGTTTATTCAGCAAACATTTCCTGAAGCCAGGTAGTGTTGCCGTCTGATGAAAAGAGATAAACTGTGGCTCAGGGGTTGCCTGGGGCGCACGCGGGAGTCTGCCCCCATCCCCCAGGATTCAGCCCCGCCCAGCGGAGCCCCTCCCCGACCGCACCTGGAGGCCTGGCCGGGGCTCCCCGCCGGCTGAGGCTCCGGCGCCCTCTTGTGGCCATGGCCCCCTTGCACACCGCCCAGGGTGGGGGACGAGAATCCTGGACACCGGGTGGTCGGCGCTGCGGGAGCCCTGGGCCCCTCTGCCTGCCCTGCCCCTCGATTGTGCAGAAGTCTGCAATTATTCCCAGGCCGCACTGCGAGTTGGGGGTGGCCCTGGCTGCCAGCCCGGCGTCCTCACCTGGGGCAGTGTGAGGTGGAGGGTGGCCCCTCCCGCACCGGTCCTCCCCGCCCGGGCCACCCTCCCAGAGGCCGCCTCTTCCTGGCAGGACACGCCAGGGTCGCCTGGGCCCAGCATGCCCGCTAGCTCGTGGGCAGGCCCTGAAACTAGCGGCTGGTGCAAGTGGGCGTTTGGCGGCACTGCCAGGCCCAGGCTCCACCAGCTGCCAGCCTGTGGCTCCCCCCCTTGGGCGCCCCGCCCGGGCCCCTCTGGGGCCTCCCAGGCCGCCCCTGCAGGCCCAGCAGGCGGGACCCGCACTCTCCCGCCCTGCCCCGCCCGCTCTTCCTACACTCGGGCTAAGTCGGGCGGTGCCAAGGCGGGTGTGGACAAAACTCCTGCGTGCAGATGGCCCCACCTCGGGGCTCCCTTCTGACCCTTAGCCTGTCTGGGCCCCAGATGGCAAAGAGGGGACAGTGTGTGTGTGCCTGTGTGTGTAGTGTGTGCTGTGGTATGCGAGTGTGTGCGGTGTGCAGAGGAGGGAGTGTGTGTGGGCTCTTTGTATGTGTGTGGCATGTGAGTGTGTGGTGTGTCTGCGTGCATGGTGTGTGTGGTGTGTGTCTGCATGTATGGTGTGTGTGGTGTCTGTATGTGTGGCATGTGAATGTGGGGGGTGTCTGTGTGTACAGAGTGAGTGGGAGGTGTGTCTGTATGTGTGTGGTATGTGCTATGTGTCATACGTGTGTGGTGTGTCTGTGCGTGTGGTGTGTGTATGGTGTGTGTGTTGTGTATGTAGTATGTGTATGTGTATGTGAGTGTGTGGGGGGTGTCTGTGTGCCTGGCATGTATGTGTGGGGGGGGTGTCTGTGTATAGTTTGCCACCCGCCCATGTCCCCACGCGTCCCCCTACAGACCTGCCTACTTCATTCTGCATCCATCACACACATTCAGCATCTGTCCCGGGCAGACAGAGCAGAGCACCGGCACATGTGGAGCAGGCTGCTGAGGGGGTCGCTGGAGCCCGGAGGAAGGGCTGGCAGGAGGGCGGGCGGAGGCCTGATGCCCAGGCGAGTGTTGAGAGGCAGGTGGGCATCAACCGGGCTTGCAGGGCCATATGGTGCGGGCACCTCCCTACGTCCCTGATGCTGAAGGCCCTCAGCACCCGTGCTTCCCAGATGAGGGCAGCTCAGAGAGGGTGCGACTCATCCAGGGCCACCAAACGGCCCACCCAGGATTCAGACCAGGCCTGCTGGCTCCCGAGCCCGTGTTTGAAATCACTGTGCTCCTCGGTTCTCAGCGAGGTGAGCTGGCCAAGACCCAGGGACCTCGAAGGCCGGATTATGGAGGGCAATGGGGGGTGTAACCTCACCAGGTTTGAGTTCTGGAAAGATCCTCTGGGCAGCTGGTGGGATGTGTGTGTATGTGTGTGTGTATGTGTATATGTATATGTGTGTATTATGTATGTGTATATGTGCACATATGTACGTGTGCATATGTAGATGCATATATATGGGTGTGTATGCGTGCACATGATGCAGGTGCATGTGTGTATATATGTATGTGTATTATGTATGTGTGTGTGTGTAGCATGCATGTGTGTGTATATGTGTATGTATGGGTGTATGTATGTGTGTGGTGATAGTGGGGGCTGTGCAGACCAGGGAAACTGGTGATAGGGACCTGGCAGCAATCCTGAGGGGCGATGACGGTGGCCTGGATTTGGGTGGGCCATGGGTTGAGAAATGGGTGGGTTCTGAAAGTTTGGAAGGGGCTTGGCAGGACTGGGTGGTGGACTGGCTGTGGGGTGAGGAGGAGGGGCAGGGTGGTTGATGGGGGCTCGTTCTGAGAGGTTCTCCGAGGGAGGAGCAGAAAGGGAAGGTGGTGAGTTCAGCCTTGGAGCTGACCCCTGGGCAGAGCTCCTGGGCTCTCTGAGTGATGCGCGCGCGCACACACACACACACACACACACACACACACACACACACACGCGCGCGCACCCGTCCTCCCCAGGGTGCTCAGGCTAGCACCCAGCTCACCAGCCGATGGGGAAGAGTCAGGAGGAGTCTGGGGCGCAGTGGGTACATCCTGCCTCAGCCTCAGCCTCATCCTGACCACCAAGTCCCAAGGCCGGGGCCATCTCCAGGCCTGGGCTCACAGTGTCCCTGGTGCTGGCAGGAGGAGGAAGCAGTCGTGGACACCGTCCTATGGGAGACCTGGCTCTGGCCAAGCTCCCTGGGGGACAGAGGCCCCCAGCATAGGACATGGCGGCCCACGCCTGCCAGGTGGACAGATGCGCAGCTCAGAATCTAGGCCTTGTGCCACAGCGCTCTCCTTCCGGCACTCAGGGCAGCCTCTTCCTGAAGCCTGGAGTCCCCCCTAACCTCGGCCTTGTGCCCCTCTGGCTGGTTCAAAAGGTGCTGGCTGGCATCTTAAATTTCTTCTGCCCGGGGGGTAGGCCAGTGGCAATCCCAGCTCTTCGAAGGGCTGAGCTCTCTCTGTCCTCCTCTTTCAAGCCTCTCGTGAGCACTGCAGAGCAGACCCCATCTGATTTGCACAGTCATCCCTGTCCCCTCTGAGCCTTGGTTTCCCCATCTGCCCAGTGGGGTTAGATAGCCCCACCGTGGCAGAGCCATGGTAGGGCAGGTCCCTGTGATGAGGGAGGGGACGTTCCTCAGAACGGGGGTGTCTCTTGTCCTCCTCTCAGGGTCCCTTCCTGCAGTGTGGGGGGCCGCCTGTTGGGAGGCTCTGTGGGCCCCTCCTCGGGGGCCCTCCCTGGCAGGCTGCCAGCAGCTCTTCCAGGCTAATTGAGTTATTTTGAAGCGGCCATGGAGGGGGGATTAGCGAGCAATTGCCTGTGGAGCTGTGGTTGGTGCCAGCCCCCAGCTCCCACCCCGGTGTGGCGGCTCCGGAAATGCCAATGCGCGGGCCTCCCTCCCAGGGCTGTGCAGCAAGTGTCCCGCTGTGGCCCGTCCCATGCCCTGGAGCCCACGCTTTGGGCCTTCCGGGCAGGAGGGTGAGTGGCGGCCCTGCTCACCAGGTCACGGCAGGGCTCCTGGAGGGGCCAGCCTGGAGAATTCCCAGCCGGACCGAGTCCCCTGCCATGCTACCCCAGCTCTCTGCTGTTGGCGACGGGTCAGGTGGCTTTTGCACACTCCCGTGAATCTCCAGCAGCACGAAAGTTCTGAGTCCTTGCCGGCCTGCCACACTCCAAGAGGGACACGCAGTTGGGGGCCTTGTTCTCATTTAACACGTGAGGGGCAGGAGCAGTCAGGGTCACGGGGCAGGGGAGAGTCCAGGACCCTGTCTCCCCTGCTGCCTCCGTAAGCTGGCCCGTGGCCACTGTCACAGCTGGGCTCTCTGTGTGCTGCGCCTCGTGTCAGCAGATGGGGATCGAGGGCCAGCACAGGCATGGAGGAGTGGCTTCTGTCACCTCTCCAGGCCACAGGTTTTTCTTCTATAAAACAGGGTGATGATACTACCCCTCTTGGAAGGTTATCGTGAAATAAAAGCAGCTGCCAGGAGGAGGTACCTTGTGAGTAGCAGACGCTAGCAGATTTGTCCCTGGCGTTGCATGTTTTCTTGCGTGCCTGCCTCCTGGCACCTTATCCTGGGTCTCCCTGTGGCCCCTGGCCGTGGGGTGGGGCAGCTCGCCTGGCGATGCTCCCAGAGCTGAGCCTCGATGCTGTTGGGCTGCTGGGGACAGGGGCCAGGAGGCAGCTCTCAGGCAAGCCTGGCTCCCTGGTGGGGGAGTCTGGGCGGGTGGCTGATGTGACAACAGAGCTGTTCCCACTGTTCTCTGGCTTCTAGCAGGAACTGGGTGGCCAGGGCTAAAGGGTGTGCTGGGGAGTGGGTTCCTCAGGGCTCCCATTTCTCCAGCCCACTCCTACATCTTCACTTTGGCACCCTGGGCCATGAGCACGCCCCTCCCTTCACCACCCCCCGGCAATGCCACACCTGTCATACAGCCCCACTAGCACCCTGGACATTGTCATCCTCACTGCACACGACGTGTCACACACCACACAGTGCACCCACACCGCACAGCCCTGTCAGTTTTGTCCACGCCTCCACCATGGGAGCACTCGGAGAGAAAGGTGCTCTGAGGGGTGGTCGCTTGCCCAAGGCCACACAGCTGGTAAGTTTGCTGGCTCCAGAGGCTGCAGGGCCCCTCCCCAAGCCACATGGGAAAAAAGGGAGGAGACCATGTGCCTGGAATTACAGGGCGCTTGGCAAGTGCTCCACCAACGCCCCTGGTGGGGCCAGGATGAGGACTGGGCTGTGAGGTCAAAGGCAGCGCTGGCCGTGGGTGGGGTGGGGGGCGTTGGGGGGTCCATAGGGTGGGGAGAAGGGTGGGGAACCCAGCTGCCTGCCAGTTTGCCAGTGCCCTCCCAGGGGGAAGGAACAGTGCTCCCAGGGCAAGCACACTGCCGCAGCCCCCTTCCCACCAGCCCCAGGAACGGGCAGGGTCGGGTGCCCTGGGGGTGCTCGTACACTTGCCCCCACATCCATCACACCCTCCTCCCTGCTTGTAGCCTCAGTCCTCCGTGGGTCCCTCCTCCTTGCCCCAGAAGGGTCTTTGAACCAGAGCAGACCCCAGAAGCAAGTGCAAGGTGCGCTGGGCCAGCCCCCATCACTCCTTCTCCCTCAGGGCCCCCGAACTCCCAGGCCAGACTCGGCCCACACTTCCCGTCTCTAATCCTGTGTGGCCCAACATGGCAGCCACTGGCTACACACAGCTATTTCAATCTAATGAAAATGAAGTACAATTAATGCCACTTCTGAGTCACACAGACCATGCTGTCCTGGACAGCGCAGACATGGAGCTCCCCATCGTCACAGGAGTTCCACCCGACAGCCTGCTCTAGACCTTGGCTCGTGTCTTTCTGCCTGGATGCTGTTCCTTCCATTTCCTGATGCCCAAATCCTTCCCATCCTCCCAGCCCAAAGGTGATGCCATGAAGCCTCCCCGCAAGGCCAAAAATATTCCCTCTCTCCCTGTTCCCCCAGTTCTCCCCCTCTCGCTCCCCATCTGTTGCTCTCATGTGTTCTCTGTCCTGCTTCTAGTGGCTCAGAATCTTCTCCACCCTCTTCCTAGGTTTCCTCCCCATAGGACCACGACCTCCACCTTGGGCACAGCAGCACGGTAACACTCCACTGTTCACTGAGTGACCAACGGATGAATGCAGATAGCCCAGTGCAACCCAGAGCTCCCCTCCAAGCAATCTGTTCCCCTGCTTGCATGCCTCTGGCTATGGGGAGCTCACTCCCTTAGGAAGAATCCGTTCCCATCCTTACATGATTCTGTCTACCCAGAAGCCTGGCTTTCCTGTGAGCTGGAAGCTGTGTCTCTGGAGCTACTACCCCTGTGAGCCACACAGAACAGACCTGCTCTCTTTTCCTGCAAGATCCATTCACTGAAGCCCCCACTGCTCTGTGCTCTAGGCTGAGAGACAGCGTCTGCCCGAGGTCACACAGCTAGTCAGTGATAGAGCATGACAGTCACATGTCGCACTGCGAGCCCCACCAGAAATCTCCAGCTGTGGGGCTGTTGCTTCTTAGCTGAAGCAAACATGAACCTCCGTCAGGGTCAGGAGCCCCAGTCCTCTTTCTAGGACGACTGGGTGACACCCCATCCTTGTGGGCCTTAGCAGAAGGGGCAGTCTCCCCAGGGATGTCCTCTGGCCGTTTTAAAGACAAAGCGTGGCGTGCTGCCAGGTTGAGGGGCAATCTTCCCTGTGACGGTCTCAGGTGCTCGCAGATGCAAAGAATCACCCTTTAAAGAGGCTCTTTGGATCTAGAGCCTTCCGTGCTCTTCTCCTACCTGATTTTCCACCCCCCTTCTGAAAACTCAATCCCAAAGAAATATTTCAGAATTTGGGAAAAGCTTTTGAGACATTCGTCACAGCTTTGTTTAGAATAGCAGGAAACAATTTTAAGATCGTGAGCCACAGAGCAGGCTCTTGGCGGAGAAGGAACTTAGGAGGAAAGAGAAACGCTCACGACGTCTTAAATGCATCGAGCAGGAGACAGCAGAGCATGTCTCCAGCACAGGGGGAAGCAAGGAACAAAAGGACGTCACCAGAATGCTGGGAGCGCTTGGGGTGAGACAGGGCTGGGTGGCTTTTCTTTTTTATGCTTTCTTGTCATTTTTGTATTTTCCAAATTTATTTAAACAAGCACGAATTTTATAGTAGGGGGTGGGAGGATAGAGAGAGAGAGAGAGAGAGGGAGACTGAGACTTTCATTTTATGCAACTGTGAGGAGCACTGGACATCTTACTTAAAAATGACGTACCAGGGCTGCTGGAAATTTTTCCCAAAGCACTTGCAGTCTTACCTCGGGCGTGGCCGTGGGCGTCTGGCAGTCCCTTCTGCCTGCACCTCTCCCGTGTTCTCTCCAAGGTGCACAATCCTCTCTAGTGCAAGTGCGTCTCTCCTGCAGGATCTTCCGTGCGGACTGGGGAACGGTGGGCTGTGGGTGTGGCATTTTATGCCATGTCCACATGAAGGCATTTCAGCTTATCCAATGGAGTTGGCTAGAGAATTTAATTATAATTTGGGCATACCAGGGCTGAGGGCCCCTTCCAAGTCAGCCTGGGCCTCCAGCGACCCCTGCGGCCAGGGGAACTCAGAAGTCCCAGAGACCAGGGAAGGAGCCCAGAGCTCCTACCTCCGTGGGCCCTGCTCCCAGGTCTCCTGTGCCCTCAGATGCTGTCCCCCTGGCTGGAGCTGGTCTGCTCCCAGGGCCTGCAGGGAGCATCAAGGATCACCCAGCACATCAAGAAGGCATCTCAGCTGGGCTCCTGCAGCCCCAGCCCCGATGGGGACCGTGCCTCTGAGAAGTCGGAGCACCCTTCAGCACAGGTGCCTCCTGCTCCAGTTGTGGGGGCTAATCCTGGGGGTTGACTGGAAAGGGAGGCCTGAAGGTGGGTTTCTGGAATGGGACAGGTCAAGGTGAGGCGTGAAGGGGGCAGAGCATATGCTTTGCCCTGTGCTTCATAATTAACTCCTACCCTCATTTTAAGGAGTGGGAAACTGAGGCTTGGTATAAGAGACTTTTCCAAGATCATCCAATCTGCACAGAGCCAGGGCTATTACCCAGGACATTAGGCTTCCCAGGGAGGGCGTCAGGACCCCCAGAGAGGGCCCCTTGCCAGTGGGAGCTCACTGTGGAAGTGTTTTTCCAGGTGCCCCTTTTGGTCCTAGATGGGCCCATTATACAGAAGGAACAAGCAACCTGCCCTGAGGCAGTGTGTGCACTAGAAAGAACACAGGCTCCGGAGCCAGATGAACTCAGTTTTTACTGTGTGATCTGGGGCAAGTCAATTAACCTCTCTGAGCCTTTCCTTTTCTGTAGCTGGGTACCAACGCCAACACCGTGGGGTTTGTTTCAAGCAGAGGAGCTTTCCTTATGTCAGGGAAAGAGAAATCATACACAGTTGACCCATGAACAACTCGGGTTAGGGGAACCAACTGCCCATGCAGTTGAAAATTTGAGTACGGCTGGGTGCAGTGGCTCACGCTTGTAATCTTAGCACTTTGGGAGGCTGAGGTGGGAGGATTGCTTGGGGCCAGGAGTTCAAGACCGGCCTGAGCAATATAGTGAGTGAGATTCTGTCTCTACAAAAAATAGAAAAGTTAGCTGGGCTTGGTGGCACACACCTATAGTCCCAGCTACTCAGGAGGCTGAGGCAAGAGGATCACTTGAGCCCAGGAGTTTGAAGTTGCAGTGAGCTATGATGATGCCACTGCACTCTAGCCTGCTTAACAGAGCATGATTCTGTCTAAGAAAGAAAGAAAGAAAGAAAGAAGGAAAGAAAGAAAAGTATAAGCTTTGATTCCTCAAAAACTTAACTACTAATAGCCTACTGTTGACTGGAAGCCTTATCAATAACATAAACAGTTGATTAACACATGTATTGTATATCACATGTAGTATATACTGTGTTCTTACAATAAAGTAAGCTAGAGAAAGTTATTGGAAAATCATAAGGAAGAGAAAATATATTTGCTATTCATTAAGCAGAAGTGGGTCATCGTTAAGGTCTTCCTCCTCGTGCTCTTCATGTGGAGCAGGCTGAGGAGGAGGAGGAAGAGGCAGGGTTGGTCTCGCTGTCTCAGGGGTGGCAGAGGTGGAAGAAAATCCACGTGCATGTGCGCCTGTGCAGTTCATGCCCGTGTTGTGCAATGCTCAACTGTAATAAACCGTTAAAAGCTTCCTTATATTCTCTGATAGCCTTAAAGGGACTCTATGAGTGAGGAACCTGAGGCTAAGAAGGTGGAAATGACTTACTGAAGGTCACCACGTACTAAGTAACAAAGCCTGAATGTGAACCCACGTCTCTCTGGCTCCAGAGACTCCGAGGGCAGTGGCCTTGGCAAGGGAAAGAGCACGGCTATGGGAGCCGGCCTGGCACTGCCACCTGCCCACCCATGGCCTTGGGGCTTCGGGATCCTTCACCTTGCTGAGCCCCTGTTACTCTTACCTGTGCCAGTCACCGGGCCTTGTGAGGTCAGGTGCTGGATCTGGCACCAGGGGGCACTCAACCAGTGTCAGTTCAGGACAGATGGCACCTGGCCCCACCAGGCTGTGTGGCCAGTGGGAGGTGCCCCCTGCCTGGGTCTGGCTGGCAGAACAAGTGTGTCTTCTCCCCTGAAAGCTCTGTGCCTGACACAGCCTGGCATGAGGCAGGGGCTTGGCAAGCATTCGCTGAACAAACGACACAAACCTGGCAAGTGGCTGAGGTCCCGGACCCATCCCTGGTGCTGTCCTGCCTCCCGGCCCCTGCAGCCCCCCTTCCCTGGCTGAAAGGCCCCCTCCTGCTCTGAAGCACCTGCTCTGCCATAAGCTGGGGCCCTGCCCTGCCCTGTGCGGGAAGGTAAGGGACCCTGGGTCAGTGGCTCAGGGACGTGGACATCCACTGAGCTGGTCCTGAGATCTGCACTCTGCTTTGTTCCTGACTTTGCCCATTTTGTTACGGACGCTTACTCCATCCCAAGTGCCAGGCCTCACCTGCACGATCCCATTCATGCCTCACAACAGCCTCGTGGGGGAAGTGCTGTGAGCATCCTCGTTTTACAGAGGAGGAAACTGGAGCTCAGGGGAAAGGACTTGGTGCTGTGGACTGAATTATGTTCCCTAAGCCCCAAAATTCATACGTTGAAGCCTTAACCCCCAAAATGACTGTATCTGGGGCTGGGGTCTTCAGGAGGTAATTAGGGTTAAATGAGGTTATAAAGGTGAGACCCTAATCCCATAGGAATGTGGCCTTATACGGAGAGGAAGAGAGACTGTGTGAGTACACATCAAGAAGGTGGCTGTCTGCAAGCCAGGAAGAGAGCCCTCTCCAGAAGCTAAACCCTGCCGGACGGTCTGGCCTCCACAACTGTGAGAAAATGAATTTCTGTTATTTAATCCATCCAGTCTGTGGTATTTTCTTATAGCAGCCTGAGCAGACTAACACTTGCCCAAGGTAACACAGAGAGTAGCAACGAGAATTCAAGCTCAAATCTGCCCTGTGGACTCTTAAACCTGTGTTCTAATTTGTGACACCACACTGGGTCTCTTGTGCCAGGGAGGTGCCTCTGCAGCTAGGGCTGATGAGTGGGTGCCTTTTTCCTTCCCTGCTCCAGGGTCATAAAGCCTTTCTAACCTCCCTGTTGGCCACCCGGCTGGATTTCTGCTGCACCAGCGCCCCCTGCTGGCCAAGACCACTTCTGCCTTGTCCCTCCCCTCCCCAACCCCTCTCCTCCATATCTGGGCCTCCAAGCCCAGCCCCGTCCCTGCCATCCTTCAGGGTCTGCAGGGTATCAGCCACTTCTGCACAGCTGGACCTTCCACCCTACTCCCAAGATCCAAGGATTCACAGGGCGGGGTCCTCCCTCCTCCCAGGCTTGGCTCCCCCAGGCTGGGGCCCAGCAACCGCACGCGATTCCCGTTCCCTCCCCACACAACATGGCCACCTCCTGCTCTGTCTCAGGCCCCTTTGTTCAGGTGTCTTCTGAAAAGAGGGACCAGAGGGCCCCTGCCCTGGCCAGGGTGCCCCAAATGAATCTTGACAGGAGGAGAACTGGACGCACTAGCCCAAGTGGGGACAGGAGGCTTCCTGGCCAGGATGCTGCCTTGGGCTCTGGGTGGGCAGGCGGAAGAGGGGAAGAGGAGCTAATGTGGATGCTCCGGTGGCCACGAGGCTCTCAGGAGCTCCCTTGCTGACCCACCTCCCTCCTGTCCTTCTCCCCCCTGCCCAGGCCTGTACCCCTGCAGCCCAGGGCCTCTCGTGGGCTGCCTCCAGCAGCTGCTCATCGAACCCCTTCCAGCACTTGGAGAGGGTGAGCTGGGATTCTGGCGCCTGGGACCTCCTGGGTCCCTTTCTGCACTCTGCTACTCACTCACCTTGTGACTGTCTTCTCTCTGGGCCTCAGTTTCCTCAATGGTAACATGGGGACAGTACACCCCCTCTTGGGTGTGAAGAGCGCAGTGCACATTTGTGTGACAGACAGGGGGTTGGGAGGTCAGTGGGCCTTGACTACGAGGGACAGGGACGCTGCTCACCTCTGGGCTGCCTTCTTTGCAGTTCCTTTCTCTGCAGGGGGTGGCTCCCACCACGTACTAATGAGCTCCCTGCAGCCCCATCTCCCTGCCCTGTTTTCTACTCTGGGTCAGGCTCAGGCCGTGGGGGCATCAGGGCAGCTTCAGGTGGGAGAAAGCTGGGGGAGGGGCAGATGGGCTCCAATCTTGGTTTTGCCATGTCCTTAACGTGGAACTCTTGGCAAACTGTTTTCCGTTGTCTGAGCCTCAGTTTCCTCTTCTGGGAAATGAAGCAATGACACCTGCCCTGTTAAAGGAGCTCCCTGAGATCCTACCCAGCTCAGCGTAGGTGCCCCATGCCTGCACCCGCCAGTCTGGGTTGTGTCTCCCTACCCCTCACCTCTGGGTCCCAGCTCCTCTGAGCTGCTGTGTCTCAAAGCAGCTCAAGCTCAGCTATCTCCCCCTCAACGTCCCACCCCCGGAGGCCCCATCTCAGTAGCTGCCCACCCTCCACTCATGGCACAGACCAGCGACCTGGGTGGGGCTTCCCTGACGCCTCCCTCTCCCTCGACCCCTCCCCTGGGCCCTGTCCTCCAGCCCCAGAAGATTCCGCCCTCACTGCTTGTGTCTCCTTCCTTGACTGCCCGCTGGACTGGTGCAGGAGCCCCCTGGCAGGAGCCACACTCACCTGGCTCCCTTCCCAGCCTTTCCCCATACTGCAGCCAGTGACCCTAACCAGACACACAGGCCGGTCCCTTGCTGAAAATCCTGGAGTGGCTTCCTGGTGCTTCCAGGATAAAAGTCAAATGCCTCTGCCGAAGGCCCTGCGTCTCTGGGCCTTATGACCTCCCTGTTGGATTTCAGGCCACCTTCCCCTCTCTGAGCTCCAGACGTCCTGGACTTCCTTTGCCGGCCTTTTCCTCTGTCTGGAATGCTCTTCCTTCCCCACCTGTGCTGTTGCCACCTACCCACTCTCCAAATCTCAGCCCAGGCACCGCACCCCCAGAGGGGCTCGTCCTGGGACTCAGCGGGGTTCAGGCCTTTGCCACAAGATCCTGGCAGCCTGGGGCCTCTTCTTTGGGCCCTTTCCTGGTTACCAGTGAGTAAAGCTTTGCGTGGTCCCATGGGAGTTCCCTGCTCCACAGACTGCAAGACAGGGCTGTGTCCGTGTCTGCTTGCCATGGCATCTCCTATCCCTGCACGGAATTTGGAATGAAGCAAACGTTCGATAAACATGGTCATATTCCCCTCGAACCCTTGGTGGCCCTCAGTCTGCGTCCTGAGTTTTACACAAGATGTTCAGGCTGATGGCTGGCTGGTGAGCTCACAGTGCAGTGGGAAGAACATTAGTCTGGGCTTCAGGAGTCTTGAATTCTAGTCCTGGTTCTGCTGTGTGGCTCTGGGCAAATTGTTGCCCTTCTCGGAGTCTGTGTTCTCACCATAACGTGAAGGAGCTGTATTGTGCAAGGTGGGAATGGTTTCTTCCCACGGGATTGGTCCAGGAAAACTTGTGTAAGACAGGGCCTGAGCAGGGGCTTGAGGGAAAGGCAGGTTGAGTGAGGTGGGGTGGAGCGGGAAAAGCATTCTCTGGGGGGAGGAACAGCATGAGCAAAGGTGGGAGGGAGCAGAGCCTGTGAATGGCACAGAGGGTGGGAGGGAGGCCCCGGGAGCAAGAAGGGTGGGAGCAGGGACTGAACTCCCCTCCCAAAGTCCTCTGGGGCCCCTAACTGACTCAGATCTTAGTCTCTTCCCTGAGAAGGGCTGGCCCAACCCTGAAGGTGCCTTAATTGCAAGGCCCCTCAATTACCCACCCTGCCCAGCACCTCCTGCCTCTGGCGTGGCGGGTTAATTTCCGGCTCTCTGGGGCTGTCCTGTTAACAGTCTTGTCTTCCTGTAACCGACAGCTCTCTCATCAGATAGCAGTGAGGACGAGTCCTCTGGGGGAACCAGAGGCTCCTGCCTGCCGCCCTCCATGGCTGGGGAGATGGCATCACCGCCCAGGAATGCTGTGCCCAGACCCCCTCCCCGTTCCCAGCAGCTTATCTAGTCTGGAATCTTGTGTCTGGCTCTGCCATCTCCTGCCCTGTGCTGCCCCCTGCCACCCCCAACCCCACACGCTGTCCCCCAGAGCTGGCTCCTCGGGTGGTACGGGATGAAAGGGCTGCCAAGATTGGTTTCTCCCGTGTCCCTTTGGGCCAGGTCTGGAACCCTGGCTGCTGGGGGTGAAGCTGGGGGGCGGTGCCAGCACACTGGCTGGGGGATGGGTCGAGACACCGGGGTTCCCATGCAGGATGCTGCAGGCTGGATTTGCAGAGCTAATTTTGGGATGGGTGGGAACTTGCTGTCAGAAGGAAGCAGGGTCCCTGAAACAGCGGGACTAGAGAACGGGGAGCGAGGGTCTCACCGTGAGCACTCAGCCAGCAGAGCAGGCTCAGCATGCAAGCAGAGAGGAGGGGCTGGGTGGGTGAGGCCAGCCAAGGGTGTGTGTGTTGGGGGGTGTCATTCTCTGACGGATGGGGTAAGGTTTGCCGCTCGTGGTCACCTAAAATGGAGTGCCCATTGAAGACAAGACTTTTCAGGCCTGAGCCACAGATGCCATAGCACAGAATAAAGGGCAGAAGGAATTCAAGGACTGTGGGTTGAAATGTCTGTTTTTATGGCACCAGACAGTTTAAAGAAAGAAAATAGTGAACAAAAAATGCCTGGAGCCTTAGCTCAAGGTGTGGACCCAAACTCGGGAACTTTCTATGGTCTGGAAAAAGAATTTCCTCTCTTACCAAAGCAGATGTCTGGGTTGATCCAGGGGGTTGCTGACTTACAACGCTAGTTGAATTCACAGCCTTTGCAGGGTTCTTACATAAAATTTAAGGAATCGATCCAGAAAGGGTGAGAATTGAGAATCAGAATGCAGGCAGACAGGAGGGTGGTAGACGCAGAGACCCAGACCCAAGCCCTGGGGAGTGTCCCCTGCCAGCCAAACTGGCCCTTCTGCCCTCGTGCAGGGGGCTGTTCCTGCCTCGGTAAAGCACTCCTGGCCTTTTACTTTAGGGGAAACCAACACTCCCCCTCGTCCCTCCAGACTTATGACTGGGTCAGATTCCAGCATGTTCTTGGGGACCAATTATAAAGTCAAACCTTTGGGGAGAAGGTTTACTCACTAACAGAATTACAGGACTTCGCTAATTTATCTTGTCGAAACTTTGGTGTCTACCACGTGTGAGTGATTTCTCCAAAGGAATATCGTGGTAGATGAATTTCTTGACGTCAGTGAGCCTGTTTGAGCTCTGAATTCAATGCTCTGTGAGCTGAGACAGATTTCTTGATGTAAGAAATTTAGAAGAAAGAAGTATCCTCCCACCCCAAACTCTGAGCCCAGAAGATGTTTGCCCAAGACCTTGAAAAACATCATTAATGAAGGGAGTGCCAACCTCTTTGAGAAACCTCTTCCATGGCTGTTCTCTGTGGATCAGGCATGTTGGTAGAAGTTACCATTGTTAAATGACCCCCTGATTTCAGCAGAAATGGGGAGACCTTGGTGTGACCGAGGTCATGGAGCAGCACATAGGGTCAGAGGTTAGGTGGGTATGGTGACCATTATGGCGAGAAGAGCCTCAAGGTAAAAGAGTAGTCCAAACTGCAGGGTTGTTTTTGGAAACAGTTAATGATAATGGTTTTAAGGCCAAAAAGATGAGAAGCTCACTAAGGTCCTACATTGATTTATGTAATTCAAAAGATGTGCATCTCATGAATACAAAATAACTTGAGTCATTACGATAAAGAATTTTCCAACTCTCACCTACACAATATGCAAAACCAGAGTCCCTTGAATGACGGAGGAGTAGGCACCCTTGAGGAAACCCTGTGTAATAATATCACAAGTTAATTCCCTGAAGCTTCTCTTGTCCTTCTCCAAAAGGACCTGTGGTCATATTTCAGGGTAACAATGTGTTGGTAGAGAGGTTAGATCTTTTGGGAATTATTAAACACTAGTCCTGAACTAATGGTAATGTCTAAAGACCCAGATCATTCCTAGATTTACCAATCAGAGCGGGGGTTTGTAGGGATCAGATGATAAATGGAATGTTGATCCAAGCCTGCTCCCTGGCAGACAGCAGTACTGTCTGTGGGCCCTGCCCTGGGTGCTCAGTGTGCAGTGAGAACAGACACCTTCAGGATCGGCAGATTGCCTACAATGGCTTGTCCAAGGGAAAGCCACTGCTGGTTCCCAAATCACATCAAAATTGTAAGTCAAGAGCATTAATATCTCTCTTAAGTGGAACCACAAAGATTAAAGCTACCGTCAAAGAAAGATGCAGGGGTGGTGCTTCCATTTAACTTGCTAGTTTGGCTAGTGTGTAACTTGAATGAGTCTTGAAACATGAAAATGGATTATCATAATTAGTCAAGTGGTGATTCCAACTGTAGTTCCACGATGTTACAAACGTTATGTTATTTCATGATGAGAACAAATTAATGCAGATTTGACACCCAGAGAATATTGTCCCTCCTATATCCTAATCATCAGAGAACATCAGAAGTATTTTGTTTTCTCATGGCAGGGACAGCAGCACACCTTCCAGCTTGCCTCAGGGCTAAGTCAACTCTCCAGCTCTACGTCGAAGTTAGTTCATGGGGACTTGATCACTTCATCATTACAGAGACCATCACACTGATCCAGTCATTGGTGTTACCATACTGATGGGTCCTAGAGATTAGAAAGCACAGGTGCCTTCCTTTTCCAGAAGGAGGGAAGAACGGACTACGCAAATACAGCAGTCCCAGTTAAGTTTCTAAGAAAATAGTGGGAAAATCAGAACATTCCCTTCAAAATAAAGCATAAATGAATGAATGAAGGTTGTTCAACTTTGTATCCCTGACCACCAAGAAAGACACCCATTGCTTGGTGAGTTCCTTTAGGTTTTAGAGGCATCATACACCACACTTGTGTATACTCCTTCAGACTATTTCTTGAGTGATCAAAAGAGTTGCTCGCTTTGAATGGGGTCAGAGCTGGTTAAGACTTCAAGCCAAATTCTTATGATTCATTAGCTTCAATGCTGCTTGAAGTGTCCATGGCCGACTGTGGTGCCGCATGGAGGCTTTGGCAAGACAAGATAGGAGAGCCACAGCAGGGGCCCTTCATTTCTGAAGCAAGGCCATGCCTTCTTTGGCAAATAACTATTTGCCTTTGGAGAAACAGTTCCCAGCTTGCCCCTGGGCACTGTCAGAGGCTGAACACCTGACCATGGACCAGGAGGCAATCATTTAATCCCAAATACCTGCCGTGTTATCTGCCCCATCTCGCTGTTATGTTGAGCATGCCCAGCAACTCTCCTCCACCAAGTGGAAAAGGTTTAAATGGGTCTGGACCAGAGCAGGTTCTGAAAGCACAGATACATTGCATAAGCAGCTGGCTCACTCTTCCAGCGTGCTACAGCTTTCTCAGCCTGGACTTATGCTCACAGAAATTCCCTACAGCCAACTTATGGAAGAGAAAAAATTCTGAGCCTGCTTTACAAATGACGCTGCATGGTATGCTGGCACCAGCTGGAAGTGGGATGTTGTGATATTATAGCTCTATTTAGAGTATCCCTGAAGGACAGAATAGGGAAATCCTCACTCCAGGCAGTACTTTGAGTGGTATATTTTATTGTCTTGATCTGGAAGAACAGAAGGCCTAAGTTCTACAGTGATTCATGGTAAGTGGCTAACGATTTGGCCAGATGTACAGGGACTTGGAAGAGACAAAATTGAAGGATGGGTAAAAGGAAGTGGAATGGAAGAGGCATGTGATTGGACTCTTGGAAGGGACCCAGCGTCATACGCATACTTATGTCCCATGATGGCACTCACCGAAAGCTCCTGAAGATCCTGGAATGGTCTTAATAAACAGGTAGACAAGATGTGACCTGCTTTGTGGGTGCCAATTAGCCTCTTTGCCCAGGTACCCCAGTATGTGCTCAATGGACTCAGTAAACGAAGTGGCCATGGCTGTCACCTGGTGGTGGATAGATGACATTGGACTCCTTCCTTCCTGGAAAGGGATGGGGATTTGTCCTTCCTGGAATAACCATTTATTCTGCATTTGCATTTGCATTTGCTGCCTGCTGTAATCCACAATTCTTCCAGCAGCACCATCTGCAGGCCCAGTGGATGCCTCATCCACTGTCGTGATGCCCATACAACCTGCTTCAGGCCAAGGAATTCATCTTACAGAGATAGAAGGAAGTCAGTGGACTGAGGCCAGTTAGATCGTTGGTCGCACCAGGTGCCTGCTTGCCCGGAAGCAGCTGGACCTCTAGAACGATGGAATGACCTAATGAAGAACTTAATTCAGGAAGCAGATGGAAGAGTAAAAACCACTGTGAAGCTGCAATGCCATCTTATAGGCTGTCACAGACACTTTTCACAAAGCAGGGCCTCTCACAATGCCACCCAGTGACTCTCCCGAAATTTGAGACTCAGAAGTGCTAGGACCTGAGGAAGGAATGCTTGTACCAGGGGACGTAAGAATATTTCCATTGTATTGGAAGTTGAGAATGTCAGCTGGCCATTTAAAACCCCTCATGGCACTGGAAACAAGCAGAGAAGGGGAATTAGGACTTGCCTGGGGTTACTGACTTGGACCATCAAGAGGAAGTGGGCTTTCTGATACTTAGCGGGGACAGGAAGTAATATTATGGAAACTGTCTTAGGCGAAAAGTAACTGAAGACCACCCTGACTCTAGGTGGGCAGGCCCTCCCTGGTCTCAGACTCTTAGGAATGCCTGTTAGGTGATCTTACTGGGTAGAGAACCGTGCCCGTGAAAAGAGGAAATTAATAAATGCCAACTATTAATATTTAATATTATCTCATGACCAGTAGCAGAAGGAGGTCTGTAGCGTTTGCTCTCATTTCCTTTCCCCCACCATGTTGTGTCTATGTTAGTAAATTTTAACCTAGTGCTTCTTAATCTCTAATGTGCATGTGAATCATCTGAAGGATCTTGTAGAAATGCAGGTTTCTGCATTAGGAGGTCCAGGTTGAGCCCTGGGATTCTGCATTTCTGAGCAGTCTTTCCTGACCTCTTTATATTAAGTAATCCTTCCCAAGCCACTCTGCCTAAGCTCCCTGCCTTTTCCTCTTCACGGCAGTGATCACTATCTGGAATTACTTATTCATTTATCTGTTTACTCATTTATTGCCTGTCTTTATACTATACTTCATTTAAGCTGCATGAGAAAAGAAACCCTGAATTTCTTACTTTGTATTCCCAGCATCTAGGACAGCATGTGGCATATAGGAGGTACTCTATAAATATTTGTGGAATGACTGAATGTATATAACTCATGCAGTGGTTAGCATGCCCATGCATACCCAGAAACATACACACACAAGGGTACACACACATGGGCAGGCACACACAAGATGTAATTAAACATAATTAGAAACATATGCACACAAATGAGTGCAGCGATTCACATGCACAGACACGCAGATATGTGATGCATATGTACATACACAAACTCACGTTTCCTCCAGGAAACCCGGGCATCAGAGTCCAGGTGCCACTGGTCACCAGTGTGGTAACTCGGGCTACACCCTTCTTTGCCACCTCCGACCCCCTCTCGGTGGTCAGAGTTTCCCTAGCCAGGGCAGAGAAAGGCCTCAGAACTTGGAACTCTGCCCTGCTGAGCCCCCTCAACCCTGGCCCTGTGTTAGGGCCACCTAATGCAGAGTGTGTCCTCCCCCCAGCTGCCCGAAGGCAGTGGCGATGGCTGTTGCTCCGCAGCGCTGGCCAAGTGCAGCAGGAACGCACAGGGACGCCCAAGGCTTTGCCCACGATTGCTCAGAAAGGTCCGGAGCACCGGAGTCTCAGCCGTGCCGAGTGGGACTGCTTCCCCCCATGACTCAGGGCCCTGGTGCCTGCTCCTGCGTGCCCCACCCCGGGCCCCCTCACTACACAAAGGGGCTGTGGCTGCTGCCCAGGCCCCAGTCTATTTTGTTTGCAATTACCTGGCCAGGAAAACAGGAAACTGCTATGAGCAAGTTTTGGCAGACAGACCCATGTCTCTGCCTAAAGATCTCTCCCTTGATAACTCCCCAGGAAGCCCTGCAGCCTCACCTCCTCCTTGGAGCCCCCTCACCTCCTCTGCTCTGAGTTCCCGAGCAGCTATGACTGGGCCTGACAGCAGTCCCCTACCCACTGCTGGAGTCCTCTCTGAGCCTGCCTGGGGTCAGGGCCTGCTTGTACCCACGGGGTAGGGAACCCACCACCTCCCGAGGAGCCCAGTTCTTTCCCACCATGGATGGTCTTGCTTTTGTTAAGTGACTCCCCTTTTGGCTCCTTTTGCTCCAGGACCACTCTTCAGAATTCTGAGATAGAGCCTGTGTCCCCTTGAATCTCCTAGCCACTGGTGACCGTCTCCATAACTGTCACTACATCCAAGGAGGACATTTTTCCAAGTTCCCATTGATCAGCTATCCAATCATTCGTTGTTCACAAGTTCACATTAATGAGCTATTCAGTTCATTCATTCACAAGCATTTCCTGGGTCCCTACTCTATGCTCAGCACTGTGCTGAGCCCTGGGCCACAATGGCCCAGATAATGGCCCCCAAAAGATAGTGTCCTCGCTCCCAAGGAGCACACATTCTCCTGAGAGAGGCAGGCCGCAGGGAATTTTAAAATAAGAATACAAATGATTGCAAATTGTGATATAGTCTAAGGAAGAAAGAAATATTGTCCTGATGTATAGAAAATAATTGGATGAAACCTATTGTAGATTCTATGGCTGAGGCCTCTTTGAGGGAGGGACATTTGAGCTGGGATCTGAAGGCTAAGAGCCATATGACCAGAGCAGGGGACGAGTGTCCCAGGCAGAGGGCATGGCACTTGTAAAAGCTCTGAGGCAGGAATGGCTTGGGTAGTATCTCCCCTCTTTCCCATTTGTCACCTTAACTATCCCCCCAGAGTAACCTGCCCCCTTTCTTCCTCTTCTGCACCAGCTGAAGGGCCTCCTGCCCTGCTGGGTGCTTGGTGCCTGATAGAGCCTCATACTCCATATGAGTATGCCAACCTCAGGCTCTTCCTTGTGGAGCAGGAAGAAAATTCTAATCCTAGGTCTAAAACTTACCGGTTGCATGAACTTGCATGTGTTTTTTTTTTTTTTTTTTTTTTTTTGAGACAGGGTCTCATTCTATTGCCCAGGCAGGCTGGAGTGCAGTAGTGAGATCATAGCTCACTGTAGCCTCAAATTCCTGGACTCAAGCAATCCTCCCACCTCAGCCTCCCGAGTAGCTGGGACTACAGGTGCTTGCTACCATGCCTGGCTAATTTTTTTTGTTTTTTAAACATGGAGTCTTACTATGTTGCTCAGACTGATCTCAAATTCTTGGGCTCAAGCGATCCTCCCTTCTTGGCCTCCCAAAGTGCTGGGATTATGGGCCCAAGCCACTGTGCCTGGCTGCACATGTCTTTTGACTTCTTGGAGCCTCAATTTCCTGATATGCGAATATTTAATAGATGTAATCATGCCTACTTGCAGGGCTGTTGCAAGGAGCCAATGAGACAGTCAAGTTCTACACAAATGTAACCAGCCTCACTAGCTTGGGAGCATTGGTCACAAACTTTTAAATTTTCCAGTTAATTGCTCAAAGCCCACCTGTACACTTATGGGGTGTCCTATGTCTCCCGATTGAAGCCATTGCCTGTCCTTGTCTGAATGAGCCCCGGAGGTTTCTCTCTCCAGAGGAGAGACTTCTGCTTTCAATGCCAGGACTTGAGAAATTATAGTTCTCATCAGCCCATCAGTGTTCGTGCTCCTGTTGCTACCACATGGGGTCACTGTTGGAGACACATTCTGCACAGCCTCAGGGACCCTCATCCTTTGTTGCAGTGGAGACTCACATCTGCAAACTTCACGACTGCCCCAGAGCAACTCCCCATGCTAGGCCAAGAAGGGCTTCTAGCCTCAGCCACACAGGAAACCAGAGCCAGCCCTCCTACCAACATCCCCACCGCTGAGCGAGTCAGCACCTCATTCCAGATCCTCTCTCCACCCACGGAGAGTGGGCAGGCACTTGGTGTCTTCTCTGGACAATAGACTGTCTCAGCCCATAGGAGATAACACTGAACATGGAGGACTCTTGGTCCCTGTGTAGATCTGCCCAACGGTGCCTCAGAGCCCAGCTCTGCAGACCCAGGGGGAACAGGAGAAGACCTTTCCAGGCCAGGGGAAGTCCCGTCGCACCCTTCCCCAGGACCACCAGGGGCTGCTGGCTTGGTGTTTGGAGAGCTCAGAGGGGGATGCTTTCCCCACCCGGACCAAGTGACACCTCCCTGAACAAGGAAGTTCTGTTCCAAGAGGAACCTCTGCCTGTACTTCAACAGAGAAATAGCTGACAGCTTCTCTCACCACCCGCCAATCCCAAAATAAACTCTTCCAGGTACTCCGGTACAGATGCGCCTTCCCATTTCATCCTCAAGAACCACCCCGAGAAGAAGCTGTTGCAAAGGATTAAATGGGATGATGCATGATTCGTGCCAGGAAGAGAGTGGCTGCTTAATGAATGCTAGGTGCTACTGTTGTTATTCTCGGGATGCAGTTTGGGTTCCCTGCAGCACTGAAAACACATCTTAGGCCCCTTGCTAAAAGAATGTGTGGGACCTGCTTTCCTGATGCATGCAACCTCCTCCCCAGCAGGGGTGGGGTGGGGAGGGGGCGGATAGAGCAGGCCCTTTAATGCTTCCCCAGGCCCTGCCCCCTGCACTCTCCCCTCCCCCTGACCCCTCCAGATGGCCCCACCAGGTCTGCCCCAGCATCGGGGAGAGGGGAAGGCAGCAGGCAGGCTGCATCTGGGGTGGGCAGGAGGAAGAGGGCAGAGCAGGCGTTCCATCTGGCAGACAGGTGGGCAGGCGGAGCCCTCGGCCAGCCTGCCGAGAGGCTGAGAAGCCGGAGGGCTGAGCCCAGCTGGAGAGGGGAGCAGGCAGCACAGGCCCTCAGCCCTGCAAGGTCCAAGATGTGTTCACAGTGAACCTCGTCACAGCCCTGCCTCCCTGGATGGACTGCAGGGCTGTGATCCTCCCTTGCTGCATTGTTGGTGGGCAGTCCACCCTCAGCTGGAGAGGGCCTGTCATGAACAAATGGCTTCTGACAACGGGCCCGGTGCTGGCATAGACATCTCTGCAATTACTTCTTCAAGACTCCCAAATTTGAGCTCCTCAGATCAAAGTGGGTGACCTCTGAGTCCAGGGGGTAAGGGAGCAAATGCCTCTTGGTTCTCTGAAAAATGTCATTACTGACAAGGGCTAGAAAGCAAAGCACTGATTTGCCCTCCGGCTTAGCCAGGCCAGGCCGCCTTAACAGGCGCAGTGCCTTCCGCTCCCAAAGGACCTCGGAGCTTCCTTCTGGCTCTGACACCCGGTGACAAAATAACAACAGCCAACCTCTTGAGCACTCATCTCATTCAATCCTCCTGAGCTGGTACGAATATTGTTCCCACTGTGTAGACAAGGAAACCCTGGCAGTGTAGACAAGGAAAGGGTAAGTGAACTGCCCAAGGTCACCGAGCTGGTTGGTGGCAGAGCCTGGACTCAAACCTGAGACTCTCAGCGCAGAGTCCAGCACACTCAACCCTTCCACCAGGCCATCCGTGCCCCCCTCATCTGTGCTGAGATTACCCACACTGGTCCCAGGCTGGTCTTTTGCTGATGAGAATTGATCCATCCCTTGCTGTGGTTTTGAGCTCTGTGGCTTTAAGAAAACTTTCCTCTCTTTCTGCTGCAGTTTCTGAAGGAACTGGCCAAGCGGGCTGGGAACCACCAGCCAGGAGAACTCCGTGTGAGTATGTCAAGCAGGCTCTTGCCTAAGAACACAGATGTGTGTGTGGAGTGGGGGGCAGGAGCAATTAGGGTGCCATCACGCAGGGGAGACGTGCCTCCTCTGGGGGAGGACGTGGGCCCGTCTGTCTGCAGGGCCTCCCCGCTCCCTCCCTGGGCTGGCACTGCAGGGGGGAGGGATGCGGGCAGCGAGCCCTCCCAGGCCTCAGCCTCTGACTCCTCCCTGCACCTCCTACCCCATACCCTGGAGCTCAAATCCTGTGAGGAGAGATAAGGTTCACACACAGAAAGTGAAGGAACAATGGGACGATTTCTGCCAAGTGTGTGGTCTCCTGGCTCTGTAGCAAGCGTGTGCTGGACCTGCTGGGAACCAGGCACCAGGCTGGGCGAGGCAGCCCTGGGTCTTCCCTCTTAGCTTAGGGCCAGCGGGGACAGGCTCGCCAGCCTGCCAGGACCGCTCAGAGAAGCAGGTTCAGAGGCGTCCTGGTAGCACACAGTGGGCGCCCAAGCACTGGGCTAAATACATCTCACAGATTGCCTAATTTAATCCTCAGGTGGGGCTGTTCCTACTCTGATTTTAAGTGGAGGGAACTGAGGCTTAGTGAAGGTTTGTGGGACCCTGCAACTCGTAAGAGATGGAGGCAGGACACGAACCCAGAAGTGCGGCTTGGAAGGCCAGGTCCTCTTTGCGCCCGACTCAGGACAGGGCAGAGCACAGCCTGGGGCTCCAAGGCGGCTTTCAGATGAGAGGACATGCGGGCTGGTCTTGGAGGAGTTTGGCAAGAAGGGAGGTGGCCGAGGGCAACCGGGCAGGGCTTGTGTGGAGTCACGAAGGGGGTAGCACGTGTCAGGATGGGGCTTTGTCAGAGGGGACAGGGTGTCGGCCGTGTGGCAGTGGGCCGCTGAGAGAGTAGTGGGGCTGGACTGTGACTTCATGCTGGAGATAGTGGGGACGCTTGACAGGATGGTGGGTGGGTGCTCCCCCGGCGCAGGGGACGATGGCTGTGTGGTCAGGACAGAGGCATCACGGAGGGTGGTGGGCTTGAGCTGGCTGGTGTCAGACCAACGGCACCAGAGAAACAGAGGAGGGGAAGTGGGGGGAGCCAAGAGGAGGAGGTGGGATGTCCCCAGGCTGGATGGGGAAGGTATGTGGGGAGGGTTCAAGCTTGGGAGCACTGGACAGATGGATGGGGTCCAACCATGACCTGGGGTCTGCTTCTGGGGCAGTCAGCACTGCTGTGTGGACAGGGGAGACCCAGTCAGGCTCTGGGGTGCTCTGTGCCAGCCACAGTGTGGCCCTGACCTTCATGGCACTCGCAGTCCGGGAGCCGAGGCAGACATGACTCAAGCCACCGCTGGCACCGTGGCTAACTGCAAACAACCCGGCAGCCGGAAGGCCCAGGGCCCAGGGAGTGTGGGCTGCAACCCCAGACCTGATCTCTCGGGGGCGGGTCCGGGGAGAAGGAAAAGCATTCTAGGCCAAGAAAACAGCAAGGGCAAAGCCTCGCAGGCTGTAAGAAATTGGTAAATTGAAAGAAAAGCAAAAAGGCCGGAGGGCTGGAGCACAGAGGGCTAGTGGAGGGAGGCACAAGATAGCAAGGATTTGGGGGTTTTGTTGGAGAAGAGTTGGGTGATGGTGATGAGTTTTATGCAGGGAAATGACAAAAAGGTGTGTGTTCTAGAAAGATCCCTCTGGCTGTTGTAAGGAGAATGGAGTGTGGGGTGAGTATGGCTTTGAGAGACCAGTCAGGAAGCTGTGACAGACATCCAGGGGAGAGGAGCACCCAGGGGAGGTGGGGTTGCTGGATTCAGGTCATGGTGGTGGGAGCAGGGGTGTGGGTGGGTCGTGCAGGGGTTGGGAGGTGCACTCGGCAGGTGTCTTCCACTGGAGCGACAGGGGTGGTGGGATGTTTACAGAGATGGGGGCTCGGGAGGGAGGGGCTTTGAGAGACAGAACCATGAGACGGCTCTAGACACACGCAGTTTGAGGGGCTGAGGGACACCCAAGTGGAGGCTGTGGGTGCCCAGGCCTGGGGCTCGGAGGCAGGTTTGGGCTAGAGATGCGGGTCCAGGAATCCTTGGCTAGAGGTGGAGATTCGATCCGTGGGGTGCTTGGGGAGAGAGCAGGCAGAGAAGTGGCCCAGGACAGAATGTCAGTGACTGACTGCATAGCGGGAGCAGCCACCCGCTGTGGGGACTGAGAAGCTGCTGGCAGAGCAGCGGGGGCAGGGGGAGATCAGGAAGGGGTGTCTGGAAGTCCCTAGGGGGGTGGGATCAGCAGGGTGGGATGCAGGAACGCCTGGCAGGTGAAGACTAACAGGTCACCGCCAAGAAATGGGGCCCAAGGAAGGGAGAGGGAGGGGTGGTTTGTTTGCCTGTTGGTTGGTTTGTAGGACAGGAGGTACTGAGGGATGGGGGGGAGCCCGTCAGGAGGGAGGGGTTCTGGGTTTCTTTCCCAGAATAGACTCTTAAGGCTAAGAACGGGAAAATGAGCTGAGTAGTGCAAAGGCAAGCTGGCAATTGCCCTTTGGCTCGGCAGGCAGGTCAGAGAAAGGCCTCCCCAGGGCTGGAGGGGCTGAAGGGAGGGGGAGGAAGAGAAGCCGAGATATGAGCTTTGGCTGGAAGGAGGTAGAGAAGTGCTTTCCAAGGGTACCTAGGTGTATTCAAGGGGGAAAGTTAAAAGTGAGGACAAATAACACAGATTCTTATCTGTAGCTAAGGTTTTCTCTCTGTATACTTCAAGACTATCGTATTTAAAATTTGGTGTTTGAACTTGACTCTTAGCAGTGGCAGCTTGTGGGGGAAGAATTCTGGCTTGGGAGGCAGGACATCTGGTTCCTGGTCTAGCTCTGCCATTCGCTGGCCTTGCAGCCCTGGGCCTCAGTGTCCCTGGCTAGAGGTGAGTGTTTCTAATATTTTCATGGGATGTTGTGGTTTGGCAACCTTGTCACCTGCTGGTGGCTTAGTCCTCTGGAAAGCGTGTTTGCTGCGTGGGACTGTGTGAGTAATAATAGCACTGATGGTGATAATAATGGCTACAGTGCACAGGGTACCATCTCTGTGGTCTGCACTGTGCCAAGACGTTTGAATCCTCTGGAAGGATCATCATCCCCATTTTACAGACATGAAAACTGAGTCTCGTTGCTCCAAGGTCACACTGCTAGGAAGTGGCAGGGTTAGAATTTCCTGTCTGACTGGGGCAGACACACGGCCCCCTGTCCTTCAGAGGAAGGCACTGGCTGGGCCCCTGACAGGCTCAGTCAGAATTGGGATGAGCAGACCAGCTGGGGAGGGTGTCCTGAGACAGAGGGTCCATGCTGGGGCACCAGAGGAGCAGAGGGAATTGAAGTCAGACCCCGGATCATGGAGATGCTGAATGCCAAGTTGAGGGGTCCAAACTGGACCCGTAGCCATGGGGTACCCTGGAAGCTTTGGGTGGAAGCGGCAGCAAACTGATGGCAGGATCCACACTTGACAGGTGGGACGAGGCTGGAGTCCAGTGAGGGGACAGGGAAGCAGTACATCCAGAGGGAACTTGTTGATGAGCTTGCCTGGGGGGAGGAACAGAAGGGCAGGCCTGAGGGAGGCACTGGCCTCTCCAAGTCCAGGGCTAGGCTGCCCACTTCCTCGGGAAGGGGCAGGAAATCTGAGCAGGCCTAGCTCTGAGCGCATCGGAGAGATGGGTTGGGGCACGTCTGGGAGTGTTTGTCTCTGTGGGATTGTGTTGTCTGTTTACTAACTGATCTCCTGCCTTTGGCTGCAGCTGGGAGCTTGCAAAAGCTCTAACCTGCCGTGTGGCCTCACCATGTCTCTCTGTCTCACAGCTGCTGGGGTAGCCCTGTGGGTTACCCGGTCTCCCCTCCCTCTGCTGGGCCTCAGCTCCAAGGACCCTGCTGTCTCCCTGCCACCTGCTCTCTAGGGCCTGGGGATACTCAGAATCTGGTAGAGGCTTGTCCTGGCCTTAGCCTCCTGGGAGCTCTGTGATGCCACCTCTGTGTTCCCTGCCACCACCCTTGTCTACTGGGCATCACTGAGCCCCCACCACCACCACATTTACACCACATTTCCAAGCATGTCCACCTGTTATACCCAGGTTAGTTCTCCTCCAGGCTTGTGGGGTCAGCAGCTGAGCTGTAAGCCCCGGAATCCAGGTCTCACAGCTGGCTGCGAAGCCAGACCAGAGGCACAGGTTAAGTGCCACGCTGTAAAAGGCACTGAGTGGCAGGACCCCTGGGTTCCAGTTCTGGCTCTGACATCACACCTTGTGTGACCCTGAACCAGCCCTTCCTCCCCTCTGGGGAGGGGTGTGAGGGCACTAGGTGACCTTTAGGGTCTTTCCAACTCTGAGAGCCTTTGAGAGACTGAACCAAACCCTCTATTCAGCGACACTGTGCAGCCCGCCCGTGCTGGAGCTGGGGCCCCGTGGCAGGTCTGGCTTTGGGGCAGCTGGAATCCACATGTAAGCCTGGTCCACAGAGTCGGTCCCTGGACATAGAGAGGCAGCATCCAAAAGGCCAAAATGTTAGTAATGGGATTTGCCAGTCAGCTGGGCCTCTGAAAGTCCTTATGGAGGGCACCAAGCCCCCTACCCTGTCCCAAGCCTCTCCTTTACCTCCACTCCCACCATTGCGGAAATCCTCTCTGTTCACCCCCAGCCTCGGTGCTCTGCTTATATGACATGACTATTGGCCCTTTAATCCTCCCCACTGCCCTTTATGCAACAGGCATCGTTTCCCTATTTTACACGTGAGGAGCAAGGCTTACGGGAGCTAACTGTCTCCTCCCAGTTTCCCCGGCCAGCAGTAGCAGTGTAGGAAGTGGTCCCAGAGCATGGGGTCCCAGAGTCTGAGGTCAACCCCTAACTTTTCTGCCCATCAACTGTGTGACCTTGAGTGGGGGGCACTTGCTTCCTTCCTTGTAGAACAGAACTCCCCATTTCTACCTTGGGTGTGGCTGTGAACAGGCCCACGCCTGTCACTAGCTGTGCATCCTCAGCAAATCACTCACCCTCTCTGAACTTTGAGGCCTTGTATAGGAATGAGGAAAGCAACACCCACTTCACAGGACTGGTGTGGGGATTACAAGAGAGAGCACTGACGAAGATGCACTCAGTATGCCATGATTTATTTGAAACTGCCTAAGTTTTATTTTTATTTTTTTTAATTTAGAAAAAGCATCTCACTCTGTCACCAAGGCCGGAGTGCACTGGCATGATCATAGCTCACTGCAACCTCAAACTCCTGGGTTCAAGCGATCCTCCTGCCTCAGCCTCCCGAGTAGCTGGGACTACAGGCGCTCACCACTGTGCCCAGCCTGAAGCTGCCTAATTTCTAAAGTGAGTGGGGCCCTGAGGTTGGACACATGGTTGCTTCTGATTATCTGCCCTGTTGTAAATATGGCTGCAGTGAACTTCTGTTTTGGCTCTCTGGGATTCTTCCCTGCAGACGAAGTCCTGGGGATTGACTGCTCATAGGTCGAGCTGGCAGCTTTTTGTTCTGAGCAGGATTCTGGAGTCAGACAGACCTGCGTGGGGATCCCCTCTGGGCTGTGTCCTAGTGTGTAGCCTTGGGCAACAGACTCTACCTCTCTAAGCCTCAGATTTCTCACGTGTAAATCAGGGGCAATAACATCACCTGTCTTGAGCAATTGTTGCCTGAGACGAAGAAAGTGTTCATAAACCCTATGAACTGGTTGGTTCCAATCACCCTTCCTCATTTAATCAATAGGGAAGCCAAGCTGCGTGAGGGGAGTAGCTGCCTGCCAAGGCCACACAGTCTGTGTGCAGCTGGCAGCCCAGATACATGTGGGGCCTGTTCCAGCATCGCCTCCGACGGCCTCCCAGACTCAAGCCAGGGCTGGCACTGAAGCGGTGCAGAAGCTGTGGTGGCCTGAGACCTCACCAGGTGGCAGAGGTTGGAGTATGGGGAGGGGAAGGGATCACTGGATGAAAGTTCCAATCACTCCCCGTGTCCTAAACGATGCCTGGCTGACCCCGGGCTGTTTCCTTTTTTGCCTCCATGCTTTTGCTTCTGTTTGCTTCTACAATGTTCTCCCTGGCCAGCCCACTTGGAACTGTGTGGCTTCTTACCCACTGGACTGTGGGGGGGCACAGCCTCCTTCATCTCTGTCTGTTGATTGAATAGAATGAACTTGGGGAATTTCAGAGCTGGTCTGGACCAATTTCATGTTTTCTAATGGAGAAATGGACACCCCAAAGGGAGACAGACCTTGCCCAAGGACACGTGCCCTACCCATTAATCCATTTCTTGCATGCCTGCGAAGTGCTCAGGATGGGCTAAGTGCTTGGCCAGGAACGGTCAAGGTGTGGCAGAAGAGACACAGGTTTGTGGATCAAAAGATGTTGGCTCAGGTCCCCTCCCTGTTACTCCTTTGCTGGGCCCTTGGGGTTGCTATGGCCCCTCTCTGGGCCTCAGTTCTCCCCACTCTAAAACAGAGGTGATAAGTCTGCCTCCCTCTTACAGCTGGTGTGAGTAAGAGCTGGAGACCCTGTGCCAACATTACACACGACTGTAGTGTGGCGATGGCCCCGGCAGGGAGGGGGGTCCCAGGAGGCAGACAGTGGGGTCGGGTCTGGAGTCAGGCAGACCTGGGATGAGAGCCCAGATCCTTCACTTACCAGCTGTGTGACCGTGGGCGAATTGCCTCCCGGCTCTGAGCCTCAGCTCCTCCTCTGTGAACGGTCACCTCTCAGATGGGCCCTCCCCAGCCCATCTTCCATCCCCCTGCCCTTCTTCTGCAGCCCAGATGACAAGTCGCAGTTATCTTGTTTATTCCTTTTTTATTGTGTCTCCTCCTTCCTCCAGAATACACTTTACCTGAGAACAGAGGTTTCTGTCTGTTTTGTTCCCTGTTGCGTCCCCAGGACCTAGCACAGCACTGGCACGTGGCAGGCAAGCCGTGATACCTGCTGAACGAATGAATGGATGAATAGGTGCACGCAATGCAGTTAGTACCTCCAGCTTCCCAAGGGCGTTTCAGAGATGAAAGGAGATGAGATGTGTACATGCCCAGCCCAGCACATAATAGGTTCACTCAGTGCAGATGGAGCTGCTATTTACTGTCCTAAAGACAAACTTTGTGGCCACCTCCCAGGAAACTGGGCCCAAGTCGGAGGGCAGGAGAGCTTAGCAGCTCTCACCACGTGGCTTCCACCTCTTGGCTTGAGCTGGGCCCTCTAATTGCTCCCATCTCCTTGGCAGCCCCAGCAGCTGTCTGATGAGTTTGTGCCCAGCTGGCCCCCGGGCTTGGCCGCACAGCCCAGGCCTGCCTGCCCATCTGCAGGCAGACAAAGGCCCTCTGTCCCAAGGATCTGCTTCATGCCCGCCCACTGCATCCCTGACAAACCCAGGTCCTCGGCTGCCAAGCTCCACTGCTGCAGCCAAAGAGCCCAGGACCCTCACGTGGGCCAGGGGCACAGAGCAGAGTGGAAGGGGCATTTGCCCTGGAAGGCGGAGGCCTGGGTCCAAGTCTCAGCTCTGCCCCAGCTACTGGGTGCTGGGGAGACCAGGGGATGTCATGACCAAGAACATGGCTCTGGAGCTCAGCTGCCTGGGTTGGATTCATAGTCCACCATCCCCAGCTATATGACCTTGGGCATATCATATACTTCCCTAATCCTCATTGGGAAAGCAGGGATAGATTACATGAGCTACTGGGTGTAAAGTACCCATCACAGCTCTTGGCACACATGAAGAGCTGCTGGGGACCCCCTCTTTTTTTTGAGACAAGGTCTTGCTCTATTGCCCATGCTAGAATACAGTGGCACGATCATAGCTCACTGTAATCTCGAGCTCCTGGGCTCAAGTGATCCTCCTGCCTCAGCCTCCTGAGTAGCTGGGTCTATAGGTGTGTGCCACCATGCCTGGCTAATATTTAAAAACTTTTCATAGTGATGGGGTCTCACTATGTTGCCCAAGCTGGTCTCAAATTCCTGAGCTCAAGCAATCTTCCTGCCCTAGCCCCCCAAAGTGCCGGAATTACAGACACAAGCCGCTGCACCCAGCCTGGGGACCCCCTTTTGATCCAGGGTCCTCCGCCTGCTCATCTGTTGAATCGGGGTTGCTCAACCTGATGACCAGTGACATTTTGGACTGGTTAGTTGTATGTTGTCAGGGACGGCCTATGCACTGTAGGGTGTTTAGCAGCATCCCTGGCGTCAGCCCACCCAACGTTGAGGTTTCCTGTTAACCTCAGAAATTCCCTGATTTGGTTCAGGAACCCCAGATTCCTTTCCATGGTCTGAATCATTACCAAATAACCTGTAAATATTTCCCTCCCAAATAACCTCCCTAGTCTGAGGGTCCCAAGTGCCTAAGGCTGTTGGCAGTGAGTTGTTGGGACCGGCAGAATGGGGGCAGATTCCTAAATTATGAAAGAGCTGTAGGGACCCAGCCCTGAGCACCCCAGACTCCTTGAAATGTTTCCTATAATGTTTCTTTGGAGACTTCATCTTCCTCCTGGGACACACAGGGCCACCGTCCCATTATCCTTGTGTCCCACTCTGCTCTACAACCTGCTGTGGTCCCCATGCCAGACTCGACCAAGTCCAACTCTTCCCCCAGTATTCACTGCTTGTCCCCATCTCCCCCAATGTCATTGCCGCTCCACCCCAGTCTCCCATGGCTCCTGAGCTCTCTCTGCACCCTCTGGCTGCTGTGTCTTTGCTGCTGCTGTCCCTGCTGCCCGAGCGCCCTCTCTCCACCCTCCCCCTCCTTCCAGGCCGGCTCTGAGGCTCTGAGGTTGCCTCCTCCTGAGGTTCCCTCAGACCCCTGCGTCAGAACCGCTCTGCCCTGCCCCAGGCTCCAGAGCCGACCCTGAGCTCACCACTCCACTGGAACCCATGTCTGCCCAGCATGGCATCCAGTTTATTTACGAGGCTGTCTGTCTGCCCCCAGTGCCAGAGCCCCGGGGCAGGGCCCCGTCTGATTCATTGCCCAGTGTAGGGGAACGTGTGCTGAGCGCACGGACGGGAGCTGGCTCAGGGAGGAGGCATCGCGGGACTGGCTGGTGCTGAGCAGGGGCCAGGGCTACCGGGTGGTGGGGACATCACGGTGCCAGGGCTGTGCAGAAGGCTGGGAGCCTCCCTTGCAGGCTCACTCACCACTCCCTCCCTCCTCTCCCGTCAGGGACTCATTCACCTGGTAACTTCACGCTCATTCACGCGTCTGCTTGCTCCTGCACATACCCATTCCCGCACGGGGAAGCTCATCCGCCATTCACTCCTTCATTTTTTCATTCACTCACTCATTCATTTCTTTGTTCGCTCCTCTAGTCACCCAACAAACATTTCCCGAGCTCTGATACTACGCCCGGTCCTGTCCTCTGTAGAAGCCCTGGAGACCCAGAGAGAAAGTGGCCCCAACCCAGCTCTGAAGATCTCTTTGGGAGCAGTGGCAGTGGGGGTGGGGACACAGACATAAATGAATGCTATCAGAGAGAGGGGGGCTATGCTCGAGGACTGGCAATGTGACAGTAGAGGGATCTGAGCAGGCTTCATGGGGAGGTGACATTTGTGCAGGGCCTTATAAGAAATATCAAGTGAGGGCTGGAGCCGCAGGGCCCACGCTTGGGCTGGGGAGGAGAAGAGGCGAAAGAGCTGGGGGCGAGACAGTCTGTAGGACTTAGGGACCACTTGGCTGGGTGGCTGGGGAGGGAGAGGAAGGAACAAGAACTATGTTCACCCCTAGCCTTCATATAGAAATACTGAGTGCGCAAATGCGTACTCAGTGCCTGCTGTGTGCAGACAGGGTCCCAGGTGCTGGGGATACAAGGACAATGCAGACAATCCCTGTCTTCAAAGAGCTTGCTCTGCACGTGGGGAGACCAGCAACCACCAGCAACCGGGAAAATGATATCTGTAATGTCAGGTGGTGCTAAGTGCTTTGAGAGCCAGAGCGCAGGGATGGCGTGTTAGATAGCTTGTTGGAGGAGGCCTGTCGACAAGGCAGAGCGATGCTGTGTCTGGTGAAGGTGTCCAAGCAGTTCCCTGCTGGGAATGTCACCTGCTCGTGGAGGGCAGGGACTGACGCCTATTCAGTATCACATCAGCAGCCGGCATCCCTCTGAGCGCGGAGCAGCAGTGTAAGCCGTGGCAGCCGCCAGCTGTGCTTTCATCCGGGTCTCTGCCTGCCGGCTCCGCTGGCTGCCCCGGGGCGGGGACCAGTCTTTATCTCCGAACCCTGACGCTCAGCACAGGGCCTGGCTCATGTGGCCTCCCTGGGGCCCAGGAGGTGCCACAGGGGCGGGACGAGACTGTAGACTCGGGGCTGTTGCTGCCAGTCCAGGCAGGTGTCAGGCTGGGATGGGGAGGCTCAGGGTCCAGAGGGTTCCAAGCGCCCCTGGAGGGTGGGGCATCTTCCAGTAGGAGCCCAGCCCTTCACTGGGGGGGTGAGCATGGGAGAAACAGTGAGCGGTCAGTCCCGCCCTGCAGGCCTGGCCTTCCAGACTCATCCCCACTCCCGGGCAGGGGCAGCCCCCATCCTAGCCTCTCTGACACTGGAGGTTCTGGAAGTGGGCCCATGTGGTACCCTCTGAGGGTCCACACTGAGGCTTTTCTGCTCCTGGAACCAGTGGCTCTGAAGAAGGACAGAGTCCAGAGAGCAAGCCTAGAACTGGCCCAGGCAGGGTGAATAGGTCCTCTGGACCCTGTCTGTACCTAGCTCCTACAGCTTCCTTCCTCTGCCTCCCCAAGCTCTGAGCCCAGAGCCCAGCCTCCCCAGCCCTTACTTGTGGGCATGGGGTCAGCCCTGGGATCTCTCCTGGCTAGGGACAGAGGCTCTTTCTACCCACGCTGGGGCTCCTGGGCTCACCTAGCCGGGGACAATGTCAGACACAACCTGCCTGGACTGCTTAGGACTAAGCTGGGAGTAGGATCCTAAAGCCAGGGCCTTAGGGAGTGACAGGGCCCTGGGGCAGAGCAAGGGGGTGTGGCCTCTGGTCCCAAGAGCCTGCAGACCCCTCCAGAGATGTCGGGGGTCCTCAGCTCTGTTCAAGGAGGATGCAGGGGACCAGAGGGGTAGCACCGCTCCTGCAGGAGGAATGTGAGCTGAGGCTGGGTGTTTGTGAGGAGGACATTCAGACTTCAGATCAGTGTAGGCGCCTTCTGCCTAAGATCCTGGGATGGGAGGGAGGGAGGAGCCAGGCCACAGACGGCAGAGCTGCAGCCCCTCCTGACTCCCAGGAGACACCAAAGTCCTGCAAACCCCCATTGGCAAAGCTGTGGCTGAGGTTTCCCTGTGGCAGGGAACTTTCACTCTTTGGGACCAGCTAGGGTCAGGCCATTGTACCTTGTTGAAAATCTATGTCTAAATTCTAAAGAAATATTGTTACTTTTGGAGTCATTTCTTTGTCTAGCAGATAAACTTCCTGCAGAACAAGCACCAGGGGAGCTCTGGATGTCTTGGATTACTTTTAATCCTCGGGATTTTAAATTACAAATGTAATTTATGCTTACTCTAAAAATTCAAACATTACAGTAATGCACAGCCTGGGAGGAGAAATCTCTTGCCCCCCAAATTCTCTTCCCCAGAGACGACCCCTGTTAACAGTTTAGAAATTCTTCTCCCAGATGTTTGAATGGATATCAGTGTAATGTGGATAGTTCCTGTGAAATATTGCAATGTGTGTTTCCTCTCATATTCCTTGTGTGAGATTTCCCTTCTGTTCAGCCACAGATATCCATTTGCCTCTGGGAGGATTAAAACAGATAGAATGGTGATATAGAGAGGAAGAAAGAACAATGCTTAGTTAAAAATAGGATTCAAAACAGGATTGCAAAGCCTATAACAAGGCAGATCTTGAAAGCTGGCTTTGTTGAGTAACAAATTGGTCAGGATGCTTTGGGTGACTGCTAACAGTAAGTCCAACACCAGCCTGCTTAGACTACGGGATAGACTGACTCCGGTAACTGGACTCCAGAGATAGGGTGGGCTTCAGGACTGGCTGACTCCAGCAACTCTGGCCCATCTCTTTACAGTTCCCTTGGCTGTGCCCTTCTCTGTCTGATGGCTCCCTCCGTGGGCTGGCTTTTCTCAGAATTGTCACATGGCTGGGCTACACATTCACCACCATGACACTCAGAGGAAAGGAGAGCATGTCTCTCCTTAAGAGCAAGGAAACACCTTCCCCCCCAGCTCCCAGCAAGTCCCCCTGGTATCTTGGCTAGAGACACACACCCATTCCTATGGCCAGGGGAGTGCCCTGCCCTGGTGCTTAGGCCTGAGTTTCTGGACCGATCACCACGGCAGGTGGGGTAGGATTCCATGATACCCAGTTAGAGCCACTCTGGAACTGAAGTTGGGGTCAGCTCCCCCTGAAGCACATTGACAACATGAGGGTAGGGTCACTTCCAGATTGAAAACTGGGGTGTTTTCAAGAGGAAGGGCAGGGAAGTAGAAGGTGGTAGAGAGTCAACGTCATCTACCATGAGAGAGAGAAAGTGGGTTTCTCTGTTCCCAAAGCTTTCTCATGGATGTCAAGAGCAAATCTCGGAGGACTGAACATGGAGTTGTATCCTAGCCGCAGGTAGAGAGAAGTAAGGCTGTGATGTAAGGGAAGTCCCTACCCAGCTCAGGACAAGGTGAAGTCCTTCCACTTCTCAGAGGAGCCACCAAGGAGTTGGAAAAGCAGATATGGACCAGGAAAATGTGAGGGGAAGCAGCTCCCTGAGGGACCTGGTGCCCCACCCTTACCCTGCACCCCAGCCAGGAGGGGGTCGGGGGCGTCTGCCCACTGCTAGAGCTCTAGAACTCTGCAGGATGATGTCTGGAAGGCCGCTTGGGCCATGTCCACAGGAGAGGAGAAAGGGCAGTGTGGGGCGTGCACCAGTTTCCTAGGGCTGCCATGACAAGTTATCACGACCTTGGTGGTCCGAAATCAAGGGGTCAGCAAGGCTGTGCTCCCTTTGAAGCTCTAAGGGACAATCTGTTTCTTACCTCGTCCAGCTTCTGGTGGCTGTTGGCATTCCTTGTGACCACATCACTCCAGTCTCTACCTGTGTCTGCACATGTCCTTCTCCTTCCATTTCTGAGTCATCTCCTGCTCTGTGCCAAGTCTCTCTGGGCCTTCCTCTTCTAAGGGCACTTGCCATTGGAGTTAGCCCGCCTGGATAATCCCAAGAGCTCATCTTGGGACCCTGAACTTAATTACATCGACAAAGACACTTTTTCCAAAATCGCATTCACAGGTTCCAGGAGCTAGGGTGTGAACTTGTCTTTGGGGGGCCAACATTCAACCTCCCATGGGGTGTTTGGGCAGAGAGACGACCAGGGATAGTGCAGCAAGACACGCTTGTCTCCTGTGTGGTGTGGGAGGGATGACCCGATGTCCCAGCATCTTGACAACTCGAGGAGGACACAGGAGGCCATCTAGAGCCTTAGTGGGTCAGTTGCCTGTCAGGACCCTGGACAGAGCAGGACGCCCAAGCTTTCTGCTCCTAGACCCCATCCTGGGAGGGCGACTGCTTGTAATGGGGAAAAAGCTCTGATAGAAACTGAAGTTTACATTAACTGAATCTTTCCCCAAAGAGAATGAGTTACCTTTTTTTTTTTTTTTTGAGTTACCTTTAATTGCTAAGTTTTTTTTTTTTTACCTTTTAGCCACAACACCTGAGAGTATACACGATAAGTCTCCTGCAAATGATAGGGCTTCTAAGTTCTACTTTGCAAAAATGGGCATGTTTTATATATACTATTCTGCAAATTAAAGAATACCCTTCATATATTACAGACATATTTATATGAAAGTATATTTTAGAGCTACCTTATTTTTTAAAAAAATCCACACACTATAATTTGTTTAGCCGGACCCTTACTGATACACATTCAGGTTGTTTGTTGAATTTATTTGAATTAACAAGGGAACCAATTGAACAATGTGCAACAATGCCTATTCATGCTGGGGTTGCAAAAATGTAATATTTTTTTCCCCTTTTTCTTAAATCTTTATAGCTTTGACACCACATTCCAGCAAGTGAAAATGTAATAAAATGACCCTAGAACCATTGGTCAGAAAAATGTATCGCAGCCCTCCCCCACCTTCCAGAACTCTCTGGGCAGTGAGGTAAAGGGCAGCTTGCTGAGACTTGGCCCTTCTGCTGTGAGTGACAATCTGGACTCTTGAACATAAACTGCTGGCAATGTTACCTCCGCTTTGCATCAGCCAATTGTCGCTTCTCAAAGAAAGACAGCAGGACATAGATCTTTGCCTCCTTACAACATTCCAGTAGCAAGCGCCCTTTAAAAAGGAACTCCCTGCAATCTCTGTGTATCTCTGGGTCATGAAGGTGCAGAAAGGGCTTGGCTGTGTTCTCACCTACTGTTTTCATCAGAACTCTTTAGACTGCGATGCCAATCAAACATAAACAGAGCAGGACATACAATGGCTCATGGAAATGGGGAGGAAGTCTGAGGAGTTTCAGACTTGGCTGCCTCTGGGTGTTGAATTGACGTCATTAAGACTATCTCTCTTTCCATCTGTTATCTATGCCTGCCTGTTTTTTGACTTTTATTCCCTGGTCAGATTTTCCTCACGTGATACAAGACGTCCACCAGCTGCCACAATCTCATCCTTACAGCTCACACTCTCAGAAGAAGAGTTTCCAGAGAGCTTTAGCAAAAGTCTCTAGGAAGACTCTGATTGGCCTGGCTAAGGTCACGTGTTCATCCTTGAGCCAGCAACTTGCTGGGCATGGTCCAAGAGCTCCCCCTGCCTGGGCGCCTGGGGAGGATTCTCCACCCGAGCCCCACAGACAGAGCAGGATTAATAGGGGAGACACAGCTTGTCCCAGAAAGGTAGAATTGACAAACAGTTGTCCACTGCGCCTGGCCTCCATCGGGTTCTGTCAGGACGGCACCTCTGTCTATAGGGAAGACGCTGGTTATTTGGATGCCGAGTCGGATGTGGCTTGGCTCCAAAGTGGGAGCTATCCAGAGCAGTTGGACCCTGCTCAGACCTGTCTTCAGCTCCCACTTCCCAATCTCCCTCAGGCCAAAACAGTGGTGGTTGTGGGGTGAGGGGTACCTGTCCAAGCCCACACTCCTGGGCCCTGCCTTTCCCTGCCTGCCCCTCCCTGGCCTGCACTGTGCAGGCCTCACAAACAGTGAGAACACACACAACTTTCCAACCTGTGAGAAGACCCCAGAAGAGAAGCACAGTCTGCATTTAGGTGGGTGAGGTTGTACGCTAAGTGACCCCTTCTCCCGTTTTAGTATACCCTCTGCCTTAGCTCAGTCCTTTGTTCAGGCCCCACCCTTGGGTTCAGCCCCTGACCCCCCTGACTTCCATACTGCGGCCTGGCCTCTGAGGGACAGAGCAGCATCTGCCACCTTGGAAATCCTGGCCTTGTCCTCCTTGCCCTCCGGCCAGGGTGTGGGCCTAGCCTGGAGCCTCTCTGCTGGGGAGGTATCTGTGTCTTGTGGCTGCAGGAGGCATTCTTGGATTTTGGGGCGCTTTTGTGCTGGGAGCTGGATTGGGGACAGTGCCTTTCTCTATGTAGCCCCAGGCTAAACAATGTATTCCTCCCTCATGGCCTTTGTCCACGCTGTCCCCCTGCTGGAATGCCCTCACCTGCCTGGACAGTCAATACTCACAATTCAGAATCCAGCTCTGCATGAGAAGCTACTTCATGGCAGCCGGAATCCAACAGTGAGTAGCTCCTGACAACATGCTGCAGCAGCGCGCTCCTCCAACGACCATGCCTGCAGCGCCAAGCCCAAGGGTGTCCGCAGAGCTTGGGAAGGGCCAGGGAGTTAATACACCCCTCCCAACACACATACACACCCTGAAATAACCCTCAACCCATGGCCAGCAAGAGCTGGTGTGTGAAAATCCAGCTCCTTGCTCCATGGGTAGGATAAACCCAAGGCGTGTGGTTTACACAGTTCCCCAGATTCTCCCTCAGGACAAAGCTCCAGATGGCCAAGGTGGGAACTTTCTTGTTAACACCTGGGCTTCCTTGTCCTGTCTCCTTCCTTACTCCCCTCTAACTTCTCCTAGGCTCACCTGCTGCTCTGGACTGATCTGTGTCTCCCCAGATTCATGCACTGAAGCCCTAACCTCCCATGTGATTGTGTTTGGAGATAATTACCTTGAGGGAGGTAACTAAAGTTAAATGAGGGCATAAGGGGAGGAAGGGCTTAATCCCATAGGACTGGTGTCCTTCTAAGAAGAGGAAGAGACACTAGAGATCTCTCTCCACACACAGAAGAAGCCACATGAGGACACAGAGAGAAGGTGGCTGTCCACAAACCAAGAAGAGAAGCCTCACCAGAAACGGAACTCCTCTGCACCTTAATCTTGGACTTTCCAGCCTCCAGAACTGTGAGAAAATTAATTTTTGTTGTTTAAGCCATGCAGAGCCTGTGGTATTTTGCTGCGGCAGTCTGAGCAGACCAATACGCCTGCCAGATAAACTACTTGTTTTCTACTGGTTGTCACTGGGTCTGCTTGTAGGGAACCCAACTGAGAGAGGTGCTCAACTTCATTAGGCATCAGGGAATTGCAAATTGCAACCACAATGTGGTACCATTTCACACACCAGCATGGCCAGAAGGAAATTTGACCATACTGGGTGCTGGCGAGGATGGGAAACTGTCCTACACAGCTGGCGGAAGTGTGAATTGGTAAAACACCTTGGAAAACTGTTGGTATCTAATAAAGCTGAAGGTATATAGACCCTATGAGCTAGCAACTTCCCTCCTAGGTGTACCCCAGAAATACATACGTACGTTCACCAAAAGACAGGTGCAAAAGTAGTCAAAGTGGCACTCTGTAATAGCTCTGAACTGGAAACAGCCCAACTTCCAACAACAGAATACATAAAACAAATTGTGGTATATTCATACAATGAAATGCTATACCACAATGAAAAAGAAGAAACTTCTGTTACACGTAACAACATGGATGAATCTCAAAAATACCATGTCGTGCAAAAGAAGCCAGACACACTGAAGTGCATGCCATAAGATTCAACTTATATGAAGTTCAAAACCATAACGTTCATCCAGAAGAGTGAGCACATCATTAATATACCACTCAATGAATTTTCACAAACTGAAAACACCCATGCAGCCTGCATCTGGAGCCAGAAATGAAACATGACCCCACCTCAGAACCCCACCCCCCGCCCACCTTCAGCCACTCGTCCCCAGGGAAATCACCACCCTGACTTCTAACACCAGAGATTAGTTTTGCCTGTATTAAAACTGTATATAAATGGAATATTATGGTATCTACTATTTTGTACTTTTTGTTTGACAGGTCATCTATATGGTTTTGTGCAGCTGTAGTTCAATTTGTATAGTCATTCTACTATTGCTAGGCTTTTGGGTAGTTCCCAGTTTGGGCTACATAAATAGTGCTACTATGAGCAGTCTAGTACACATTTTTCTTTTTTTTTTTTTTTGTGAACGTATCTAGGCATTTCTTTTGGGTATGCCTAGAAGTGGAATTGCTGGTCCATTGTCTGCTTTGACTTCAGTTTTCTCCTTCCAACCTCTGCCCTTTCTGCTGTCCTGATCCCAGTTACTGTAACCAAGGAGGCCTCTGGTCCCTCCTCCAGGTTGAAGTCAGTGGGTCCCAGCGTCCTTCTCTGGCTGGGACATGCCTGCTCTGAGACTCTGAGGAGCTTCTCAAGGCAGTAGAATTGGACTGTGGTCCCTTTAAACTCCTGACCCAGCTCCCAGTGTAGCGGGGCCAAAGGTATCCCAGAGCAGGGTGGACCCAGAGCAGGGTGGAGACTGCAGGCCCAGCCCCAGCTGCCCCAGCAAGGCCAGGTGCAGGAAGCAGGGCAGTGGGTGAGCCTCAGGTCAGGGCCAGGCGAGGCAGGAGAAAAGCTGGGATGGACGGAGCATGACCCAGGCAAGGTGGAGGCTGGGGCTGAGAGGTCCAGGCTTTCCTGGGCAGGGGCCGGCCAGGTCTGGAATACTCCGTACCCACGTGAGTGCAGCCTGGCTTCCTTAGTGCCTGCACACTCTTCTCTGGGCCTCCAATGGCCTCTTCTACCAATGGGGAATCAGAGTTGCTTCCTCGCCTGACTGAGGATTAAAGGAGATGGTAGATGTTTACCTGGGACCAGTGGGGCATTGTTAGCCCATTTCACAGCCAAGGAAGCTGAAGCTCAGAGAGGTTAAGGGGCTTCTCTGAGTCACACAGAATTTGAACCCAAGTCCATCTGGCACTAAAGACTGTGATCTTCTCACTTCATGAGGCTGCGTTGAAGGGTATAAGGAAGGCCGACCCCCTAAAGCCAAGCCACATCTATCTTTTCCAGTGCTTGAGTTTCCACCTTCAGAACTTCATTCCTCTCGGTTAATTGATACCTGCTTCCAAAAGCATGTAGGGAGGAGGGGCACGATAGGCCACATCTAATGTTTGTGTGCAAATGACTGCCTGGCAAGAATTGGAGAATTTGAGCTCCCAAAGGGGTGCTGAGATCACTTTGTTCACTTCCTCAGCCCCACCCAGGCCCTGTACCACTTTATGAACGGGAAACTGAGGCCCAGAGAATGGCACCGAGGTGCTCGGACTCACCTTCAGGGCCCTACCCCAGGCAGCCTTCCTGCTGTGCCTGGAAGGACCCAAGCCAAGGGGGCCTGCTGAGGGCCTGGGGTTTCCCGGGCGGGTCCTCTCTGCACCTGCCGGGGCACAGATATCTGAGCAGCACTTCTGTAGAGGGAGGGAGGTGCAGGTGCAGCCTCGGGTCTGAGATAAGCCGTGTTTCCCTCTGGCTGCCTGGCTCACACCTGCGCCCTCCCGCCCTCGTGCGCACACAGCCCCACGCCCTCCCTGGCCCTGTGCACAGCCCGGGTCAGCAGCTGCGCTGGCCTCCGCCTGCCAGGGCTCCTCAGGGTTGCTCCGGACCCTGACCAGGTCCCGTGTCCTCTCTGAGACCAGGGCCCCTTTGGAACAGAGCTTTCTTGGTCACCCAGGCACAAGTAGTCCCTGCACCTGTTGCCCCCTTCGTGGGTTGGGGCCCCCAGAAACAGAGCAGCACTAGGATCTGAGGCAAGGAGTTTACTGTGAGGTAACTCTTGGAAGCCACGAGGGACGTGGGGAGGGAGACGGGACGGAAGCCAACACAGGCACCCGGGGCCTACCCTGCGGGGATGGTGGGGAGCAAGCCTCAGAGCCATCCTGCCCGAGAGGTGGGGGAGCTGGGGCACCTACCCACCAGCCCAGATGCATTTACCCATCGCCAAGGGCTGCTCCTGAGGGCACTTTGTGCCGGCCCTGGGGCAGAGTCACAGACACCTGCTCAGTGCCAGGGATGTGGGTGAGGTTCGTGAAGGGGAGAGAAAGCCTGTGGCCCAGAGAGCCCAGAGATGGCCCTGGCGACAGGGCTCGCCCCAGCCCAACTGCCGTTTCTGGGGAGCGGGAATCAAATGCTGCTTGCTTGCAGGTGTGTGGTGAGGATCACAAGCGCTAAGACTTGTAGATGGCCTGGGTGCTGCCAGCCCAGGAGGAGAGTGATAAATGTCGCTTTCCCTTCCCTCCTCTGGGGCAAGGGTCAGGCTGACTCACCTGGTCTGGGGGTGCCCCGCGACCTGCTGTTTGTACCCAACATTGCTGTTCACAGAGCCCTCGCTCTCCCTTCGTTTGCCTCCTTATCTTGAGGGAAGGGAAGGGAATTTTAAAAATCAAACAGTGACTGATATCTAAGCCATGCCAGGCTGGGATGGGCTGTGGGGACCCAAGAATGCTCTGAGCCTGACTTTGCCCTGGAGAGTTCACAGTCCAGTTGGGAAGACACACAAATATGTGGCCAGGTGGTGACACGGGCATGGGCTTTGACAGGTAGGTAGAAGTTTGTGAAGGAGGCAGTGCAGGTGGCGGACGGGGATAGGGGTGGAGGTGGGGGTAGAGATTGCTCTGGGCGCAGGAGGGAGATGAGCGGAGAAGGTGGGCAGATGCCGAAGCTTCCTTGCAGCTGAAGCTCCAGATGCTACAGATGAGGCCGTGGACAGGCCTGGTGCAGCTGCTGTCAGGGGCTGGCCTGCAGGCTCCTGAGTTCCAGGCCAGGGCTCTGTCTGGTCCACCCTCAACCCCCACCCAAGCCCCAGGGGCTGGCAATGGGGCGGAGGATGGAGCTGGAGCGGCAGCCTTGGAAACTGGCTTTCTGCTCTGGCTCCTCCCTCCCCTCCCCTTCCTGATCCCCCCACCCCTGAAGGCTTGTCCAACACTGTGACCCCAGACCCCCTGGAGGGTGGGTGTGGGAAACTCTCCACTCTCATGCTTTTTGTTCAAATCCCATCTGAATTTTGCATCTGTTACATAGCCATGTTTGTTTTTAAAATAAATAAGATTTATAATGACTTGCTAATTACTAAAATAATTAATCTGCATGTAAATAAAACAAGATGTGTAGAGTTTATACAGTGATATTGTCCCTCAGTGGGAGTAGGAGATAGAAGTCCAAGCCACATGGAAATGGAGGCTGGAGGAAATGTCATGTTCCACAGACCCCAAGAGGTGGCACCTACAGGGGCGTCCCCTCCCACCCTGTGCAAACGCACACCTCTGTGTACTCACATCAGCAGGGAGTCAGGGCAGCATTCCCGTACATAGTTGTGCCCACACGCACTCCTGCACCTCTGTGCAAATGCACACCTCTGTGTACTCACATCTTCAGGGAGTCAGGCAGCATTCCCACATGCACTCCTGCACCTCTGGATCCACACGCACTGTACACTCCTAATGCACACACCGATGTGCACTTCACTTCCTGTGTGTGCTCTTACACGTACTCAGACACATCGCCTCCACACATGTGCTCATGTCACTCATGTGCACCTGCACCCCACATTCATGCACAATCCCACAGGTGCACATGAATCCTCATACATGCAAATACATGTGTGCAGCTACACAGGCAAAGACACACAAGGGGACACTCACAGTCACACACAAGTACATGTCAACATGAACATACACACAACAGGGACATACACATATGAGGGTTGCACATGAATACCCATCACAGGAGACACAAACCCAAATACCTGTAGACATGCAGAAGTATCCGCAGTTGCCCATATGAGAATACATGCTGTACACAGGCATACCCTGATGTGCATGTCTGCTCACACATAAGTGACTCGTGCACACACACATCTCATATTAGCCAGGTGGGACTCCAGCATACAGTCACCGAGAGGGAGCCTCAGATTCCTGGCCCTGAGGGGCATGGGTGCACTCACTTCCTCTGCCCTCCCCTGCCCCAGTCTGCCCTCCTCCCACCCTGGGGTAATTGCTGTGTGTGACGTGTGTGGAGCCTCCAGTGGTGGCAGACTCTCACCTACTCCCTGGGACGGATGTCCCCAGGACGGCAGCCAGCTGAAGTGGGAGCCTGGAGCCCAGAAGGGACAGTGGCCTACTGGGTCTGCACAGCATAGCCCAGGCAGAGGCAAGACTGGGTTCCAGCCTTCTGCAAAAAGCCTGTTTGGACCACAGGTTGAAAGGCAACCAGGACTCCTTCGGGTCCCCCCTTCAAAACACCTGCAGGTGCAGGTGCCTAAAGGACAGACCCTCAGCTGACCAGGATCCTAGATACCAGCCCTGGAAGACACAAAGGGATCCTCTGTGCCAACTGGGGAGCAAGAGGGACGCAGGTGGGTCTCCATGCCCCTCACCCCTTCCATGAGAGTCCAGCCGGGTTTAACTCTCTTACACATCAAATTCCATGTTAAGAAATGCTCTCCCCATCAGATCAACAAATAATAAAAGAGAAATAAAACTCCGTGCTGGAAAAGATGGAAGGAAACGGGCTCTTGCCCCTCTGCCCCCGGCAGCAGGAGTACAAACCGGAGCCCCATTTTTGACAGAATATTTAAAATGTGCGTGCCCTTTGACCCAGCGATTTCACTTCTAACAATCTGTCCTTTGAACAAAAATGTATAAACAAGGTGGTTACTGCAGTGTGTTTATAGCAGCAATAATGGGAGGCCATCTGCATGGCAGCAGTAGACAAATGGCGGCTTGTCCCTGCTGTGGACCACATGGGGCTGTCACAGCTAAGACTGAGGAGGGTCCATGCGTGCTGTGCTGGGCTGGAGTGAGTTCCTTGGCGTGAGGAAAGCAGGTGACAGGAGAGTAAGATTTATGTTTCCATTTATTATTTTATAACACCTCTAAAAAGTTAGAGGTAATATATATCTGAATCCATAGAACAATGCTACCTACCCCATTTTTGGTGCAAGGAGGCAGGGAGACTTTCTTTTTATTCCAGATAGTCCTATATTTTTTCCATTTTTTTTTAGCCACGGATTTTGTTCATATTCTATATTACCTTTAGAATTTATTCGAAAGCATTAAGATTTCTTGCCCCATTATTTCACAGATGGAGACCCAGAGGAGGCAGAGACCCTCCCAAAGTCATGCTTTGTGCAGTGCTGGCCAGGGCTGCAGCTCTGACCTTGACCCCACGCAAGGATCCTTCCTCTGCTGCCCAGTGGCATGGTGCTGGGGCCAAGGGAGGAGCAGCCTTGGCTTCCCAGGTGGGGATGGGTGGAGAAGTGGGCTCTGGGATGCTCGGTGGAGGGAGAGAGCCCACCTGGGTATGGAGAGATGTCCTCTTTCTGGGAGAATCACCTGTGTGCTGAGATGGCAATTCTTTATCACTGGGTGTCCTGACATCCCTGCCCTAGCTTGAAATCCTGCCTGGCAGCCCCTGGCTCTGCCACCTTCAGAAATGCTGCTGAGAGTGGCCACCCCTTGCTAAGTGCTCCCTGGATGCCTCCTCTGGGGCAGTTTGCTGGGTGCACGGACTCACTTTGACTGAGGAGGCAGTATGGTGCTAGGGTGCGGTGGTTAAGGCCATCGTCTCTGGAGCCAGACTCCAGGGCAAAGCCCCCCCGTGCTGCTCACTAGCTCCATGACCTTGGGTGGGTTATTAACCTCTCTGGATCTCAGTCTCTTGTCTATACAATGATACTAATAGCACCTCCCCATGGGGTCACTGAGGGTTCAAATAAAGTACTTAGACTAAAAAGTGGAAACAACCCAAATGTCTAACAATGGGTGAGTGGATAAACAAAAGGTGATCCATCCCTCAAATGGACTATTATTTGGCCATGAAAAAGAATGAAGACGGATACATGCTACAACACGGATGGACCTTGAAAATATTATGCTAAGTGAAGGAAGACAGACACAAAAGGCCCATACTGTATGATTTCATTTAGATAAAATGTCCAGCATAGGCAAATTTATAGAGACAGATGTAGATTAGTAGTTGCCTAGGGCTTGAGGGTGGGGCAGGGGACTTGCGGAGTGACTGCTAACAGGTAAAGAATTTCCTTTGGGGATGGGGAAAATGTTCTAGAATTCGATAGTGGTGATGATTGTAAAACTTTGTGAACACAATAAGTTCTCACTTAATGTCATTCATAGGTTCTTGAAAATTGTGTCTTTAATTGAAACAAAACTACATACAGCGGTCCTCAAATAATGTTTCCTTCAATGGCATTTTGTTATAATGTTGATGAGAAAAATGTCATTTTGCTTAAAGTTGCAGTTTCCAAGAACCTATCAACACTCTTAAGTGAGGACTTAACTGTATACTAAAAAAACCACTGAATTGTGAACTTCAAAAGGGTGGATTTTATAATAAAGTGCATAAATTTTATCAATAAAAATATGTAGTGAAAAAGTGAATAAGGAAGAAATAGAAACATTCATGTACAAGTGTACCATACAGTGTTATTTTATTGGTAGTATAGGGGAGGACAAAAATCCTTCTCGCTACCCTCTTATATTTTGTCACTGGGGCCTGCAAATTAAAGTGACAAAAAAAATTAACAGGAGAAAAGGCATAGAAATTTTATTTGATGTTAATATTTTAATTTTTTGTGCATGAAGCCCTTCATAGAAGTGAAGGCCCAAAGAGGCAGTTAGACCCAGGGGCTTATATACCATTTTAACAAAGGGTGATAAAGTGACAAAGGTTGGGCCTCAAGGGGTGGCAAATTGTGGGAAGATAAATATGTGGGGAAATTAATGGAAGATAAGGGTAATGCTTTATGCAGTAAGCTTTATGCAGACTCAGCTTGGTGCTGACTTTCTGTCTTCAGTGCTAATGTTTGTTCTGTTCCTGGTACAGGAGAGGGCAGGAGAAGCATCTTCACAAATGGAAATTTATGTCCTGCGTTTAGGCAGACGGGGAAGGGGAAAATCTCTTCCTACATGTGCTGCTTCTTAACTGATTGTAGCTCAAAACAATCCTTATGCGAAAGTGGCATATTTTGGTGTGGCAAATTCTGACCTCCTTCAGTGGGAAATTGGGAAAGCTTAAATATACATCTATAGGGTAACAAATGCATTGTGGGACAGCCTTATAATGATATATTATGTAACCATGAATAAAATCTTGTTTTAGAAAAATTTTAAAAGTTAAATAAAGTACTTAGGACATTATCTGACACACATTCAATGCCTTTAGTGTCAGCTGCTGTTCATGAACTTCAGGACAAGCCCACAAGGTTGGGCCTCTCACTCCCATATGGCAGATGAGGACACTGAGGCTCAGAGTGGAGGAAGTTGTGGCTACACAGCCCTCCTGGTCTGCTGTCTAGAAGGGCAGAGTCTTGGTGTCAGGCCAGTCTGGGGCGGTCCTGGCTCTATCACTTTCTAGTTGTAAGGCCTTGGGCAGCCCATCCCTGCACCACTCGGAGCCTCTGCTGGGGTCTGTGTCCTGTTGTGGCCGGGCTGATGGGGCTGTTGGGAAGGCTCTTTGAACACGCGCAGCCAGCATGATACCCGTTGGTGGTGCTGGTACCGGGCTTCCGGGACAGGGCACAGGTAGCAGAACTGGGACCAAATAGGAAGAGGCCCCAGAGAGACAGGGTCACTTCCTACAGCCTGACTTTCTGGGAAGTAGTGAGCCGCATGTCCCTAAGGGTGACCTGCAGGCCAGGGGAGGGTTAACCCCAAGGGAAACCTCAGGAGGAGAAAATTCAAGCAGAGGCTAGGGGCGTGGCCTTTCCCCACCCACCCAGGTCCTCACTCCATTCGGTGGCCCCAGCCCCTGTCTTAGCCTACTGTCCTCGAGAAAGGCACCCGTCTCCCCAGGGCCTCAGTGTCCCTTGCTGCACCAGCGCAGCATGGTGGTTATGATGAACACAGTCTTGGAGCCTGGATTGCCTGGGTCCCCATCCCAGCTTCCCTGATTTTGCTTTCTGATTACATGACCCTGGGCAGGGAGATTCCGTCTCTGAGCCTCAGTTTCCTCATCTGCAAAGTGGAGATAATAACAGCACAAACCGCTCTAGTCCTTGTGCGGATTAGAGAAGGAGTGAGTACAGCACACTTGCACGCAGTGTGCCAGCAGGGCCTCAGAGCCTCAGTATTACTGTTCCTATGATTGTTTTATTGGCTGTGACACGTGTGTGCCCGGAGGCGAGGGGCTGTCCCACCCTCCCTGCCCCCAGTCCCTGCCTGCAGTCGCCCTGGCCGCCTTCAGTGCTGAGCGATGGCAGGCTGGGCTGGTGGCGTCCTGGCAGGCCTGTCCTGGCAGCTGCTCCCACAAGGCGAGGCCCTGTGAGCTGCGGGGAATTAATTAGGCTGCATTCCTCTTCCAGGGCTCCCGGCGGGCCCGCACACGGCCCCCTTCTGCGCTGCCGAGGGCTCTTGGCTTGGAGCCCTGGCAGGCCAAGGTGAGGCCCACACTCTGCTCTCCCCTGAGAGGGGCTGGGAGGCCCTGGCCGGGGAGGGGCCAACTGTAAGCTCCCGTCCTGGCTCTCCCTTGCTGAGCAACCTTCGCTGGCTCCCCATCACTCAAGTTCAAATTCCTGGCATTGGACGCTATTCCCAGCCTGGCCCTGCTGATCAGGCTCCTGCCTCTCCCCGTTCTCTTCCACGCTCTGGCCAGATACGCCCCGCACCGTCCCCCAGCTGTGTTGCCCTTTCCCTTGTCCCAGCACATGCAAACCCCACCCGCCCTTCAACACAGTCTGCCCCCAGCTGGAAGGCCAGCTTCCAGCGTGTGCCACTTCCTGTCCCTTCACTTTGCCCTTGTCTGTCTTCCCTGCCAGCCTGCGAGACCCCTGAGGGCAGCAAGCGTGGATCCCAGTGGCAGGAGCCTCAGTGGAGGGCATTCAGGTGTGGTAGCCTGTCTCCTTGAGACATGTCCTGAGGCTGTGGGACGGGGATGACAGTGATGTCTCCCCAGCCTAGAGCACCCCCCATGCCTGATGCCCAGGGTGTGGTCTGGGCTCAGGAGGATACTGCCCATTCCGGCCTGCCCCTCGAGCCTTTGCCAGGCTCCTCCTTCGTTTACTCCTTGAAAGAGGCTGGGAATAGCTCCCTTCCTGTGAAGAAGGAAACCTTAACCCATGCTGTTCCCTCTGCCTGGAACCCTATTCTCCACCTTCCTCCTTCACTTGACTGATTCCTTAGATGTCACCTCCTCCAGGAAGCCACCCTGGGCTTCCCCTCCCCAGGGGCTCAATCTTAGGGTGGATGGATCCTATCAGAGAGGTAAGACAGCATATAAGTTAACAGTCTGGGGTTTAAATCTCAGCTAAGCCATATACTCGCTGTGTGACTTTGAGCACGTTACTTAACCTCTCTGTGCCTCCGTTATCTCTTCTATTAAATGGGAATAATAATGATAGAACTTGTTCCATAAGGTTGCTGTCAGTAACCAAGGAGTTAATATGTGGAAAGCACTTAGTAGGTGCTCAATAAATGTCAGCTATTATTTTTATCTTAATATTTAACAAGTGTTTTCTTGAACAGCTGGGCAGGGACTGTGTCTGTCTTGCTTGCAAGAGTCTCTCCAGAGGTGATTATTCATAACTGAATGAATGGGTGGCCGCATTCCAATAATTTATCACCCTCATCAGCAAATGACTTTTCTGTACTGAAAACCCAGCTCCCTGGACTCTATTTTCAATAAGGGGTGGGGGGAAAATTCCTGTGGGCTCTTTCCTGAGTGAAGGGTAGGGAGAGGCAGCAATGGGCCCAGTCTGCAGCCTCGCTGTGCCTGGAGGGACCAGGTCGCACAGCTCAGATACAGGCCACAGCTGCTCGCTGCCCCTCAGCCTCTGTCCGCCGAACCTGAACCAATCTGGGTCATCCTGTGCCCTCTTCTGGCCTGTCTCTGCCTAGTGCTCCAGTCAAAAGGAACACAGATTTGGCTCAAAAAGCCTTGAAAAACAAAAGGTACTATATTTACAGAAAAAGCAGGAAAAGGGGAGATTTTGCCCCACAAAATCCAAGCTTCCTGAAATGTAGACACACTTCTTCCCAGGGACCCGTTTGACCTGGCAGCTGCTCCTCGCAAAGTTTTCTCTGCTCCTTCCCAAACTCTAGCCCACCTTCCCCCACACTGCTGGGGGCCCTGCTACCTGGAGTGTGGTCTAGGAGCAGGCACAGACTTCGCGCACACGTGACCCCACAGCCCTGCAAATTTGTCCCGCAGCGAGAGGTACACCTGCATACGGGCCTGAGCAGGGTCCCTAAAGTGCGGGGCCCAAGCCAGAGGCCCCTGTTTCCCAGGAAGAAGGGACTAAGGGACTGCGGCATCGCCTGAGCCTGTCCCTGTCTCCTGGGCCTCCTCTTTAATCATCTCTGTTGCTCAATCATGTGGGTCACTGATCTCTGAACCCTGGCCAAGGGCCACTGGGGCCTGTGCCAAGAGTGGTGAACGTCTGCTTCTCTAAGCTTCCAGCACACTCTGTGCCAGGATCCCCTCCTGCCTCTGCCGGGCCCCATTGCAGCTGCAGTCCCGGCTGCCCCACCCGGCTGCCCGGCCTGGCCATCGGCTGTTGCTTTGGGTTCCCAAGGTGAGGTTCCCCTGGCATCACAGCATCCCGGTCACCACCTGGGATGCACTGAGGACCCCTAAGGGTTGGTGGGACTTTGCTTCCCCACCACCTGTCCCTTCACTCTCCCTCAGCCCCGACTAGCCCTCGGGGCTTTATTTCCAGCGCCCAGCTCTGCCCAGGGCCCTCCTGTGCACAGAATTTTCATACCCTCCATGGCCCACGAGGGGAAGTCCCGCCTCCTAACTTGGCCTTCAAGGGCTCTCTGCCTTCACCTCCTGCTCTCCTCCCCTTGCCACGCTCTGGTCACCTGGGGACCTCTGGAGGACCCTCCGTTGTCACTCCCACTTCCACACCTTCTCCCTCCCTGTTCCCCCTGCCTGGGATTCCCTCTATTTTCTTCCTATTTATTTGAGTCCTTTGAGTCTTTCTATTTATTTCATGTCATCCTTTGAGGCCATAAGAGTGGCCCCTTTACCCAGAGTCTTTCTCCGACCACCCCTCTCCACCCCAGCCAGCCCCACTCGCCGCCTCCCTTAGGTCCTCTCGCGCCGTCCCTCCCACTCTTCACAGTCACAGTGACAGCGGACGGGTGGCCTCTGCCCCATCCAGCCTGGGCTGAGCCTGTCATCGTAACTGGCGCTCACATCAGCCCCGTGAGGTAGGGCCTGTCGCTTCCCATTTTCTAGATGAAAAACTGAGGCTTAGAAAGAAAAAGATTTGCTCGAGGTCGCACGCAGTGGTGCTCCATGAATTCAGTCAGCAGACATTTATGACGCACTTACACACCACCAACTCTGGAGCCAGAAGGCCTGGGTTCCGATTCTGCTGCCGCCACTTTCTAGCTGTGCGAACTGAGGACAGTCACGTGCCTTCTCCCTGCATCAGTTTCCTAATCTGTAAAATGGGGGATAACAAAAGTACCTATGTCACAGGGTTGTTGTGAGGATAAAATGAGTTCATTTGGACAAAGTGCTAGTATACAGTAGGAGCTCGATACATGTCGACATGTCCTTCTTCCCTGAGGGAGCCAGGGCTGGCTCTGCAGACCAGGCAGGATCGGAGCAGGGTGTACATGACCATTTCTCAGTCCACAGTATTTCCCTGAGCTGGCGCAGGCCACGGCTGCCACGGCAGGACAGGCTGGCTGCGGGAAACACGCACACTCGCTTGTGGGGGGATTTGGTGACGTGGAGGCCATCGGCCCAAGCAGCTGCCAGCAGGACTGGCCCTGGCTGCAGACTGTCCCTGGGACCCAGGTAGGGTGCTTTTTGGGCTGTGGCAGGATTGGCGATCCCAGTGCCAGAGCCCTGGACTTCCTCGGTCAGAGAAGTGTTCCCCCGACTTCAGGGTGCCCTCCCAAAGCCCAGGGTGAGGGGTAGACCAGGGCCGGGCTATGGGCCCCCCCCCATAGCACCCATCACTGACCACCAGGGTGCGCAGAGCCTTAGAATCTGCCTGGGCTCATCCCTCACTGGACAGATTTGCTCTGGGCCTTGCAGTCAGCCCCGGTGGGACAGGGCAGCTGGAGCAGGAGGGGCCCCGCACCCTCATAGTCTCTGCGTCTTCCAAACATGCTCTTCGGAGAGGCCTGACCATCAGTTACTGTTCTAGTGGGAACGCAGGTCCCGGAATCTTGATATCATAGCTGCAGATGCCTGTCTAGGCACACGACAGGCCGGAAAGCCCAGAGACGGCAGGTTAGCAGCCAGAGATGCCCAGCAAGGGTAGGAGCAGAGCCCAGGGCTCCAGCCACTGCCCCTGGGGTCCTTTCTCCCCTTTCTCTGTCCCTCTAGAGGCCCCTTCCTGAGAGGAGCCTCCTACCACCCTCCCTCTCAGACAAAACGAACTACCAGAGTACCATTTCAGCATTTATTACAAACACAAATTCACAGGTAAATAACTGAGGCTCTAAAAAAATACATTAAATAAATAATTGGGATTCTCAAGGTCCTTAGAGCAAACACATTATATACAGACCGGTAAAGCAGAGCAGGTCCTTCTCACCAGAAGTGTCCCAAGGGTAGGAGGGCACAAGGACCCTGGGAGGGAGGGATGGAGAGGACAGACAGGGCCAGCCAGGACACTGGCTCCTGGGGGACCCAGCCAGCCTCCAGGGCTGGCTTAGGCATGAGTGTCCATTGCTGCGTGGTCGCTCCTGGTTTGTAGCCCAGTAGACAGGACTGTCCCCAGGACACAGCCTCCAGATTAACGCACTCCCACGTGGTTCCTTTCAGCAGGGCTGAGCGCCAGCAGCCGGCGCAGGGAGGCCGCTCTGCAGTCTTGGAGGCCGAGGGCTTTCCTGGGCAGTGTGAGGCCATGGAGCTGCCTTGAGGGAGGCCCCCTTCACCAGGGCGGGGAGGCCAGAGCTTGTGCCAAGCCCCGCAAGTGGGTCCAGCCGGCTGGGACCGAGACCCCAGCCCATGAAGCAGGCAGAGGGGCTCCTCTCCTGCTGTCTCCGCACGGGCTTCCTTCCCGATGTTCCTCCAGCTCACAGCACTATCTCTTCCTCCACCTGCAGTGTGTGGGCCTGGGCTTCCTTGTCGCCTCCCGCTGTCGCTTGGCAAAGTGGATCTTGGCTTCAGAAATGTCCCTGGGAATGGAGAAGGGTCAACTTAGCATCTCAGGAGATAGGGACTGCTGAAGAGCTCGCCGAGAGAGGCAGGGTTGGTTAATGGGAATGAAAGCCCTTACCCAGATCCCGGGGTCAGAGAGAGCCACAGCCTGAAAACAAGGTCTGCACATCAAGAGCAGGGCAGACCAGGCCTAGAAGCTTCTCTGCCTACAGGGGCTTTGACAAAGCTGATGTTCAACATCAAATGCTGCCGGAATGACCAGACAGCCAAGAACAGCCCGGCGTTATCTCCTGCGACCTGTCCTCCTAGTTGCACACCTTTGCTCCTGAGGTTCCTCTGGCTGTGTACCTTCCCCTCCCCCATCCAAACTCCACCTACTGCAGTTCTTTAGGGCCCAGCTCAAGGCAGCCCAGCCCAGGCAAATATGAGTGCTTGCTGCCCTTTGAACCTGGCTGAGACCCTGGCCAGGACCCTGGTGTCACCCAGGTGGCCACTTTCTGGCACCAAGAGTTCTAGCCTGGGAACTAGGACGCTGGCTTCGGTTCCCTGCTGTGGGAACTTGGGCAGGGGTCTCAGCCTCTCTGAGTCCCTTTCTTGGCCTGTAAAATAAAAACAGGCCTGGACCACTGTGAGAATGAGTACAAAGGTAGCACAGCGAGTTTTGCATATTATCAAGTGTTGTGAATTTGCAAAGTCATATCTTGACTTTTTTTTTTTTCTTGAGACAGAGTCTCCCTCTGTTGCCCAGGCCAGAGTGCCGTGGCGTCAGCCTAGCTCACAGCAACCTCAAACTCCTGGGCTCAAGCAATCCTTCTGCCTCAGCCTCCCGAGTAGGTGGGACTACAGGTGCACACCACCACGCCTGGCTAATTTTTTCTATTTTTAGTAGAGATGGGGTCGCACTCTTGCTCAGACTGGTCTCGAACTCCTGACTGCAAGTGATCCTCCCTCCTCGGCCTCCCAGAGTGCTAGGATTACAGGCGTGAGCCACCATGCTTGGCCGTGATTTTTTTTCATCCTTAGATGGTTCCTAAGTGTATGCTGGGTCCTGACTTTTCTCGTATTTTTCTGTTTCCCCCCAAAGATGGGAAACCCTGAAGAGCTGAGCCCCTGCCCTGGCCAGCCTGGAGGAGCCCTCGGTGACAGAAGTGGAGACAGCTGACACTGCTGGAGCTTCCAGGGACGCCAGGCCCTGCACAACCCGCTTCACGTGTGTCAGCTCACCTAACCTCGCAACAACCCTCGGGGTTGATGGCACCATTTTTCTGTTCCAAAAACAGGAACCTGAAGCACAGAGAGGTTCAGTAACAAGCCTGAGGTCAAACAGCTTGTGGGGGCAGGATTGGGGTTCAGAACACGTGGTCCCTGTTCTAGAGTCCCCTTCAGCCACTCTGCTGCCTGCCCAGATGCACGTTTCTGTACTCAAGTCAGTTTGTTTGGACAAACATTCATGGGCACCCCCTGGGTGCCAGGCCTACCAGGGAGGAGATGCAGTCTAGGCAGCTGGGAGGGAGCAGGCCAGGCAGCGGGCGCTCTGCACCCCAGCACGTGGGAGATGCTCGATTCAAACACAAGCTGAATCAACAGCCGTGCTCCTTCCCAGTCATGAGCCCTCAAACCCTCTAAAAAGTCCATTCCAGGCCGGGTGGTACAAAGAGTGTAGTGGGTAAGAGCACAGACTCTGGAGTCGGCCAGATGCCACTGAGTACCGCGTGACTATGGGCACGTGGGTTCACCTGAGACTCAGTTCTCTCAGCTGACCCACGAGGACCCGGTCCTGCCTCACATGAAGAATAAGGAGAATGTGCAAGGCATACAGGAGGTGCTCAATCTGTGCAGGTGCCCCTCACCTTAGCTTCTGGAGGAGCTCTCCTGCAGTGGCCCACGTCTTGCCAGTCTGGAACACGTCTGCAGGGAACTTGCCGCTGGGGACTGCCCCGGCTTCAGCCCTGGATGAACAGCATCAGGGCCCAAGTGAGGGGCTTTCCAGGGCCCTGAAGCCACCTGGCTGCAGGCCCGGCCCCCACCCCACCCCCACCTGCCTAGGAGCAGATCTATTTCCACCCCTGTGCACCTGGCACCCTTCCTTTTCCAGGTGGGGTGGGGACTGAGGAAAACTGAGCTACCTGGAATGTATTCTTAGCTCAGAAATAGTCAGCTGGGTGGCTGGCCTTCCCAGAATTCAGCCACCTGCAGTTGCAGGGGAAACTGAGGCAGGGGCGGAGACATGGCTTGAACCCCAGGGGAGGAGTTTCTTGTAAACCATCATGGGAACTGGAGCTTGGGATTTTGAAGCCAGTTCCTGCTTTCCCGAATACTCCGTGTGGAGGAGGGAAGAAACAGAATCTCCCACCCATTTTACAGATGAGAAAACTGAGGCCCAGGGAGACTTCGCAAAGTTCCCTCCAGCAACTCTGTGACAACCCTGGGATGGTGCCATGGCTTCCCAATTGTAGACGTTATTTCTCCTCCTAGCAAGTTCCAAAGTCCCCCAAGCCTCAGGTCAGAATCCAAAGCCCAGTGTGACTTGATCTGACAGACCAAAGCTGAAGGCCCAGCGTCCTTCTGACCAGCTGTGTGGCTGGACAGAACAAGTCCTGTCCCTTCTCTGGGCCTGCACCGCCTCAGCTGTCACCTGGGGAGACTCCCTCCTGCCCAGGACTGAGGGCATGAGTGAGTGCTCTCAGAAGCCCCCAGGGTGGGGCGGTGGGAGCGAATCAGGGGTGACCGGTTCCCTGAAAGGACTCAGGGTGGCCTATGGACCCCCAGCACCCTGCTGGCCTATCCAGCACCCTGCTCGCCCCCACCCTGCTCCTCTCCTGCTCTCCCAGACTCTTGCTCCCCGGGCAGGTCCAGGAAAGCAACTACCCTTTGCCCCTGCAGGCGGGGTGCCCACCTACCAGGGCCTTTGATGGCAGAAGGTGGCACAGGCGGGGTCCCTGATGCTGGAGCACTCACAGCGCCTTGGCAGGGAGCGGCGCCGGCGTCTTGGCGGGTTTCCCAGGCCGTAAGGAGCTGTCTGTCTGTGGGCAGGCAGCCAGCAAGGTAGTGATGGGGGGCGGGGGGAGAGAGAGAGAGGGGAAGATTAGATAAGCCACAACCATTGGCAAGCAGGCACTGTCCACACTACCCGCTGGGACAGCCACCCATGCCACCAGGGTGGCAATGAAAAGTGACCAGCCCCTGACTTAAAGAAGTCCCACCACTAAAGTCACAGGCTCCTCCGCAAGTTCTGGGTAGCCCCAGACAAGACCCTTCTCCTCTCTGGGCCCGGCTCGGCTCCGTGGGAGCTCCCGGCATGAGGAGGAAGGGGTGGAACCTGTGGACCCCTGCAAAGTTATGAACCTGGGAGTCCTCCCAGACAGGAACTGAAGCTGATGGAGCCAGGCTGGTCCCCCTGTTCTGAAAGAAGGCTTTCAGCTAGCCCTAGAGGAAGGGAGGTCGCTTCATCTCAGAGAATTAAACACACAGGCTCACAGCTAAGCCACCCCCACCTGGTCACCACTTGCCTACAGGGGTAACAAATGTGCCTTAGAGCTTAGACTTACAAATGGTGTGTGTGTGCATGTGCAAGTGTGTGTGTGTGTCTTTGGGTGGGGTTGATTTCAGATTCAGAGTCTGATCGCGGCGGGCCAAGGGAAGGGCAGGGGCCCCGTGGCTGGTCGGACCAGCACCTTTGGGTGACAGAGCTAATTTTAGACCGTGTGGTTGGAGTTGTAATGACTCCAGGTAGACCCAGCACGCAGGGACTGGCAGCGTTCCCACCCTGAGCGAGTGTTTGGATGCGGATTAGCTCCACACACGCTTACGTGCAGGGCTTCTCTTGCCTTTTGCAATTTGGGGAAGAGGAAAAAAAAAACACAAACACAGAAACTTCAGCGTGAGGTATGCGGTGGCCTGGAGGCAGCGGGGGTGCAGGCTGAACAGACAGCGCTGGGCTCCCACCAGGGCTCAGCCGGGTGACACAGGGCAGGTTTCTCACCTGTCATTTGGGGTCAACAGCAGTGCCTGCCTCGTGGGGAGGCTGAGGGGCTCATGACAGGATAATGCACATGCCATGCTTGGCACAGGGCCTGGCACAGTCAAGACATGCTGTCATTAATCGTATTATTCTTAGAAGACCATGCAGAAACAGCATGGCAGAGTGGGTGTGAGCTCTGGCATCCACAGAGCAAGGTTGGAGCCTACCACTTACTCCTTCCTGTGTGACCTTAGGGAAGGCACTTAACCCCTCTGAGCCTCAGTACTCTGATCTGGAAAATGGAGCCAACAGTTTCTTAACAGGCTGTTGCGAGAATTCTCAGGAGAAAGCCCTCCACATGGCTCAGGGAGTCCCCACATGGGAGGTAAAACAATAACTGGTCACCATGGGTACAGTTGAGAGCTGGGCTGTGCCAGAGGTTCCCCAGCATGCCAGTAGCCCCCACCCTGGCAGCCCCCGCCTAGATGCCCAGGGATGCTCACCCGGGAGTGTTCACCCAGATGATGTCCAGGTGGCAGAAATAGACGCACTCCTTGTCGAGCCAGGAGCTGCAGGAGCAACGGCGAAGCCGCAGGTGGGCGCCTCGGGCATGGGGTGAGGGCGCCGGCTGCTCCAGGGTGGCAGCAGCCTGGCCCTTCCCTGCACACACAGGAGGGAGAGAGAGGCGGACAGGTGGGTTGGGGTGCCTGGCACAGTCCGGGATGGTGGACCCGCTGGCCCCTGCTCTTGCACAATTGAGGAAGTTGCTCTCTCTTGCTGCTCAGGAGCTCCGGGCCAGCCCAGGGAAGCCCCTGCAGTCCCGTGGGGAGGGCCAGTGGCTGTCCCGTGTCTGGGTGCCTCTGCTCTTGCAGAGCCCCCACTGCCCGCCACTGCTGCCGCCGGTCTCCCGCCCCTGTATGCCCCCAGCTATCTTGGGGGCACCGCAGCCCCAGGTGGGGACACCCGATTGCCTGACCCAGGGGCTGCAGCAGCAGGTGAGGCCAGGGTGGCTCACCTTCGTGCAGGGCCACGAGCAGGGCCAGAGCGATGGAGCACCAGGCAGTGGGCACGGAGACCATAGCGGCGGCGGAGTGTGCAGGCTGGACTGGAGTAGGGAGTGCCTATTGCCAGTGTCCCGCTGCTAAGCTGAGCGGAGAGCTCATTGCCTCTGTGCCCTGGCTGCCTCTTTTAACACCAAGGCCCCGCCCCTGCTGGTCCAGCCCTGCCCCACTGCACCGGCGGGCTGGGAGCCAGGGACACCGCCTCCTCCCCAGGCGCCTGGCCCGCCCCAGCCTCCCTGGTGAGGGGGGTGGCGGGAAGAGCCTGCTTCTCTCCTGAGCCTGAGCACCTCTAGGAGTCCTGGGGCTTCCCTGCTGTTCCCAGGGGCCCCTTGCCATCCTGCTGCACTTCCTCAAGTTGCTCCCAAAGTGCCCCAGCCTCCTCCCCCTGTGTGGCCCCCCCCATAGGTCTTGCCTGGAGCTGAGTTTGGAGGGAGGAGGTCCCATGAGCAATATCCTCCCCCTCCTTGGAGGAGACCCTGCCATCCGTTCTGCCTGCCCACCGCCCACCAAGCTAAGGACACGCTACCGTGTGGGAGGTGGAAGAACCACTCAAGGCTGTGTGGCCTTGGGCGAGTCAGAGCCCTCTCTGGGCCTGCTTCCTTTGGTGAAGGACACAGCTCACGCCTGAGCTCTGAGCAGCCAGAGCTGCCTCATCCCCACCTCCCACGGGAATTGCCTCTCCCCAACAACCCAGGGCCTGGGGAAGAATTCTGGTCCCTTCTACAAGCTCTTCAGCTATGCAGCCACAGAAAGGACAGCCCTCTTGGGCCTCAGTTTCCTTGTTTGCAAAATAAGGCCAAAACAGGGGAGTGCTTCACATGTTCGGCTTACAGGCCCTCTGGAGAAGGAGCAGGTGCTTCAGAGCCCTTTGCAGAAAGATGCCCCTGTGGGCACACACACACGAAGTGGCCCTTGCATGGCCTCCTGTCCTGGACATGACAGGATGTCTCAGCTCACCTCAGTGGCTACTGTCTGCAAGAAAGGCAAGGCAGTGGGGGCCTCCCTGGGGTGGCATTTCTGCTGGCCTCTCTGCTGGCCCTGAAGCCTTACTGGAGAGGACAGCGGCACTCTTTCCTCCCGCCCGGGCCTGACTCAGAGTCCACTTCCTGCCACAGTCTTCTCAGGGACCCGGTCTCCAGGTGCAACTGGAAAGGTCCTCTCATTTCTCGGAATTCCCACGGACTCATGACATTGGGCTTATCTCCTCCGCAACCTCGAGGGCCAGAACTCCAGGGAAGGCAGGCCCTGCAGCCTACTCTGCATGCCGTGGGGCCCCGTGCGTGCTCTCTGAAGGGGGGAATGAAGTTATACACCCCTGGCCTTGAACTGTGGAACCCAGGCTGCTCAATTTTTAGCTCCTGTATTCAGCAACTCCATTGTCATCGGACAGTCACGAAGGGGAAAATCGATGACCACTAGGAACAGGCAATTTTGCTTCTTTCTGGGGTGTGTCCAGAGCAAGCATGCACATGCGAGATCCTGGGACCTGCGGGCAGAAGCCATGGAGGGCAGTACTGGTCAGCACCGTCCTCCTTCCCTGAGGCTGGGCCGGCTGCAGCAGAAGCAAGAACACATGTTTCCTGAGCACCTACTATGTGCTCCTCCTCACCGCAACCCCAGGAGGCAGCAGTTTCCATCTGGGAGTCAGCTCCGTGACTGCCCAAGGGGAGGCGCAGAGATGAGCAGGCCGAGCCAGGGCCACACCGCTGGCAGGTGGCAGAGCCCTGAGCTTCTCTCCAGCAAACCACAAGTGACTCGCCATTCGGTGCTCACTGCCCTCCCACATCGTGCCTCTCTAAGAATTTGGAAGAGTATTTCTGGAATGAGGTGAGCAATGCTCCCTGTCATCTCCACTCGCCTCCGAGAGAATATAAACACGGAATTAAGCAGGGTTGGGGATGGCGAGGGGGGGTGAATAGAGAACTCTGAGCCACTGGACCATGAAGAGAAGAAAGAGGGAAAAACAGGTCAGTGGGGAGAAGGAGGGGTCAGGCTGGGCAGGAAAGCAAAGAGGGAGGCAGATAAAGACAGGCAGAGCCCGAGGGAGAACAAGGAAGCAGCTCGAAGTGAGAAAGAAAGAACTGGGATTTGAGAGAGTCAAAGAGAAAGACCACAGGGAGAAGAGGGAAGGTTCTAAGGCGTCTAATCTTTACACAAATGCAAAATGCCTGCTCAGGACAATAGGGAACCAGAGGCTCTGAGTCTGGGAAACATAATAGAAGAATTAAATGGCCCCAGAGACAGGATCCTTCCTTGGTGTGAAAGAAGGATGACAGCAGGGCAGGGGCTGCTGCCCTGGCCCCGCAGGGTCAAAGCAGGGAGCAGCGAGCCGGGCAGCTCTGGTTTCCCCTCTTCCCTGCCCGTGGCTTGAGCTGGACTAGCAGGGCTCTGGTGAAATGGAGAGGCCGGGCCCGGGAACCTGAGCGGGCCCAGGTCTTAGCGGATGAAACCATTCCGGGAACAGCACTACCCCACTGACGAGTTGGTTTCCAGGTAGAGAAAATTAAGCTGAGTTAAAGAACAGCCAGCCCCAGACCCCTAGGTCTCTTAGCCCGGGTCCTGACACTCCCCTGCGTCCCTCCTGGCGGGTCTGGCTGCACGCCCCTGCCCCCCATAACCATCCCTGTGCCCTCTAGGTGGCTGGGCTGCATGGCCCCCTGACCCCACTGCTCTGGCCCCGCCCCCTGCCTGGATTCGTAGAGGCTGCAGGGAGAGTGGCAGGATCCACGGAGGGCCACCCTGTTGGAATTGGAGGGAATGGTTTTGCACACAAAATGATTTGTTCCTCTTATGCTTGGAACCAGCCCAGTCTGAGGAGAGGTGTGTGGAGGGGAGGCTGGCAGAAGACAGCAGGTGAGTGTGTTTCTGGGGGAGACGCTGGGCTAGACACTGCCCTGCAGAAATCCCCGTCTCCACTCCCATTTGGTAGATGAGATAACTGAGGTCCAAGAGGAAGAGCAGCTCGCTCAAGTCAGTGATGGGGCTGGGCATGTTCTCTTGGCTCCTAATTCAGCCCTGCCCTTTCCTGCACACCTGCAAAACTCTCCCGGGGGTCTTAGCTGAGACCAGGATCCTGGGTCTCCTTGGGAAAGGCTGTCAGGGAGGACCCCCCTGCAGGAAGGCCAGGCCACTGGGATGCGGCCAGTCTGTCTCCCTGTGCACCCCAAAGCTCCCTCTGCAGCCCCAGCACTAAGAGTAAATATGGTCCCATGGAGCAGCTGTCCAGCAGCTGTGGACTCTGTGCTGGATGGAGGACGCATGGGAGTGAGAATTAAGTGTCCTGGTGATGTTGTCCCATAGGGCAGGGATGGGCTGCAGGTGCCTGGTATTTTAGTTGAGGCCTTGGACCAGGAGGCTTTGTCCCCGCTCTGCTGTTCATGCTGTGTGGCCTTGGGCTAGTCCCACCCCTTCTCTGGCCTCCAGTGTCCTGCCTTCCCACTGACTTTGGGGAGAGGTGCTCTCAGCGCTGACTGCCTTTGGCAATCAGAGTCCAGAGTTGAGCTGATCTGAGCTTAGAACTCCCCCAACAGAGACCCAGCAGACTCTTGTTCCCAGCTTGGGGCCGTCTACCCATTCACCTCTGGAAAACCTGTCATTTCCCCATCGCCACCCCAGGTTTCAGGAAGTTCTGTCTGCAGCCCTGATGGAAGGGACACAATGTCTTGGTTGCTGGCACATAGCGTGCAGGCGGCCTAGCAGAGCCAGCAGCTGGGAAGAGGGGCTGGCCCAGGGGAGATGTCGGGAGCCTACAGGGGCTGGGTGCTGGGGAGGGTTTGGCCCTGGAGCCAGCCTGGGCTGGGGCTTGGGGACTCAGGAGGTTCAGACATTCCCATCACCATTTGTCCCAAAGGCTGTGGGTCGGGCTGGCCCCACTAGGGCCTGGGGCTACTCAGCCTCAGGGCCTCTTTCTGGTGGGTGGTCTGGGCCTCCTGCCATCAGCCACAGCTCATGCTGAGCCAGCAGGGCCTGCCACTGCCCACGCCACTGTCCCCACACTGGGTCTCCACAAGGGCAGCCTCAGCCTGAGGGACCAGCTCCCCTGGTTTCCACGGCTTCCCTTGGAGGACACCCCTGTGTTGGTTCTCCTCCTCCCTCCACCTCAGCCCCTTTGGAAAGATTTATATCTCCCACATAAACTGTACTTGCAAAAGAATAATTCATGTGCTCTGTTTGTTATCAATCTAAGGGTAATCAGAACAGGGTCGGAGAGGCCCATGGAACTGCTGGAACTTCAGCCCAAAGCAGACATTGTTCAGTCAAGGCACCCTAGTCAGGTGGCCGTGTGAATCCTGCTGGACTTTTTGAAATAAGAAAACCAACTCAGGGACTCAGCATCTAGGATGGAAATCTCTGGACTCCAAGTTTTTGAGTTACCACCAAAATGCTAAAGGCCTGATTCCCCACTTAGACTTTTGGAGGTTTAGGGTAAACAGTGTTTATTGAGCACCTAATATATTCCAAGCCCTGTGCTAAGTGTTTTACATACATTAGCTTCATTAACTGTCATACCATACCTGTAGGATAGGTACTGTAATTAGTCCCTACTTTATAAATGAGGAAACTGAGGCTCAGAGAGGGTGACTTGCCCAGTGCCAGACAGCTAGGAAGTGGCAGAGCCATGGTTAGAAAGCAGGCCCATGGGACTCCAAAGCCCCAGCCCTGAGCCCTGTGGGTCTCCAATGTGCTTTCCCAACTCCCCTGCCCTTGGGGAGCCCTCCCACAGCACCTCTTCTCCTAGGGGCACCCGCTGCTCTCACCAGGCAGAGAGCACTAGGCAGGCTTGGAAGGTGGGGAGCCCAGGAGCAGAGGCTGGCCTCTCTCCTGTGTCCGAGGACAGCCTCACTCCCACAGCAAAAGCACAGCACGTAGCCCATGCCTAAGAGGCCAGTGGCTGACGTCTGGCCACAGCCTTCAGGTAAGCACGGACAGTCCATCCCTATTTCACTGGATTCCCCAAAACAGACCCACGAGGCAGCCTGGCTTCATGATTCTCACTATGGATGGAGTCCTGGAGGAAGTGACTTACTCAGGGTCACACAATGAACACAAGGCAGGGCTAAGACTTTTCCCTTATACTCATCTGCTATGGGACCAACAGCCTATGTCTATCCCATGATCCTCCCATCTACCCACCTACCCACCCATCCATCCATTCCATGCATCAGTCCAACTTCCCATGTCCCCATCCATCCATCCATCCATCCATCCATTTACCCGCCTATCTTTCCTTCCCTCTATCCATCCGCCCATCATCTTACCATTTATCCATCCTCCCATCCACACATCTACCCAGCCAGCCTCCCATGCATCCCTCCTCCTTCATGACAAATGAGTTTGGAGAGACTAGAGCTCTTCAAGCTTTGAATGGCTTGTTATATGTGTCCTGGAAACGTTCATTGGTTATTTCCTAGGGACAGGTGAGATGATGAGCTCATTGAGACGTGGCTTTCCCTGGAATCCCCACCCCAAGGCTTAGCACAGGCCTGGGCACATGCTCTGTGTCAAACACTGGGGAGAAATGGAATGCACAAGACACCCCTCCTAATGAGGGGGGTCTAGGCCCCTTTTCCTGCCTGATACTGCCTTCAAAATGCTTGAATGATGAAGACTTGAGATAATCTTTCAGAATAAAATCAGACAGACGGAAGAGCCCTTGGCCTATCTCAGATGAGGAAACTGAGGGTCTAGGGAGGAGAAGTAGCCCGTCAGAGGTCCTCCTGCCAGGCCTGGATCCTAGAAACCCAGGATGTCTGCATATTTTCCTCTCTGAGGCCGCCAAGGCCCCTGTACTTGGAGAGGCTGGAACCCCAACTTCTCCTCCATCCCACCACCACCACCAGCCAAGACATGCAGCTGGGATTTTTTTTGGAGTCACACCCACACTGTTGCCTAGAACTCATGTTTTTCAAGGCGCACCCAGAGCCCCACCAGGAGGCCGCCTTTCCCCTCTGGGAAGAGGTGAGCCACCAGGGGGCTGGGCCATGCAGGAGTATGGTGCTTCATTCTAGAACATATGTCAGCCAAAAATAAGTGCCTGATCCCTGTATCATCAGGACAACTCAGTGCCCAGCAGGCAGGCGAAGCTGGGATTCCCGCTGCGATTTCAGGACGACATTCCTGGGCAGAGGTGTGCCTGGAATACCTCCTTGCCTGAAGGCCTCGGCCTTCCCGCCCAGCTACTGGGACTCCTGAGCTGTGAATGACACCCCCCCTCCACCAAGGAGGGGCACAGCTGGGCTCTGGCAGGCTGGAGGGCGGTCAGGAGCTAGAGCCACTGCCTGAGGCAGGCTCAGGGTGTGGGGGTGAGTCAGGGGCCAGCCCACCCTTGGAACCTCTGGGGCTCAGCAGCCCCAGGTGCCGGCTTCAGAGCCCTGTGACTCAGGCTTGAATCCCCCCACACCCCATCCCTTTAGGGACAAGTGCTGGGACTGTGCCAGGCCGGTGGTAATGGGGACAGGGGTTGGCCAGTCTGGAGTCTGGTTCTGTTGCTCACCAGCATGTGACCAAGGGCAAACCATGTTTTAACCTTCCTTAATGTCAAAAGCCACATCTGTCGAAGGCATCTAGGAAGAAAAAATCCCACCTCACAACTTCTAGGAGGCTTTGTAGTGTCACCGACGTGAGATGTGGCCTGGTGCCTTGCACAGAAAGGCCGCTGGCCAGCCTCTGTCCTCTCTCGCTAACTTCTGCCTGCAGTGTGTGGGGCTTGCGGCCTGGAAAGGGTGGTGTTGTGAGTGTGTGTGTGTGTGTGTGTGTGTGTGTGTGTGTGTAGGGTGTAACGAGAATTGTCCCATCTTCATGCCATAGGCCAGATTCCCGTGAATGACCCTTCTACTCCTCTGGGTCACTTGGTCCCTCCGAGGCAAGCAGCCAGCCTGGCTTGCTCCACTCACCCCATTTGCCTTGGCACCCCAAACCATGGCACCCCAGATAAGAAGCGTGCTGACAGTTGGAGGCTTCTGGGCAAAGCTGCCTTCCTAGGAAACCAGGCTTCGGCTGTAAGTCTGTGGTCGGGACCCAGCCAGGCCTCAGGGTGCAGTGTCTCACCGAGCCCCAGGGTCTACCCTGGCGTCGGGCCTGCTTGGGGTCTGACGCTGACCTCTCTTTTCTGCCTCACCCCACCAAAGCTGATCTGGCTGTCCAAGGCTTTAGCCCACCAGACCACAGGGCCAGCCACCCCCTGGGTCCCGGGCGGGCTTTCTTGTCTCGGTGCCTCTGTGCAAGCTGAAGCCTCCCACCCTCTTTCCATTCTGCCTTGGTTCATTGTGCACATTCTTCAAAGCCTGTCACAAACCTTATCTCCGCCAGGAGGCATCCTCAGTCCGGCCAAGACACACGATCTAACCCTCCTCTGAACACCTGCATCGCTGTCATTTACAGCCACCTCTGGCTTGGCTGTATCTTGCCTCTTGTTGAGGGCAGGCCAGTGGCTGAGGGCTCTAATTCTGGTGTCAGGCTGCGTTAAGTTTGGATCCAAGGCCCACCTCTCGTTCCACAGGCCTTTTCCTCTTTCTTTGAGTCTCGGTCTCATCTGTCACACATGTATCATCGCGGTTACATGGCCGTGGTGTGAATAAACCAGAAAGACCCCCGTCGGCGGCAGCCATTACTATTATGGATTACACTGGATCACATTCTTGTTCTCACTGAATCCTTACAGCAATACCCCTTTGAGGTGTGTCCACTCGTCCACTTCAGGTGGGACTTCAGACTCCGAGAGGTCGGGTAGCTGGACCTGCAGTGGTTGGGGGTCACGCCCAGGTCTGTCTGACCCCAGGGTCAGAGCCGTCCAGTGCTCTCTGCCCTTCCTCACTGGTGTGACCTCCCTCCACCCCTCTCCCTGCTCCCAGATCACACACTCAATAGATATGTATTGAATTAGAAATGGGGAGGTCATGGAAGTTTGCCTTCTGGGGTCCACTCTTCCTTAACTGCCCCCGGCCCTGGTCTACCGGGGCCCCTCAGCTTGGGGAGCTTCCCCGGGAGCATACGGGGGGCAAGACAAAGCCTTCACGGCTGGCGGCAGCAGGCTGCATTTCCTGTGGCGTGTTCCAGGGAAACGCTGGTGGCAGGTGGGACGCTGTTGCCAGGTGAGTTTGGGGAACTGGGTTTCCAGCAGCGCTTTCAAAAGTCTTCGGGGGACAGATGAGTGCTGGGACTCCCACGGGGCCCTCCTGAGACGGGAAGTGAAGACGTCCTGGGTCCAGGAGGTGGCTCCTGGGCTGGGAAGAGCTAGACATGGAGTCTAGCTGGGTGGCCACAGGCAAGCCCTTTTGTCATCTGAGCATCAGCTTTGTCCCCCATGAAGTGAGGTGGCCCTGTGGGTGCCTTGGAGACTAAAGCGCAAGCGTGAGGTCAGTCGCAGCCCCGAAAGACCTCTTCGGAGAGCCTTCTGCACTCGCCTGGGGAGGTCTAGCGCTGGGCCTGCAGAGGGTGCCCAGAGCTTGGGGACCCCGGAGCCCTTCCCTCTGCCATCCTCGAGGAAGAGTCTGCTATGTCCTCTGCAGCCACGGCACTCACCGAGAACATCCTGGCCTCCTGTGTGGCCAGGACTTGAAGAATCAGTCATAGCTGCTGTTTGCTGAGGCCAGACACTGCACAGACCGTTTCATGTATTATTCCATGTGACCATCCCCACGGGAAGGCACTCACTGTCACTCCTGTGTTACAGATGAGGAGCCTGAGGCTTGGGGAGGTGAAGGGGCTTGCCCAAGGTCATGCAGCCACTTGAATCTAGGTCTGCCTGCTTCCCAGCCTGAGTTCTTCATCACTAAGCCGGCACGTACGGTCCCACAGAGCATCTTCCTGGGAGGCGGGTTATTATCATTACCCTTAGTTTTCAGATGGCCAAACCGAGGTGCCTTGTCCAAGGTCACCCATCTAGCAAGGGAGGAGCTGAGATTTGAACCCAGGTCAGCCTGAGCTCGTGGCCTGAGCCCTCAGTCTCAATTTGGATCTTCCTGTCAGAGCCAAAGAGTCCCCAAAAGCAGGTCCTGGGACTGACCTCAGGGCCCGCGTCTGGGGACAGTGGGAAAAGTGCCCCCATCTCTCAGCCTGGCTCCTGGGCCATTAGCAGAGGCAACCCAGGGAGCCTGGGGAGAGAGGTAGGCTTTGCACTGTGTGCTGGGTGGTGAAGTAAGCAGTGACTCAGAGTGGGAGGCCCCCAGGGGCAGGCAGGCAGTGGGGACAGCACAGGCCAGGCCAATGCCTGGGTCCTCCTGGAGGAGGCTTGTGTAGGACAGGGCTGAGTCACAGCAGTGAGATCAGACAGGGAGCTGGGATGGCCCGATGACCTCACACTTTCATCTGGGCCTGACAAGGAGCCGCAGACCCAGGCAGGCTGGGTGGGCGCTGGCTGGCAGGAGAGGCACACCTTCTCCTTGGATGCCCGTAGCTGGGGGTATCTATGAGACCAGAGGGTCTCCCTTCAGGCTCCTGGAGGCCTTGTGTTGCTGGAACTTCGGAGCCCTGCCAGACTGGGGAGGCAGTTGGTACAGGAGACAGAGCAGGGATATGGGGCCGGAATCTCACTCTACCCCTTCTGATGTGTGACCCGGGGCAAGCTCTCTTCCAGCTCTCTGAGCATTGACTTCCTCCTCTGTCCTGTGGATTCATGTGAAGGTCTCATAAGCTGACAATTCTTGTCCAAGCCCAGGCACGCAGCTGGTGCTTGGGAGAGGTGGGTGGAGGGGGGGACGGCCCTCACCAGCCGGGAGCCCACCAGAAAATGGAGGCTGTAGCAGACTGGCCTTGGCTACCCTGTTCTGGCTACTGCCTGTGTGGCCTTGAGTGAGCCTTTGATCTCTGGACCTCAGTTTCCCGATGTATCAAATAAAGATAATAACCCCAGACTCTCAGGAAGAGATGGAGGATGATGTCACAGGGTTCCTGTCATTTCCGCCACCACTGTGGGCAGATACTGGGGAGGAAGAGAGCAGGATCCATTCCTGCGGGGCCCAGATGCTGTGGGTGAGCCCTTAGCATGCCTGGGAGCCTTGTGAGGCCCCTGCCTGCCCCCCATCCAGCACTTCCCAAGGCTGGTGCAGAGAGGGCGAGGGTTGCCAAGGTCACGAAGCAGCCAACTGAGTGGATCTACCATCCAAGGGGAGGGGGCCTTTGGCCTTTATCTCCCCAGATAAGAGGCCTTGAATGGGCCTGGAGGGCCTCGTGGCCTCAGATTTGGCAGAAATCTGGGGGTGGGGAGGAGAAGGCCAGAGCCTCACTGGCTCCGGCTGACCATAAAGCAACCACTTCTCCTGGTAGCTCCTCAGCCTGAGTCGGCCAGGGGCTGTGGCTGCTTCTGAGTTCACCACCTGCCTGCCTGCCTGCCACCCAGCCTTGGAACCCAGGCCCCAGGCACAAGAGAGGTCCGTAATAATGACCTGGTGATAATGACAGCTGTGTGGGGAGCTATGCCCACTTGCTAAGCACTCTCCCTGCCTTCATTCATTTGATCTTCCAAACAGCCCTGGGAAGCGGGTTCAGAGAGGCTGCATAAGCTGCCCAAGATCACACAGCCAGGAAGAAAAGGGAAGGGTCTTCAGGCCCCAAGGCTGTGCTCTCTGCTGTCGTGGCAAATGAGCCCATGCTGAGCCCACTCTGTGTCAGACCTGGGGCTGGGGCTGTGGATCGCTGGCCCACATGGGATTTGGAGAAAGGGACCCCAAAGTCATCAGCATTTGCCCAGGACGGGGAGCGGGGTGTGTGGATGGCCTGGGAATGAAGGGTCTGAGCCTAAGGACCAGTGTGTGTCTTGTGCCTGGCTCTTTGCTGGCTCAAAGAGAGGGACAGATACGGAGCTGCAGGACCCAAGGAAGGAGCGAAGCCTCCGCCTGGAGGCTCGAGAGTGCTTTCCAACAGAAGGGACTGAGAGACTATGAAGATAACAGCATTCCTGGCAGAGGAAAGGCACCGGTAAAACCCTTGGGCTTGGCAGAGCATGGAGTGCCCTAGGAGCTGGCGTGAACAGCGTGAGCGTGAGGGATTCCGCAGGGAGAGAGGAGGCTGGAGGCCACACCACAGGGTCTTGAATACCAAGCTGAGAAGCTGACCTTTTCCTAGGGGTCAAAGTGGAGTCAAAAGGACAGGGTGAGGGTGGGGGCCTCGCAGCTGTGCCATGGAGGCTGAGGCCAGGTAGTCCCAAACCAGTCCTGGCTGGGGGGCAGGGACGGGGAGATGTCCTTCCAGGGCCTTCCCTGGACTCTCAGTTAGATGGGGAACCTATGGCCTTGGGGCCACATGTGGCCTTCTGGATCCTTGAGTGCAGCCTTTTGACTGAATCCAAATTTTACAGAATACATCCTTCTCATAAAGGATTTTTATCCAAAGAGCTGCTCGTTCTCTGTAACTAGGCTGCAAGGGGAGAGGGGCCGGGCTGGCAGGCACCCCAGGCAGGGGCCCTCCCACTGCCTCATCTTCCACTCTGACAAGCGCAGACCCCATCCCATGGGCACAGGCAGCTCGGTGCTCCTCCATCCCCTGGCTGCCCCAGCATGGCTGGCCCAGCTTGGCCCTCTCTGTACTTTGGTGCTGCCCTGGATAACCAGGAGGCGCCGGGGACCAAGGTTTGTTGCAGCGAATCCTCAGTTTTCCCTCCTCACCTGACAGTAATACTTGGATCCTCACTTGTAATTTCCCCAACAGTCCCTGGAGGGCCCCCTTCTGCCCGCAGCCACGTCATGGGTAGGGGAATGGAGGCTTGGGGGATGGGGACGAGCGAGGGACAGGGGCATCCTGCCATTCCACGGACGGACGGACGGGTCTCAACCACCAAGGGGCAGTGGGCTTTAAGGGACACGTGCAGCTTCTAGAACCTTACAACTCGGTTCAAACCCCAGCTTTGCCGCTCACTAGTACATGACCTCAAGCAAGTCAGCGTCTGTGTCCGTTTCCCCATCTATAAAATGGTGATAATGACAGTACCTTCCTCACAGGATAGGCGTGAGAATTGGGTGAGATAACTCATAGCAGGTGCTTACAACCGTGCCGGGCACGCCCCCACTCAGCAGACGGAGAAACTGAGGCTGAAAGAGGAGGGGGCCCTCCCGGCCCTCGCGGGGCGTGAGTCCCTCCCCGGCCCTCCCTCCCTCCCTCTCATGCCTGTTTTGGGAGATCCTCGGGCCGGCCAAGCGGCCGCGGGCGCGCATGGAGCGGCGAGCGGCGGCGGACCCGGGCTGCAGCGCTGGCCCGCCCTCGCCTCCCGACCAATTTTGGGCAAAGCGGCGGCGGCGGCGGCGGTGGCTGCGCTCTACGTGCCGGCCGTGAGTCAGCGCCCAGGAATGCGCAGGACGCTTTGTTCCCCGATCCGCGGACAGACGAACGTGCTGGGACCCGGGCGCGGCGGGGCCTGACATCACCGCGGGCAGCACGGCCACGTGCGCCCCACTGCAGGGCTGCCCCGCCGCGTTCCGCCTCTGAGGCCCGGCCCCCTCCCCAGGCCTCGGCGCAGCTGGCAGCCCAAGCCCCTGCGTGGTTCACAGAGAAACGACAGCTGGGGGACAGGTTGCCCAGGAGTTGCCAGTCCCAGGTACTGGGACCTGGAATGGCCACAGCAAACCCTGAGGCTAACCTGGGGAGGCCGTGTGGGGCCCGTGGCCCTCTCTCCCCGCCAAGGCTGGTGTGGGAGAAGGAGGCAGCAGGAGCGTCCTCCTCCAAGCCCTGCCTCCAGCTGGCTGTGTGTTTCCCCTAAGTCATTCCCCTTCTCTGGGCTTGGGCCTGTCCAACTGGCAGATGGGGTGTCCCTGGCTGTCTTGCTCTTCCCCAGAGTCTTGTGCTGGGTAACAAGGTCAACAAGGTCTCAAGCCTAGAAGTGCTCTGGAAAGGAATGCAGAGGCCTTGAAAGGTCTTTGCAAACTACAGACGGCCACATGGAGGGCCTTTCGTGCGCTAAGCTGTGCCTGGAGCTTTCTAAATGCAGTGCCATCTAATGACCAAAACAGCCCTGAGTGGCAGGCACTGCTGCTGTGGAAACAGGCTCAGAGGGATGAAGTCACCTGCCCCAGACTACACTAGTACTGGCAGAGCTGGTGTGGACCCAGGGCAGTTTGGCTGGGTCCCCACTTCTGCCCGATGGGTGTGGGCCTTGTCTTGGGCCGGCATGCCCGGGGCTCCCCGCGCTGCTGGACTCTGCTCATGTGGGCAGCCCCAGAGGACAGAATCTTGAGGCTCTACTTGGGGCTGTTCCAAGGAGGAGCAGAGGCTGCTGGAGTCAGATTCCCCCCTGCCCTGTGTGGCCTTGGGCATGTCACTTGCCTCTTAGGTCCTCCCATGACTGCTCTGTCTTCACATGGGGAGTTCCATTTTAGCTTCCCCACCCCAGGGGCAGGGGCAGGAACTAAATGGCCAAGTCTTCCCGTAGGACCTGCAGGGGGCAGGCAGGGCGGCCAGCTGGGCTGCTGGGAGGTTCCTCCGGATGGGATTTGTTATGCACATTCTCTTCCGTCCCTTTCCCTCATCCACAAGGTCCCTAACACCAGGGCATAGCACCCCACAGCCCCACCCAGCAAACAGGGCCTTTTGCAGGAGGTCACCTGCAGGAGGTCAGCCCTGTCCCTGCAATTGAGCAGGTCCTCATCGGGGTCCTTGCCAGCCTCACCTCTGGTTCAGTGTACTCTGGACTTCTTTGGCTTCTGTCCCTCTTAGGCCATATGTTCTGTATGGAGGACATGGGGATGACCTCTCCTTACCCGAGGGCTGATCTTGTAGTGGCCTTGTTCTGACCTTAGTGCCTGTCCTCTCTTGGTACCCTAACCGGCCTCGGCTGGTTGGACCCACCTCAGCTGGTCTCCGGTGATGGGCACTGGCCGAAGAGGCTAAAGCCCCGCATTGGCTCTTCCTGAGCCCTCTCTGTATGTGTCTTACCTGAAGGTAGCAAGGCTGCACCTTGGGCAGGTTGCTGCTGCAGAGGGCCAGGGAGGCCTCTCTCCTCCCTGGGGCCAAAGGTCTCAAAGGGACAGCACCTTTCATTCTGCCAGCAATGCTTAGGCCTCACTTGCAAACCCCTCTACCAGGGTGTGAAATGTGCACAGAGGCAGAGACCACACAGCATGGTGGCCAGATGCTGGCCTCTGGGGTCTGCCAACTGTGGGACTCCTCTGCACCCCAGATTCTGCACCCTTAAGTGGGGAGCAGGGCCCCTTTTGTGAGCATCCAGGGAGTTAGTGGATGCAAACATCCGAGCACACAGTGGCTGCTGGGTTGGCATGAGCCCTCCTGAGCCTGCACCCAAGGAGTTCTAGTGACTTCCACGTCATCATCTTCTCCCTTGACTGCAGTCAACCACAATAATCCTCCTCCTGCAGAGCTCTGTGGCCATAGATTCTTCTGGCTCCCCAGTGAGGAAGACAATGCAGTGTGGTCCCTCACAGCACCCACCAGGCCACCGCAGCCCAGAGAGAGGCAGAGCCCGGCCATGCAGCACTGCGAGGCAGGTAGAACCTGCACTCTGCCTTGGGTGGAGGCCAATGGTCTCTGAGCCCCTTTGACCTCCAAGTCCCAAGGGCTCTGAGGACATGGGGTGACAGGAGAGACCGGAGCAAGTGTCTGCACGTGCCCCTGTCCCTGCACAGCACAGTTCCTGGCACTTAAGGGCCCCGCCTCAGCCTGGCATGCCTGTTTGGGTTCCTGCCCATGTGGTTTCCTCTTGGCCTCTCCCTCACGTCCTCTGGCAGAGCATCCCCAGCTGTCTGCATTCCTGTGCCATGAAGACGGCCACCTTGGGGCTGGGCCTGGCTAGGACACCCCCTGAGAGTGGAAGTGTGCGTGCTGGCAAGGATTTGCAGAGACACACCTGCGGGCACCTGCCTCCCCATGCCCGTGTATGGCCGTGCCTCTCTGTGTCTGTGTGTGCATGGATGTGTGTATGTGTGCCGGCAGGTATGCACATGGGGGCATGGCCACCTGTGTGGCCATGCATGAGTGCAGTGCAGAGGGCTGTTGTGCTGGAGAGACCCTACTGGTCCCTAGGGTCCCCACAGGCCTTTGGGATCTGCACTCCTGTATGATCTGCATGCATGTTTCTCATACCTGAGGGCCCTTGCATGTGTGAGGATCACGTGCTCAGCATGGCCCCTCTCATGTTGAGCCACTGGAGGAAGCTAAAGGAATTGAGGGAAGGGGGTCGAGATGAGATCAAACACGGAGGGCCCACCTGCCCAGCTAAGCTGGATGCTTCCCACCCTCGTACCAATCCCTGGAGGGAGAAAGCTGGATGAAATGTTCTCTCCTTCTGAGGCTTAGAGAGGGCCAATCACTTGCCCACGGTCACACGGCCTGTAAGTAGTGGAGCCGGTGTTCAAATCTCTGTCTGCCTGACGCTAGAAGCTGTCAGGGCAGGGAGGCAGGGGGCTGCTGCAAGGGCCATAGAACAGCAGCACATAGACCTGTGCAGCCCCAGGCCCGCCAGTTCCATCGGAAGGTGTGAGCTCCGAGTGGCCCTCCTGGGCCTCTCGCACCCTGAACCGCACCTGCCCTAGCTGGATACTAGTAGACATGCGCGGAGCTGCACCAGACCCTGGTGCAAGTGCTTTCATCTAGTTCTCTTTAATACCCTAGGAGGCCAGTGCTATTACTATTGTTATACTATGCGTAACATTTGTATTATGTAATAATATGTAATATTATAAGTAACAGACTATTGTCATTCTCATTGAAGAGATGAGGAAACTGAGGCACAGATAGGTTAGGTAACTTGCCTGAAGTCCTGCAGCTGAAACATGGCACAGTTGAGATTTCAGCCCACTGGCTCCAGGGTCCCAGGGCACCCCTGTACACATGCCACTCTGGCTAGCATCTTCTTGTGCATGAGATCCCAGCCTCACTCTCTTTCTGCTAGGTGGTCTCCAACTCCGTCCTACATGCGGGCCCAAGGAAGCTGGACAGCTCACAGTTGGAGAAACTGAGTCTGCACTGGTGCAGTGCCAGGGCCTGCAAAGGTGACTCCCAGTGACCAATTCAGCCCCGACTTTGCCTGCTCCTGACTTGCTCTGGGACTTGAGGCAAGTACCTGCTCTCTCCGGACTGCAGTTTCTGCCCCGTTCCCAGAGACAGCAGGCAGGAAGGGCTGTCCCGAAATTTCCGGGTGGAGAGTCCTGGGAGGAGGCGGGGCAGGCGGGTGAAGGTGAGGCTGGGCCAGGCCTGAAGTCGAGGCTCAGGAGCCGGTTTTCCCAGCCGGTGTCTGAGTAATCGTGTGTCTATATTTATCTCCTTTCTTGGGTGAGCAAATGGAGCCCAGTGCCAGCCAGGCCCATCACCTCCCCCCTCTTGCAGGCACGTTTCCCTCACCTGTCGGGTGGCCCTGGAGAGCACCTCAGTCTTGGCTCCAAGCTCAGCTTGGCCCACATAGGACACACACAGATGCTTGAACCCAGTGGCTTCCGTGACAAATCTAATTGTCAGTGGTGGCCAGGGAAGCTCCAGTGGGTCACTGAACACATGGGCAGTCGAGGCCGTGACCTGGGCAATGCTGGTGCCCTGGGGGCCTGGGAAAGACCTTCCCATTCAGAAACCAAGGTCCTCTTATCTCAGATAATGCCTTTCATTCCTGCATTCACGCTTGGGTCTAAATATCAGCCTCCTTTCCCTCTAGGATCTTAACTCACAGGGGTGGAGGTCTGCGTGGTGCAGAGGTCTAAATTACAGGCTCTAGAGTCAGACTGCTCTGGAGTTGAATCCTGGCACCCTGACCTTGGACAAATATGCTCTGTGACTTGGTTTCCCTGCTTGTCAAAAGGGGCCAATGCTTTCTACCTCCCAGGGGTCTTGTGAGCATTAAGTTAGAGGCATTATGTGCTGACAGATGGGATGGGCCCTGCTGCGTAGGGGCTGCCTGTCCCCACTTGCAGGTCCACAAATGGACATATGCACATGGCTCTCTCAACATGCACACACTAAAGGACACCCCTGATTCTGAGAGGTGCATGCAGCCTTAGACCCAGGATGAATTAAATGGGTTGAGGCTTGAACCCTGGGAAGACCCCAGAAGGTACGGGGGCCAGATACTACCTTTGCTGAGACCCTTCCCAGAGGTGGAGGGAGCAAAATAGGTGGCCACTCAGGCCAAAGGGATGATGGAAACAGATCAATCTTGTCAAGAGATGATGCAGCCTGGATGAGGCCTGGGCCCATCACCCCTGACCCCAGCTGGGATCCCCATTGCTGGGTAGCCCCTGCTGTGACTCTGGACTCTGCTCTGCTGGTGCCACTTCCCTGACCTTGGAGAGCCCTGGGCCTGGTGCACGTGCACCGCAGCCCTGCCTGCTCCCAGGGTGGATTAGGCAGAGTCCGAGGACGTGCTGGGCTGGCAGGCTCAGGGGCGGGGCGGGTGTTGGTGCTGGGGCTGCTCTACGCTGGCTCGGGACTGGGCCGTGGCAAGGCCTTGTATGGCTCTGGCAGGGTAGCTCTCCAGTGGCACCGATTGGCTGGCCTGGCACTCCCCGCTGGGACTGCCCGGGCCCCAAACCACGGGTAACCAGAGACGCCGGGAGCTGGTGGATTAGCATGCCCGTCAGCCCGCCCGCCCGCCTGCCACCGGGGCTGCTCTTTTCCTTTCCTAAAAAGGCAGAGCTGGGCAAGGAAGACGGGCAGTTGATCTCAGGCCTGGGGTAGAGGTGGGGTGGGCGGGGTGGTGCAGGTGGCTCTGCTGAGGGTTTGGGAATCCTGGCCCTGGCCTGGGGCCAAGCTCTTCCCGGCTCTGGACATCAGTTTCTCACCTGAAAAGGAGGCGGTTGGCAGCTGGGTGTCCCTAAAGTGGGTGAGGCCTGGATGGGATTGGGGGATGTGTGTGCCCGGGTCCCCCACCCCAACCCAGGGTTCCGGGCTGTGCAATAGCAAAGACGTCCAGATTCCCTTTCCATAGGAAGCTAACCATTTCCCACATGTGGGGACTCGGTTTCAAAACCTGGCCCTGCCACTTACCATTGTGACCCTGGGGAGGCAGCATCACCTCTGTGAGCCCAGTCATCCTGCTGCAGAACAGATGATGAGGCCAGGAGTGCCCCCTCCCAGGGTGCCCTGAGCAGCACCCATGGTGAGCCCCATGCAGCGCAGCCCACTCTGCATCCCCTTCCCCCCCAGGTGCCCCTCCTGCTGCTTCTCTCAGCCCTCCTCAGGCTGGCCCGTCCTGCCTGCAGTGGTCTGGCCCCAGGAGTCTCAGGTTCTGAGCCCAGAGCGGGTCCAGGCCTAGGGGTGAGGCCAGGATCTCTGAGGCCTGCAGACCCAGCCCAGTCCCGGATCAGGACCCGGGCAAAACCTGGCTAAGGCCTTGGTAACAGCAGACAGTGGCTGACGCCCTCTGAGGCTCTGGGTCAGGCCAATGGGTTCCTGGCCCTGGTATGACCCTGGGCTCTACTGTCATCTGTAAAGTGGGAATGTGCACCCCGTCCTGCTCCGTGCTAAAAGGGAAAGTGCTCTGTGAACTGTGGAGGCAGCTGGGGGGGCCTGGTGGCCAGTGACCTGTGAATGACTGGGCGGTCTTGAGCCCAATGGCAGACGGTAGAGGGTGGGGGCTGACCTTTCAAAGAATTCACATGCACTTTTCATGCTCTCAAGTCCTGGAATCCAAGCCCTGACGTCTGCTGGTCAGTCGTGGCACCTGGGACATGAGGCACAGGGACCCAATGTGGCTACCAGATGGCACTGTGACAAGCCTGGCGGCTGTTGGAGAGAATTTCCAGCTGGGCCCTGGGTGGTGGCAGCTGGTCAGTCTGCCCCAGGGCTCCCTGGAGCCAGGGTGTGGGGTGGGGGAAGGAGGTGAGGAACTCGGGTTACTGAAGGGCTACACTGGAACCAGACGACGGTCCTGGTCCTCATACTGCCACCAACTAGCTGTGCACCTTTGGCTGGTGAGGACCCTTTGGAGCTGCTGTTTTCCTCCTGGCTTATTGGGGAGACCACAAATCAGGCTGTGAAATGCTGGACGCAGGGCCTGGCACAGACTGAGCTATTCCTCTTCTTCTGGGGCTGGGGGGGCTCCACTTCCCCACTGTCCCACATTGAGCTGTGGGCTGTCCCCACAGCCACGGCAGCACCTGCCGTGTCTCTTCCTCTCACACCCCGTGACTCCACTGCCAGGTGCTGCCTCGGTTCCCCAGGGCCTCTTCCAGACCATTATTTTTTTCACTCATTCCCTGTAGAAATCCAGCACCTTTGAGACCGACAATGTCAGGCCCTGTCCCATCTGCATCCCATCGCTGACATCTGCTCATCTGGTCCAATCTGAGAGGTCCTAGCCTTGCCTGTTTCCAGTTAATCCCATTCTCTGCTGTTAGGGTTGGCCATGCGACTTGCTTTGGCCAGAGAAATGTGAATGGAAGAGATATTTGTTGTTTCCAGGTAGACGCAGTCAGTAGTCAATGGGAGGCTCCAAGCACAGTCCTTTCCTCTGCCGCTGAGGTCACGGGAGCACAGGGATGGAGCCTCTATCAGTCTAGGTCTCCGAGTGCCTAGGATGAGTAGAATGTCCCTGCTGACTCACACTGAGCACATAGCGAGGGAAAGAAAGAAGCTTCCATTGCATTCAGCCATGAAGTGTCTGGGTTGCTTGTCTCCGTGGCACAACAGAACCTATCCTGACGCTCCACCCTGGCTCACAGCCCGGATGTCCATCTACGCCCTGCAGTCAGCAGAGACGACCTCACCTGCCACTGCATGACCTGCCCAGCCCCCTGGACACTCGATCCCTGTGCTCTTTGTCTCCAGTGGGATTCTCTTTCACTCTGCCTCAGCCCACGCCTGTGGTCAGCAGTGTCTCCATCCACAGCCGTCTCGCTTTGGAATAGTGAGTTAAGACGACTCGCAACCTTCTCCTCTCAGTTTTCATCTAAACGCCCTGGTCACCTGACCACTGGCCTCTCTGTATCGGCCGTGCCTGTGTGCCCACGACCTCACCTCTTCACTTGCCAGTATTCTCAGCTCCAGGACCCCCTGTCCTGTCCCATGGCCTGGCAAAACCTGCACCCTGGACTGATGTACCAGTTCGCCCTCCCATGCCCAGGCCACAGCCGGGCACTGCTGGAGAAGCCACACAGTGGGAAAGACAGGGGGCAGCTGCCCCGCAGGGACACACAGATGCCTTCCTTGTTTCCCTGGTGGACTTTCTCCTGCTCCCCTCAAAGTTCACGCGCACCTTCTCAAGTCCCTTCCATCTCTGCACCATGCAATTTCCTCAGGTGACTTCACTCTATTTCACAGAGAAAAATCCATCCACAGGAGTGCCCCCAACTTCCTGTCACCAGATGGACACACTGATTTCATCTGCACCGCTTCCCTTCCCCTCTCCTCAGGCCTGGGTCAAGCCAGGCTCCTTCCCACTAGCCTAGACGCACACTTTTCCCAGACCCCACGGCACCGCCTCTCCCTTACCTCTCTCCAGGCCCCTACGGCCCCTAGACGGTGTCAGCATCTGCTGTCTCCATGTCCCCATCTTCTTCTTACTCCTCAACCACCACCATCTGCCTCCACCGTTTATTACACACCCATCAGTATCTATGAAGGGCCTACTGTGCGCCAGGAACTGCACCAGGCCAGCAGTCCCCAAGGTCAGCAGCGATCCCCTTGTTGCTGAAGCAACAGTCCCTCTTAGGCTCCTCGGGCTGGATGTCCAGGCAGTGTGTACCCAGGGGACCCCTCCTGATTGTCCACCAACCTCTCTGTCTGCTCTTCCTTGTGGCATCCAACTTCCTTCTCCCAGCCCTGGAGGTTGTTGCAGGAAAGTATCCCGGATGACTTGGGCTCACCTTGGGCTAATGCCCTTGTCAATCTTCCACCACAGCAATTCTGACCACTGTCACTGAGTCATCAAGGATGGCCTCTCCTATTGGAATGGGAGCTCTTCCAGGGCAGGCTGTGTCTGTCTTGCTCACTGTTGCATCCGATGACTGCCCCTCTCTGGCGCTCAGCAAACCATCATGAATACAAATGGTGGAGACCCATACCTTACTCACCCTTATAACGCCAGCACCCTGTGCAAAGCCTGCTCAGGAACTATTTGTTGAAGGCTTGCCCTGTTCAAGGCTCTGTTAGCCACCCTGCAGAAACCATTTCATTCAATCCTCACAACAGCCCTTACAGATACAGGTCACTGCCCTCCCCCCTACAGATTAGGAAACAGGCACAGAGAGGTTAGGTGGCTTGCCCAAGGTCACACAGGCAGTAAGTGGCTATGCCACCCCAACTGCCAAGACCCAAGGACCAACTCACTACTCATCCTGTAGCCAGATGGAGGAGGCCCCCAAAAGTTAAGTCCATGTCCTAATCCCTGGAATCTGCGAGTGTGACCTGGTTTGGAAAAAGGGTCTTTGCAAATGCAATTAAGTTAATGATTCAAGATGAGATCATCCTGGATTAGGGTAGACCCTAAAAACTGACATGTCAAGAGAAGAGAAGAGAAAGGACACACAGAGAAAGTGCCGATGTGAAGATGGAGGCAGAGGTTGGAGTGATGAGTCCGTAAACCAAGGAAGGCCACGGATGGTCTGCAGCCCCCAGAAGCTTGGAGAGAGGCACGGAACAGATTCTCCCTCGGAGCCTCCAGAAAGGACCAACTCTGCCAACACCTTGATTTCAGAGTTCAGGCTTCCAGAGCTGTGAGAGAATAAATTTCTGTTGTTTAAAGCCACCTAGTTTGTGGCAATTTGTTACAGCAGATCCAGGCAACTATACAGGCCCCCGACCACATGGCAGCATATCTGCTGCTTCCTTGCCAGGCCTGGAAGTGAGGGGCCACAAGAGAGTCCTGAGCTGTGTGATTATGGCCTAGTCACTCTCCCTCTCTGGGCCCGATTGCTCTGTAGTAAAATGAGCACTTGGCATGCCAAACGTCCTTCCCACTCTGACACTGTGCAACCCTCTAGAAAAACCATGAGCCAGGCAAGCAGGGCTATGTTGGGATCTTCAAATTTATTCCAACGTGCTATTTTTTTTTAAAAAATATCCTCAGGCTGAACACTCAGCCAGAGCTGTAATAAAGGCAATTATTATACTTGTAAAAACTTCTCATTCACAGTACAGATGTAATTTACAACAAAGGTCACACACATCAATACTGAGCATTTTTTTTCCTTTTGTACATCAGACTCTGTGCTTTAGACCTGCATGGATTTTTTTTGTTTTGTTTTGTTTTTTTCTTTTGCACTGATATATACCATACCAACATTGCAAGATGCAAGTGTAGAAACTGGAGTTTAAATAAAATTACAGGCAAAACTACCCCATCCCAGTGCAATCACTGTACATATCTACAGTACAATTTTTGGAATGTATTGCCATTTAAGAACATAGAAACTTTCTACAGACAATTTCACGTACAGAATACATACACCTTTTAGGGAAAAAAAAGGCAAATATTTATCTTACAGAGAGCGTGTATCTTACATTTGCCTGCATGTTTCTTTTCTTTTCATTTTTTTTTTTTTAAAGACTAGATTTAGTAAAGTGATCATAAGTGCCGAAGCGGTTTTCTAATGGAAAGCGGACTAGATTCACAACACAGAAGCAGAATTTGTGGAACAGGCCTTCAGGAACTTTCTTCCCCTGGTCAACACGGCAGATCGGTCCCCAGGGAGGGCTGCTCAGCCAGGACTTTTGCTTTAAGAAGGGTTTGTCTGGAGAAAGGACTAGAGAGAAATTCAGCTCAGATATATTGTTTGTTCCTCTTCAGAAGAACTGGCGGGGGCGGGGGACGGGGGTTGGAGAAGAAGCTAGAAGAACCTGGAAGCTAATTCTTTCAGACTTTTCCCAAAAGAGGGAGGCAGGGGGCATGTCTGGGTCTGGGAGTTGGGGGTCAAGGGGGTGAGAGCAGGCAGCACACCGCTGTCAGGCTCCTGGAGGGTCCCAGGGAATGAGCCCAGCGTGCGAGTCAGGGTCGGGCACAGACAGGGCAGGCCTGTCTTTGAGGGGAGTGGGTTAGTACCCAGAATGGCCCTGAGTTGCCAGGGGTGAAGCACATCCTGGGGGGCAGGTGGCTTGGGATCCCAGCAGAAGGCAAGGTTTGCCTCCGAAACCTCGGCCGGTTGGTTCCTCCTCCACTGCTAACACCCAAGGACCAGAGCTAGTCTGTACCAAGGGAAGGCCATTTCGACAGAGCATGGAACAGGTGGCTATGGCCACGAATCAGCCCCTGCTTTCTCTGCTGCTTCTTCTAACAGGGACAACAGCATGACAGGCAAGTTGGAACTGCAGAAGTGGTTGGGCGCAGGGACAGGAGGCCCAGGGGAGCACACGAGTGGAGTGAGCATCATGTGGTCTGTGCTCAGGGGAGTGGAAATAGAGTCTGGAAGAGGGGTTAGAGCCGTGCCCAGTGACATACACCCCAGGCTGGGGGCATCAATGCCATCCCTCTGGGCACCTGGGTGGGGTAGTAGCCCTTTGGCCAGATTCTATTTGTACATCTCCCCCCCGGGGTATTTAGAAATAGGTCTCCAGTGACTGCTGGCCCTGGTTACTTCTCCTCTGCCAGAGCCTGATGGCCCCGCGACTGCAGGGACCCTCCTTTGCTGGCCACGGTCGATCACTAGGCTGCCCAGGGAGGAACCTTTGGTGGGTGGGCTGTTCAAGTGCAGGGGGATGGTGCCAGGAGAGCTGGGGTGCAGGGTGGGGTGAGAGGTGTGGCCACCCCCAAGGTCAGGAGCTGGTCCAGCAGAGCCCACAGTCTGCTGCCTCGTAGGCCTGGGGCCGGAAGATCTTGCCCAGGAGAGTTTCCAACCTGGGCTGAAGCAATGCCCTTTATCCAGCTCCCAGGCCTCAGCCCTTGAAGTGTCCAGCCTGTGGGCAGCCCCATCGGCAAGGGCTAGAAGGCAGGGGGTGAGGAAAGCCCTGGCCTTCTGGGGCCTGGTCTCCTGCCCACTTCCTGCCCTGCCAGAACAGTACAGTATTGTCCAGGATGGGCTTCCTGGCTTCTCCCAGGGTGGACGGGAGCCCCAGACTCTGAGTCAAGCAGCCAAGAGCTACTAGCTAACCCAGACTCCCCAGGACCCTGGCGCACAGTGGACCCCCAGGGAGGCCCTGCCCTGTTAGCGCATTTTTAGTCTTAGCTCTAAGTGAGGCAAAGGATATGAACAAGGTGGTCTGGTTGTAGTCAGGACCTGTGGCTGGTGTGTCCAACCATCAGGGGCCAAGCAGGGAAAGGCTGTGAACTGGAGGAAGAGGGAAGTATGGCCAGGCACAGGGAGCTTGCAGAAGGGTCTCGACCCTCCCACCTACAGCGTCCTTTTTAAACAACTTCAACAGCTCAGGAGCCTTTGGACAAGTACTTGGTTCATAAACGCCTGGCTGAGGCCTGTGGGCCGCCCAGAGAGGCCCCTGCCTCGCACAAGAAGGCATCAGCACCCAGGCTGCGTGGGCCAGGCCACAGTCCCTGTGCTCTCTCCCCTGTGCAGAAAGTAAAGAAAACCATTTATGGAAGATCGGGGAAAAAACTACCTCTCTCAAGGTGTGGTGAACATGTTAGACTTCAAGTTCCATATTTCAACTGGGGGTTTAAATCTCTGATCATATTATGTTTCTTACAGGTTTTTGCCCTCAGGAAGTGCAGGGCAGCTTCCTGAAGGCAGAAATGTGATAAGGAAGAGGCACTGGCCAGTTCTGATTGCTCTGGAGAAGAATCCAGATCACTTAGGACAATTCAAAAGTCCCCTAGGTGAAGAGAATGGGAGGAGGCTGGGGAAAGAATTGAACACCGTCCTCTTTCTCTCTTTCTCTTTTCTGCAACAAACAGGCCCCAGCAGTTCCCACCAGGCACACTTTTGGGTATTTCCTTGGGGTGGTGGAGGCAGGGATAGTGGAGGCAAGGATGGGGGAAACCAGTCCTGCTGCAAAGGGGTCCAGAAATGGGTCCCTGTAAACCTTTGGTGCCAAGCACTGGAAAGCCCAGCCATGAAGGAAATAGGGCCCTGGTACTCCAGGGATCAAGGTGGAACAAACCCACACTCTGGTCTCAGGAACAGTCCCTAGGGCTTGGGTCTTGCTAAGTCAGCCTATGGGTAGTTTTTAGAATAGAGCAGGCAGCCTATGGCCTGGGCCGGGTGCTCAGGAACGGGGAGACATTTCCCAGCCCAGGGGGTAGGGTTGGGGGGCAGAAGGGAGGCAGCAGGATGGAGTTTGGATGGGTGGGGTGGTATGGCCACCTGTGAAATGCCAGGATGGGCCCCAAACTCAGGCTACCAAGGTCCCCGGGAGCCCTGGGGGAACCAACCAGCTCCTACCTTCTACCTGCTCCTGTAATTTTGTGTTGAAATCCTAGGAAAGGTAACATTTTCTTTCTTTGTCTTTGTCTCACATAAAAAAAGAAAAAAGGAAAAGATGATTTTTCTGGGGCCTGCCTGGGTGGGGCTGCCACTGGGCTTTTTGCTGGCAGAGAGAAGCGGCCACTCGCTGAGGTGGGACAAGAGGCAATAGATAGAAACCACAAACATCTGTACATAGGAGTGCTTGCTTTTACGTCTCATTCTGCAGTTTGTAAAGTTTCTTTTTTTCTCTCCCTCAGTGCATCCCCTTTCCCTCTGCCTGCCTTGGAGGTGAGGTGGCTGCAGGGTACGGAGGCTCCACCTACAGCCTTTCCCCCCAAATCACGGACTATTCACAGCCTCAAACTCCTCGTGGTTTTTTTTTTTTTTTTTATGTATGTGTGTGATTTGTTTCTTTTCAAGCAACAAAAGGTATAGAAAAAGGCACAGGTAACTGCATACATGGGAAGATACAGCAGATGGGGGCCAGGCAGAAGCTGCTTGGACAGAGGGACAGATGGGCGCGGCCCGTGAGAACAGGTGATTCGAGGAAGCTGGCTGGAAACGTCTGTTGCTGAACTCCGGAAGCCAGATGCTGAAGCGGTCAGAGAGCGGCTAAGTGCTCGGGGGGCCCCTGTCCTCAGGCTGGTGTGGAGGTGCCCTGGGCTCCCCACTTCCTGAGGGCTGGGGGGAGCCCTGCCTGGTCCTGGGTTCCCCAGAGAGGTTCCTCCTCCGGGCTGGGAAGCGAGCGGAGGCCTCGGCCAGGCAGCCCACGGAGCTGCTGCGGTCCAGCGGCGGGGTGGCAGAGGCCTCTGTGTCGGCCAGAGTGCACGGGGACTCCAAGCGGGGGGCTCCAGGACTGCGCTGCCCGGCGGCCCTGGGGTGGTGGCGTGCAGGGACTGTGCGCGGGCACGGGCTCTGTGGGTGCCTCGGCCCCGCGGGGCTCCCAGTCGGGAGGTCTGCCCAGGCCTCCGCCCGTCCTCTCCCTCTCCTTGGGGTAGTCCCTGCCCTCCAGCTCCGAGCAGAGTGTGAACTTGGAGACCTTGGCCACAGGCGACACAGAGGCTGATGAGCTCTCGGTAGGACTCCAGCGGCCTCGCTCCTGGGCCTCCCGGGCCCCCGTCAGGTCGCTGCCACCCCCCAAGAAGCCACTGACCCAGGTGGCGGCGGCGGGCCCTGGCAGCAGGGTGGGGTGGGCTCCCGGCCGGGCCTGCACCATCTGGATCCCCCCGATGGGAATCAAGGGACACGGGGCACGGGCCAGGTGCTGGGAGTGCAGAGGCAGGTGGCTGAAGATGTTCTCCTCTGTCCGGGCCGGGGTGTGGCCGTGGAAGTCATGGGGGGCGGAGAAGGGTCGGGAGGAGAGAGGATGAGCAGGGCCGGGTGAGCAGGAGGGACTTCGGGACTCGGCCTTCTGCTGGGGTCAGAAAACAAGACAGGGTAAGGTGAGGGTTACATGCTGGGCACGTGGAGAACCCCGGCCTGGAGGTGGGGAGGGGGACTTGCCCGAGACCGCAGAGCGAGTCCTGAGTCCCAGCTGAGCTGGGCGCAGAACCAGAGTTCCTGACACGCTGCCCACAGCGCCACCCTGAGCCAGCTGCCCTCCCTGGCACGGGCCCTCTCCAGCCCCGAGGTGACCATGAGCACACTCAGGCCTCGTGGTCTCCATGCCTCTGGCCGGCACATCTGTGCTTGGGGGAGGCGGGTGCTCGGGCGAGGTGGGGCCCTGTCGTCACCCATGCGCATAGCCCTCTATCTTGGTTCTGCGACCTCTCCTGTTCCTAAAATGGTCTTGACCCAACTTCACTGTTGGACGTGAGCTCCCACCCAAGGCTCTCCACCTTCTCCAACCACGAGGCATATTAATGTGACCCTGAAATTAAAAATCAAGGACAGATTCCTAGATCAGTGATCCTCCCGGAGTGATGGGGTTAGGCCATGACAATGTGGGGACAGAAAAGGTGTTGGAAGGTAGAGGTCAGCTGGCAGCGATGGTGCTGTCCGTGGGGCGGGACGGCAGCCGCGGGGACAGGGACAGTGATGGTGCTGGTGATGTGATGGCACTGATCACACTGGTGGGGTGGCAGCAATGGTGTGCTGGGTTGCAATGACGCCAGAGGGGATGGGGACCGTGCTGACGGTTTCACAGGGATGGTGTCAGCTACGGTGTCCCTGAGGACGTTGTTGACAGTGATGCTGGTGATGGTGATGGCTTTGGTTAAGCTCTGCCATCTGCTCGATGGATACATGGGGGTGGGGATGGGGTGGGTGGGCAAGGAATTGTACAAGTATTCACACCCATATCCAAGACCACACACTTGCAAGTGGTGGAACCCAGAACCCGTGAACGCCAGAGTCCATGCTCTGCTGCCTCTGAGCCTAGAACAAAGTCTGCTAAGCCAGTCGGTGTAGGGCATGGTGCCTGGCACTGTAGGTGCCCGATAAATGTTTGCTAAATGATTAGTATTACTGAGCTGGTGGTACTGTCTAGCTCCAGATGTGATACTTTAGAAGGTGTGAACTTGCAACCCCCCCACCCCACGGGGGAGAAGTTGCCCAGGAACTCACCCAGGTGGAAGCGCAGGTCTCGGGGCTTCTGCCGAGAAGCTTGTGAGGTAGAGGCGTGGGCGGGAAGAGAACCCGCGGGGCCAGCCCCAAGCCCGGGCCACACTCGCCCACAGAGGGGCTGCCCGGCCCAGGCGAGGCCCACTTCCCTGGCAGCGCTGACTGTGGTGGTGACTCGGCCTGACCCGGAGACCATCTCCTGGTGGGCGAGTGTCTGGGGGGCAGATGTGTTCGAGGGGGCCGGGGGGTGAGAGGAGACAGCTCAAGTCTTGGAGACCCACAAGGGAGTGGGCCCGTGTCCCTTCCAGGGCCCACCTGGGGGCCAGGTGGGCTCGGGGCTGAGGCCTGTGGTTCTCTGGCCAGTGAACATCGCTGGGGAGACGAGTCGTTTTTGGTTAGTGAGTGTTTGCGGGCTAAGGGTGGGCGGCTGCCTGCTTCTTTGCTTGGGGACCACGGTCTTCTCGGCGACACGGACTTGGAGCTCAGGGCCGAGCCTGTCTCCTTCTCCACAGGGCCCGAAGGGGCCAGTCCCAGCCGGGGGAGGCACAGGATGCTCTGGCTGGACGTGGAGCGACCGCTGGCTGTCAAGCGCTCAGCTTCCGAGACCGAGCTGCCGCACGGGGGCTCATTGCCAGAGGTGGCATCTGGGGGCTGAGGGCCCTGGATGGGTGAAGAGTCTGCCCGCAGCGTGGGTGGTGGGCCGGGCGGGGGTGCCTCCGAGGACGGTCTGGACAGCTCGTCCTGGCTCTCCTCCTCGTCCTCGTCCTCATCTTCATCCAGGTCCGAGTCTGAGTCTGAGTCCTCCAGGTCTGAAAACTGGTGCTCCTCCACAGCCTCTGAGCCCTCTCGCCCTTCCGAGTCTGGGAACAGGTCATCACTGGTTCCTGAGGGGCAAACACAGAAGACCCAAGGTCACGGTCGGGCTCCAGGGCCACTCTGGCCCCACGGCTGCTCCTCTCTAAGCCTCAGTTTCCTTGGCTGCAAACTGGGCACAATAGTCATGGAAGAGCAAGTGACCTAACAGACATGGGGACACTTTGTAAATAATAATAGCGAGCAGTGAAGAGATTAAGTAACTTGCCCAGGTGGAATAGTAGCAGGGCTGGAACTGAACCGCAGCAAATAAGACAGCATTTTTTTTTTCATTAGTATCTCAGTGCTGGCTTCACCAGGAGCAAGTTATGTCCCTTTGCTGTGCCTCAGTCTCCTTTCTCCAATGAGTGTGAAAGTCTCACCTCACAGTGTTTGCTAGGAGGAGTAAATGCAGGCCTAGCACACAGCAAGGGCTCAAATAATGATACCACTAAGAATACGGGAATGATGAAGTCTAGTATTCTGGGACTTAGTATTCATGTTGGCTGGTCCAGCAGCACAGAGCCGTCTGTGGTCAGTCTAAAGACACATCTGCCACTGTGACCAGGCTGCCACTGGCTGGCACAATGCATCTGGCACATGGCAGACTCTGGCCTCTGTGGGTGACTTGGCTCAGCTGGCCTCAGGCTGCAGAGCACGGCCCCATCCCAGCCACACTCTTGTGCAGAGGAGCCGCTGCCCTTTTGAAGCCCAGGCTCTCCTGGCTGAGGGCAGTGGGGGTCTGAAATGCCAGCCTCCTGGTCTGGCTTCTGTGGGGTGGCCCCACCCAGCAGGTCCCCTCTAACATGTCAGGAGTCTAGTTTGGGCCTCTCTGAAATGGACAGCAATCGTGACACTGGGGAGAGCTCTGCTAACATCTGGCCCACTCGCTGGCCCATCACTAGACCGTCGTGACCCATGTTTCTGGCCCGCAGAGTGAGGCTGGTGACAGGTGGGCTGAGTCACTCACACATGCCAGTACCGCACCCACTAGTGACCAGGAGAGCTGGACGCAGAAGCTGGCCCAGGCTGTAGGTGCAGCCAGGCTTGGATCTCACTCACGCCCAGCTGCCCCAGGCCAGAAGGCCCAGCGTCTGGTCTTCCACATAACTCAGCATGCCCGAAAGGGACAACAGTGGGCATTCAGTAGGACACAGGTCAAAAACTATGGGGTGGAGCTGGGCTGGCAGGCAAAGGGAAGGCCACAAGGCTAAGGGCAGGGTCTCCTGCAGCTGGGAGTAGAATGATGAGAGACCTGAGGGGAGGGGGGGATTGGGTTGGGAGTGGGATGGGGATGGGGCATCTACTTCCCTGACCTAGGACTTTGGCAGGGCCCAGTTTCAGTCCCAGGAGTTCACCTGGCCCCACCCTTCATTTACATGCGGTGAAATGCAGGCACAGAGGGGGCAAGTGCTTACCCAAGGTCACCCAGCAAGCTGAGTCAGAACTGAAGTTTGCAACCCTTGCATTATTACACTGACAGTTTAAAAATGATTTTATGCCTTGAGAAGCAGGAAATGATCTGGGCTTGAATCCTAGCACCACCACCTCCTTGCGGTGTGAGTTTAGATAATTCACCTTCTCTCTGCATTCAGTTTCCTCATCTGTGACACGGGGTAATAGTAATAAACGCCACCTCATGCAGCGGTTGTGAGGACCGTGTGGGTCTGGCACCTGGTAAGTCCCCAGTGAACTTCAGCTACTGTCATCTCCAGCTGCCCCCTCCCCCATCCAGCAGGCAGGCAGATGAAGGTCAGAGGGGTGGTGCTACCAGTGAGGCAGCGTCAAGACAAATGTCTCCTGCTGTCCTCTTTACTGATGTGGAAAATGAGGCCTGGGCACCCAGAGCAGAGCATGAATGACAGAAGCCAAGGGTCCCCTGCCCAGAGCAGGGTTTGCCAGTCTCTTCACGTCTGGATTCCTTCAGGCTTTAGGGGATGCCCTGGCTGGTCGGCCTACTCTCTCCGCGCCTTTTGGAGCTGCGGCCCCTGCTGGGGTCAAGGCCAAGGTCCCAGCCCCGCTGCCCGGGGCCTGGGGCCGCCCAGCAGGTCGGAGCGGAGCTCGGGGAGGGCGCCGCCGGGACCGGCCACACGGTGGCGCTGGCGCCGGCCCCGTCTGCGCCAGGGACGGGGCTGCGGCGCGGGCGCGGGGGCGGGGTGGTGGCTCGGGCTGTCCTCCCACGCGGCCGCCACCGCGCGCGACCCGACCTTGCCGCTGCTCCCTGCGGCCGTCTCACCGCGGGCAGCGGCCGCCCCAGCCTTCCCGTCTCTTGGCCGTAACCTCGGAGTCATCCTCGGCTCCTTTTTCTCCCAGTCCCTCCCTCGCCCCTCCACCGCGCGTCAGCAAAGCCCGTGGGCTCTTCCTCCAGAACCAGCCGGAACCCGACCGCCCCTCACCACCTCCCTGGGCCACCCGCGCGGGCCAGCGTGCGCCCGGCCCCGCGCCTGCCCACCTGCCCCGCGCCTGCCCACCTGCCCCGCGCTCCGGCCCCGCGCGCCCCGCGCCTGCGCTGCCTGTGCGGGAGCGCTCTTCCCAGCCCCTGCCGGCTCCCCGCGCACACCACCCTGCCTAACAGAGCGGCCCTCCCCACACGCCCCAGCCGTTATTTTCTGCTTCTTACTCGTCGCCCCTGCCCTGTCCCACATTTGTGCCTTGCTGGCTCCCCTCTAGAATGTAGGCTTCCCGAGGACAGGAGCTCTGTCTGGCTCACAGGGAGTCCCCAGCACCTAGCACGCAGCCGGAACGGAGCTGGTGCTCAGCAGTTGCCTCTGGAATGAATGCATGGATTTCATCCTCACAACAAGTGGGTATGATCATCCTTGTTTGCCGCACTGGGAAAATGAGGCTGGCAGAGGGAAGGGACCACACAGGGACCGCTCTGGGTTGAGCTCAGGCTCCCGTGGTCCAGCCCACCAGGCAGTGGGGTGGCCTGGAGCCAGTGCTTTTGTGTGACCTTGGGCACCTGCCTTTACCTGTCCGAGCTTTACTTTCCTCTGTTAAAATGGGGCAGCACAAGTTTCTACCACCTGACATGAGGACTCACTGACACAACATCTGTAAGTGGCCCCATGTGCATTCTTGACAAGCATGGTAAACCCACATTCTAGGTTTGGGGGGAACAGCACCAAGTTCATTGTGTTCTGTTTTAGAAAGGTGATTTATTCCACCTGAAAGGAAATGGGATTTAACTCTTTTGTAAGACTGCAAATACATCCCCAAATCAGAAAAACAAAAACAGACAGATACACACGCACCCTCCTCTTTGTCACTCTGTAAGTCCTGACAGTGATTTCAGGGGATCTGTGGCCAAAGGTTTGCCCTGTGCTAAAGGAATGCCTCCAGCTTCCTCCTGCTGGAGGGATTGCCGTCCACTGCCCGTCCACTGCCAAGGCCCCTCTGGCCTCCTGCCTGGATGCTGAGGCTGGGCAATGCCCTGCCAGACCCGCTGCCTGACTCATCTCCCCTCTCCTGTCTGCTCAGAAACTGGGTCTAATATACCTCCTGGGATGGATGACCATGGCTGGGGTGTGGCAGTGGGATGGGATTGGGAGATGACAAGTTGCTGTCAGGTCTGGTTTTAGCCTTCTTGAAAGCCTCCTAACCCCCAAAGGCCCATGGGTCAGGCCCATGCCCGAGTGTGTAGGCATGAGCGTGGGCGTGGAGCTTCCAAGGGTACGTACCCCACAGAGTCATCATGAGGGTCTGCTGAGATAGTTCAGGACACACATTTAGAACATGCCTGACACATAGTGGGTGCTCTATCAACATGGACTATAGGAACTCATATGTTCATTTATTCAGTAAACATTCACTGAGCACCCATGGGATGCCAGGCGCTCTGCCTGTGTGCTAGACCGTAATGCACAATAGCTACGGCTGCACAGCATGTGCTGTGAGCATGTAGAAGACAGGGTCGTCATTCAGTGAATTTAGCCTTTGTCTCCCAGCAGCTGGGAGAACTGGAGGGGAAGGCATGGAAGGGAGAGAGAGAAGGGGAACTGAGGAAAGGAGGGCAGAAAGGAAGGAGGTGGGGGGAAGGTGGAGGAGAGGAGGCAAGTGGGGAGGACGGGAGGGGACAAGGAGGAGATTGGCAATGTGTTACCTTCTTCGGCTTCCAGCTCCTCCAGCACCCCTGTCTCTTGGCACTTTTTGCTGTGGGCCTTCGACTTCATGTGCTTAGTCAGATTCCCTGGAAAGAGATGAGAATAGACTCAGGCTCTGTTGTAGAGCAGGAGGCCAGGGTGGGCCCGGGGCTCATGGAGGCAGCACCTAGCCGACAGGCCATGGTTTCTCAGACCAGTCGAGGCCCTGCCAGCTGCAGGGGCTGGGCAGGGGCCAGGGCATCTCTCTGCCCTGGTGCCCAGGCCAAGATATGCAGCCACAGCTGCTGTTCGGAGTGGTACACAGGAGCTGGGGTGGGGCGGGCAGGGGGCTGTGAGGGGACAGAGGGTATTATATAATGAGGAGGTGAGATGCTGGTTAAAAAACAAACAAAAAAGAAATTAAAAGATAACTCAAGGGCAAAAGGTTTTTCCTGCTTCTGATTTAAGGCTGGGCCCAGAGCTGATGATGCTCTTCAGACGGGATTATGGGCCATCTCAGGTGCTGGGATGCCATGGGAGGCTCCCGCTGCCCAGTGTGGCGGGTGGGCACACTGCTAGGGCAGCCTGCCAGGCAGAATCTTGGGGTCTGGGAAGAGGAACCAGGATGAAGTTAATATTGGGAATGGAGAAGGGTCAGAGAGTAGGAACATCTACTGGGAGCCACAAGGCTAGGGGCCCAAGCCTGCTTTCTTTAGAGAAGTCCCCTTCCTGGGCCTCAGTTTCCCCAGGCCAGTGTACAGTGCAGAGATAGGACCAGGGTGGTTCAGGGAAGGCCCTAGTGAGGCTCTGCCCTGTTCCAGGCTTCCAACACCCCTGGAGGGGAGGCTGACTCTGCTCCAAGTTGCAGGTGCAGCTGCACAGGCTGGCAGGCAGGGGAATCAGGGGACACTAACAACAGCTTCAGCTCCCCACACGCACACAGCATGGCACAGGCCACAAAGCCCTGTGGACAGCAGTGTTCTGGAAAGGAGAGGCAGGGCATCCAGTCTGCCCCAGGAGAACGCAGGCCAGATGTCTCAGGATGTTCCTTTGGGCCACTCCCTAACTGTGATGTGCTCCCCGTTGCTCTGGGGACTCTATTTCCATATGGTGTTCACATGATAAATTATAAGTTACCTGAGTCAGGTGCTTCATCTTAATAATCTTATTTGTAAGTTTGAATGGACGAATGGAGGAGAGAAAAATGGAAAGAGGTGAGGCTCCTGGAATGGATGTAACAGAGACCGGTGGACAGATGGACAGATGGATGGATATGTCGGTAGGGGAAACATGGAGGGATGGAGGATGGACAGATGGATGGATATGTGGGTAGGGGAAACATGGAGAGATAGAAGAACAGAAAGTGGACAGACAGAGGGCTGGGACACTGGATGAGTAGGTCAGAAGATGAATGGACAGATGGGGTAGTGAGTAGATGAAGGAAATAAATGGGAGAATGGATGGAAATGGGTCAGTAAGCAGATGGGCGGATGAGGGCTGGATGGGAGGATGCAGACTGGATGAGAGCAAGAGTGGCGGTTGGATGCATGAATGGATGCAGGCACGTGTAAAGGCATGGGCAGACAGACAGGAGGATAAAAGAATGGGAAGTTGGGTGGGTGGGAGAACAAACAGGAGAACAGGAGGAGCGAGGACAGGATGAGAGGTTAAATGGGAAGATAAATGGACAGGAAGGCTATTAGATGAGAGGGTGGAGAGATGGATGGATGGATGGATGGGTGAACAAGGAGAGAGCCCACGGATGAACCAAAGGAGGCTTCTTAATCATTCTGGGAATTTTAGGGAACTTTGGGGTATCGCTAAGAGGTTAATGGGGAGCCCTAAGCTGGGGTTCCCTGAGGTATGCGAGGCAAGGGCAGCAGGGATGGGAGAGGAGCCATTCCCTTCCTCTTTCCTCCCCGTGGTCCTAGTCCGTGACTCTGTCCTTCCCGGTTTTGGTTTTCCTCCTATTACTGGACAGAAACTTGAGTGTTCTCCTCCTGACCATAGAGGGAGCAGAGCCATAACTTCCAGAGTCATCTTGAGGGGTCCCCAAAGGTCCCCATCCAACCTTGTGGACCTCCACCCTCACTGCCGTGAGCAGGCAAAGCGTGAGTAGGACAGTCGAGGTGGGAAAAGGCTGCCGAGGTCTTCCGTGGGTCAGAGATACCGTCCTAAGGTTCTGGAACCAGGCCCCCCTCCTCTGACTCTCCCAGGCCACAGAGGACGATGAACACTGCTCATTCTGGCTATTACACCATTTGTCACACGTGCTCTGCCTGGAAGGTTTAGGTCTATATCCAGCCAAGTCAGGTGCTGGGCACACAATGGGTGTCCAGTAGCCATGTGTAGGAAATGCCCCTCTTATCACAGAAGCAGAGTGCTGGAAGGATCCTCACAGACCGTGTAATTCACCCCCCACCAGAAGAGGTTTCCCTGCCCCCGATCTCACTCAGGGCCCAGGTGCTGAAGACACCATCAGACAAGAGCACTGGCTGTCTCGGGTGCTGGCAGGGCTCCTGTTAGCACATGCAGTGAACCAGCTGGCCCAAAGTCCCAGGGCGAGTTAGTGCAGAGCACTGTCCGGACCCAGGCCTCAGGACTCTGGGGTCCTTGCTCGCTCCACGAGGTGGCAGAATGGAACCCAGATGGTTTGGAGCTTGGCGGCCTTGGGTTTGACTGGGCTCTGCCACTGGCTAGCTGTGGGCTCCCGGGCAAGTTCCCTCACCTTCTGAGCCCCAGTTTTGGTGGCTGTGAAGTATCACCTACCTTGTAGGGATGTGGGTGGAGCTGATGAGGTGACGCATGCGGATGGCAGCTGAGTGTGCCTGGCAGAGAGCAGACCCCCTGCCCCCCACCATGACAATCACTGTCTATGGAGCAGGGGGGGCTCTGCCACTCACCATGCTGGGTATGGAGGAGAGAGGGGCTAAGATGATGCTCGTGGTGCAATGGTTTTACCGGTCTAGGCACCAGGGGGCCCCAAAGGCCTGCCTCTCCTCTGTCCCCACCGTGGGGGCTGCAGCGAGGGGGTGGGGAATTGGAGGTGACTCTGTGGGTGACAGACGTGGACGCTGGATGAGCAGCCCTGAGTGTTGTCCGGGCTCCCTCTGTGACTTCCCCTCTCCAGGCCTGTCTCCTCCGCTGTGAATGGCGGGAGGTGCACCAACGGACATGGGTGCCCGGACACCACTTCCCTGTCAAGGGGCAGAGCCTGGGCTTGTCAGGCAGAGTCCACAGCTCCCCACAGTCCTCTCTGCCCCCACCAAAAGCCTGGCAGCCCCGATGGAGGGGAGAGGCAAGTGGGTGGGAGTGATGGGCATCTGGAGGAGGTCGGCCAGCGCTGCTGTCTGCCTCCTTGGGCCTTGACCGACAGCCCTGCCGCCGCCCCTGCCGGCCTGACGGGCATGAGGCCTGTCCACAGCTGCCACCTCTGTCCCCTGAGGTGATCGGCGCAAGGGCCTGGGCACGGCACAGCCACCCCACTGGGCTCTGGGAACCATCTGAGAAGAGGAACCGGGACCCCTGGACTCCACAGGGCCACGGCAGGCCTCTCCCCCCGACCCAGCGCGCTCCTCAGCCAGCTCCCGGAGGCCCTCGCTGCCGCCACGACGTCTGACACAGAGACGAGACACAGACGGCAGACAGAGACAGACAGGAAGGGCTCCCAGGCACGGGTGCAGCCAGGTGGTGGTGCCGGGAGGGCCCAGGACCGAGGACGGCCTGATGGGGAGGCAGGTGGCCCTACGGGAGGGGCCGTCTGTCTGAGCTGTGGCTGACGGGGCCCAGCACTCGGCGGAGACACCCGGCCACAGGGACAGACAGGAGCTCCGTGTCCTCCCTCCCTGCACCTGTCGTGCAGACAGCGCGAAGAGGGAGCTTTCTCCGCTTCCATGTGCCGCCGCCCTAACACGGGCCCTGCTCTGCTGCTCACAGACTTTGAGACTCCACCATTTCCCATCCGCCCCCTGGTTTGCCTCGGGAAGGTTTTTGTCTTCTGGAAGCCACCATGCACACGTGAGGAGGAGCTCAGCGCACACCCCGATCTCTGGTTGAGAGCACACCCCCCAGCCTTCCCTCAGGGGACGCTCCACAGCCCTGGCAATGCGGAGAGTCTGCAGCCCCTCTGTTCAGACCATGCTCTTGGGCCCCTCCAGGGCTCTGTGCTGCCTCAGAGACACCCAGGAAGGGACTGCAGATGGGCTCAACGTGGCCCCAGTGAAGGCCTCTCCTGGCAAGGGGTCCCTGCTAGGGACCCAGGCTTCTCTCAGACCCGGCAAAATGGGCAAGGCAAAGGGAATTGAGTGGTGTCCCCTGGGGAGACTGCTTGGGCTGGGAACTCAGCTAGGATGGGTTTTCCCGTGTCACATGGCAGAGTGATGGCTCCCACGGCAGCGGCAGCCCCGCTGTGTGCTGGGCACAGGCGGGCTCTGCATTGCTCTGGGCTGCGAGGCTCTCAGGGCTCCTCAGGCTGAGGACAGCGTGGTCCCCTGGACACACGCTGGGAGCAGGGGCAGCAGCTGTGACCCACTCTGATTGCAGCTTCTTGCCACCCCCTCCAGAGAGGGGAGGGAACTACCTGCTGACAGAGAGGAAGATGATGGGACGGTGTCCACGAGGTTGGGGACCTGGGTGTAGTTACAGCTCTAGCATGAACAATCATTCTGTTTTCTGAGATCACTTTTTTCACCTTCAAGGGAGAAGTTTTCTACTTTTAGAGTCCAAGACTGTTATTTAAACTGTCAGTCAATCATTCCCATCTCTCTCTTCTATAAAATCCCACCTGGCTGCCTCAGGCCAGAGGAAGTGGCCCATGGCAGGGCTCTGGGGGTGGAGACGCCTGTGATGTGCCCATGGGGCATGGAGGGGGCTGCAGGCCCATCTGCTCTCTCTGGGTGCCCTTTGGGACAGTGTTGATGAGACACTAAGAGAGAAGAGGACCAGGGACAGGAAGTGGGCAGGTAGGCACTTCCACCTACATCAAAAGAGGATGAGGACAGAGGGCAGCGGTCAGTCCATGGGATCAGGAGACCAGGAATGGGAACTCGGTCAGAGAGGAGGCCACTGAGCCAGGCACGTGTTAAACTGGCCCCTGACCTTGTGCAGAGAGAAAGGAAGGGGCCAGGCAACAAGAGCATGGAGGAGCGAGGACGCCTGGAGGCCATCTCCAAAACAGCTGCCCAGGCTCTCTCGCGGGAGTAGCTTTACCAACGGAAGAAAAGTTGACAAGTGGCAAAGCCGAAGGCAGCCCACGTGTTTCGTCCCCTGAAATGCCATTCGGCTCCCATGGGGCTGGCATGGAGGCCCCTGATTTGCTCAAAGGAGAAGACGGGACTGTTGTGTCCAGACCCTGACCCAGGAATCTGCAAAGCACAAGAGGCTGAAGCCACCAGAGGTGCTGCGAGGCCTGGGCCTCCCTCCGCGCCTCTGTCTGCAGCGAGCACCCTCCCTGCTGCCCTGCAGGAGAAGAGTGCGATCCAAGAACCACGTGGCCTCAGCTCGTCCATCCACTTGGTGGCTGCAGCAGGCCAGGCCAGGCCACCACCCTCGCCCGTCACAGCTCTCTGGGATGCATGCCCTCAACAGCCGGCCCTTCCTTCACAGGTGACTGCAGAGCCTGTCCTGACCCTGATGTGGGGCGTGGCTGGGGACAGTGGTGACAGGGCTGCTGCTCTGGCCCTGTGCTGAGAGTGCAGAGGAGCTGGGCAGAGCAGGGGCTGAGGGTCGAGGAGGGGGGTGGAGGCAGGGCGGACTTTGGGATGAGAAGTGGGCATGCGAGTGTGGCAAGTGGCTCGGGGTGGAGTGGAATGGATTTCCCAATGCAAGAGTGGCAGTGACCAGTGCTGATGCCGGAGCTGTCTGATCAGTGGATGCATGGCCAAGGACACATGCAAAAGGAAGGGGTGATGAGAGAAGATACAAAACCAGGGGCTGCGCAAGAGTGCCGTGGGCAGGGCAGGGAGGGTGGCCTCAGGTGAGGGGCTGTGTGCGGGATCCAGGCAGATGGCTGGGAGCAGCCGTGGGTGCCACAGCCCAGTCTGGAGCCAGCTGCTCTGCCACTGGGCACCAAGTGGGGTGGGAACCCAGGAAGTGGGGGTGCTCCAGGCTCCAGGCAGAGAGGTCTGGGCCCCTGAGCTCTGTGCTGGGACCCCCAGAGGGGAGCTTCCTGCAGCGGGCAGGGGCAATGCCCCAGCTGACTGTCTCTTACCTTTGGTTTTAAAAGCAAAGTGACAGTGCTTGCACACATAGGGTCGGACGTCAGTGTGGGTGCGGATGTGTTTCTTCAGCATGCTGGGCTTCTTGCAGCGAATTCCACACTCCTCACAAACATATTTCCCTCGGCCGCGGCCTCGCACATATACATACTCTTCGTTTGATTTGTACCTATGAGCAACAGGTGTCATGGTAAAGGAAAAAAAAAAAAAAAAAAGGAGGAGAAGAGGCAGGTTCCCACCTCGGAAGACGCACGCGCTTCCTAGCTTGATCCAGCCGGCTACGGACACGGGGAGTGGAGGCTGCAGAGGACCACGGGGTGGGAGGGACAAATCGCCCTGGGGCTCCACCATGGACCCCTGCGCCCGGCCCCTCAGACAGGTGGGGCCGCATACACTGCTGCCTCTGCGGCTTCCTGGACAGCCTCCGTTGCAGAGCCAGCCCCCGCAACGGCCGTGCCCACAAGCAACAGCCACTGTGGGCCACCAGAGTAACAGAGTAAGAATAATAGCACAGCTACACCAGCTCTGGCAGCTACGTTTGCTACGTGCTCACTCTGTGCTGGGAATTTACCCAAATTAAACCACGACCACCTCACAACGAAGGGCCCTTAGGAGCCCGGGGCTCAGAGAGGGAGAGATTCTCGAGATCACACAGCCAGAAAGGGACAGAGCCTGCCTGCCTCAAAGCCTGTGTGGGCTGCCGGGAAGCCACGCAGACGCTCCTGTGAGGGGAGGTGACAGGGACCTCTGTTATTTCCCCAGCTCCGGGGTTTGGAAACCAGGAGCCCTGCGCTGTCTCCCTCGCCCCCATCTCAGGAGCCCTGCGGGACCCAGATTCCCAGTGCTCTCGCCTCAGAACTTGGGATGGGTCACGAAGTGCCACCAGCTTTCAGGAGCCTCTGGGGTGTCCGGCCCACCTGCTGGGGCTCAGGGCCACAGATGCCCCTGAAGCCCAAATCGAAAAGCTCCTACTTCTGCCATTACAAGGAAGCCTACTAGTGCCATGGGCTCAGTAGGATCATTACTGGCCATCTTGCTGGTCCAAGGCTATAAATGTGCAGGGTCCAGACGGGGTGGGGAAGGCTGTGGCAGGCGGCGGGGCTGAGAGAGGGGATCCTGGCATATTTCCAGGAGAAGGAGCATTCTGACCCACGAAGCCCTGGGGTCCGCTGACACGGCACTCGGGGGAGGTGTGGGTGTGCGCTCTCAGCCTGCGGGGTGGGCCCTTCCACGCCCAGCAAGAGCTGCCACACCCCATGCCCCACACTCACACCGCACAGCCTGCGCCCTCGCCGGCCTTCCAAAGGCAGCTGCTTGGCTTCGGTGACCCTGTTCACTACTGATTGTGTCTTCTTTGCAAGCTCCTTCCCATGCTGGCACCTCAGGCTCCAACCTGTGCTCTTCTCACCTGCCACCTTCCCCCAGGTGACTTTCCACCTGCCCCTTCTCTCTCCAGCTCTGACCACTTTGCTGTACATGCACTGCCCTCAGCATCGCCCCTGGTGGTCTTCAGGAACCTCAGACCCCACATGCCCAGAACCCTACTCCCAAGTTCCTCCACCTGCAGCATCTCTCCCGGGCCCCGTCCCAGTGAGCAGCACCTGCACCCCTCGGTGGCTCCATTCCTCCCCTCTGCATATTCAGTCCCCCAGCACAGCCATCAGCGCTGCAGTCCACGCGTGTTGCAAGGATGCCATGTTCTGTCCCCACCAGCCCTGGCCACCATCTCTTCTCCTACACTCCCGTACCCTTTCTTCACAAAACAGCCGGGGGGAGCCTTCTCCAAATCTGTTAGGTCCCAGCCTAGGGGCCCCCGCCATGCTTCTCCTACTACCCTCGGAATGAAGCCCTACTATTCCTTTGGCCTAGAAGGCCCAGGGCACCATTTGGCCCTGGCCCCCTCTCCAGCGCATCTCCCACCGATTCTCACAGATCCCCCATCCTGTGCTGCACTCCCCCTCCAGCCATACCCAACGTCACCTGGAGCCCCAAAGTCCCTGCCCCAGCATCACCCCTCTCCTGTCTGAGCAGCGCCTCAGTCCTGCAGGACTTTGCACAAATCTCCTGCCCTTCAGAGGCCTCCCCAACACCCTTCCTCTGGGCCTGGGGGTCTCACTCGCTCCTTCAGGGCACTTGTCAAGCCGAGCACTGCAATGGCCTTTTCGCAAGCGTAGTCACCATTATCCCTGCGAGGGCAGGGACTGCATCTACCTCATCTGCTGGTGCATCCCGGCACCTAGCACAGCGTCCAATACCCAGCAGGTGTTCAATAGACCCTTACTGGCTGCACATCGGAAAGAGAAGCCAAGGCCTTCTCTCCCCAGGTCTGCTACCGTCAGACTCTCAGCCTGAACCTTCCCACTCGCCGAGCCCCTGTGCACATGTGTAACCTGATGCTGTGGGCTCCCCAGGGTCGGGGGACAGAGCCAGTCCCCCAGAACCACGGTGGCCCACCTGAACACACCCCACTTTCTGATAGGAGCGACTCTGCTCCTAGGGCAGAGAGCAGCAGGGGACTTGGGTCTGAGTTCTGGATCCTGTTGGAACTCACCGGATGACCTCAGGCAAGTCACTTTCCTTTCCTTGGAAACGATGTCCCTTGCCCTTAGACAGCAAAGCGCCACCGCATGCCTGACACCATCAATTCCTCCCATCAGCCCATTACGATTTTTGGAGAATCATCCTCATTCTGCAGAAAAGGGAACCAAGTCCCATTGAGTTCATGTGACACGGCCAGGATCACGCAGCCAGTGGTTTTCCCACTGGGCTCCCTGCTCCTGCACAGACTGGATGCACAAATACCTTTACATGATGCTGACCAAGGTCTCACTAGCACCACCCTTCTCCAGTATTCCCAGGGACCTGTCACACGGCAGACAAATAAGAGCAGCGTCCTTCTCTACCCAGCCCTTCCTGAAAGGCTGCCGGCCTGGGGTGCAGCCCCCAGGTGCTGACACCTGCCGAGAAATTCCCCGTAAAAGCCAGGGCAGGACACCAGACAACCATGGTGGGGGTCCTTGGGGGCACAGTCCTGCCTCCCAGGTCTGCCGGCCCCTCCTCTCCTGCACCCAAAGCTGCCGTTTGGAGGCCTGTGCCACAGGCTGCCCTTTACCCAGGGGGACAAGTGACCGGCCCCCTGCCAGTTCCAAGGCTGCAAGACAGCCCGGCACTGGTAGGCCTGCGGGACTGACTCAGCTCCCAGGTCAGGGAGCAATTTCTCCCGGCCTCACTGCCCACCTGTCTTCTGTTGCCCTGATAAGCCAGAGGCATCAGTCAGCCTGGAAAGCAAGGTCTGGTTTTATTCTTAAAGAAAAAGAGCTGTTTCTGTGGATTTTGAATGTCTTAGCTGCCTCGAGGGACCTTGAGATCGGGCAGCCTGAAGTTCAGGGGTGGCGCGCCTGACCCATAGCATGGCACTAGGGCTCCCAGACCCCTGCCTGGAAGCAGTCTTCTGTCCTGCTGCCTGGGGCGAGGGGCGGTGGAGGCCGTGGAAGGGCCAGACTCTTCTCGGATGGATCCGTTTGCATCCCTATGCTGCGGCTCTAAGACTCATGGACTCAAAGGAAAAGAAAAAGATTCCTAACAACCTCTTGATCAAGAGGGCCTTAGTATCTTCACCCAATCGAGAAGGAAACAGAAGGCAGCTATAAAGTGGTGAAGCAGGGACTGGACCCCAGATCTTACTCCTGTGCTCTGAAGGGTGACGGCATGACCCAGTGTGAGGTCCTCCCCTGCCATCAGCATGTGGCATCTTGGGCTGTGGCTCTAGACTCTGCGGAGGAATTTCTAAAACCTGCAGCTTCCACCAAGCACATGGGGAGTTGGCACAAAGGAGACGGCACATCCCTCTGCTCAAGGTGCCAGAAGAGGGGCACAGTGGAAATTAAATAGGCTTTCAGGCAAGGTAATGGACAAGGCGGTTGTTCCTGGACTCTGAGTATGACAAAGACTCAGCAGCGAAGCTGCCCTGTAAGGTAGTGAGCTCCCCGTCACTAGCACTGCACACCCAGAGGCCGGATGAACAGGCTGTGAGATCTGCTAGCAGGAGGGAGTTCGTGATTAGTATGTGCCCATGACAGGTCCAACACAGTGACAGAGGGACTTTAGGTAGATTCGCTTGTTTATTCGTGTCCCAATGTTTTAACATGGATATATTTAGTTTGTTTGGATATATTTAGTTTAGCATATTTGTTCCAGTATATATAAATGGATATATTTATTCCTAAGACCAAGCGGAGGCTCAGGGCACTAGAGGGGGATGGGCGGGCAACATGACCGAGCAAAGAAGAGGCACAGGAGGAAGAGGAGGGGCGGGGACCGTGGGGACCTGGAAGGCTGGGCACATCCCCTCTCTGCAGGGGCACCCCCCCAAATGTTGCATGAGGTTATCATATATTCCCGTGTTTTCAAGAAAACCACACATCCAGTTTTTTTTTTTTTTAAACTAAAAACATTAGCAGACTCTTACATAGCCCTTACTGGGTGCCAAGGACGATTGTCAATGCTTTACATGCATTACCTCATTAAATTGCATGGCAGCCCTCTGAGATGGGGGCTCCAGTCATTCCCATTTACACGTGAGAAAACAGAGTCAGAGAGGCTAAGTGACCTGCCAAGGTCACACAGCCAGTTAGTTAATGGAATCAAAATTTGAACCCAGGTCGCCTGGCTACAAAGTTCAGGTACTTAACTGCTGTGTAATTCTGTTTTTTAAAAAAACATTTTGTGAGTCAAATAAAATACAAGAGGCAGATCCAGCCTAGAGCTAAACTTCTGGCTCAAAGTAATTTCCCCAAGGTCAGGTGCTAGTACGAAGGGGCATGTCTGACCTTCAAGCCCACGACTTTTCTCTCCACCGAGCTGCATTATTCTCTTGAATGAGAGGATAACCTCAATGGCCTTGGAGTTATCATCTTAATCTGAGATTCTACGAGGCTATTCTGCATTTATATTATTGACTTTTTCATATGTTATTAATATTTAATTGTAAAACTCTTGCATCCCCTCCAAATTTGGGTATTTTAAAGGTTTGCCAAATTTCTGATTTTATTATGCTCTTGTCGCCAAATATGCTTTCCCCTCAGAGGCATGCAACTTGGGCATGATGCAGAGCAAGAGGGAGATGTGATCAGGAATGCACACGCTGTCGCTTTGAGACCCACTTTTGCGGGCAGCCTATGTCCTGTGAAGGGAGGCTCGGGGCCAGTTCCCAGTGGTCACTGTGCTCTGGGAGGTCCGGCCACAGCGAGCTGGCTGACTTGCCTGCAACGACATGCGGCTCCCCCAGTGACACTCGAAAAGCAAGGGATGTCTGTGGGAAGAGGAGCAAGTGCCAGGTGGCACAGCCTGCTGAGCTGCGTATCTGCTCAGAAGATTCAGTTGCCAAGAGGCGGGAAACACACTCCTTGGTGAGAGAGAAATGAACTGGGGAGGCTGCGCTTTGGGTCACGGGGGAAGTTCACACTGGGTTCTGGGTACACCCCAGATTCTCTTTTTGTCAGAGTTCTGCAGAAATTACATCATGTCATAACATTCAGCGTGGGGGACATTTAGTGTAGCATCCAGGGACAGGCCCGCGGTGCCAGGAATTCCACGGCACACACGTAACACAGCACAGGCGCAGAGCCCACCGGCGGAGTCTGCTTTCAGCAGGAGTGTGAGCTGCACACAGCGCGCTGTCTGTTTACTCCACACTACTCACGAAGGCCTGGTCCCGGCCTGGGGCTGGGCCAGGGCCATAAACGTAAAGTTAAATAAGACTCTGATTGTGGTCTCAAGTGACTAACAGGCACTTAAAAGATCATAAAACAAAGAGATAGAAATAGTAATTCAGACAACGGGCTTGGGTCTGCGGTGACTTTCCCAGAAGAAAAGCCTTCACCTGGGTGTGCACGTGCAAGGTCTGACCCGTGAGCCTCCTGTTTTATGAGCCCCCGGTGTGGGCAGGGAGGCCTGGGGGCCAGGGAGGGGCTGTTGGGACTGTGTAGAGTCTGAGCCCGGCAGAGGTGAGGGCAAGAAGAAAGAGGACCTAGATTCTAGAGAGTTCAGCAGCAGCCTGACAGAAGGACAACAGCAGGTCAAGGACGTCTTCTTCTACACCTCCCAGGACTCCCACTACTGAGGGCAAGCCCTTGTCTATTTTGTAGGTCTGCAACCTGGAAGTGGCATTTTTGCCATTTTCTCCGTGTTACTGTTGTGAGTTTTCATACTAGGAACACATCAGTTCCCAGCGCCAGCTGCCAGGAAGACAGCAGCAGCTGGGGTCTGACGCCAGCACAGCTCTTGGAGTAGGAAATGCCCTAATTCTACAGAATTGGGTGCGATAGGTGGAGACGCTGTGGAGTGACTTCTCAGTGACCAAGCGTAGACACCCAAGGACCAGCAAGCAGGCTCCAAGCCTGGGCCGAAGCCAGCATGGGTCCACAGAATACAGCCAACGCCCCGCTTCTGACCAGACAGTGAGATTAGGGGGCAGGCAGGAGGCCAAGCTGGGCCCCTCATGTTCAGAGAAGTGAAACTGCCGAAGAGGAGTGGACTCCTTAAGTGTGGACGTAAGAGTAGCTGCTCCAGCCTGCAGGGTTCTAGAGTAGTGGCTTTCCAGCTGTGCTCGGGATCGGTGGGGTTAGGGTGGGGAGGCTGAGCAACGGGGTTCTATGTCCTCCTCCCCCAACCACAGCAGCTCTGCAGCGAGTCGTTTTTCAGAGTGTGTATCTATGTAAACTGAACTTTGTGAAAAAGAATTCTGTGAATTTAAAGCAATGTGAAAATTACTGTTGGAGAACGTCCATGCTTGGAAGGTCCTTAAGACACTAATGCCCAGAAGCCTTGTGCATCCTCGGAATTGGCCGCTTTCGGGGCGATCCTGTTCATACCCTCCTACAGACCAGTATTTCTCTGGCCCCTGGGGACACAGTTTCCCAGGTAGCTCCTGCCACCTCTGGGCAGCTCCCTTGCTGTTAAGCTTGAGTTGTCAACCTGTGCTCACACCCATGGTCTGCGTTCCGGCTGGTCCATCCCGTCTTCCATTTGAGAATCTCCAAAAGATACGATGCCACCTGAAACTTCTTTCCTCCAGCCCTAACATTTCCATGTACTCAAACAATTCAACATGAAAGGGATTCCTCCCCAGGCTGTCCACCTTCTCCTGGACCCTCCAAATTGTCCTTCCTAAGGTGGAATGGCCCAGAGCAGCGAGAGGCCCTTGGCGGGGGCTGGACCCAGCCCAGCCTCAAGCAGGTCCATGGTCTCCTCTTTCCAACGTTCTCCCAGCTTCACTCCCTTGAGTCCCTGAGAGGAAACAGACCCAGGCTGGGGAAGTGACCAGACCCAGGAGCTGCCTCCTGCCCGGCTTGTGCTCTACACCTCGCAGTCAGCCAGAGCTGGAGGGCCGAGCTCTCAGTGACTGGCCACTTGCTATGTGCCAGGTTTTGTGCCACCCCTTTTCCATTGGATATCTCTCTTCCTCTTGGTTAACATTTATAAATACATATATTTTGCTAAAAAGCACTAAAAATAATCAACCAGGGTCAGAGGTGCAATCTTTTATCACAGAAAAAGAAATAGCTATCATTTGTTGAGCACTTGGCTCTGTGGTAGGTGCTTTTTATAGGAATTCTATTGTAGAAGCCTGGCCACAATTCTGTATGACAGCCCTGGGTACAAGTAGCAGGAACCGAGGCAGGGAGGCCATCTCCAGACTGGCTTAGAAAAGCCTCAGGTGGCCAGCTCCAAAGTTTGGCCCGTGTCTTGCAGGTGGTGGTGGGACAGGGGAGGTGTGTAGTCAGACGCAGAACCTGCGGAGCTGCACGGGAAGCCCCATGTGGGTCAGCAGCCAGAGGGCACGCTGACCAAGGCCGTCTGGAGTGGCAGCCGACAAAGTCTGTGTATACACTAGGTGTCTGACCAATGCTTGCAGGCCAGTGGCTATGAAGATGCCGGGCCACCACAGCCTGAGAGGCCTTAGTGCACCTGGCTGCACACAGACACATAAACACTGAGATACAAATAAGGTAAGAAAAGGCTGTGAACAGTTTTAAAATCCTGCAACAAATGCAAGGCAGCAGCGCTGTGAAGGCCGTAAAATAACTTCTGATCCACCAGAACGGGGCAAGGTCAGCGAGCTCACGAAGGCAGCTGGCTGGGGGCCCTTGCGGCTTCCTCACAGCGTAAACCTGAGGAACACACGAGCAGGCTGTGTGCTCAGGCCCTAGACTCACAGACTCCCATCTTGAAGGTGGAAAGAGACGGCACTCTAATTGTCCCCTGGTCACAGCCATCTCCTTGCCCCAGGCCCTGAGCAGACCTGTTCCCTACTAGCTGGGAGTAGAGGAGAAATCAGGCTCATGGAAAACCTGTGCTTGGACACTTCAGGCCACGTGTGTGACCACTGTCAGCCTCCTGGTAGGTGGCTCAGCCAACAGGCAGAACCAGGACAGGAAAGGAGAGCTGGGCTCATTTTAAGAAAGAACTTTCTGAACCCCGGAGCTACAAACTTGGAGAAAGGCGAGCTTGAGGGGTAGTGAGCTCCCTGTTAGAAGTCGTGTTCAAGCACAGGTTAAGCTAGCTTGCAAGTTTGGGGCAAAATAGATTCCAACGGGGGGGAGAGAGGCTGGACTCCAGGTCCATTGGGCGTAGTGTGATATAAGCCACACAGCATCCACACCGGTGCTCCAGCCACAAACAGCCGGTGGGTGCGTGGGTGGGAAAACAGGAAAGGAGGAAGGGTGTGGTCGTGGCTCGGAGGGGTGAGGTGGCCTGTCTCAGTGCAGTGTTAGTCATGGGGACTGCTGGCAAGTCACACTGCAGGGTTCAAATCCTGCCTCATCCCTACCAGCTGTGTGACCCTGGGCAGGCCCCCGCCCACGGTGGGGGTGTCGATGACTCCCCGGAGCGGCTCGGCTGTGGGCTGTGGCTGTCCTATGGCTGTACTATCACACCTCCCAGCTAACATTCCAAGGCTGTGCCACCCCTTCCAATGGAAGTCCTGTTTCTCTAACCCTTTCTGTGGAAGTGTGGCTTTCCCACCTCCAGGCAGGTTTTCATTGCAGCAAGCTATTTAGGGATGAGCCTTTTCTGGGAGGAAGAATCCTTCTGTGAGCCCCGCAGCTGCCCCTCGGGTGACCGGTGAGTCTGTGTCCTGCATCCCCCCAGAGTTGCTCCATGTGATAGGACCTCTCAGCAGATCACCCTGCCCGGAATGCCTGCCTTCGCTCCCGCTTTCTGGTGAAGTCTCAATCCTCCCCCGGAGCTCAGATCCAACCCTAGATTCTCAGCTTTCCCTGACCCTGAGATGCGTCATGGCCCCCAGTTATACCTTTTCTAGGGGTAGCACAGTGCAGTAGGAAAAAGAGTCAGGCTTAGGAGCCAGAATTCCTGAAACCAGGCTTTGCCCCTTATTAGCTGTGTGACCTTGGGCAGGTTACTTAACCTCTCTGTGCGTCATTTTCTTCATCTTTAAAATGGGGATAACATCTTATTTCTTGATCTGGGGGTAACTGGGCACAGTTCCAGGAGTATGTTCATGCTGTAATAGCTCATGGAGTTGTATACTTATGACTTGAATTTTTTTGTTTGTATAGTATGCTTCAATTAAGAAATAACTAAAAAAAAAGTGCATACTCAAAAAGTTGTTGCAAGTTGAACTTAGTTAATATAGGTTATGTGCGTAGATGAGTGCCCGGCACATAGTAGGGACTCAGTCGGCATTTTTTCTATCTAGCACTCTGCCTTGACAGCACTCACCATAATCGGATTTATTCTTCAACACTGGGAGGAAAACCAAGTGCCCCAGTTTTTAACGAGCTGGGAAGCCTAGAGCTGTCCCTGTCACCCAACTCAAAAGTGAAGCCAGTGGTGCTAGGAGGCTGGTACGACTGACTGCCCAGCCCTGGCAATACGGAGCCAGCGCACAGAGTACAAAGCCCTGACGGAGACTCCACCCTCTCCTCCTCCTCCTCCCCAGCCATGGCTGGGTCCACAAAGGAATCCAAAGCATGCTGATGGGGAGACGCTCAGAAGACCTCCAAGATCACAGCCAAGGGGACCAGGAATTCCCCAGGACCCCACTGGATGAGGATGGAGGTGACCACACCCACGCCAGTGTCCGGTCCAAGGAGGAGGAAGCTCCTTGCACAGAAGACGCCTCTGTGCCCCTCTCTCTGCTCACAATCCTGTCCCCAGGAAAGTCAGTATTCTGAGAAGATGTAGAGGAAGAGCAGCATGAAGAGGAAGGCGATGATGGTGACATGGATGTCGAGGAAGGAGAGGATGCGGAGGGGCAAGATCGTCCCAGAGCAGCAGTACCCCGAGGAGGCAGAGGCAGAGAAGGTGATGACAGTGAGGAACAAATTCCAGTGATGAAGATAGAATCGCCAACTTGGAACATGAAGCATTTTAGCATCCAAACTCTGATACTGAACATGGTGCTGAAGACGTGGCTTCACTTCCTCCTGTGACATACGATCCACGTGGCACGGAGCTCGTGCCACTCTCATACTTCTAAAATGGAAGTCAGTAGGACGCAGGATGAAAACTATGCAGGGGCAACAAAAGCTCAGAGAAGTTAACCCAATTGTGAGATTTCTATCGGGATGATACGGGTGCAAAATGGGTAGCGGGTTTAGCAGAAATTCCAAGAGGAAGAATAAAGGGGTTTGGTTATTTGCCCTTGAAAAACATGAAACAAGCCTCCCGTGGTGAGCTGGTTTAGATTGATACGTCGCCCTTCACCAACCCATCGCCTTACATGTCTGATCACTCAAAGCTGGGGCCAAATTAGCGTCCTCACTAGCAGAGCGTGGGGTCGAGGAGCCAAGGCACAGCCGCAGCTGGAGTGACGCGTGGATGCTTGAGCTACGGCTTCTGATCGGGTCTCATCTTCCCTTTGGTTAAAAGAGCTCGATGCTCCGGACGGTTCTTAGCACAGCAGAGGGTTAGATGGTCTTCACAGAGGAAGGCAGGGTGAGCAATATGGTCATCAACGGCTTCCAGGGCTCACACGTTAAGATCAGACTGCGACGGTTGTCGCTGCTGGCCGGGCTACCCTGCAGAAAGGCCGTTGCTGTGAAACCTTGTCAGAGATTAAAGGAGTTAGCAGAGAACACTTTGTCTGTTCCCGATCACAGCGAACCTGATCATGACCCAGATGCCGGACATGAGGAAGCAAACTCAGGACAGGAAAGTGACGTGGATGTTGCTACGGGCGTGGCTGGTTTGGTCCCCTCACAGGTAAGTGAAGGGGAAGTACTTTGAGAAGCTTCTTAACCGCATTGAAGAAGTTTTTCATGGACTGGGAACGGGACCTTGTGCGACTGTCCAGTCTCCAGCCGTGTCTTGGTCATGCTCCGTTCTCAGGAGCCTCCACAGCCTTCGTCCTTGGAGCTGGCGACCCGGCTTTTGCTCACTCCAGTCGCAAGTGCTCACCCTGGTGCTGCAGGCTGTGTTCCGACACAGCCACCAAACGGTCTTCTTTCTTTCCTGAGTGTGAAGCAGCACGTTGCTGATCAGAGCCACATGCCACCTGTATGATCAAGATGATGAGGAAGGTCTCTGTGGTCCAACAGCGTTACTGAGGCTGCCTTTGCCTTGTATCACGGGACTCAGCACAACTGTCCAGCCATTTCCTGCACTGGGCAGACAGCGGCAGGAACAGTAATACAAACGGGACGTTTGTGATCTTACAATACATCTCATTCAGTTATCCCTTACTAGAAATCAGTGAGGGGGATAATATCATTCCTCTTTTTCAGATGAGGTGATAGAGGCTCAGAGAGGTAAAGTCACTTGCCTGAGGTCACACAGCCAGTGAGCAGCAGCAGAAGGGCACTGATTCCCTCCGCTCCTCTCTGGATCAAACACCCCGTGGCTCTCATGGCTGGAGAAGATGATGCCGGTGGGAGGAATGTTCTCCAGAGCATGGAATGACAGCCAGAAAGGAGAGGCAATGACACCCCACTGTGAACCCTCTTCCTCACCGTGGGCCCAGGGAAGTGCCACCATCGGCAGCAGCAGCACCGTCATCATCATCTTCATCCACAGCATTCACTGGGCCACTGCAGACCTGGCCCTGGGCCAGGGAGGGACAGGAACAAGGTCTCCCTGGGGGCTTGCTATGCAGGTGGCTAAGAGTTAGAAGCAGCAGGAAGTGGGGCCCCTCTAGCTGGTGGCAGCAGGGTATGAAGGAGAGGACAAAGGCTTTGACGCCAAACAGTGCTGTGCGTGAGTCCCAGCCCTGCCCCTTACTACCTGCATGGCCACGGGCCAGTTCCTTGGCCCCTCTGAGTTTAGTGCTTGGCTCTGTGCCCAGGGCACAGCAGGTGATCAATAAACAGTGGCTGCGGACAGCGTGGGTGGCAGGGCAGGTGACTGCAGCTGGAACAGGCTCAGTCCCGGGGGCCACATGCTGCACCTCTGCCAATGGTCACCGGAGGTTAAGTCACCTGAGGTCCCTCTCGAATGTGCTAAGGGGGGGCTGCTGGGGAGAAGGCAGGTGGGGCTGGAGCACCCAGGGAACTGCCTCCCCCACCCCTCTCCCTCCGCAGCAGATGGAACCGGCTCCCCTCAGGGCACAGAAAAGCAAGGAGCGCTCTTCTCAGCAGGCTCAGAGCTGATGTAGAACGCTTCCAGAGACAGAACAGAAGCAGCTCTCAAGAGGGTCTGGCTACAGTCTCAGGACAAACACCCAGGACAGTTCTAAGTAAGGAGACCCCAGGCATTGGAGGGCCTATGCTTTCCCCGAAGCCCTGAGGCCTGTAGAGTCAACAAAGTGGCTGAAGACCAGAGAGGCCAAGGGCCTTGCCCAAGATCACACAGCCATTGGCAGCAGAGGCAGGACTATGACCCAAGACTCCTGCTTCCCAAATGGGGCCGACGTCACTGGGTGTGACCCTTCTACAGATGTCTACTCACTCCCCATGTGCTGCCCTGCGTCAGGCCCGGTGCCCAGTAAAGAAGTGAGTCAACACAGTGTCTCCAGAAAGCCCGCGGGCAACTCGCCAGCGGCACTGGCCCTGCCTGGATGAAGTGACACTTACAAATGCTATTTAAAGCATGTGTAGTGCCTCTCAGAGCAGCCATCAGCAAGGAGGTGACCCTGTGGCTAGAATCAAGTCCAGACGAGATGCAGAGTCATCCTAAATGGCTGAGAGAGAGCAGATCCTGCTGTCACTTACTGTGGCTCGACTCAGTGTTTGCCGAGAGTGGTGGCAGATGCCCACTGGCCTCTAGCTTCTGGGCTTTCCCAAGAGGCCGGTGGCATAGAGAGCTGTCCCTACTCCACAGATGGGGAACTGAGCTCAGAGAGGCACAGAGACTTGCCCCCAGCCACACAGCCAGTCCGTGGCACCGCACCACACCAAAGCCCGTTCTGACCCAGCCCACGGTCCACATGTTTAAACTGCCACGTCTCAAACCATCTATGGATTTTAATCATATCTTCCCTGCCTTTGGGCTCAAAACCTGGCCATAAGGGAAAGCATCCATTTTTCTGAAGCCAACAGAAAATAATACAGTCAAGATAGAGGAAAATAATAGGTCCTGGGGTTTGCAAGGGGGCTGATGTGTAGCAGGCAGTGGGGGATGGTCAAGGAGGTGCCATATAACAAGGGTGCTCGACCCGGCTCTAGAGGACAGATTGACAGCAGAGCTTTGGGGCTGAGAGGAGGAAAGGGCCCTCCCTGCAGGAGGAGGGGACAGCACGAGCAAAGGCACGGGGCAGAGATGCCCAGGATGCCTCAGGCTTGGCTGGGGCAGAGACAGCAGCCCCAGGAGGTGGTCTGGAGCCACCAGGTGCTTTAGCAGGAAACAGGGAGCCAGCAAAGGTGCTTGCTGAGCCAGGCTTCAGGGCCAACCATGTGGTGGAGTTACAGGAATACCAGGCTTTGGGGATTTACAAAACAGGCAATGGAGTGTTTATAACTTACACTAACTTTCATTTACTCATTGCCACTCTCTGTTTACAAAAATGAGATGAGTAATCTGGCCTCTGCCATTTGATGGAAGAGAGACAGAGGTCCTTTCCTCCACGCCCCAGCGACACCTCCGACCCCATCACAGGCTCCCAGCCCCTCCCCGCTGCCCTCCCCTCCCCCTCCTCTCTGGCCTTTGCCCATTCTTCTAGAGGGAACGAGCACCCCTCCTCCCATCCCATGCCTCTGTTAACTGCCCTGGTCCTCAGAGATGCTCCTGCACAGCATTCTCTGACTACGCTCCTGTTCAATGGCCTCATGTGTGAAGCTACCGAGGAGGTACCAGAACTGGGGCGTCGGACTCAGGCAAGCTAACACGGTGTTCAGCATTGATATACACCAAGCACCCTGCAGTGCTCAGAATGACCCATGCAGGGGTCTCTGTTACTCTCCCCACCTCACAGGTGAGAAAGGGAGGCACAGAGGCAGTAAGTAACTTGCCCAAGGTCACATGTCCACATTCCTGCCCTGTGTCCTGTCCCATCACCTTCCTCCAGGTACTCTGCGACCTGAGCTCTGTCTGTCCGTATGGGCTCCAAGCTGTGCTTTTTTTTCTAACTTTTTAAAAAATTGTGGTAACATATACATAACCTGAAGTTTACCATCTGAACCATTTTTAAGTGTGCAGTTCAGTAGCGTCAACTGCATTCATATTGTTGTGCCACCATCACCACCATCCATCTCCAGAAAATGTTCTGTCTTCCCAAACTGAAACTCTCTCTCCTCTCCTTCCTCCACCCTTGGCAACCACCATTCTTTGTCTCTAGGGATTTGACTACTCTAGGGACCTCGTGGAATCATACGGTATTTGCCCTTTTGTGACTAGCTTATTTCACTTAGCATAATGTCCTCAAAGTTCATCCATGTTGTAGCATGTGCCAGAATTTCCTTCCTTTTTAATGCTGAATAGTATTTCATTGTATGACTAGATTATATTTTGTTTCTATGTGTATCCATCCTTGGACACTTGGATTACTTCCCCCTTTTGGCTACTGTGAATAATGCTGCTATGCTCACAGACATACAAATATCTGCTTGAGTTTCTGATTTCCATCCTTTTAGTAGATACTCGGCAGTGGAATTGCTGGATCATATGATAATTCTATGTTTATGTTTTTTGAAGAACCATCATACTGTTTTCCAATTTATATTCCCACCAGTAGTGCACAAAGTTTCCAATTTTTCCACATTCTTCCCAAAACTTGCTTTTTCTTTTTCTTTTTTTTTTTTTGATAATAGCCATCCTAAAGGACATGAAGGGGTATCTCTTTGTGGTTTTAATTTGTATTTCCCTAAAGATTAGTGATGTTGAATATCTTTTCATGTGCTTATTGGCCGTCCGTATATATTGTCTGGAGAAATGAGTCTTTTGCTCATTTTTAAAATCTGTTTTTTGGGTTGGAGTTCTTTATGTATTCTGGATATCAACCCCTTATCAAATATACAATTTGCAAATATTTTCTCTTATCCTCTGGGCTGCTTTTTCACTCTGTTAATAGTGTCCTTTGATGAAAAAAGTTTTAAAATTTAGGTGAAGTCCAAATTTATCTATTTTTTTCTTTTGTTGCCTGTGCTTTAGTGTCATATTCGAGAAATCACTACCGAATCCAACAGCATGGAGTTTTCCCCCTGTGTTTTCTTCTAAGAGGTTTATGGTTTTAGGTCTCTGATCCATTTTGAGTTAATTTCTGTCTATGTTGTAAGGTGAGGGTCCACCTTTACCTTTTTGCATGTGGATATTCTGCTTTCCCAACACCATTTGTTGGAAAGACTCTCTTTCCCCACTGAATGGTCTTGGCAACCTTGCTGAAAATCATTTGACCATATATGGGAGGGTTTATTTCTGGGCTCTCTGTTCTATTCCATTGGACTGTGTGTCTGTGTGTATGCCAGTACCACACTGTTTCAATTACTGTATCTTTGTAGTAAGTTTTGAAATCAGTGTGAGATCTGCAACTTGGTTCTTTTTTGCAAGATTGTTTCGGCCTTTCAGGGCCCCTTTCTCTTGATTTTCCTCTGCGTGTTCACTGTTGCACCCCAACACCTACGACAGATGGCACCTAATTAATAGTTAAGGAATAAAAAGCAAACTACCTGTGCCATCTATGTTATGTGCTAGGTGTTGGGGACGAAGGCCCATCAGCTCTGATCCCTGCCTTTAAGGAGTGACAGCCTGGGAGGAGGTGACTGGACAAAGTGACAAACAGTAGCATCTGATGACAGAATGCACAGGGTCAGAGGGGCATGGAAGTGGACCGCTGACTCTGGTTGGGGGGTGGTTATGGGTATGGAGGGAGATCAGGGAAGCTCCCCAGAGGAGGAAGACACTGCACTGGGCTTTGAAGAGTTCACCAGGTGGAAATGGGCACCCTGAGCGGAGGGACCGGGTGTATGACAGCCCTGCAGGACGGAAAGGCAGGCACTGGAAACAACTGCCCAGAGGCACCTTGGGGGTGTCAGGGAATGGGGTGGGAGGCTGGGGAGTGTCAGGCAGGGAGCCCAGCCCTGGGGGGCCCTGAGTCTCCCCTCTGTCCCGGGTGCAGAGGGGCAGCCCTGGAGGTCCTGGCCCCTCTTGTCTAGTACAGAGGGTGTGCTGGGCACCAGGTCAGATGACTCAGTGGTTCTGGGAAAGGACGAGAATAAAGAACAAAAATAAGGATCTTGTTTAAATGGCAACCCCAGGGTTTGGCCTTGCCACCGGGGAAGCTCCAGAGCCAGGGCTTGGCAAGGCCTGGGGAGAGCTGAGCCCTGGCCAGGGCTGGCCACTCTCCACTGGCAGGGCCATCCCCACAGTGACCTCACAGTAACGAGGTGGGCACTGTTACCCTTCCCAACTTACAGGAGAAGAAACTGAGGTGGAGGAACCTGCCCGGGAAACAGTATACGCAGAGCTGGGATGGAGCCAGGCCGTGTGGCAGCTGAGGCCTGCCTGGGCCTCTGTTTCCTCCTAAGCGAAAGGGGAGGGGTGATCTCTCAGGTGGCCCCAGCCCCGGCGGCGGGCAGGAGGTTGGAGCATGCCCTGCACTGGGCGGCTGGCCCCGTCTGCAGAGCCTGCTGGACCCACGGCCACCTCCTCACTCCGGGCCTTCCTGCTCTGGAGACCCAGAGTCTGACTTCCTTCCCGGCACCTCATTATTGTACCCCAGGGAAAGTGAGGAGGCCACACTGGGCACCTGCTGCCAGCCCTGGCCCAGTGCCGGGGAACCCGGGGAGCCCAGCTTGCTGCTGTCAGCGTGCTGTCCATGGCTGCTAGGGCCCCTCTGGTGAGGACTTGAGCAAGCATGATGCCCCGTTCTTGGTGGACCCCAGACCAAGCCCCACTATATTTGCAGCAGCCTCCTTCCCACTGCCCACCCCACCTCAGGCGAGGGCCCCGCCTTCAGGGGTCCATCAGGAAGGTGGAGCAGACCAAAGGCATGTTAGCCTCCGGCAGGGGAAGGAAGGAAGAGAGCCTGCACCAGTGGACACCCACGGGTCACTGCTCTGCCCTTTCCTGCAGCAACCAGACCTCACAGAGACCCTGCTGGCATCCGGGCTAGGAATGTCCTCCTGCCTGGTGGGGGCCAAGCTGGCCTAGGGCCACGCACTGCTGCCTCCTTCCAGCCCCTGGGTCCCCTCTCGCCTGTGGCTGGCTGCCCAGAGGAAACGCTGTCCTCCTGGTCCACACCCATTCAAGCCGCCACCACCTCCTGCTCTGTCCCCCGGCTCCTTCTCCCCAGCACTGACCACGGAGGAGGACACGGTCCCCAGCTGCCTCTCTGGGGCTGTCCTCTGCATCTGGGGCTGTTCATGGGTGAACGGACCACAGTCAACAGCGTGCCACCACCAGGAAGTTACAAGCCTCAGGAAAATCCGTGCTTAGAGTCTGGCCCCGAGCCTTCCAGCTAAGCAGTCCCAGAAGCTTCCGAGGTGAACCTTGGGGAGATGAGGGTTTGGGGCAGCCCAGCTGCTAGATCTGCTGACATTCTGAAAGTCTACAGGGACCTGACTCATCTTTGCTAGGATATGGTAAAATCCTTTTCTTCTGCATCAGCCTGCACCCCTCCTGGCCTGCACTAGCGAACGTACTTTCCCCCGGGCCCCTAAAGATTCTGCCCTGGGCTTTGGGCTGAACAACACCAACGTTGAGGACAAGCCTCCCTTGCCTTCCAGGCCCTTGTCAGCTGCCTCCATTCCTTGTGACTTTCTCTGGGGAGGCGGGGGCGGTGGGTGGTGCCCAGCCTCCCTTGGCTCCAGTCTCTGGAAACCCTGCCCAGCCCTCTGCTGGCCCAGTCTGCCAGCCGCACTCACCGGCAGGTCATAGGCCTTGCTCACAACCTGGCTTCTCCCTGGCTGCCTTAGGCTCTTCTTGGCTCTTGTGTCCATCCCTGACAGCTGTCACCACATTCCTGGGAGACTGCCTGCCCAGCATGCCCGTCCCACGCTGCCCCTCTCCAGGCCCAGACTGGCTTCTGCTGGCTGCTGGGCCCCGGTACACACCCCTCTAAGTCTCCTGCCAGCTGCGCCTGCCCATCTTGGGCCTGCAAGCCACCCTGGGCAATAGATGCCACTCGGCCACAGCGCAGATCCAAAATTGTGCTTGGAGTTTAGGCCCTGCTTTCTGCTTTGGTCTGATGCCTGTAACACCCTCTCTTGGGCTCAGTGGACTCCACTTGCCCAGAAATCTGCCTGGTCAGCTCCCAATGACTCTGTCCTTTTTAAACTCCTCCCTCGATTCCTGGCTTCCCCAGGCCCCTTTCTTCCGAGCCATTCTGTGTTGCCTCTCTTTTTAAGTTTTTATTTTGAAACAATCACAAACATATAGAAAAGTCAAAAGTAGAGTATAAATAAATTCTTTTACCCTGAACTATTTCCAAGCAAGTTGCCAACTTGATGCCCATCGCCCCAGAATTTATCAGCGTGTATTTCCTGCAGCCAGGGCCACCCCGGCCCCCCCTGCAAGGACACCCCCCTCCTTTGCTCAGGCCCCACCTCCCCAGAGGGGTGCCCTCCTCCACCTGCTGGGGCTGTGACCCCTGCAACAAGGCCACCCTATGTTATCCCTTAAGCCGAAGGAATCCTCTGGGATTGACCATTCCTCTGCAAGGGAGCTGAAGGCACTTTCAGTTTCTGACCTGACACCAGCACAACACCGTCTCCCGGCCATCAAGGCAGCTGCGTCAGGACGGCACGCATCCTTGTGCACACTTATCATGTTTTTTCCTTCCTTCCTTGCTCCTATTGGCATATACTGAGTCCACAGTTTCCTTATTGGCAAAATGAGGAATTTGGATCAAGTGATTTCTAAGGATCCTTTTATAATAACAGCAGACTTTTACTGAGCACTTATTATGTGCCAAGCACTATTAGTACTTTACATGTAGCATCTTGGCTAATTCTCACAGAAACCCTTTGTGATACAATTACAATACTGTGATCATCTCCATCTTACAGGTGAGGAAACTGAGGCATGAAGTAGTTGCATAATTTATACTTAGACAGCCACTCTGAGAAATCCAGGAATCCCATAGAGGAGGTCTGGTTCAGAGTTTATACTCTACTACAAAGTACTTATAGAAGGGGGAGGAGATAGAGGAATTTACTCTTTACTTGAAGACGCAATCACAGAAGTAAATATTGGCAATTCACGGAGGAAGAACTTACTACATGGCGGCCAACTTACTGCATGCCGGGTACCTACCAGATGTCAAGTATATTACAGCAAATATCTCATTTCCCTTAATCTTCAACAACTTTGAGAAGCAGGTACTGTTATTATTCTCATTTTCCAGATGAGAACACTGAGCCTGAGAGAGGTTAAATGGCCTTCTAGTCAGTGGCAAAGCCAAGATTTGAACCCAGGTGTGGCTGATGCCTAAACTGTGCTCCTGTCACCTACTGCTAAACTGAGACACCTGCCATGCTCCGAGGGCAGGCGACAAAGGATGCCAGTAACTGGCTCTGACTGGCAATGGGGCTGGGGTGGAGAACCAGGCCCAGGGTGAGTGTCTCATGCATCTGATTCTGTTTTATGTTCCCAACAGCCCCGAGAGGCACCTCCACCCCCAGAGTGGAGAAAGGCATGAACGGGCACCAAGCAGGGTGGCAGATGAGGCTGGAGCTTCGTGTACCTGTGGAATGGGGCAGACAGCCAGGCTGGAAGGCTTCTGGCACCGACTCATGGAGGGCATCAGTGCCTCCCAGGGCTGGGCCTTTGCCCCCTGGACAGCAAGGAGCCGCTGAAGCTGGGGGCAGGTCCCCGCTCATCATACACCACCGCCGGGCACCCTCCCCACTGTGAGAGACTCCAGCATGGGCAGGGAGTAACTTTCTTCCCACCAGTCCAGGCCTGTGGGGCCAGGGGATCCTCTGGACACTTGGCATCTCCTTTGCACTCCTCATCCTCTCCCCTGTGTGTGTTCAGCCAAGCCCATGCTCAACTCTGGGCTCCAGAAGGAAGTACTTCCCAGCAGGTGCCTCACCTCAAGCCAGAGCACCTTGCCTGCAGAGGAGCTCGGATTAGGTCCTCTGACCTTCAGAAAAGGCCACTTCTTCTTAGGGAGGGACCAGGGCTTGATGTAGCCTGCATGGCTCTCTCACCCAGGCCTTTTCCTGCAGACTTTCTGAGCAACATCCCAGTATTTAGTGCCGAGCAGAAATAGCCCATCGGCTGGGCACACACGGTCCCAGAGGGAAGTGAAAGTCACTGGAAATCAAGAAGGGGGAAGAGGGCAGGGAGGAGGGGGGGAAGGGCAAAAACCTACCTAACGGGTACAATGAACACCATTCAGGTGTTGCGCACACTACTGGCCCTGACTCAAGCATTATAAAAGCTATGCATGTAACAAAAACATTTATACACCCTTAGTATTTTGAAATAATAATAATAATACTCATAACAAGGAAATAGCCCATCCGCTGACAAGAGCTGGAAAGACCCTACACATCACATGACAACCAGAGATGGCTCCTCCAACCACATGGCAATCATTCCTTTTGTGGATGAGAAACTGAGGCTCATAGAGGACTTCCTAAGGTCACAGAGCTAGTGATGGCAGAGTCAGGACTGAAAGCCCAGGCTCTGCACTCCAGAACCCCAGCACTTTGCTGCATCTTCCAAACAAGGACCACACGGCCCGCTCCCTGCAGGACACCTCATTTCAAATGATGCCCAAAGAAGGAAAAGGTAACAGTTTCCTGTGGTTTGCAGATAAGAAAATTGAGGTTGACCCACACTCAACTCTGCTCTCAGACACTCCATCTGGCCAGCAATACACATGTCATTTTGCTTTTTTGTTTTCATTCTTGCTGTCCAGGGCTCAGTGCAGTTACAGAATTGGAGCAGAATTTTTTCTCCTCTCTGATGTGCTGTCCCCATACTGCCCTCAAGACACACCCTGACTTACAGCCTTCAGCAGCTCTCTGAAGAGAGCAGAAAGACCACTTTAGCCTGGAGAAAATCAGGATTGTGCTGGTGGATGAAAGAAAGAAGAAAGGATGAGGAAAGGAAGGAAAGAATAATGAAGGTGGAAGGAAACAAGGAAGGAAACTCCACCTTTGTTGCGTACTTCCAGACATGGCATATCCAAGCCTTTGCCTTACTATTCAGTTCTCATGATGACCCTGTAAACAGACACCATTTTCCATATTTAGATGAAGAAACTGAGGTTCAGGGAGCAAAGGGACCCGGCAGTAATTACTGGAGGCGGCGTTAGAATCTGATTCTGTCTCAGTCCAAAGCCCAAAGACTTTCTAGAACACTGGCACTTTCCCATGTGTGCATCCAAGTCCCAGAAGTTCAGGGAGGTGCCACTAGGCCCCTGGGGTCTATGGGAGGGGCTCAGAGGGTGACCTTCCTTGAAGAGTTCTTTGGAAGAATGCGTTCCATGGCTAAACAATATTTGAAAACCACCTACTAGTAGTTTTTTTTTATTAAAGATGGTGGGGAAACTTTCTTCCTTCTCTTTCTCTGTTCTTTTCTCATTTCTTTTCTCTTTCTTTCTTGTTTTTTTTTTATGGTATAATAAACCTTCAAGGAAGAAGACAGTAGGACAGAGACTGACAATAAAATTTTGGAAACTGAGAAGAGATGAATGGGAGATTTTGCAGAGCCAAGAAAATAGATTCTCAAGTCTGCAGTAGGGAAAGCTGAGAACCAACCCAACTCATGTCACAGGATCCCTCAGAGACTCTGCAGGTGGGAACCAAAATAGGTCTAGTTGGTGGAAAGTCTTGGCAGAAGTTGCCGGACTTCCCTCCCTTCCTCAACTCCAGCAGCTCAGGAGACTCTCCTTCCCCCACCTCTGAGAAAGCCTGGAGGTTTATTCTCCTCAAAGGTGGGATTTCACACCTGTGGGAGCAGACACTTTGAGGGTGGGGCAGGGGTTCCATAAAGAAAGGACGGGTAGGAAGTGCATGCATGCAGACTGGATGCTGAAACCCCCTCCCCTGCTCCCTGACTTTTTCATCTCTGTGGCTTCCAGAATATGGGAAGTGAACCCTTCACCCTCTAGGAGGGAGACTGGAGTCTTCACGGGGATTCTGCCCAAGAAGAAAGACCTAAAGACACTGTTATTGACTTGCCCAAGTGGGAAGCTATAGAGATGCTCACCATTGACAAGGAATCTCTCATTGCTTCCAATCATCTTTGAGCCCGCCCCCCCCCCCGCCCCCCTGCCACCAAAAAAGACATGAGAGGACACCAAAGATCAGACACCTGAGAAATGCGACCAAACAAACACATGAATGAAAGGGAACTCAAGAAAAACAGAAACCATGCAGAAAAGAAAACTGAAAACAAAACAAAAATGAAAACATAACTAACATTAATAATAACAACACTAATTGCCTCTGAGAGATAAGATATTGGATTCCACCAAATAAGAGCAGGTTACTATTAAAGGGAACATTCAAGGAAAAAAGAGTTCTTGAAAACTAAAACTATGACAGTAGAAATGAAAAACTCAATAGAACGGTTGGAGACAAAATGGAGGGACGCTCTCAGAGAGAACAGCAAAAACACAAAGCAATGGCAAATCTGACAGGAAGGTATGAAAATGCAACGAATAAGACAGAAGGTCCAGCCCCTGAATAATGGGAGTTCTCGACAGAAAGAATTGGAAAAAAAAAAAAGAGGAGAGGAAATCGTCAAAGAATTCAAGAAAATTTCTTAAAGCAGAAGTCTCAGATTCACCAGATTCAAAGAGCCACTGAGTGAGAAAACTGGCCCACACCAAGATCCACCTCTGTGACCCTAAGACAGTCACAGAGAAGGAAATAAGAATCAGCATGGATTTGGAATTCTTAATTCCAGGAAGCTAGAAAGCAATGTGTTCAAAACTCTGAAGGAAAATGATTTCCAACCAAGAACTCTACATATCCAACAACTGCAAAATGGAATAAAGACATTCCCTAGGTTTTCAGACACGTAAACGGTCTAAATATTTACCACTCACGTACCCTCTGTGAAGACCAGGCTGAAGGACAGTCTGTGACAAGGGGGATGTAAACCAAGGAAAAGGAAGACAAGACTCCAGAAAGAGGATCTCTAGGATGGGGTGAAGGGACAGCAGCTGCCCCCCGCAGTGGGAGGCACACAGGCAAGATGGGCCGTGCAGAGTGCCCCTGTCTGCATGTCTTGAATATCCTGAGGGAAGATTTGGGTGAGGTGAGAATTTGGGGTTGAATTAGTAACATACAGAAAACTAAGCAAAGTTACACACACACACACACACACACACACACACTCGCACTCTTATTGTCCACAGTGAAAACACAGGAAAGAAAAAGTAGTCCGGGCACGGTGGCTCACGCCTGTAATCCTAGCACTCTGGGAGGCTGAGGCGGGTGGATGGCTCGAGGTCAGGAGTTCGAGACCAGCCTGAGCAAGAGCAAGACCCTGTCTCTACTAAAAATAGAAAGAAATTATCTGGACAACTAAAATATATATATAGAAAAAATTAGCCGGGCATGGTGGCACATGCCTGTAGTCCCAGCTACTTGGGAGGCTGAGGCAGTAGGATTGCTTGAGCCCAGGAGTTTGAGGTTGCTGTGAGCTAGGCTGACGCCACGGCACTCACTCTAGCCTGGGCAACACAGCGAGACTCTGTCTCAAAAAAAAAAAAAAAAGAAAAAGTAACCACAGTTGGTTTTAGGCCTTAGCTGTGAATTATACATGACACAGCTCTAATGAGAGGACGGGAGGATGGGGCTGGGGGAGGGGAGTGTGGAAGGCAGAACGGCTCCAGAGTCAATAGCTAATGCCAGAAGCTGAAGAGTCCAGTCGTGGCAGCCCATGCACATTATCTATAGACATGGAGGAAAACCAGGATCATCAGCTAAAAGAGATGAAAGTTATTGCTTCTGACGGTGGGGGGTGGGAAAGAAAATGTGGGGCAAAGAGGAAGAGTATTGCTATTTTCTGTAACTCCATGCATGTGTAACTTCAAAAAAATTAAAAGCTGAAAGGGAGGGAGAGAGCGAGCGAGGGCACACGCCTCTGTTCTCTAAGGGGCTGCTTCTCCCACAGGAGACGCAGGAGGAAGCCAGCTTTCTCCTGGGAGCGTGGCCTGATTCCCCAGGACAGGAACCGAGGCCGGGAGGGGGACTCAGGCAGACACTGTCCAGGTCCAGGGGACGCTGCGTCCCGCTGCAGGGGCAGCTGTCAGGGGCAGCTCTCATGGTGCTGCTCGAGGTCCCCAGCCAGGAACGGAGGGCACTGCCTGCACGGAAAAATAGACTCTCCTTTAAATTTTAATAGGATGCAACGAGGTCTTCCTTGACAGGGCTCAGGGCTCTGGAGGGCTCTGGCCGCACATACGCAGACACTCAGTCTGCCCAACGATCAATATGTCTTTTTCTTTCCATTTTGCTTTCATGTTTTCTTTCTTTCTTTTTTTTTTTTTAAACCATCCATGCCTTGGGTTTCACAGCGACACAGTCAGTTCTCTCTGATGCCTGGAGTGTCCCCTGAGAAGCCCTTTGTGTATGTAGAGGAAAGCCGGAGGCCAGCACAGAGTCAACCTAGTTAGCCCATCATCTGATAGTTTTATTTTGGGGATAATCTATGCAAAGGAATAACATTTCTGAGAATCTAAGTGGTTTCCTAGGAACAGAAATTTTTCTCCTCTTGTTTTCAAAATAGCCATTCACAAATCCGTTGTGGGGGAAGACCTGGAGCGCAAGGCGGCCTGGAACAGTGAAAAGTGAAAAGGGGCCTAAAGCGGGGCTGAGAAAACCCTGCCCGCTTCCCAGCCCCAAACCAGCATCTTCCCTGCCCTCTTCTCATCAGTGCCTGGGGCCACTCCCACACCTCCCCTGGGGCTTTGCTCCCGCGCTCTGCCCCTTCTCCCCTGGCATTGTCACCTGCCCCTTGCTGTGAACCATTCCGAGCTGCGCACACACACGAGGACCTCTCGGGTCAAACACCCACCTCACATTCCCTCCGAGTGCCGCCTCCCCCATTTCCACGGCTTCCCTCCAGAGCCGGCCACTTAGGACAGGGGTTTACACACGCCACCTCCTTGCCTCCTTTCAGCCCATGCCTTCGCAATTCCATCATCCTGGAAACAGCTCTCATCAAAGTCACCAGTGACCCCCACAGGGCCCTCCCCCAGCTCGTGCGCCCACCTTGCATACTCCTTGCTCTTGCCTCTTAGGACGTCACACTCTGCTGAGATATTATCTCACCCCGGTTAAAATGGCTTTAATTAAAAAGACAGGTATTGTAATAATGAATGCTGGTGAGGATGTGGAGAAAGGGGAACCCTCGTACACTGTTGGTGGGAATTTAAATTAGTACAATCATTATGGAGAACAGTATGGAAAAAAACTGAAAATAGAACTACCATGTGACTCAGCAATCCCACTGCTGGGTATATATCCAAAAGAAAGGAAGTTAGTATATTGAAAACATAGCTGCACTCTCATGTTTATTGCTGCACTATTCAACAATGGCCAAGATTTGGAATCTACCTAAGTGCCCATTAACAGATGAATGGATAAAGAAATTGTGGTACATATACACAATGGAATATTATAGAATCATAAAAAAGAACGAAATCCTGCCATTTGTAACAACATGGACGGAACTGGAGAACATCATGTAGAGTCAAATAAGCCAAACACAGAAAGGCAAATCTCACATGTTCTCACTCATGTGGGAGATAAATATAAAAACAATTGATCTCACGGAAACAGGGAGTAGAATGATGGTTACCAGAGGCTGGGAAGGGTAGCAGGGAGCAGGGGATAAAGTGAGGATGGCTAATGGGTGCAAAAATATAGTTAGTTAGACAGAATGAACAATATTTGATAGCACAACAACGTGACTATAATCAACAAGAAGTTAGGGTATATGTTAAAATAACTGTGAGAGTGGAACTGGAATGTTCCTAATACAAGGAAATGATAAATGCCTGAGGTGACAGATAATCAAGTTATCCTGACTGATTAATACACATTATATGCCTGTATCAAAATATCACATGTTTGCTATAAACACATACCACTATTATAAACCCATAATAATTAAAAAGAAAAAATTTTTTTTTTTTTTTGAGACAGAGTCTCACTCTGTTGCCAGGGTTAGAGTGCCGTGGCATCAGCCTAGCTCACAGCAACCTCAAACTCCTGGGCTCAAGCAATCCTCCTGCCTCAGCCTCCTGAGTAGCTGGGACTACAGGCATGTGCCACCATGCCCAGCTAATTATATATATATATATATATATATATATTTTTTTTAGCTGTCCATATAATTTCTAGTAGAGACGGGGTCTCGCTCTTGCTCAGGCCGGTCTCGAACTCCTGAGCTCAAACGATCCACACGCCTCAGCCTCCCAGACTGCTAGGATTACAGGCGTGAGCCACCGTGCCCGGCAAGAAATTTTTTTTTTTAAAAGAATGGTGAGCAAGCAAGAGCCCTCGGCGCCCACCTCAGATGCCCACCCTGCAGTGGAGACCACCTGGCATCACCTCCCCCAGCCCGAGCCTGATTTCAGGCTGATGCATGGGTCTTGCCTGACCCAAGTTGGCCGTGTCTGTGTCCTTGCCCCTTCCTGCTACCCAGAGCCTCAGTCTGGCTCTCAGAGTCTAAGAGCTGCTGAGCTCAGGGACCCGCCCTCTCCCCATGTTGGAGGAAGAATCCTTCATTGAATAAACATTCTCTCTGGCACTGCCTGTGTGCGGGGCACTATTCTCAGCACTGGGGATACAGCGATGAATGAAATACAGTCCCTACCCTCTCACAGCACTAATGGTCTTGGTAGAAGAAAGAGAAACACACTAGTAAATATATGGAGAAAAATAAAGCAGGGAAGGGAAAGGGATAAGGAATGCCAGAGCAGGGCGCGAGTTCATAGCGGGTGGTTTGGGAAGGCTTCACCGAGGGTGACTTTGGAAAGTGAGGAGTCATGGGATGCTCTGGCAAAAGTGCCCCAGGCAGAGCACACAGCAAGTGCAAAGGCCCTGAGGCAGAAGCGTGTCTGACAAAGAGCAAGGAGACCACTGGCTGGGGCCTGGGGAGCATGGGGAGAGCCGGTTAGGGAGGGGTTAGGGAGGAGCTGGGGCCAGCACATGCAGGCCCCACAAGGGCTTCGGAGGGCACAGAGCAGGAGTGATGGAGTGTGAAGACATTAACAGGATTGCTGGTTGTTGGGCTGAGAACACATTGTAGTGGGAAAAATGGGAGCAGGAAATTGTAGGGGGACACTCTGGTCCTGCAGTTGAGAGCTGCCAGTGGCTTGATCCAGGGGTGGGGAAAAAATGGACAGATTCCAGATATGGTTCAGGCCCAAGTTGACAGGATTTGATGACGGATGTGAGAGAGAGTGGCTGTAGGCCAATTTCTACAAAATGAAATTGCCTGTGCCCAGTGTTCATCTTGCTTAACTGAATGAGTGATTTTGCTTCTCCTCTTCAAAAGATGCCTTTCCTCCACTTTGACCACTTAAAAGACTTCCAAAGAGGCCAGGTGTGGTGGCTCATGCCTGTAATCCCAGCACTCTGTGAGGTCAAGGTGGGAGGATCACTTGAGGCCAGGAGTTCAAGACCAGCCTGAGCAAGAGCAAGACCCCGTCTTTACTAATAAGAGAAAAAATTAGCCAGGTGTTGTGGTGCACACTTATAGTCCCAGCTGCTCAGGAGGCTGAGGCAGGAGGATTCCTGAGCCAAGGAGTTTGAGGTTGCAGTGAGCTATGATGACACCACTGTACTCTAACCTGGGCGATGGAGAGATTCTGTCTCAAAAAAAAAAAAAAGACTTCTAAAGAGACATGCAGCATGTAGCAAGTGTGGGGTGACATTTCCCAGCCTCCACACTCCCAACCCTTCTGTGGTACATAGCTTTTTTTCCAGTTTGGCTTTTTAGAGTGGTTTACTGAAAAGTTTATTTTTTACACCCATCCAAAAGTCTCCAACTCATTACTATGTATTTAATTCATAGTTTAATCAATTCACTCCCCAACAAATACACAGAGGTAACAAATATCCCCCAAGACATAATTTTAAATCTGAAGTTGCCACAAGATGGGACTAGGCAGAGCAGACATTCAGGCTGAAAAATCTGTTATGCTTCTGGGTTTCAAAGTCCAAGAAGAAATGGATTTGTGAAAAATTGTTAGAAAATAAAACGATCCTTAAATTTTTTAAAATTAAAATTATTCTCTCCAAGCTACTATTCCATGAAACACACACATGTGCGCACACACTTTTGAAAATATGGCTACAGCATCGAACAACACGTGCTGGGTACACTGTATGAACTCTTAAGACTTGAATAAAAATAAATTCAGCTAATGAAAATACATGAGATAGAAAAGTACAATTGTTAAAAATATAATACTTTCAAATGCAGCAATACTGAATTAAGTAAACTTTTAAAGTAAGTTCTTTAAGGAGTATCAAAGAATCCTGAGTCACAGTTCTTCGGCATGCCATGTGCGGTGCACTAAGGATGAGTGTCACACATAGCTGGACACGGGACGTGACACAGAGCTCGGGGCTGACGTCCATGGAGAGAGGAGTCTGGGTCATCGGCCTGTAGATGGAGCGCAGGTCACCTTGGGGGTGAGTTTAGAGGAGGAGGGAGGGGAGCCCAGGGCTGAGCCCCGTGGGGCCACAGTGTCCAGAGACCGGGAGATGACAGGAATCACCAAAGGCCACGAGAAAGCGCAGCCGGCCCGGGAGGGGGAAGGCCAAGGAAGACAGTGTCCTGGAAACCAAGTGGTGTGAGTTGAGTGAGGGGCCGACTGTGTCAAATGCTGACAGCAGGTCAGGAAAGAAGAGAAGTGAGAAGTGACCTCTGGCTCCTGCAAGGCAGAGGCCACCGCTGCCCTGGACAAGAGCAGCTTCTGAGGTGTGAGGAGGCCACACTGGACCGGCAGGATGGGAGGAAAGACAGGCGTGAGCAGCACAGTCGACTCCTTATGAATTTTTCTTTAAGGGAACAGAAGAATCTGGCAATATGGTCCTTCAGTCACAGGAGCGTTGTTAAGGTGGAAACCTTAAGCGTGAGTGTGCTGCTCTGCATGGTCCAGGAGAGGGCACTGGGGTGGTGAGGGGGTGGGACCCAGTGCCCGCCCACAGGGGGTGCGGCGGCTGAGTCTGCAGTGGGCAGGGTCTGGCCAGGGGCAGCCCTGGGCAACTGCATGCCCGTGAGTCACCCTACCCCACCCTCACCGGCCCAGCCGGCAGCTGGGCGTCTGCCCGACTGCCCTGCACTCCAGTTCCCAGCTGAGGCGCGGCTGCCCCTCTAAACCCGAGCCACCCCTTCCCCTGCCCATGGCCACCTTTCTGAGTACCCCGACCAGCTGGGCCTGGCCTCCCCGGATCGTACTGTCTGATCTCATCCTTCCCCTCAGACCTAAGCACCGACAACCCGCCCCCACTGGGCTTGCGCGACCACTTTCAGCAGCCAGTAGCTCCTGTCAATTCCAATCTCTTCCTTGTCCACGCCAGCCAGCGCCCTGCAAGGAGTTCCCAGCTTTCCTTGCAACAAGTGAACTCGAGCTAGGACAATACAGTCATTACCCTCAAGGAACAATATAACTTTGTATGTGTGAAAACAACACTGCTTAACAAAAGAGTCCTTCTAAACCTCAAGGCGGATGCAAGGGTGCTGGGTGAGGAGCCAGCTCATTCCTGGTGGGCACTCCCAGTCGCTGCCTGGGAAACGCAGGCCTTGTTCAGGTGTGGACGTGATGGGGAATGCAGAGGGGACCTTGTGCCAGGAAATCCATGCAATACATAGGGGTCAGCGCCTAGTGTGTGCAGAGCATTGCACAAGGACCGGAGTCAAGAAGGGTCTCGGGAGAGACAGGAATGGATTTTAGCACCAGTGTTATGACAGAAGTAACACAGAGAACTCCAGTGTGGGGGGTTCTGGGAGGATGGTTAGGGGAGGGGGGTGGAGTCCTGGCCCTCTGAGACCCCTTGCTGGCCCAGGGGCAGCAGAAGGTGAGGTCCAACAGGAGCGGGCCAGGCTGTGGGGCCAGGACTGGAAGGCTGAGTTTAAACTGGATCCTGCAGGTAAGGCAGCCACAGAAGGCTCTGGAGTGGAGGCAGAACCACCTTTAAGGATGCCCAGTGGCACCGACACTGAAGGCCAGGAGAGAAGGCAGCCAGCGTGGTGGCCAAGGGAGCAAAGAGAGATCATGTCAGGTCGGGTCACTGACTACTTCGTGTGGACACCAGACTTTGGGGACTGTTTGGGAGGGGGCAGAAGGTGTCCAAGACGACGCTAAGGTTTTGAGTCGATGGGCTCGAGAGGTCATCTGAGATGCAGATGTGGAAGGAGAGGCTGTGGTGAAGTGGAGGGCTGGGCTGGCACATGCTGAGTTTGAGGTGCCACAGGCCCAGGAGCATCAAAACCAAAGGTCTGCAGCTCAGGAGTGAGGGCCTAGCTGGAGACCCACGTGTAGCCACCGCACAGTGGTGAGGTTTGAAGCCAAGGAAACAGATGACATTAGCAAGGGAGAATGCTCGAGGCAAGAAGAAATGAGTCCCAGTGACCGGGTACCTGAGTTGCCACCACACCAAGACTGCTGACCAACCTACCCTCCCTGTCCACCGGTCTGAGTCCCACCTGCCCTTCCAGGCCTGGCTCCACCCCCTCCAGCAAGCCCTCTCTGGCTACTCCGGCCCCCAGGCATCCCTCCACAGCTGTGACATTCTCAGCCCTGGCTGTTCCCATCTCAGCACTGGGCCTTGTGTTGTGGCCTTGGCACAGTCCCCAAGCACCTCGAGGGCAGGATGAGAGCTAACCCCTTTGGGTCACTGTATCTTCTGGTACAGAGCATCCATACAGCACTGATTAAATAGATCCTCCCTGATGGATTGGTGAATTGATCATTCACGGACTGGATATTTAGAAAAAGAGTAAGGAGGGATTAACTAGTGACAAAAAGACCCAGATGTTGGACTCACACAGCATCTACTCTTTTGCCTCTGGCTTGTTGAAGCATCATTACGAACTAGATCTATGTGCATCAACATGGATACATCTCGAAAACGGTGTTGAGCAAACACAGCAGATGAACATGAAACCCACCGGAGCAGTCACTAGCACTACCTACCAAATATTTCCGGGTCTCCCAAGCACAAGGCAGGACTGCACTGCCCTACTCCTGTGGAGTTAGGTGAGGCCGTGTGACTTGCTCTGGCCAATAACCGTGAGCAGAGGCTTTTGGGGCAGAAGCCTTAAGAGCCAGTGTACAATTCTCCTCTCTCTCCTCCTTCTCCTCTTGGCCTCCTTGGGCCTGGATCCCTCAGTGGATCCGAGGAACAGAGTCCATTGCAGACCCTTCTCAAACATGTACTGGAGTGAAACTGAAATGTTCATTGTGTTAAAAAAGAAAGACAAAAGTAACAGGAAGAACTGAGTCTAAGGCAAAACCCTGGTGTGCCCACTGATGGATCTATTCCTGAGCAGCCTGAGCATCTATCTAGGCAGTATTTCAGGCTAGGGGGGCACCCTTGGCAAGTTGGGGGGACAAGTGATTATACGGTTTGTTGAGTGGCCGGTCGGCATCCCTGGCCCTATCCCTGAAATGCGGAGGGGTCCCCAGTTATTTGGCAGCCCTAATGCCCCCCCTTCCTCCTCTATTTCCAAACACCCCCTGGGGATGACACCAGCCGGGAGAGAACCATGAATGTACAGGGATCTCAAGGAGCGAGGGTGGGGGGCAGGCACAGTGGGGGCCCAGATGGGACAGCCAGGCTGGGGAGGAAAGCATCTGACCGGCGACACTACACAAACCACCTATGTGCTCAAATTGGATGTGACAAGTTCAAAGAAAGGGTATTTTCCACAGCCAAAGGAACAAAATGAGATTCTCGTGGAGGGACATAAAAGGTATGACTGTACCAGTGATAAAACGCACCGATGTCCATTTGTTGAGCACCTACGAACCACAGCTGTTACCCCGGTCACACAGGGTCCTCTGAAAACCCCACAGCATATGTTCTTATCCCCCTTTTACAGATAAGGAAACTGAGAGTTGAGAGGTGGGGGCTGGTCTTAGGGGGAACAGAGGTAAATGGGACAGCTGTTGGGGGCAGGGATGACAGAACCTGGTTAGAGGGAGGTTCTGAAACAGACATGGAAGGGACGGTGGAGGAGGAGCGAGAGGCAGGGGTCATCTGTCCCCTCTCAGCTGCAGGCAGACCTCACAGGCAGAGATGCCCGGCGGGTAGCTGGACGGGGGAGGCTCCTGCCAGCCGCCCCTCTGAGGCCCAGGCTTCCCCAGGGAGCGAGGGCTGCAGGAGGCGGTCTCAGGGAACCGGGGCCCAGGCTGGCGGTGCAAACCTCTCCCTGCACACGGAAGGCTGCCAAGGGGCAAGCTCCTCGGCCATCAGCTGGCACTCTGCAGCCCTCGGAGTCCCCTATACAGCCTTGCAAGCGAGAGCGAAAGGGGCCAGTCGCTGTGACCAGACGCATCAATCCTGGGATCAAGCATCTCTGTGTGGCCTTAAAGGACCCAATGGTAAGAAAACCCGGAGACACACGAGGGCGCTCTAACCAAACAGCAGGAGAGGAAACTGCCCAGCCCCAAATGGAAAGAGGTTAGCATTCTGAACGAGCTTTGGTCCAGTGTTTTTCAACGGAGCCGCTACTGGTCTTCAGGGGAGCATGTTTCAGGGCTATTTGCCACCCTGACACCCTCCCCGTCACTGTGACAACCCTGCTCCCACATTTGCAGACACCCTCTTTTCTGAGAGCCCTTGCTGGTCAGTGCCACCAGAGGGTGCCCACTGGTGGCCCTGGGGAGTGTGGCCATCTCTGCTCACCCACACCTCCCTCTCAGACCCTGTGAGTTAGGCGCTGGCACGTGCTGGAGAATCAGAGGCCTTCGTGACAGCCCATGTTGGCCGAGGCGCATGTGGACTGTCCTCTTCCGGAGGTCAGTTTTCCTCCAGGTCGTTGTCCTTCAGAATCACGGCCACCCTGATCACACCAGGGACACAGACACAGGACCCTGAGACAGACGCCACGGGACCTGCTCACACACACCCAAATCCCAGGGAGCAAACACATGGCCACACAGAACACAGCTGGCACAAAACTTCCACAAAGCACGTCTGAAACGAGGCCTGCTTCTCCAGCCCAGAGGGTCCCCAAAGGTGTGAGTTCTGAGACGTTTAGATCATTAGGTTCCCAAAGACAAGCATCACAGGTAAATAACTAGGGGCGATACTCAGACCATTCACCCCATGAGCCCTGGGTCCCAGCCAGTCGGAACGGGGACCAGTGTAAACAGTCGGTGCATGCAGTGTGCGATCAGCCCTGCGAACAGCCTAGTCGGCAGAGCCCGAGTGCTCCGTGGGAAACCAGGATGCCAAGAGGGCCGCGGGAGGTGACTTTTCGGGAACACATGCCACCTCTTCGCATCCTCGACACATACCCAGCATCGCCCATCCCCACCACGGAGGCCCCGAGCGTCCTTAAACAGACGGGCCTGAGAGCCCCACCAGGGCGGTGTCTGCCGAGAGCACGGCCAGGGCCCCAGGGCGCCTGCGGGCACAGCCCTGCCCAGTGACGCTCACTGCCGCGGAACACAGACGGGCGCCGGCTCTTACTCTACGGAAACAGACTGTGGAAAGCAAACATGCTCCTTACCCTCCTTCGAAGATTTTGATCCTCGCCGGCTCCCCTCTCTGGGAGGCAGGAGCGTCCTCCTCCGGCTCCCCTCTCCTCTCTTCTTCCTTCTCCACTCTAGCTAGATCTTTCTGGCCTTCCGGGGAAACCAGCGAAGGGAGGTGAACCTGGCCCACCGCGGGAATGACAAAATCATTGCGGGTTAAATTTTCATCCGCAGTCAGGCACGTGGTGATAACAAAGGTGCCTTCCGTGGCACCACACACACACACACACACACACACACACACACACACACACACACACCCCCTCAGTCTTCAAGTCCTCTGTGAAGGGGTGCAATGAGCCCCACTTTGCAGAGTTAAGGAAACTGATTCCCAGAGAGAAGGCCCTTATCCAAGGCCCGATGGTTAGCTGGTGTCAAAGCACTTTCGAGTTTACCTCCCCGCAAGACCTGTGTTTGCTATCTGTCTTTCACACGAATCTGGGGGCCTGTCTCAGAGAAGATGCGTAAAGAATGTGGAACAAACAAACGAAGACTCCGTCCTGCCTTTGGAGATTAACTGGTCTAATTCTTGTTTGTGGATCAGAAAGCCAAGGTCACCCAGCAAGTTAAGGGCAGTGCTGGGAGCAGAGCACAGGTCTCCTGCTTCCAGGAGCCTGGCCCCCCTGAGCTAGTACTAGAGGCCGGGTGGCTGGCCGAGGGCCCTGAACAACAGGACCCTGGAGACAGGCACAGGGAGGCGGTGTGGGCTCTGGGCTGTGGTCTAAGGATACCCACAGAGCTATGGGCCTCCATGGCCAGCTGGCTTCATGGGGAGGCTGGCACTGACCTTGTGCTTCCTGACATCTCCCATTATCCCAAGAACATGTCCTCTAAACCTGTGGTACCCAACACCCTGTTAGGGACTGGGATGCAGAGCTCTGCTGCTGCCCCCACCCCTGGTCCATGGAAAAATTGTCTTCCATGAAACTTAGGAACTGGGGGGTCTGCACAGCAGGAGGTGAGCAGTGGGCAAGCGAGAGTATTTACAGCCACTCCCCATTGCTCACATCACCACCTGAGTGCCACACCCCACTTCTGTGAAAAAATTGCCTTCCATGAAACCAGTCCCTGGTGCCAGAAAGGTTGGGGACTGCTGCTCTAAACCCTCCAGTGGTGGCAGGGGGTGGGTACACTATCGTGCAGGGAACGGTGATGCTGGGCTGGGGTTTGGGGCCAGCAGTGCCAGGAGTGAGAGTCTCCTCCTACTTCATGCCACTGTCATTGAGGTCATGAGAAGCCATGCTGTTTCCAGCCAGTGGGGGGAGCAACCATGTTTCCTGCCGCTGGGACAATCTAAGAACTTCACTCCCCATGCCAGCCACCACCTCTGCCCCTACAAGGACAGGGTGGGGCTAGGCAGAAAGGCACCTGGTTGGGAATCAGGGAACCCGAGTTCTAGCACCAGATACGCCACTGCGTGCTGAGTCACCCCTCTGGGCCTCAGAGTGTGAGGGGGTTTAGACCACCTTGAGGGTCCATTCCAGGACCAATTTCTATGACTCAGTGACCCCCAACTAATCTCTTCAGAGTTGGAAGTGGGGAGTGGAAGCCAAGCAAGAATTTGGACTGCTGCTCTGGCAGAGGTAGCTGATTTTCTGCAATGTCTGTGGGTTTCCAGAGCACACTGGGTCCGCTCCCACCCTGGCCTGCGATCTTCTAAACCATCCATGGAATGACCCAGGGGCCTCCCACAGGCAAAGGAACTGCTTCTCCCTCATGGCTAGCTGTGATGTCTTGGCTAAGCTGCAGGAGGCTGCTTTGGGTGGCAATGCACGACTCTACCAGGAAATAGTGTTGGAATTGCTCAGGAGACCAGGAATCCACTGTGGCTTTTAATGCTAATAATATGAATAAGTATAGCTGAAAACATTTATGGAGTACCAATAGGCCAAGCACTGTTCTAAGCATGCTTTGCATATTTTAACTCATTTAATTATCTCCACAGTCCTATAAGCTAGGTATTATTATTATCATCTCTATTTTACAGATGAAGAAACCAAGGCACAGAGAGGTTAAGGTACTGGCTCAAGGTCACACAGCTAGTAGGTGAGATAGTGAGATTTAAATCTGGGCAACTTGGTGCCTCAATCCTTGCTCTTAAGCTCTTTGTTACAGTGCTATGTGGTTGTCCAAATGATCCCCAAGGAGAAAAAAAGAAAGAAGCTTGGGGAATGTGGCTGCAAAGTAGACTCTTAAACAAGCTTGGGTTTCTCCCAGGATTGTACACAGAAAAAAAAATCTACAAACAAACTCAAATGTGATAGGGTGGCCTAGACCTTCAGGAAAATGGTTAGGAAGAGGTTCAAAATGCTACAATAGGCTAAAGGACCCTTTCAGACCTGCTAACAGAGAATGGAAGCCACAAGATAACAAATGTCACCTCAGTACAATAAAGAACTTTCTTCAAGCACTATCCAAAGATGGTTTGGGCTGTACCAGGAGGTGGTGAGCTTCCCATCACTTCAGATATGTAAGCAGAGGCCATAGAGAGAGGGGTAGTTGTGCAAAGGCCTCAACTCATAGACCATGCAGTTATGTTAACATACCAGATTGTTGCACTTCTGGCAGGAAACGTGCCAGTGAACCAAACAGAATATTCCAAGAAAAAGTTTGCAGGTTTTAGCTTATTTTAAGAAAGATTCATTATAAACAAATAATTGCCAAATCCAAATTAAACCAAATTAATCCTTCCTTTTTCTTAAGTGCACCATGCAATTTTCAATCATTAGAAAATAGAGGCAGCCTAGATCATCCAAAAGGGCTTTGGAGTGAGATCTGATTTTGAATCCAGGCTGTGCCATTTAGCATGCGGCTGTGTGCAACTTACTTAAGGTCTTCGTGTTTTGGTTGCCTCATCCAAAAATGGTGATATCGCCTCCTAAGTTTCAAGGTGGTTGTGAGGATAAAAGTAAAGTTTAGCATGGTACCTGGCACACAGTAGGTACCCAAAAAGTTATAAGTATGAATGTAATTACAACAGCATCTTGGGAGGGGCCACAGCTAGTAAGAGACACTGGAGAGAAAATCAGTGGGATGTTTATGGCAAAGTGGAAATCTTGGTTAGGGACATCTGTAGACTGACAAAGACATCTAGAGAATAAATTTGAAAAGCAGTTCTGTGAACAATATCTAGCCAAGCTAAGAACAAATTCAATGTACGATATTCACTCAATGATAAAAGAGGAACATATGGATGTATGGGAAGTTATAGAATACAGTTTTGCTCACTTTTCTGCAATATGAGTTTAGGTTAGGGATGTATAGCAGATTTTGTCAAAGCATCTGGTCTGAAGACACACTAATGAACATGTTTAAATTTGAAATCATCTTTTAAGGTTTTCTCTCCTCAAATAATTAAAAGGAGAAAATAGAGTCTTTGGAGTTGGAGAGGTCTGGGTTCAAATTCTGGGTGTGCCAAACATTTTCCATGTGACCTTGACTTCTCTTAGTCTCTGACCCTCAGTTCCCTCATCTATAGAATGGAGATGGTAATGCTACCTCACAGCAATGACTGGATTCAAGGGTCCAGCATGGTGCTTGGCACAGTGAGGCTGCTCAATAAATAAGACCAACTGTTATTCCACAAATGCCAAATCAGCATATCACATCATGCCCTGAGTCCCTAGGCTGGCCTTGTCAGTGTATGGAGGTGTCTTTTGTCTGAAGCAAATTGGGAATTATCGAATTTCAAACTTACTGAACTTGCATGGGACCAGTTCATTTTACACCTTCTAATGTAGCCTCAGGTCAGAGGCAATGAAGGAGTAAGTACAAGCCTTTAGTGAGGGCCTAGTGCTACTACACAGCACAGATGGGTCAAACTGTGAGTGATATTTCCATTTACTAGTAAAGGGGGATACTGCAGCTCAGCTTTCTATATGATATCCTACTCACAGAGAAGAAAGAAGGAATATTTCAGGAGTTGTGTCCAATTCTAGAATATCTGAAAATGAGAAGATTTCAAGTGGCACTAGAGAATGGAAACAGTAGGTGTAGGGAATAAGAAAAACAGGAAAAGACTAGCAAGACAAGGGAGAAGTTGAAATAATGATATTTTAACTGAAGGAGTATTATAAAGTTCTAAAATAGCTACAGGCATTCCTGTTGGCCAGCTTTTCCAACTCAGTCTTTTGGAGAATTGCTTTTATTCTTGATGAAATTGTATTTTTGATTTTATATGGAAGCTCATGGGAAAGCAGGATCACTTTATAGGTAAATTTATTGAAATATATCTATTCCAATGATGTGAGGGAGACACTGACAAAGAAAACCAATAAACATGTTTCCTTGTAATGTGACTAGTTACAGCTCCCGGAGGGGAAATATGCCCACTCATTTGGTTCTAGTTCTGCACATGGAACCTAAGGAGAATGTGGCCTTAAAAGCTCAGCAAGGACTTTAAAAATCAGTGGTGAGAAGAAAAACAAGGCTGAACTTACCTCTGTCATGCGGGGCTTGCGGGAGCTGGATGGCACAAGCCTTCCTGCCTCAGGATGCGGAGCTGTGGCCATGGTGTATGTCTCTTTGCTCACTTTCTGCTTAGACCTCAGGAGGGACAAAGCAGCTTTAGTGGAAACCCCCGGAAGGTTGGGGTTGTACAAACTTATGCACCAACCAGCGTAAACAGAGGACCTCCTATCTGCATGCTGGATGTGATTTGGCTTAATGTAGTTTAAATAGCACCAACTGACATTAGTGGTTGTGTGGAGGCTGGGGAACTGCAGTACCTTCTTTGAGTCCATACCTTCTTGCAACTTGGCTGGTCTGGAGGACATTTCTGACAGAGGCAGAGAACTGGAAGGTGCCAGGGGAGGAAGGTCAGGTTGTTCCTTGGAATCTTCTTTCTTCACACTCAGTGGGGGCAACCCTCTTCGGTGAGGTTTGCTAGATGGCTGGGCATATTCTTTCAAAGCTTCTGAGCCTGGGGCTGTCCCATGGGGCAATGTGGGGTGAGGAAGGGGAGGAATTTCCTTTGGGTCAGATGGATCCGAGGACAGACTGGACAGCACTTCTAGCTCTCTCCTGCTCTGTGCCTGGCTGCCTAAGGATTTCTCTGGCCTCTTCCCATCCTCAGTGCTGGTAAGCACCACACTGCATGGTTTTACTAGCTCAAGTTTTTCATCTGCCTTGACAGCCTCCTCCTCCTTCACTCTTTTTTGCTGTTGGGTTTCCATGGTAAGTTCAAGGCTGCCAGCTGGTGAAAGAACACGTTTGCTTCCCCCTGCTGTTGATGAAGACCCCTCTAGGCTCAAGACACTCTCTGATGAGAGGGAGGTGCCTTTTCTTTCAGGTAATGTCACAGGCACTCTCAGATATGGAGTCGGGAAAGCTCTGCTTTGCTCTTCACCTAACCCAGATGGTCCAGGCACAACCTCATGCACATCTGCCCCACACACAGTCTTCCCTTTGGATGGGGGCTCCTCAAACTTGGGAAAAGACACAGTTGCTGAGCTTCCTTGGGATTGGGTAACCAAGATCTGGGAAAGGGTGGTATACATTGCACTTCCATAGGACGGCATGTTGGTCTGAACACGGACAGGTACAACCAGGGACACCATGGTGTCTGGACAGGCAGGCAGGGCCAGTGGAGGGGCTGATGTAGGAGCTGAGGAGCTAGCTGGGGGAGCAACAGAGGGTAGCCGGATGTCACTGCTGTATTCTGTGCTGGGGGAGAGACCAGCACTCCCTGTTGCCAGTGGGGCCAGGGTGGTTTTGATCTGGGGCAGATGGCTTTCCACATCACCAGGGAGCTGAAGCGCAAACTGGGATTGCAGAGGCAGGAAAAATCCAGAAGAGAGTGCTGAGGAGGCAGGGTATGGCATGGGTAGAAAAGAAGGGGGCTCCCGGAAGGGGATGCTGGCTGGGTGAGGAATGATCTGGGGGAGATGCAGTTGGCCTGGGTGCAGAACTGCAGGTTGGAGAGGAAGTGGTGGGGCTTGAAATAAGGAGGGAGGAAGAGGGGGCACAGAGTACGGTGGGGATAGGAGGCTGGACATGGCCTGGGTGGAGAAAAATTCTGAGGACTGTCCTGGCTCGTGCTGCAGGAGGTGCTGGAAGGAGAAAAGGGAGACAGGTGGGGGCAGGTACGGCTTCTCATGCAGTGGGGGCTGGGCTGTGGGGTGGTGGAACACCTGCAGTGCTTCTGTGTAGGGCGTGGTGGGCCCCAGTGGGGGTCTGTCCTGCCCCTGGCTCTTGCCTCCTGGGTGCCCACCCAGTGAGGTGGCTGCTGCAGAAGTCTGGGGCAACGAGCTTTTGGCGGAAGCTTTGCTGGATGAAGGCAGTGGTTCCTCACTCTCCTGTCTTCCCTTGGGGGTAGCCTCTGGTGGCTCTGTTTCTGGAGGCCTGCTCAGAGAGGCCTGTCTCACCAAAAAGCATTTTCTTCTCTCTGGTGGGGCCACTGGCGCTGGTGGGGCCGTGGGGGCTGGTGCGGAAGGGCCTGCGGAAGGGCCTGTCAAGGACAAGCTGCCATAGTCGAAGGATTTGCTGCGTGTCTCAGTCATGTGGGCAGAATGGGAAACGTTGGGGCTCTGCTCTGAGGCTGACCTCCGCATCTCTCGGGCATGCGGGTGGTGGCTGGGGACAGTCAGCATGTGGGTGCCCAAGGGTTTGGAGCGCATGTCAGATGAGGGACCGGGGGCCTCTGCTTTCCCGTGGTCGTCCCTGTCAAAGGAAGCTGAGCGGCTGGACCCGCTCAGAGAGATGCTGCTCTCCTGGCTTGGGCTGCGAGACAGTGGCACGGAGGACTCGAAGCTGGACTCCCCCGACGACTGGGCCATCTCTGCCAGGCGCAGTCTCTTCTTCTTGGGTGGCAGCTTCTCAGCCGGGAGCTGGGCAAGTGTCTGGCTACGCTGGGGCCACTGGAACTCCTCTGTCTTCTCGGGTTCCTTAGGGGGAGGCTCAGGCTCTGTGTCCGGCCGGTCAGGCTCCTCGGTCACCAGGATCTCAGGAACTTGAATGTTGGGCTGGCGGACCAACTTGGGCTGAAGGGAGTGAGCTGAGCGTCCATGTGGGGCAGGCGGGGGCGATGGGAACGGGGTCAGAGGTTTGTCTTCCCCTTCCAAGCCACTGGGCTGCTCGAGAGAGTCGGACTTCTCAAAGGAGCTGGTGTGCTGGATGACAGAGATTTCTTTGGACGTTGCTCTCCTCTCCTTCCCTGATTCTGAGCCGGACCCTAGCTTGGGAGTCCTTGGCTGGAAGCCCGTGGGTCCCTCCAAGGAGGGCACTGATTTACTTGGTTCTGCTGGTGACTTGGTGGATTCCAGGGGAAGGTTCCGAGCAGCATCGGATGGCCCGGGGCTGCCAAACTGACTTTTTGTCGACTCAAAGGCAGGTGGCTCTTCCTCATCCCCCAGGCTCTTCTCTTTCCTCCTTTTCCTCAGCGGAGTGAGTTCTAAGGTGGTCCCCAGTTTATAGTGCATCATCTGGGACCACGGCTCATGTTCAGCCTGACTCTTTTCGGCTTCTGGAGATGCGTGAGCACCTGCAGAGATGGGCTTTGTGATCTGAAGCTCCGAGCAGTAGTATTTTTTATGGGCTTCGTAGTTATCCCTTTTCTTATACCGAGCACCACATATGTTACATTCATAGATCACCCCTTTCGTTTTCAAACTCTTCTTGGTCTTTTTGGTAAGTTCACTTTCCTTGGGTTCTGGTTCGTCTGAGGGTTTGGAGGCCGTGTCTTTGCTACTTGGTCCAGCCTCCTCAGAGCTGTACTCTCCTCCCAAAGGTAATTCAATGGCCGGCTGGCGCTTCAGCATCCGGGGGTGGGAGGTAAACACTTGACTGCTGCGGCTCAGGGCATCGGAGTCGGTGATGTGGTCGTCGAAGGAGTAGCTACCGCGGAAGGTGTGGTGGGGGGTACTGATAGTGCAGGCGGCAGAAGGCATTGAGTGGCTTCTCAGCAGAGGCACAGGGGGGGGCGGTGCTGGGCGGGTGCTGCAGGCTCAGCAGTGATTGTTCGGGCTTGGTTTTCTCGCCGTGGGACGACAGGGGCTCCCGGTAGAGGCTGGCCTTGGGGGACTCCATGCTGCTGCGCCTGGACAGTGAGCTCCGCCTTGGCTTCACGCTGTCTATCTCGCTGGTGTCCACCACGGCCTCGTTGATGGTGATGAGCTTCGTGATGTGCTCGATCACCTGCGTGCGGGGCACAGACAAAGGCACCAGGCTGGGCTTGTCTTCGGTGGACAGGGGCAGCAGGGGCTGGGTGGAGGTGGCTGTCAGCATGGCAGTCCGCTGCCCGATCCGCCCGCACTTGCCGAAGATGATCTCGGCGTAGGACTTGGCGTTGGTGTTTGGAGGGCTGACCTGCTGCTCGGCGCTCTCAGAGCGGGAGAAATACCCAGACTCCGTGCTGCCCTTGCTGCCTGGGCTCAGAAAGGCCTGCTCGTCAATCACCTTCTTCCTCTCGCTCAGGCGGAGGGCCAGCTTCTGCTTAATCGTGTGGGTGTCTTCAGGTTTATGGCTCAGGGGATGCTCGGATGAGGGTTCCACAAATGGAGGGGGGTCCTCGAGCGACTGGGCCGAGGTGGACTGGGACGAGGAACAGCGTTCGAGGCTGGAACCGTGGCTCCCGGAGCTGTACAGCCCGCTGGACAGGAGGGCCTGCTTGGGCCTGGGGGAGAGCTCTGCGGGGTGCCCGGACGTGGCACTGGTTTCCTCTTCCGAATCTGTGCTTTCTCCCTCGGTGGGCTCCTCAAACTCTTCCCCGGGGAGCCTCTCCATCTCCAGCCCCGGGGGGTACATCTCGCCACCCATGCCCGAGGCCAGGCCCGCTTTGATGCGGTGGGCATGCGACTTCCTGTGCTTGTAGAGGTTACTCTTGGTCTTGAAGGAGAAGCCGCAGGGGCCGCAGGGGTAGGGCCTCTCACCCGTGTGTGAGCGTATGTGCTTCTGCAGCACGCTGGGCTTGGCACAGGGCCGGCTGCAGTACTGGCAGATGTACTTGCCCGGCTTCTGCGGTTTCCTCTCCTTCTTGTGCGCCTCTTCTGCGGGCTTCACGGAGACCTGGGAGGGGCGAGGCACAAAGATTTTGGGGATGCCAGGCAGGTCCTCGGGGGGAAGGATGGAAGCATGGGATGGCAGGAGCTGGCTCTGGGGATGGAGCCCAGGGGCCACGAAAGAGCCTGAGGGTCCAGGCCGCATGGGGTCGACCAGCTGCCACGTGGACCCCTCCAGGAGGTGCTCGGGTTTGCCAGGTGACATGAATGCTGGTGTCAGAGGGTGCTGCGGAAGCTGCGAGATGTGGACGGAGGCTTCGATGGAGGGCCTCTTCGGGGGCTTCTGCTGCTGTCCTGTTTTCTCCTGAGCGCCTTCCCTAAGAACTGATGAGGGGCCCGGGAAGGGCTGCGGGGCTAGGAGCTCTTGTGGGGGGCTCTCTTGGGGGGGAGCTGTGCTGCTGCTGGGGTATGGGACGCTGGAAGAAACACTGGTCTGAATGGCCTCTCCTTTGGTCAGCCGCTTCCGGGGACTTCCCTCAGCCTTCTTGGTACCCTTGATGCTTTGTTCAGGATCCATGACCTTCCCAGAGACTTCAGATGCTATTCAGGGAGAGTCGGGGCAGGCTGCATTTATGAATAATCCAAGTGTCCCAAGGAGGTGTCCAGCTTTGGCCACATTGGCCAAGAGCTGTGGAAGCCAAATCCGAGACGGCTTTGGGAGTTTTTTGCAAGTGTCACGGGCTGTGCGTGGACTCAGAGCAGGTCGTCAGGGCCCAGGCTATTCATATTGGTGAGGTATGGCCCTCTACTTTGCAGACAGAAAATGCACCAGCACTTTCTGCCTGAATGTCTGTCGGGAAAACGTCATGAGGGACGTCAGTATTGCCATTGTATTGTCTCAGTTGGCAGTGGCAGGTGGCCCCCACGAGTCCCCCATGTGCTATGCAAACGGTTGAAGGTTGGCGATGTCTGAGTGCATGGCCCAGTCATCCCTGGTCCCGGCACAAGAGATGCCACGCTGGATGCTGGGGATGGCTCCGTGCTGGCCTCTTTTCCCCTTTAGTTCCGTGTTGAAGGTCACTGGCCTCGGAGGAGAGATCACGCTCTTCTACACGACAGAAGACACACACAAGGAAATACACACACAGAAGAGAAGAGAGAGTTACTGCGAGTTGTTCTCAGCCTGGGTGCTGAGACTCCACGTCTCACCTGGCTGAGACTCTTGGAGCTCAGCCAGGGAAACAGCCAGAATCGCGGGTCCCCCTACCCCATGTGCCCACCTGCTACCATCCTGCCCTCACCCACTTCCCAGTTGGCATGGGTGACTTGAATGCCAACGTGTTTCTGAGGCCTGGGGCTGTGTAGGGCATTGTGGGCAAAGGCAGGGGGGCTCTGGGAGCTGCAGGGCAGGTAGGAACCCGAGGCCTGGGCTCCCATCTCTCTTCTGTGATCCACTCCGAATGGGTTTGAGCCCTCTAAGCCTCAGTTACCTAATCTGTAAAATGGATAATAACAACTCCTGCCCCAACGATGACAACTCTGCCTCAGGGCCACAGTGGGGTCCGGAGATGAGGGGTGTAGATGCCGCTGCAGCAGGTGCAGGAAGAAGTGCCTGTGGGTCATTCAGGGGTGAGTTTTCTAAGGGGTGGATTATTCTCAGGTTAGCATTCCTCTCTGGCCCTGGGTTCCTCGAGTGTCCTCAAGGGACATCACTCATGCTTTCTGCCCTCCTGCTAGCCCACTCTCCAGCTTTCATGGCAAAGCTGCAAACCATTGCCACAGCCTGTGGGACTCACAACTGATCACAGCTATGACCACCTGATCCAAATAATTGCCAAGAGGATCATTCTGGAAGGTTCTCCCAGCTTTGCAGCCTTTCCTTGTCCACTCGGTGCCCCGGGGATGCTCAAGATGGGGATCCTTGCCCAGTGCAGGGGCAAAATTGGTCTGTGTAGAGCTCCAAGCATGTGCCTCCCTGCCAGGGCCAGCTGTGAGTTGGCAGCCTAGGCTTCCTGGGGTCCGAGTGCATCTTCAGGGCCCTTCTCCCCAAGAGGATGGTCGAAATTTCAAAGCTGGAGGTCACTGTAGACTCCATCTCACCCAACCGCCTGACTTTCCAATTGAGAAAACCCAGGACCACCAAGGGAGGGCGGCCTGCTTAAGAGCCCACGTTTCAGCACCTGGGCCTCCCACATCCAGAGTTTGTTCCCGAGCCTTTCTCAGGTGTGCATCCCCTGGGCGAGGCCCTGAGCGGGCTGTCAGTGCCTCTGTGCTTCCTTCTTCTCCTGAAGCACACCCTGCCCCCAGCACCCATGGTGCTCGGAATGTTAGCAAGTCTGTAAGACTCAAAAAATTATCTCTCAAATGGCAGAGCCTGGGACGCTGTGATACGCTATGGAGAGGCAGGTGATAGGTCTCTTAGCTAAAAATTGTATCTTTTAAGTTTACTCCTTCTGGGTTTCTTTTCTATCTTGCTTCTACAAAGAATTCAAGATGACTATAACAAAAGCATGTTTATAGAAGAATGACAAACTGTAAATATAAGAAACCTATAAATGAGAATAACAAATCGGAACAGAGAAAATTCAAATAAGGCAGAAAGTCAGGATTGGTGGGATTAAAGGAACACTGCTATATCAATCATAAGGGCCTACAGTGTTTCCATAGTTCAGTTATACATTTCTATATAAGCTTCCTGGCAATCAAGGAGAAAAGGGAGATGTGATCCATTATAGAGTCCTTATAGCCAGAGAAGAAGAAACATCTAAGTCCCTTGCAAGAAGCCAAGGATATGTGGTACCTCAGTCAGGGGTAGTGAATGATGCAAGAGATCATCTATGTCTTCAATGACGTCCCTCTAGCAAATGCAGTCATCGATTTTTGTCAATGGAAGGCCACAAATTAGCAAAGGCTATTCTCTGAGCAGTCAAAGGCCCCCTCTGACTTGGGCAGAGAAGCCATCCTCCCCAAGCAGGCTGAGTGTGGGGAAGGCAGAGAATCTCACTGCATTATATCGCAGTCAGCAGGATGGCCGTTTAATAAATCACGCAAACTGGGCCACTTTTGAGAGTGAAAGGGCACTGCTGGTAAACATGGAGGAACAACGGAAATAGGCCAGGACGGTCCCAGGCAAATGGGATAAATGGTTTCCCTCACCGTTAATATTTCCCTTGTGGCCGGAACCAGGCACAAGTGCTGTAACTGTCTCTGGGTGTCTGGTATGAACTTTTGATCTTTGCCGTGAGGACTAAAATGGCACCGTGGTCTCCCAGTGGGTTGTCAGAGATGGGTTGTCTAGTCCAACCCCTCACTTGACACGCGAGGAGACTGAGGGCTACTAGAAAGACGACATGCTTCTCCCTAAAAGCCACACAGGAATGGTGGCAGAGCTGGGCCATCCTGTGCCTCCCCACCCCACAGCCAGGGCTGTCTCCCACCTCAATTAATAAACATTCTCTGTGACTTCAGTGGCATGACAGGCACAGCAGTCTTGGGCTCCCTGTCGCATGGAAGCACGGGCATGACCCCAGGGGCCATTGCTGTTTCCATAGTGAGGAGCCTCGGGAGGTGTCTAGTGTCTGAGTAGTGGCGTCGGCCGTCCCACTTATGCCCTAACGCCACCGTGCATGCGTGACGGAAGCAACGGGGAGCCCAGCTAAGTGGGGGAGCCACCCTGGCGCAGTACCCCAGGCCTCGCTTATCCAAGCAGAGGCTGGCAGAAGTGCTGAGCCTTCTAAACATCAGACGAGGCGGCCATCGTCACCTGCGGTGCAGAGAACTGTGCTCTGTGCTGTGCTGGCACCCTGGGCCTGACCGCACTGTGTGTGAGAGAGGCCTTGGGTGCTGCTGTGCGTACTACAGGGCCGACTGCACTACTGTTTCTATTGACTCTTGTGTGCAAGGATCTCGAAGCACCCCCAGAACAGTAGCTAGTGGCAAGCTTGGCTTCTTCCCATGGATGGATGGGTCCCTGCCGCGTGACTAGATGGTGAAACAATCAGTCTGAGCAGGGGCCTGATGGCCAGGGAGGACCCTACATTGTTCAGTCCTGTGCTCTCCCTTCACTGAGCCACAAGGCCCTCCAGGGGCAGGTGGGGAAGCGTCCAGTGGCCGGGGTTCGGTGCAATTCCCAGGGCCAGGTGGGAGGGGAAGGGTGGATGAGGGAGACAGTCAGGTGACCAGTGTGTCATCACTGGGTCTGGTGTGACTGGTGTGACTCACTGGGGTCGGCGTCCAGCCTGCACCTGAGAGCTGGACCTGGTGCTTCTCCAGGGAGGGCGTCTGCCGCCTGCACCTGTGGGGAAGGAGCAACGAGGACAGCTCAGCGCTGCTGCCACCAGAATGCAGAGGCAGGAGGCCTGTGAGCTGGAAGAGCCACCGCTCCACTCTGCACACGGGGTAGCTGAGCCACAGTGGGGAATGGCTGGCTCAGGCCACACTGGTCCTCGGGCTCCCGGGCCAGTGCTCTGGGCTAGCCTGCTCCACCATGTCACAGCAGGCCCGAGGGGCTTCATACAAGGCGCCGTGGGCGGGAGCAGCCGGGAGACGCAGATGTAGGGGAACCTGCGAGACCTAAGGAGACCTCTGCCGCGGCGTGCATAACAATTTAGAGGTGGCATAAACCAGCTTTTGCTTAACTCTTTAAGTCCTTCACAAGGACTGTTCTAATCACTGTGACCAAGAGGCATTAAGAAGAATGGCTCTTTCTACCTTTTCTGGTTCTATGTGTGAAATTTTAATATAAACTCGAAGTGACAGAGAAAATAGCTATTTCTCCAGGGTATTGGTGAGGGGACCTGTAAAAGCCACCAGAGAAATGGGGTCAGAGCTGGAGGGTTTCCCTGACAGAGCCCAGGACCTGGGCCAGCAGGGGCCTGAACCCCAGGCCAGAAGGAGGAGGGACAGCCTCTGAGGATGGTCGCAGAATGGCCCTGGGGTCCACGTTGTCTGCTGTGGCGGCCACAGCCCCCAGAGAGCTCTGGCTTAGAAACCAGCGTGTAGCCATGAGGAGAACCTGAGGTTCCACAGGCAGTTGGTCAACATATCAGACAATTTGGCTCCCACTTCCAGAAGCTTCCATAGGTCTAGCTGTTAGAGCAGCCCAATGGGAAGACATCGGGACTTGTTGGGGCTGGAGCCACAGGCCTCGAGGGAGTGGGGATTGATGTAGGAGCCCACAGGGCCCGGGCAGGGAGGCCTGAAGCTCTGAAACCCAACCAGAAAGCACCCTCTGCACACGGGGTATCAGGACAAGAGGCTGTCGCCAGAGTGGTCGCCCCAGAGGAGCTTATCGGCAGGGAGATGGGGGGAGGGCTCTCCCAGGTGGATCAATCCACCGGTCCTGGCAGGAGGCCAGCTTGAATCTGCGTTGGGCTCTATCCTGAAGAGCCTGGGCCACCAGCCAAGCTAGATAAGGCTGAGGCAGGATGGGGACAGGGACCCAGTGCTCAGAAAGCTGTTAGGTCAAGCTGACCCCAGACTGGTAGAGCTTAATGAAGTTCTTTGTTTGTAGTTTACTAAATTACACACATAAACACACACACACACACACACACACACACACACACACACACACACGCAAACAAACCCCAATATACCAAAATCTGGTCAAAAATTTTACTAACAATAATAAAACACACTGATCTCAAAAATACCGGGAAAGTAAACCTTCCTTTTAGCTTCAATACCTGGGAACCCAGGGCCCAAGGCTACAGGCTGGGCAGGAGGCAAGCAGTAAATAGTCTTATTTAATGTCCCAACAACAAAACCAATGCCCCTTCTAAGTCTCTCTGTGTGCGGTACTCTGTGTGGGGTGCACGTCTGTACCCACAAGCTGGAGCAGAATCCTTCACCTGCAAAGCAAAGTGAAAGTGCTGTGGGCTCAGATGGTGGCAAGACAGGCCAGGAGTGGGGACACAGGTCTGGGGACTAACAGGGCGGGGTGGTCAGAGAACCACAGAAGGAAGCCTGGACAAAGAGGGTATCCAAGGCCAAGGCGGGGCTCCGGCTGGGAATAGGGAACGTGGCAGAGGCTGGGCACTTCTCCCACTAGCCAGTCCTCTTTCTTGTAGCAACAGAAGCCCCCTGAGCCACAGCTGGGTCCCTGGCCACCCAGCTGGAGGCTGCATTTCCCAGCCTCCCTTGTGGCTAGTTCTGGCCACGCATGTACGCAGCTCCTAGGTCACAGCCAGAGGAAAAGCGCTCGCCCTGCACTTCGCTCCCCATTTTCTTAGGAAGGAACATGGCTGTGGTGGCAGTAAGCCAACTCTGACCACATGGACAAGGACATCGCCCCGAGGGACAGTGGGAGAAGAAGAGTGGATGACGGTGTGCAGTGAAGACACCTGCCCCTGAGAGAGAAGTGCATCTTCTCCCTTATTTAAGCCAGTTAGTCGATCCCTTTGGAGCTAACTCGTACAGGGGGTTGGAGTGTGATCTTGGTCCCCGCGTGGCAGAAAAGAGCTCCGCAGAGCCCAGGCTCAGGGAAGGGGGGACACAGGGAGAGGTGGCAACTCAGGGCAGGGTTTAGGCCCGAGGCACAGACGGGCACTTGCGGTGAGGTAAGCTTAAGTGTCCTGTCACTGCACCCATGAGGGTGGCACCACAGCACAGCCATCCCCAAGACAGATTCGGGACTCAAATAGCTTGCGCTTCAACCCTGCCTCCTCCACCTCCCAGCTGGAAAACTTTGGGACTTCTCTAAGCCTCAGTCTCCCCACCTGTAAGATGGGGACAACAAAAGTACCATGTGTGGTTTACATTGATTTAATTCATATCAATTGCCTCACCTGGTACCTGGTATATAGTAAGCCTTCCAGAAATAACAGCCATTGTTATTACTGAGGAAACTATTTCTGTTGAGGGGCTGTCGTGGCCGGGTGGACAGAGCTCTGGATGCCAACCCTGATCCTGCTGCCTTTAGGCTAAGAGGTCATCATGGACTGAACGGGGTTATCACGGATGTGAAGTGCCTGGCACACAGCTGGTGCTCAAGAAATGAGAGCCGATGTTGAACCTGGAGGTCAAAGTGGGGCCTCCAAAGAAGCCAATGTCATGCTGAACCACCCAGATATTGGCATAGGCCTTCTAAGTTCCCCCTGACAAGGGACGCACTGGTTCCTGAGCTGGCAGGGCCTTGGCCTGGCCCTAGGAGTGGGAACTGGAACACAGGCAGGAGATCACATGGGGACAGGTCCGAGGGACCTGACAGTATGGGTCGCTTTTCAGATGGAATGTGTTGTGCCAACCCAGGGCTCAAGCTAGAACTGAAGATAGTCACGGATGAAAATCGTCACCATCCCTGTGCACAGCTTTCCAGGTCACCCGATCCACCCCGCTGCCTCCGTGGAAGCTGCACTGGATGGCTCCCCCACTGAGACTGAGGTTTTGGGGTCTCCGATGCACGTCTTGGTCACTGGATTCCTATGGAATAATGGCCAGTCAGTGAGGCCCATGGCAGAGCAGCTCTGTCTTCACAGAGTCCTGAATTCCAGCCAAGTGGATGAGGCACATGAGCACAATCCTGTCCTTAAGCTTACATTCATGTACCTGTCATTGCCATTTGATTTCGGGGGGATACTGAGGCCCAGAGAAGCGGCATGACCTGCCCGAGGACATCCAGCTGGGAAGTCTTCAGGCCAAACTGGAGAACATTTCTGAGTCCTTTGATCCCTTGGGGCCATTCCCCGTGAACAGCAGGTGCTGGGCTGCAGCTGGGACAGTGAGCAGCACACCCAGTGAGTGCCAGGGGGCTGAGCACCTGAGCCCTCTCACCAGCTGGGCTGCCTCCCTGGCTTGCCTTCACCTTTCTCTGGCGTCCTAGGGTTTCCTCCAGCAAGGGCAGATGGAGAGGCCTGGAGTCACTTTGGCTGCCGCGGGGGTCTAGTAACCTGTGGCAGGAAGCCCTGGAGCACAGCTCTGCTGTGTGACCCTAAGCAAGGCACTCCCCTCTCTGGGCCTCAGTTTTCCCTTTGTCCTTCTTTGAATTTTTTTTTTAAATGAAAAGATACCTGAAGATTTTTCAACAATTGTAGAATTGTACTATTCTCTGCTCTTTCCCCTGAATCCCCCTGTCCCCACTTGCCCCTCCCCAGAGGAGCTATGGTGATTTTGATATGATCTTCCCAAAATCCTAATGTATTTATATAAATGTGTGTGTGTGTACTGGAATTTTTATAAATGAAGAAAATATGTCATACATCCTGATCTGTGACTTTTTTTTAACCTATGTGTGGCTACCTAGATTCATCTCACCCTCTCTGGAGGCAGCATAGTATTCCATTGTTGGCTATACTCAAATTCAGCCTGTCCTTTACTTATGGATATGAAAGTTGTTTCTAGCTTTTTCTATTCCAAGAAATGCTACAAAGAAATACTCTCTGCATACTTGTATGAGTGTATCACAGGATAAACTCCCAAGAGGGAAAATACATGATCAAAGAGAATATACCTCAAAGCTGAGATTGTTTTTCACATGTTTTATTAATGTTTCTGATGGATTATATTTTTCTTATTGGTTTATGTAAACTCTTTTGATATTGAGGATATCAATCCTTTATATATAGGCTACAAATATTTTCTCCCTATTTATCATTAACTTGGCTGTACAGAAAAATCTTTGTTTCTATGTGGTCAAATGTGTCATCAGTCTTTCCCTTATGACTTTTAGGTTTCATGTCCAAGGTTATTTTTTAGAATGTCATTCAATTTTCCTTCTAGTTCCTTTATGATTTATTTTTTCCCTCCTTTCCTCACTTCCTTCCTTTCCATTGCCATCTCGGCTCCATCTGGCATTTATTTGGGTGTAAGGAGTGAGGTCTTAAACATAATTTTTTTTCACTATAGCTAGCCAGTTGTCCTAACACCATTATTGAATAGTCCATCCCTCCTCTTAAATGTCTTGGGTTATATGATAAAAGCACAGGTTCTATCTAGCTCTATTCCATATCCACTGAAATAGAATCTCTAAGAAAAGGGCCCCAGAATCTATACTTTTGCTAAATTTCCCGTGTAAATCTGATATACACTTTTCTTTTCTGCAGCCTGGCATTTGGGGAAGCTGATGAGACTTCTGTCACTCCCTACTATAACTGATCATCTTGCTTCTAGGTTTCTAGCCTTCTCCAATCCCATCCCATTCATTGTGGAAAGAGAAATGACTTCAATTGCCAACCTCACCAGGCTACTCCCTTTGTCAAGAACTCTCAATAGCTCCCCACTGCAGAGATTTCACCAATGGCATTTCAGTCCTGTCATAATCAAGCCCACTCAATCTTCCCAGCCTCCTTTCTCTCCATCCTGCACTTACATTTTGAACTCTCTGCCTTTGCACATTGCAGAGCACAGGAGATTGAAACATGGTCACAGGAAATGTTGAGCTTTGGGGTTCCAGACAGGGTCCCCACACCATGCTGGGGTGGGTTCTGGGCATTGAGAAGAGTTACACACATTCCCTCCCAGGCCACAGAATGACAAGATTGAGTCCCAAACCATGAAGGCCCAGTTGTACCAAGCAACTTCTAACAAAGCTGCTGTCAGCGACTGCCCTCAGAAAGCAGGTGGGAGGTACAACTGAGTCCCCACGGGATGGGCAGTGGTGTGGGCTGCTGGACCGGACCAGGCTTTCAGGGCAGCTGGCCCCTCACACCCTCTGGCCTGGATTCATTTGTGGAAAACAGGCACAACCTAGGTTCCCATGCCTGTGTTAGAAGAAAGAGGTTTTCTGCTAATTCAACAAGTCAAATAGTGCTGCTTCCCTGAGAAGCCCGGGATGGGCCAGGCCTGTGGCTTAACCGGCTCATCAGGGTTTTCCTAGTGAATTTGTCTCCCCATGGCCTGGGAAGGGACTGGGACCTTATTCATCTTTGTATTTCCAGTGCCTGATATAGGACTCAGCACTAAGTAAAATATTAAAAATATTTTTAAAGTACTTAACTGAGCACCAACCATGTGCCCAAATTACGCTAAAGAGTAATATACTGATTCTCACCCATGTCCCATTTTTGCAGATGAGGGGCATGAAGCTTGGTGCTGCAGATCAGGTAAGAAAGGGCAGAGGTAGGATTCGAACCCTGAGTGCAGGCCAACGCCTAGGAAACCCCTAAGGGCTCTGTTCTTGGTCAGAAAGGCACAAGTACACTCTGCCTTCCTTCCCAGTATCCCTGAAAGTCTTCCCTGGTCAACTACAGCCACCTCCACTTGCACCACAGTCTTCCCCCCGGGCAAGTCACTCTGCATGACCATGTAACATTAGGGCTGAGTGTCTTGTTAAATGCTTTCCCCCCAACGATGAGTGGTGAATTATTCACTGTCTGGGAGGCTCTTAAATCATTTCCCTTGGATGACTGTGCTCTGTGTTCCTACTTTTCCTTCTCTTCCTCCCTCCCAGCCCCAAGACATAGACAGAGCTTGGAATTTCTGCACACTGGTCAAAAAGCAAATTCTATTCATAGCAAAGAGAAACCTAGGCAATCCTCGATGAGTTAGACCTGGCTGGTGTTCGTCTTCCTGTTAGAGAGCCCAGGGACTGAGGTGAAACTGACACCATTAGGGAGGACAAAGTCTCCTGAGACATCCCCGGAGGAAAGCAGGAACACATTTCACAGTCAAGACTGAGCAATGATGCAGCCAGGATTCCACTCTGCCAGACTTGCAGACACCCAGATCTACCCCTGATTGTGTGTGGCTGTGATAATTCAGGTGAAGGCCATCTAAACCAATGTCCTGTGCCTGGACCGAACATATGCCGGGGCTGTTCTTAGTATTTTACACAAATTAGCTCCTTTATTCCGCACAATAACTCTATCAGGCAGGTACTAGTATCACCTCCATTTTACAGATGAGGAAACTGAGGCACAAAATCACAAAGCTTCTAAGTAGCAGAGACAGAACCTGAACTTGGACTATGAGGTGACTTCTGCAGTGGAACCCTCAAGGCAGCTGGGGCCATGCCAGCCTCGCAGACAGGACTTAGATTTGAGTTACAGTCCTAACACTGCAGGTAACCAAACACTGTTCCTAGCAGCCTTCCTTCCAGCCACGTGGGCTGGCCTTGTAGGGAACTGTTTTTCCCTTTTCGCCTGGGAAAGCATCTACAGCGTTTATGTCTTATTCCCATGGAGACTGAAAATGAACTGAGATCAGGACCTGTAGCCTCACCTCAACAAGGGCCTGGTGGAGCCCAGATGCTTGTAGTTAACTAATTTACTAAGTTATCTATTGTTATATACCTAGTTATCTATCCATCTACTTGTATGTATATACGCTTTTTCCTGTAAGGATTAAAAGAGGCTTCAGGACATCTGTGAGAACTCAGTGGGCATCTATGAACTGAACTAGACCTGTTTATCTTAAATGGTCCAGGAAGTGCTTGTGGGTGAAAGAGCTTAAGGAAGAACAAAGCCTGAAATGAGAGTTGGGCAGGTCAGGCAGACGTGTCTTCTGGCCGTTTGCGTCCTGCCAGTCCTCGTCAGTGCTGCCTAAGAAAGACCTACATGCTACATCGCTGCCGTGGCCTGCTCTCTTGTCAGTTTCCAGCAGGTCTCCAGCTGTTTCCATGATGGCATTTTGTTTCTACACGTGGTACAAAAGGCACATCTGCCGACAAGTTTCCTAGGTGGTTAAGGTTCTTCAGTCTACTACAGAGGGCAACATATAGAACACACTATAATGCACGCATATACTGTAAAATAAACCACAGAAGGACAAATGACCATGGAGACTGGGTGACATAGACACTGTGGTCCAACAGCAGATGTAGGGACTACCTGTGGTCTCCGTCTTTCTTGCCCATATGGCAGGATGGATATAACTGTATGGTAATGATACAGCAGTTATAATGATGACTCTGCAACTCATTTCTTCATTTATCCACTATTACATGGGCCTCCTTGATGCCACGCCAGTAATATGAAAACAGACATAAATTATAGACCTTATTATAAAGCTACAGTAATCAAGATGGTGTAGCAGCAACACAAAGAGAGACAAAAAGATCAGAAGAAACAGAACAGAGTAAGGAAACACACCCCCACACCTGATTTATAGCAAAAATGCTATTGCATTTGGTAGGGGACATGATAGTTTTTTTCAATAAATGGTACTGAAGCAATGTATATACATATAGAATAAATGAACCTTGATTCCCTAACTCACATCACACACACAAAATTAATGTTAAATGAATGATAGGCCATTATTTATTAAATAATAAAGTTTGTAGAAGAAAACACAAGAAAATATCTTCATGAACTTGGGGTTGGCAAAGATTTCTTATACAATTCACAAAAACATAATCACATAATCATAAAGGAAAGGATTGATAAATTGTGCTTCATTAAAATTAAAAACTCCTGTTCATCTAAAGACACTAATAGTAAAGAAACAAACCACAGACTGGGAGAGGATATTTGCAATACATATTTGACAAAGGAATCATGTCTAAAATATAAAAAGAATTCACAAAAATGAACAAGAAAAGGCAGACAAATGAACTGAAAATGGAAAAAGTTAACTCAAGATGGACCAAAGACCTAAAATTAAGAGTTGAAACTATAAAACTCTTAGAAGAAAATGCAGGGGAAAGGCTTCATGGCATTGGATTTGGCAATAACCTCTTAGATGTGACATCAAAAGCATAGGCAACAAAAGTAAAAATGGATAAACTGGACTACATCAAAGTTAAAACTTCTGTGTATCAAAGGACAAAATCAACAGAGTGAAAATGAGACAAAATATTTGCAAATCATATATCTGATACAGGAATATAGCCAGAGTATATAAACAACTCAACAACAACAATAAAAACAAGCAAATGATTAAAAAATGAGCAAAGAACTTGAACAGACACTTCTCCAAATAAGATCTAGAAATGGCCAGCATGCACATGAAAAGATGTTCAGCATCACTAATTATTAGGGAAATGAAAATCAAAACCACAATGAGGGCCGGGCGCGTTGGCTCACGCCTGTAATCCTAGCACTCTGGGAGGCTGAGGCAGGTGGATCACTCGAGGTCGGGAGTTTGAAACCAGCCTGAGCAAGAGTGAGACCCCGTCTCTATTGAAAATAGAAAGAAATTATCTGGCCAACTAAAATATATATAGAAAAAAATTAGCTGGGCATGGTGGCTCATGCCTGTAGTCCCAGCTACTTGGGAGGCTGAGGCAGGAGGATTGCTTAAGCCCAGGAGTTTGAGGTTGCTGTGAGCTAGGCTGATGCCACGGCACTCACTCTAGCCCGGGCAACAGAGCAACACTCTGTCTCAAAAAAAAAAAAAAAAAAAAAACCATAATGAGATACCACCTCACACATATTAGAATGGCTACCAACAAAAAAGAAAAGAAGTGTTGGTGAGGATATGGAAAAACTGGAACCTTTGTGCTCTGTGGTGGGAATGTAAAATGGTGCAGCCTCCATGGAAAACAGTGTGATGGTTCCTCAAAAAATTAGAAATAGAATTAACATATAAGCCAGCAATTCTACTTCTAGGTATATACGTAAAAGAATTGAAAGCAGGCTCTCAAAGAGATATTTGTACACCTATGTTCATAGAAACATTATTTACAATAGCCAACAGGTGGAAGCAACCCAAATGTCCATATGCATGGATAAACAAAATGTGATACACACACACACACACACACACACACACGCACACACCATGGAGTACTATTTAGCCTTAAAGGAAGGGAATTCTGACACATGCTACAATATGAATTACTCCTGAGGGCATTACGCTCAGTGAAATAAACCAGTCATAAAAGGACAAACACTGTATGATTTCACTTACATGAGACACTCAGAGTAGTCAAATTCACAAGGAAAGAAAGTAGAATGGTGGTTGCCAGGGGATGCGGGGTGAGAGGAATGGGACCTGTTGTTTTATGGGTATGGAGTTTCAGTTTTGCAAAATGAAAAGAAATCTGGAGATTGCACAGCAATGTGAATGTACTTAACACTGCTGAACTTAAAAATAATTAGGATAGTAAGTTTTATGTTATGTGTATTTTACTACAATTTTTAAAAACAGCAGAAGATTTTAACAGGCACTTCAAGCAAGAGGTTATCTAAATGGCCAATAAGCCTATGTCATGAAGATTTTCCCCTACGTTTTCTTCTAGGAGTTTTATAGTTTTAGGTTTTATGTTCAAGTCTTTAATCCATTTTGAACTGATTTTTATGTATGTTGTAAGATAAAGATCCAATTTCATTCTTTTGCATGTGAATGTCCAGTTTCCCCAGCATCACTTATTGAAGAGACTGTCCTTTCTCCATTGTGTATTCTTGGCATCCTTGTGAAAGATCAGTCAACCACATGGGTGTGGATTTATTTCTGGGCTCTTCTTTCTGTTTCATTGGTATATATGTCTGTCTTTACGCCAACACCATTCTGTTTTGATTACTGCAGTTTTGTAGTATATTTTGAAATCAGGAAGTGTAATGACTCCAGTTTTTCTTCTTTCTCAGGGTCAATTTGGCCCTTTGTGGTTTTTATTGTGGTTCCATATGAATTGCAGAATTATTTTTTCTATTTATGTAAAAAATGTCATTGGGATTTTTATAGGGATTGCATTGATTTTGTAGATTACTATGGGTAATACATACATTTTAACAATATTAATTCTTCCAATCCATGAACACAGGATCTTTCCATTTGTTTGCGTCTTCTTTAATATCTTTCATCAATATTTTGTAGTTTTCAGTACACAAGTCTTTACCTCCTTAGTTAAGTTTATTCCTAAATTTGATTTTCATTTCCCAATAATTAGTGATGTTGAGCATCTTTTCATGTGCTTTCTGGCCATTTCCAGATCTTCTTTGGAGGACTGTCTATTCAAGTTTTTTGCTCATTTATTGTTCATTTTATTCTTTTTTGTGCTATTGTACATGGGATCATTTCCCAATTTCCTTTTCAAATAGTTTGTTGTTATAGAAATGCAACTGATTTTTGTACATTGATTTTATATCCTGAAACTTTATTAAATTTGTTAATTGGTCATAACAGTTTTTTTTAATGGAGTCTTTAGGGTTTTCTATCATATTGTCTACAAACAAGCACAATTTTACTTCTTCTTTTTCTATTTAAATGTCTTTTCTTTTTGTTGCTTAATTGTTCTGGCAAGGACTTCCAGTACTATGTTGCATAGGAGGAGCACAAGTGGGCATCCTTGCCCTTCTCTTGCTCCTGATCTTAGAGAAAAATCTTTCAGCTTTTCATCATTGAATACATTAGTTGTGAGCCTGTCATATATGGCCTTTATTATGTTGAAGTACTTTCCTTCTATTCCTAGTTTTTTGAGAAGTTTTATCATGAAAGAATGTTGAATTTTGTCAAATGCTTTTTCTGCATTTGTTGAGATGATCATGTGATTTTAAGTCTTTATTCTGTTAATGTGGTATATCACATTAATTGATTTTTATGTTGATCCATCTTTGCATCCCAGGGATAAATCCCACTTGGTCATGGCACATGTACCTTTTAATATGTTGTTGGATTTGATTTTCTAGTATTTTGTTGAGGATTTTTGCATCTATATTCTTCAGGGATATTAGCCTATAGTTTTCTTTTCTTGTGGTATCTCTGTTTAGCCTTTGTATCAGAGCAGTGTTGGCCTCATAAAATGAATTTGTAAGTGGTCCCTCCACTTCAATTTTCAGGAAAAGTTCGAGAAAAATTGATGTTAATTATTTTTTAAATGTTTGGTAGAATTCACCAGTGAAGCCTCTGGTCCCAGTGAAACCTCCCTTGTTGGGAGGTTTTTGGTTACTAACTCAATCTTTATGGTAGTTATAGGTCTGTTTAGACTTCCCACTTCTTCATTATTTAGTCTTGGTGCATTGCATTTTTCTAGGAATTTATCCATTTCTTCTAGGTTATCCAGTTTGTTGGCATATAATTGTTCATAGTAGTCTCTTATGATCCTTTATATTTCTGTACCATCAGTTGTAATGTCTCTTCTTTAATTTATGGTTTTATTTATTTGAGTCTTCCTTTTTTTCTTAGTCTACCTAAAGGTTTGTCAATTTTATTTATCCTTTCAAAAAATTCTTAGTTTCGTTGATTTTTTCCTATTGCTTTTCTATTTTTTAAATTTCTTCTCTAATTCTTGTTATTTCCTTTCTTCTGCTAACCTTGGACTGAGTTTGTTTTTCTTTTGCTAGCTCCTTGAGGTATAAAGTTAGGTTGTTTATTTTAGCTCTTTCTTCTTTTTTAACATAGGCATTTATCACTCTGAACATCCCTCTTTGTATAGCTTTTTTGCTAAATCCCATAAGTTTTGGTATGTTGTGTTTTCATTTTCATTTGTCTCAAGGTATTTTCTAATTTCCTTTTTGATTTCTTCTCTGACCCAATGGTTGTTCAGAGCGTGTTACTTAATTTCCACATATTTGTGAACTTTCCAGTTTTCCTTCTGCTGTTGACTTCTAGTTTCAGCTCATTGTTGGCAGAAAAGATACTTGGTATGATTTCAATCTTCTTAAATTGGTTAAGACCTGTTTTGCAACTTAACTTGAGATCTACTCTGGAGAAGGATCCATGCACACATGAAAAGAATGTGTATCCTGCTGCTATTGGGTGGAGAGTTTTGTATGTATCTGTTAGGTCCATTTGGTCTATAGTGTTCAAGTCATCTGTTTCTTTATTAATTTTCCATCTGGATATCCTATCTGTTATTGAAAGTGGGATATTGAAGCATATGGAAAAAATGCTCAATACCATTACTCATTAGAGAAATATATATTAAATCCACCACGCATTCGCCAGAACAGCTAAGATGAAACAAATAAAATGATATTAAGTGTTGGCAAGGATTCATAGTAACTCTTCTTGTGGAAGAACTCTTGTGGATGAAATTATTCTTGTACATTGTTTTTGTGAAGGTAAACAGACATAATCATTTGGACAATTGATAGGTAAAATCTAATACCATGCACATACTCTCTGACCCAGAAATTCCACTCCTAAGACTACATGAGTATAGTATGAGTATATTCTACATGAGTAGAAATGAGTATATATGTCTACCTAAAAATACAAATAAGAATGTTCATAGCAACTTTATTAATAATAGCAAAAAACTGGAAACAACTCCAAATGACAATAATAAATAGAATGAATAAATAAATTGTGGTATATATGTTCTTATAAGAATTATTACATGGTAATAAAAAAGAACAAAATACTGCTATAAATGAAAATATATATCTTACAGATATAATAATAAGTAAAGGAACTCCAACACAATAGACTGCATACTGTGCTATGATTTGAATATGTCCCCTCCAAAATTCAGGTGTTGCCAATGTGATAGTATTAAGAGGTGGGGCTTTTAAGAGGTTACAAAAGGCCATGAAGTTTCCTCCCTAGTGAATGGGATTAGGTGACCTTATACAAACGCTTGGCAGAGGGAGTTCATCTCACCCTTCTGCCTTCTGCCGTGTAAGAACGCACCAAGGACGCCCTCACCAGATACCAGAGACCAGCAACTTGATCTTGGACTTCCCAGCCTCCAGAACTATGAGAAATAAATTTCTGTTTTTTATAAGTTACCCAGCCTCAGGTATTTGGTGATAGCAGCCCAAAACAGACTGAAACATATGTTTCCACTTAACTGAAGTTAAAGGATAGGCAAAACCAATTTGATGGTGTTGGAAGTCAGAATAGTGGTTAGCTCTGGTGGGGCGGTTGGGTATTTACCAGGAAGGGGCATGAAGCAGCTTTCTGGGGTGTAGAATTGTTTTACATCTTGATGTGCTTACATATATATTACATATATATATACAGATACACACATACATAGAGGTCTTTCCAGAAAGTATCCAGCCATGTAATATGAAAAATAGAGACATTTATTGAAGAAGATAAACGATACAGGAAACACTGTGCATAGGACAATGACACCTCATTTGCCTTCAAAGTAGGCACCTTGGGGCTTCACACAGTTCTCCCAGTCTCCTAACCTAACCCATTCAACACGTTCACCATTCTCAGGTGTTCCGCTTGTTGCAGGCCTTCCAGAACGTGGATTGCTTTCAATAGATTCTCGACCATCTTTGAAACGTTTGTGCCACACTTTTATTTGCACTGCACTCACTGCATGTCCCCTAAAAAGCCTTCTGAACCATCCAAATAGTTTCTGTGGAGGAATGTTCAAGCTTAACGCAAAATCTGATGCAGATTCGTTGCTCTCCTTGCTCAGTCGTTTTGAATGCGATGGCCACAGAGTGCACGTACTCACTCAATGGCGTCTAACACCCCACTGAGTAGCACAGTGAAGTTGTCATCATTCACACATGCGCATTCCAGTCCACTCTCCCTGGCTGCCAGGTTACATCGATGTGGCGCAAACCATTCCCATCATATTAACAATGGCTGGATATGTTCCGACAGACCTCGTATGTATGTAAAAACTACTCTAGTTGTACACTTCTGATTTGTGTACCTAACTGCATTCACGTTATACTTATACTTCAGTTTAAAAACAGACATGGACTTTGCACCTGAAAAATGCAAAGCCTGTAAGGAGAGAGACAAAAACAGAAAAAGACAATAGGGTGTGGTCGATGCCACGATAGAAACAGGTTCCCAGTACAGGTTGGAGGGGCTGACTGCTGGGGCTATTTTAAAATCTGTGTGTGTTTCTTCAACTCAGGAAAATTTCTTTTGTGATATCTTTGACTATTTCTACCCCTCCCCCATCACTGTCTGTGGTCTCTACTTCTAGATCTCCTAATTAATGGATACAGAACCTCTGGATCTATCCTCCATGGGTCTTAGCTTTTCTTTTTTGACATTTTGCTCTACTTTCTGGGGCATTTTCTTGATTTTTAACTTTGAGATCACCAGCCTGATCTTCATCCATATCCACTGTGTCCTTCAGTTTCTCCACTGAATTTTTCCCATAATTATATTTTAAATTTTCAACAATTATTTCCTTTTCTCCAATTGTCCCATCTTCATAGCAACCTGTTCCTTTCTAGTAAGTGAAATAACCTTTCAGTTATTGCTAAGGAGATTAATGATAATTTAAAATAAATTAGTGATAATTTATTTTAGCGTTCTGTTATATTTGCAATGTTTCCTTCGGAATCACCTCTTCTTTTTTCTTTTTCTTTTTCTCTTCCATTTTAGGCCTTCTCTTTCATGCTATTGGCTTTCTTTCAATTGTTTGGGGATTCTGGTTATCTGTACATATTTATGAATGGTGGGGTTATGTTGCAGAGTTAGCATATGTGTTAGGATACAGGTTCTAGCTCCTGTAACAAGGACTTAACTATCAGAGTGGCTTAGAGGAGATAGAAGTTTATTTCTCATGTAACTGTCTGAATAACAGTCTGCGTGTAAGTGTGGGCATCTCTGACCTTGCTCTTCTGTCAACCACAGCACTCAGCTTCCATCTCCCACCATCACATCCAGACACTAGGCAGTGGGAATGAGAAAGGGGAGGGCAGGCCTGGGAGTGCACGTATCATTTCGGTTCATGCAAGCACATGGCCACACCTAGCAGCTAGGTAGGCTAGGATGTGCAATCTTTAGCTGGGTGGCCACGTGCCCTGCTGAAATTTCCATCACTGCAGAGGAAGAGAAACAGATGCTGGTGAAACAACTGACGACATAGGGCTCCCCGTGAGGGGTTTGGTCTATTTCTCAGACAGGTTCACCCTTGAATGTGATGGTGCAGGCTATGGAAAGGTTCTTTGTAAGGGGGTGAAGCATGACGACAAGCTTCCCAGTGAGGAGTGTGGACAGGAAGCCAGCCAGGGAACTCCCACAACAGCCAAAAGAAGGACTTCTCTGCACGGTGGGCATAATGCCACACTCCCCCCCGAGGCAGAGCTGCCAGCACATCCCCAGGTGCGCCTGCCCACGCGGAGCCTGCTGGAGAGGTCTGGGGCTCCCTTACCCCCCAGCTTCTCTCTCAGCTCTTGGCCCTATACTTTCCTTAGAGAGCATTTCTTGGAATCTGGCTGCCACTGGCTGCTTGCCTCTTCGTGAGGAAAGCAGGGAGGGTCGAACTGTACTTGCTCTTTGGAACAGTTCTTCAGAGGAGAACACTGGCAACCCACTCCTGTTCTTGGCTTTGTTGGCTTTTGGGCTGAACTATGCTTAGCTTGTCTGGGACAAAAATCACTCAGACTTCTGCGGTCTTGGGCTGCAATGTTTTCTGCTCTGAGTTCTCTGTCTATCCAATCTTATGGGCTTTCTATCTTCCTAAGATTAATGAACAATTCCTGGTCCACGGGTTGGCTTCCTATCTTGTTTTCAAATGCTATTATGATGTCATCCTTAAAAAATGGCTTTCTCTGTCATCATAATGGTTCCTCGGAAAGAGGTGGAAGTAGACACTTGCGCTGCAGCAGTTAGGAAATCAATGCGTTTGTGACTCAGTGGCTGACAGGCCAATGCTCTTTCTAGGATACTGACCCCAGAAGGGAAGATGGGCCCTTCCAATTGAGGGGCTCCATCTCTGAACTTCATGGAGTCTGCCCTTAAGGAGAACACATTTGATGCTCCCGAATCTGGGCGGCAGGAGCAGCCGGCCCTGCTCCCCTGGACAACCTGGTCGTCTATGGCCAGGAGTCAATGACCTGACTGCCCAAGGGGCGGCAAGCCTTGGTGTGGGCAGATGGCTGGCTGTGTTTGCCTTTGCAGGTCACTGACCAGCCAAGCCCTGTACCCCATCAGCCACAGTCAGTGAGCTGTCTACACTAAGCGTGCTGGGAGAAAGGGGTTCCATCCCATCCTCTAGAGGCTGCCCTAAGGCTATCTCCAACCCATAATGACTCCCCTTCTTAAGACCCTTCAGGCTCCCCATAGCGTGGCTCTGAAGGTCTCTTCATAGGCTCCTGCTTCTGTCTCCAGCCTCACCTGTCCCATGCTTCCTCCGGCTGCATGTTCCAGCCACACGGAACTGGAGAAGTCTCAGAACACATGCTGCTCCCATAGGCTGAAATGCCCTTTCCCTCCTAGACATGTGGCAAACTGCTCAATGTCCTTCAAACCCACCTGTGGATAGTTAATTTTATGTGTCAACTTGGCGAGGTTATGGGCCCAGACATTTGGTCAAATGTTATTCTAGATGTTTTGGAGAAGGCATTTTTGAGATGAGAGTAACATTTATTTATTTTTGAGACAGAGTCTCGCTCTTTTGCCCTGAGCAGAGTGCCATGGCGTCAGCAACCTGAAACTCCTGGGCTCAAGTGATCCTCCTGCCTCAGCCTCCCGAGTAGCTGGGACTACAGGCATGTGCCACCATGCCCAGCTAATTTTTTCTATATATTTTTAGTTGTCCAGATAATTTCTTTCTATATTTTAGTAGAGCCGGGGTTTCCCTCTTGCTCAGGCTGGTCTTGAACTCCTGACCTTGAGTGATCCTCCCGCCTCTGCCTCCCAGAATGCTAGGATTACAGGCGTGGGCCACCATGCCCGGCCCGAGAGTAACATTTACATTGGTAGTCTCTGAGTAAAGCAGACAACCATCTGCAACGTGGTAGGCCTCATCCAATCAGTCAAAGGCCTTACTAGAAGAAGACTGACTTCCCCAGAAAAGAGAGGAATGATGCTGACAGACTGCCTTTGGACTCTGCCAGTCCCTTCTGGGTCTCCAGCCTGCTGGCAGATTTTGGACTTGCCAAGACTGCACAATCCCAGAAACAATTCCTTAAACTCTCTTTCTCTCTCTCCCTGTCTCTCTCCGTATACTGTTGGTTCTGTTTCTCTGCAGAACCCTAATACGCCACCCCAGACAGCTTGCAGTGAGCTTTCTGTGACCTTTTACACTCAGTCAAGCACCTCTGTACCCCAGACACTTTGTTCCTGTTACACATTTCACGCCGTGTTGTAATATTTTCTCCCCCAAGGGACAGAGTTCTTTTAGGCCAAGGAGCCTGTCTCATTCATCATTATATCCCCAGCACCTAGCACAGTGGCAGGTACACAAATGGTGCATAATAACTAATGTCTGTCAAAGAGTAGGCGCATTTGTAAGAACAAGAGAGGACTGGGGCTGGTGGCCTGGGGGCGTCTTACTGGGTAGAAGGAGGAGGGTCTGGGTGAAACCTCTTGAAAGGGACCCTGCAAGAGAGGGACAGAACAACTGGTTCCTGAGCACCAGGCTCCCAGCGCTGCTCCTGAATGTGGGCCACCGGCAGGGCAGTGGCCCACTGGCCTCCGCCAGCTCAGTTGAGGACAGGACCCCATGGGCCAGGGCGCAGTCTGTCCAGTACTCGAGCCCCACCCACGGAGCTCAGTTTAATTTGATAAATACTGAATTCCAGCCACAATGTCTTGTCAGGAATTCTCACGTCAGGTCCTAATCTGACCTTCAGGTCTTCGTTTTTTCACATCTGAGCTCTCAGAGCACTCTGAGAACGCACTGTGTGTGTGCTCGAGGGGAGCAGTCCTCAGCCTTCTCAAACCCAGCCCTGAACCCCACTGAGCAAGACGATGTTGTGAGGATGACTTCCTGAGGCTGCATTACAAGAAAATGTGCTCTTGCAACTCACACATCCAAACTAGCTGAGATGGACAATCCCACCCTGGCAGGAGGCTGTGTGGACTGGGGGTGTGGGGCAGAGGGGGACCCTTGGAGCATTGCTACTCTGTGTTTGACAGTGTTCCAAGCCAGGTCACAGGTTGCCCAGGGCACTAGGAACAAACGAATGAGTGAACGGATGAACACACAAATGCTAAGTTGAATGGGTTATCACATAACCCAAGTTCCTCCTCATAGAAACAAGCTCAAGGGCATAGAGTCGAGGGAAAAGGAGAAGAGCCACAAGAAAAGATAAGCTGTACACTGGCAAAGGGACTGGTAGTTCGAGAAAGGTGACTCATATCCTGTGACAAAGACACAAACTGGAGCAACTGGAATAAGAGGTGCTGATGTCCCTGAGTGCTACGTGCCCGGTGCTCTGCTGAGCACCTGCTGCATACTGAATCCTCAAAACAATCCTATGAGGTAGATAATGCTTTCAAGTCCATCTTACAGAAGAGGAAACTAAAGCCGAGAAGGTCACCTAACTTAACCAGGGGCACACATTCAATAAATGGTGAGGCTGCGAGTCCAGGCGGGCAGGTGGCTCTGGCCATAACCACCGTCCCATGTAACCTCCGTGTGTGCACTGGCAGCATTTAATAAAGAAAACGAGGAAAAATTCGAATGTTGTCCAGGCCTGGGGATCTGGAGACCTGTCTTTGCCCTACCACACTGGGCAGCCTGGGCAAGTCTTCCCCCAATCTGTGCTGCCTCATCCCACATTTGCAACTTGGGGTGTTGGCCATGGTGAGGCTCTGGGGACCTTACCTGCCCTGGCATTCTGGATGCTGCTTCTCCATAGCCTGGGTCCACCAGCAGCTCAAAGCCTGCTCACCCCAAGGGCTTGGTTCCAGCCCTGACTGAGCCTGCTGACTACATCTGTGTGGATATGCACTCCCCCTTCTTTACATCCCAGGGTTTTTCTACAGGGCCCGACCTGGCCTCACCTTCCTGGCTGTCTGGGTCTTCTCCCTGTGCCTCCAGCTCCCACCCCTCCCCACCCTTTCTGCCTCCTGGCCATGGTTCAGGCCCCTCCCTTTGCCCCCACCTGATCCCCAACTTCCCTTCTCTGTTTAGCCAAATCCTACTTGTCACCACTGCCAACTTCTCCCCCGGGGCCACCACTGTCCCAGCCAGAACCAATACCCCCTTCCTCTGGATGTGCTTACACCCCCACTTCAGGTAGTAACACCAATAGTGCCACCTTACATTGGTGCAGTGACTACAGCTCACCAAAGGCTTTTGGAGTCACCATGTCATTTAACTTCCTCCAAGTTCTTCCCTGCAGATAGAACCTGTTGTTTATGGCCCGCTTTGCCCCCTTAGACTGCAAACACGGTGCTGAACATCACGTCTCCGTTGAGCAGTTCCTCAAAGCAGCCCTCTGGGAAGGGCCTTAACACCTCATTTTGCAGACAGGAAGCAGAGGTTCGGTGAGATGGCAAGTGGCCAGGCTGGATCCACAGCTCGGGACTCATCCTCAGTCCTGTGCCTCTGGAGGAGGACATGTGGTCTCCCTGAGTCCTGCCCGAGATCTGACTCCTTTCAGTATTCCCAACCCACTCTTAGCCTGGACAAATGCGGTATCCTGAACTCAGGGGGCCAGAAGGGGTTTGCCAGCACAAAAAAGTGACTTCACCGAGGCCCGGAATCATTACCCTCCTCAGTGCACCATGACACCAGCCCCTGGAGAGACAGGCAGAGCTGGGCCCTTGAGGGTCTGCAGTCGGGTGCCTTTCCCTTCACCCAGAACCTCAGAAGAACCTATAAACTGCGTTTCTTGTTTGTTGCGTAGAAATGGGACAGTCTCTGCTTGTTGCTGTTCCAGCTTGGCTTGGCAGGGTGAATGCAGCACCTCCTCCCAGGAAGTGCCCGGGGAGGCTGGGTGCGGGGGACCTGGGAAGCAAAGGGGATGCCAGGGGAGGAGGCAGCGGAGGGCAGCCAGGAGCGCTGGGCGCTGAGTCAGCGCTGGGGCTCCTTCCTGCAGGGCCTCCCCACGGCCTTCCCAAGAGCTCCAAACCCTTCCAGCATGTCGCGTTCCTCTCCAAACGGGATTCCCAGTAGGCTTTTGGCCCAAGCCAGTGAGTTCTCTTTCCCAAACAGGAGCACGCCCCCGCCTTCCAGCCCAGGCCGCCCTCCAGCTCCCCTCTCTGTGGCAAGGACAGCTGCCGGTGCTGGCCTGCTTACTTTAGGACTCGTGGGGGCGGGGCTTGTCACAGTTGATATTGTGGCCCCTCCCCAGCTGCAGACTTTGGGGAGCAGGGGCTGTGTTTTGGTCACCTTCATGTTCTCTGTGCCTGCTGCACAGTGGGCACCCATGGACGTTTGTGAGTGAATGAAGTTAAAAATTGTGGAAAACCTCCATTAATAGTTTACAGAAGGCACCTTAATTCCTTCCTATAGAAAGGGAGTATATTAACTTCTGAAATTATAGGGTATATTAATCACTCTAATGAATAGAATTTTCTAAATTTTGAGTATCTTTCTCATAAATGTAACTCTCTAAATGGTGTCTAGTCATTTGCTTTTTCAAAAATGAGATACAAGTCACATACCATAAAATTCACGAGGTTGTGCAACCTTGTGAATCTATCTAATTCCAAATTCCTTGTGAATCTCTATAATTCCAAAACATTTTTATCACTCCACAGAGAAACCCCCGTACTCATTAGCAGTCAGTCTACGTTCCCTTCCCTCCAGCCCCTGGCAGCCACTAATGTATCTACTTTCTGTGTCTATGAATTTGTCTTCTCTGGACATTTCATATACATGGATATCATACAATATATGCCCTTTTATGTCTGGCTTCTTTCACTTTGCATAATGTTTTTCATTATTTCATCAAAAATATCAGTGTTTCATGGTGTCTCTCAGAGCATCCGAACCCCAGGGGTTCTGAGGCCATAATGCCTGTGAGATTATGCAAGTTGGAGCGGGCCACTATGAGCCACCAGGACAGCATGGCGCTCAGCAGTAGATGTGCGGGACTGGGCCATTGGACGAGGTAGTTGGACAGGAGAGTGTAGTCACGGCATGGGCAGTCTGGGGCCAGCAGGGGAACCGAGTGGTTAGGAACTGATGATGCATGGAACTGCACTTAGAATGTTCCTCCCCAAGGAACAGCTGCCTGAAAACCCGATTCTATGGTGGGGAGGGAGGGGGTCTCAAGGGTCACCAGCCCTGGGCCTGCCATCCTGAGTCTGAAGGCAGAATCCCATTTCTGAGATGGTCTCAAAGCTCAACAGCAGGTGCAGGTGGGTCCCCAGGGCCTGATCCAGGGGGTGCAGAACAGGCAGTGGCCACCCCAACTGCCTCACTGTCTGGACCTTCTCGTTCTAACCCCGGCAACTTTCAACAGCGAGGCGGCTCCTCACAGGAAAACCCAACAGGCTGAGCAGAGCCAAGAATGCTTTGGTCGTGTGCAGCTCATGCATAAATTGATTAATTAATTAGTGAATTCCCTTTCTGTCTCTTTGCAATTTTAGCTTGCTCTGTTCCACAGAGGATCTCGGGTGGTCTACAAAAGCAAACTAGGAACAAAAATTTAAAATGAAAAATCCACCCAGGGCAAATGGAGGACATAAAGTCTAGACCAGAAAGGACGGAAGAAGAAGGCCCCACATGGTGGCTCTGTTTGGCCCTTGGATTCTGCATACAGCTTCCTGGCAGTCAAAGGAAGAAGGGCAACACAGTTAGTTGCACCTTCTCAGTGTCCTGATGGTAAACAGACCAGTTCCTCGGAAAAGGCAAAGCTCTTCTTGGCACTAAGATCTGAAGGAAGCTTCCCTTACGCTGTGCTAAGCCAGGAGCCTTTCCTGAAGTCATCCTCCCAATACTTCCTGGGCTCTGCCATCCAACACCAAGCCAGGCATTGGCTCTCCCAAGTCTAAGCATGCCAGGGGGCCCCTCCCTTTAAGTCATGTGCTCCCATTCGGGAAACACTGTGCCATTGGTGACCACCATTACAAGTTTTGCCAGAAATACATACCATCATCTCGTACTGTTATTTATGTAATATTTTAATTTCCATCGACTTGAATGTGACTTGTTTAAACATTGCCTCTTCCTAAGCAATAGGGATCACAGGAGAAGCCGCCAACTCTAGGTTTTTATTGAATTAAACAAATGACTAGTCAATTAAAGAATTTCACCCATGTTCCCCTAGAAGCACCTCACGTTCTATGTGTGGTTTATGTCCTGCTCTTGGGAAATAAGCCCCCAGCCCTCACCCAGGGATGCGCTGGGGCTCTCCCTGGTCACCTGGTGAGTGAGGGGAGACACTCCCGGGCTAGGCTTCCCCATCACATCACATAATCCTACAGCTGGAAAGCCGTTAAGCAGCACCTAGTTTCAAGCCCACCAAAGACGCTAGGGCCAAAGGAGGAGAAGGGACTTGCCCGAGACCTCAAGGCTAGTGACAGGGCAGGTGTCGGGACTCCCCAGCACCACCTTCCTCACTGGCCCAGACAGACTGGTGGACACTCAGGTGCAAATGACTGAAACCCCCTGGAGGAGTCTAACAGGCAAGAGCCATCAGCAGAGAGGGATGGGGGCTCACCCAGCCCCACGGTAAGCCCTGTAAGCACAGGATAGACCGGCAGCGGGCACCCTGCCTGGAGCATACAGGCTGCCCAGAAGACAACTGCGGGATGGCAACCCCAAGTGCAGGACAATGGTCACTTTGGGGAGGGAGGGAAGGAGGACCCTGCAATTGGGTAGTGCTATGCAGGGGGTTCTGCTCTACTTGTTAAGTCACTTATTGAAGTAGGGTGTTGAGTTCCCTGGTGTTTGTTATATTGTCATCTATTTTGTTGTTGTTTGGCTGAAATATTTTGAAAATTGTACATGTTTGTTGAATACATTAATAACTCTAGGATCCCTTTAACAAGTGTGTTTTCTCTCTGCTGATATAACAACTCTATCCCCCATCTCAAGTGGTTTATCCAAAGTGGAGAAATGACTGATTTCCATGACAGCTACAGCCCAGCTGAGGGGATCCTGGGCCCATCACCTCCTGCTCCAGTCCCAAAGCCTGTGGCATGTGAGGGTGAATCTGAGTGTGACTGTGGCCGACCGAGGCAGAGTCCATTTCAAACAGGGCCATGGCATCACTGGTGTGGCTCACACAAACCCAGGTTGAGGAAGACACTTAGATCACACCGGCCAGAACCGGGTGGGCTCCCCTGCCAGCGCCACACCAGGGCAGAGAGCATTCCGTAAGCCACCAACCAATGTCTTCATTCCCCTCCTGCATAAAGGACATGTCTTGGTACATATATTTTTGTAAATGACGACTATTCCATTCAGTCAAATGCAGGATAGGATGTCCTTTGAGATTGCCAGGATGGACCCACAAAGTCCCAGTCTCAGGGTTTGAAAGCACCTCCAAGGGCACTGGCCTGAGCTCCCATACGAGACTCAAGCCCTGCTTAGAGACTGCTTTTGGGGCCACTCACTACCTGGGGAAGAAGCAATCAATGTTCTTTTTCTTTCTTTTTTTGCAGGGGATGAGGGTAAGACTGGGAGACAATTTTGTTTTCATAAACATGGTCTCACCCTACAACATTTCTCTGCACCTTGCTTTTCTCATGGACAATCTTTCTAGATCAAAGACATTTTTTGAGCAGTTGGCACGTACCAGGCACAGTTATAAACACCTCACATACATCAACCCTGTTACTCCTCCCAGCAAGCCTGACGGGCGGCACCATTACAATCCCTACTTTACCAAAGAGGAGACCGATGGTCAGGAAGGTCACTGAAAACAGCGTGTACGTGGTGGCATCTGGATGTGAACCCTGGCAGTCTGTCTCCAGACCCTGTGTTCCTAACCACCATGCAATATTGCCTTTCTACACAGAGACACGATCTGTTTCTGTCTTGTTAACGGCTGAACGATGGGCCATGGTTTGGAAATAACATCTTTGAACTTTCCCTCCTGTTTAGCTTTTATATTTTTTTTCTAATTTTTTGCCACTAGAATTTTGCAATAAACATCCATTATACACATACCTTTACAGACTGATGTTAGTGTTCCACAGGCTGGATTCTCAGAAGTGAGACCGTGGGTCAAAGCGTATGTGTGATTTTGGTTACAATAGCTATGGTGCCTATTGTTTGAGGCATCATCCCTACTAATGAGCCATGTGATTTTCACTCACTGATTTGATTTTGTCTGGAGGACCACACAGAACACCTCTGATCCTTTCTCTCCAGGACAGCCCCTAGGGTGGTTGAGGACAGAGTCTGCCTCTCAAGTATTCCCTGCCCCAGTTTCCTCAAATGTTCCTCTGATCACATGGTTGCATGTTCCCTAGGACTGGTCCAGATACTGCTTAAAGAGCAGCACCCTCTGGGGTGACCTGGCCTATGCTCCTTCCTCCCCAGTGACACACAGAGAGGCACGGTATGTTTCCTGACACCAACAGGGCAGTAGGAGAGACACAGCAGGCAGGATTCAGAGTTCTTGTATCCAGCGCCCCCAAATCACATACATGCCTTTCTGAGAAAGAGGCTCTTTGTGATATATCAAAGACCAGCCAGATTCTACCCCCACATCACGAGAAAACAGAACTCATTCTTCAATTAGAGAAGTTGCCAATGGTTTTGGAGCTGGACAGGCTTTCAAGCATCTTCTAGTTCTGTGTTTTATTTTACAAAACAGCCCCGGAGGGCAATGACCACGCCAGGCTCACACACTGGGTGTGTGGCAGCCTTTCCCCGAGCTGGGAGCAGGGTTCCTGGTGGGTGCATTTCTCCAGTGCTCTCTGACTGCTGGTTCCTAGGAACTGTCTTACTAGAAAGGCGTAGTGTAAATATTTTGCTAAGCAGCCAAGAGAGGAAACTTACCCAGGCTGAGCTGCCCTGTGCTGGGCGCTGGCCATGGACACAATGCTCAATGAGGGCCATTATCTGGGAAGGGAGGGCTGTTTGTTCCGCTGCAGGACGGTGCCAGAGCCCGGAGCCACCAGGCTTGCCACTCTGGCTGCCACACAGAAGAGTCTCCTTGCACTCAGCAGACTCTGTGGTTACGCAATGCCAGGCCAGGAGGTTAACTCTCCCCGGCTAGGAGCCAAGCCTTGTTCCTTCCTGCCTGAGCATGTCCATCTGAAAATGTTCAAAATTGAGGGCCTCAGTGTTCGTAAAATGAGCTTGGGCCCTGAACCTGCTGGTTTATTCCGACGGGCATAGTGCTGGGGAGCGAGTACTCCTGTAGCTCCTGGCACCCTCCTACGAAGGCCCAGTGCTCCAGTGGCAGAGTCTGCCCACCCACTCCTCGGCACCGCTCAACGGCTGTGCAACCCTCTGCCTAGATGACTCTGTCCCCTTCTTTCTCTGTCAGTTAAATCTGGTCAAGTCCTTTCCTCAAAGTCTTCCCTGACCACCCCAGCCCCCAGTGACCCGAGCTGAAGAGAAAGTATCTAAGCCAAAAGGGATCCTGGAAGTTATCTATTCAAATGGCCCATTTCCCACATGAGGAAACTGAGGCTTGGAGAAGTTGGCCTGAGAGAAGAGTGAGCACATGTGAGTGTCAGCAGGGCTCTGTTCTCAGAACTCTCTCTTACACCTCACATCCCATCTGTCAGCAACCTGTGTTGGCTGGACCTCAGACTACAGCCAGATCTGACCCCTCCCCATGGCCTCCACAGATACCAGCTGGTCAGCGACTCCATCACCTCCTGATGGTGTCACCAGCCTCCTGGAAGGCCTCAAGCTGCTGCCCCCACCTCCTCCAAGGCAATCTCCACACTGTGGCCAGTGTGGACTGGAGGACATTGGGAAGAGCAGGCTGTTCCTCTGCTCAGACCACTCAGGGCTTCTCAAGGGCTGGCTACCCTCCTCCTCGGGCTCCTCTGAGCCTGCGCTCCATTCACCTGTTAGCCACACTGGCCACCTTGCTGTGCCCACCGGGCCGTGCCGCCTCCGCCAGACACTCCTCCCAATACCACAGTGCGGGCCCCTCCCCTCCCTCGGGTATCAGCCCCATGCTTAGCCCACCCTGACCACCTGACTTCAAAATTCCAGCAACTCACCAGCCCCCAGCACCCTCTCTTCCTTTCCTGTTACCTTGTCACATACTGTAATTTACTAAGGAAATGATATCTTTATCTTTATTTTATATATACTTAAATCTTTAATATCTCACAAAACATATAGTATATATAATAGTATGTGTGTATACATACATATAGATAGATATTATTATGGATAGATACAGATATATATAGTGACGATAGATTTGTCTATTTTCCCTACTAGAATGCAACTTCAAGAGGCAGGCATTCTTGTGCTTCGTCACCCAGAATGGTGCTTGGGGCTTATGTCTAAGCAGAGTGAATTTAAGGATGTGCCACCCCCTTGAGGATGGATGAGGACGGTGATGGTGGCTGTGGTGTGGCTGTGACTGGCGTGTGTGCTGGAAGTGGGGGAGGGGACGAGTTTGGTGGCATACGTAGGATCTACGGGAGGGGAGACTGCAGGCTCCAGGGAGGATGGCTGGGAGGCTGCCCAGATGCTATATTTGTAGGGCCTTATGGAGGAAACACCCAGACACCCGGGCCTCGGTGCCCACCCCACCGCCACCAACATGGCCCCGGCACAGCTGCCACAGAACAGGAAATTCACAGAGGCTGCTGTGAGAACCCAGGCATGGCCGGCCACTCCCTGCTTTTAGGCATCTTGAATTTGCAAGTCCAGGAATCCTATCTGTAGGTTTAAAGCTCTCCAGTGGGTGACTCATAGGTCCTGCTGGGTTTGGGGCCCTCAGCAAGTCCCTCTGAATAACTTTGTTGCCAACATAAACACGTGTTGAATGGATGAAGAGAGGGAAGGGAAGGGAACGGGGAACAGAGCTAAGACAGGCACAGGAAAGGAAGACAGAGGCTCAGGAGCACCAAAATCGTCCCAAGGCGGCAGCCAGAGCCCGAGCAGAGGTGAGTGGCAGGGCTTGTCCTGACAGGTGGGACAGGTGGGTCCAGTTTCCACTCGCTCTCCCACACCTGCAGCCACGCCGCCTGGGAACATAAATCTCAAGCGAACAGAAACTTGTGATTTCAGTTTTATTTTGATTGACATTTTTATTTACCCGTGACATAAGTTCTTTTAGGTTGGCTGGCGTCATTCTAAAGAGGGGCCCAAACTAAGTTGCCTAGGTGACTGGCTGCTCCAATCTTCCTCCTCTGCCCCCCCGCCCCGTCCCGCCTCTGCCCTCGCCTGCCCAGCACTTCTCCAGGCCTCTTCCCAGATGCCTGTGCTCACCCTCGGCTTTGGTCCCTAATCCCTCACTTGTCTCTCCCTCTGTATGGCTGGCCTTGTTTTCTCTGCAGCTTCCACAGCTGCACACGTCACCTGTCCTACCCGGCAGTCCCCAGTCCTGCGCTTCTAGCTGCTGCATATCTCGCCTTGGCCGTCCCACTGGCCTCTCAAGTTCAATGTTTAGCACCGAGCTCATCTTTTCTCCCTCTCTGACTCTGGCACCACCATTCTCCTGAACTTCAGGCTTGCAACACCAGAGCTACCCCTGAACCCCGCTCTCCTTTGTCCCCGTATCACCTGTCCAGCCAGCCACTGGCCACCCACCCCACCTCTTCCCTCATTTGTTCAATGGTGACTGACCAACCCCACTGTGCACCAGACGGGCTGGGCATCAGGGCACTCACCACGCCTGTCCCTCCTCCACCTGCAGCACCTCCAGGACCTGAAGACCCCCTCCAGGACCCCCTCCAGGCCCTGAGACTGAGCAAAGAAGCCTGTCCTGGGACTAGGTAGCCTCAGCCCTCCAAGTAACTACAGTATGACCCTGGCAAGGCACTCGCCATGTCAGAGCTCGGGTGTCCTCCTCTGAGCTTGGGGAGGACCATGCATTCCAGCCTCACCTCTGCCCAGCCTGGCTGGAAGCCCATCACCCTGCTTTCTACGGGTGACACCAATCTGAACGATACTTACGTCATCCCCCACAGCCAAGTCACAGCCTTCTTCCTCCCACAGACATGGCCTTGACCCCGGCAGCCTCCTAACCTCCAGTCTGGGGCAGAGGCCTGGAATTTGCATTTTAAAGAGACCCCAGGCAATTCTGTTGCGGGGATTTGCGGACCACGCTTGGAGAAATGCTGGCTCACAGGATAAAGCCCAAACTCCCTCACCACCCCCACTCACTGATGAGACCCTAGCCCTGCTGTCCAGATGTAGGCCCTGCCTGTCTCCCATGGGAGGGCCCACACGTGGCAAGGCTGGTCTGTCCACTCACCACCCTGGGCCCGGAATCGGGCCGGCTCCTCTCTTGCCATTTCCCCAGCACGGAAAGCTTCCTGACCACCCTCTCTGTGAAAGGCTCTTTCCCACCCTGCAACGTCCAACTCAAATGCCTTCTTCCTCCACAGAGCTCAGACACACCACTTGCCATGGGTACCCCAGCAAACACACGAGCTGTCATTTCTTGCCTGGCTCGCTGCTGGCTTTCAACCGGCTCACATCCTTGCTTCCTAACTGGATGGAGGGCTCCCTGAGGGCAACCACCTGTCTCATGGATCTTTGTGTTCAGCAACAAACGCGTACTGAGCACCTACAGAAACCTACACAGCATCCCCCTGGCTGCACAGAAGAGGAAGGCAGAACCCCTGCTGGGAGGGGAGCCCCCTCTCATGGCAGAGACAGGCGGTATTTGCATATTTGATCAGAGTAGAAATAAAGACAGGGTAGCACAGAATCCTATCGTAAGGGTTCCTGATGCCACAGAGTGGGGCACTCAGGGGGCAGGGAAGGAAAATCCAGAAAGAGGGGATGTCATGTGCCAAGGATTAAATCGTGGGGTGTTCTGCACAGGGGCAGGGGCTGGGAGGAAGGGGGATACAGATCATGGGAACAGGCTAGGCTAGGAATGCTGAGCTAAGGGTCTGGATTCATCCTTTAGGTCAGGGGTTGGCAAATCCAGCCTGCTGCCTGTTTTTGTACAGAAAACTTTACTGGAACGTGGCCATGCCCACCCTGTACATATTATCTATGGCTGCTTTCACGCTGCCAAGGCAAAGCTGCACGAGAGACTGTATGGCCTGCAAAGCTGAAAACACTATCTGGTCATTCAGAGCAGAAGTTTCCACTCTCTGCCACTGGTGTTGAAAGCTCCGGGTGGATTTTAAGCAGGGGACAGCACAGTTAGAACTTTCTGTCACTTTCTGTCACTCCAGAACAATACAGGGACAGGCTGGAGAGGACAAGCCAGTGGGAAAGGAGAGTGGTTGGGAGGCTGGCACAATTGTCCAGGTAGGCAATGGATATTGACAACAACGGTGTCTCTTCTTAACAGATTGATTAAGAGTTGCTATGTGCCCACACTGGGTTATGCCCTTTATACGCATTTAATCTGCACAGTAACTGCTTGATAGAGCCAGCGCTATTTCCAACCTACAGGTGAGGCACAGAGAGGCGAAGTAGCTTGTTCAAGGTCACACAGCTAGTGTGCAGCAGAGCTAGGATGCAAACCCAGTGGTCCAAAGCGGGGCTGGAGCCCTCGGGGCCAGGCTCCAGGGCTTCAGGGTCAAGCGCGTTTGCTTGGCCACAGATCCCTTCGAGCCTCCCTGAGAATACACAGAACACAAGTCCCCTAAAGGAGAAAATCTGCCCCAGCCGAGCCAGGCAGGAAGTGGGAGGCAGGAGTGTGGCTATTTTGGAGAAGCGACGCGCAAAACCACGAAACTTCCTACCTGTCCCGTTTTGCTCCCATCTGTCCTCGGAAACAAGGCTGCCCCTCTCCTAGATAAAAAGGTGTTTCTCCCTACACAGTGGCTCTGCCACTGGTGGTGGGAGAGACAGCACTAAGCTTAGCACACGCTTGCTATTTTTACAGGACTATATAAACAAACAGGGCTATGTAAATAAGAAAAAAATGAGGTCATCCTTTTAAAATCTAAAAATGTCCCTTTTCTATGGGGTGAGCAGCACAACCTCAGAAAGGACTGGGGCTTTTCTATCCCCTGGAGGCTTCTCCAGCCCGCAGCCTCCCAAGGCCACCGGGCCTGGCTCCCTTCCTTGCACCCGCTGAGGGAAGGGCAGGCAGCCTGGGAGTCGGGACTCCTGGGTTTTATTCCTGGCTCTGTGGGCTTTGCCTTGAATTCCTAAGGCCACTGCCCAATGCCAGCCACCATCTCCTTGGGGCCCTGACATCTGACCCCCGCAGGTCACGCACAAACACGGCCCATGCTCAGCCTTCCTCCTGTGCAAGCCTGGCGCCCTCTGCCATCCCTCTCCTCTGCCTCGCACCTTGATCTTGACCCCACAGAGGCCCTTTGCACGCTGACTGGAAGTGATTTGTGTGCTTGCCACTGCCGACTTCTCTGCACACATTTCAATCTTGCCCCGTGCTCTTCTGCACCTTTCCTTCCAAGGTGATGGCTGGAAGTCCTCAAAGTAGCAGCGGGCAGCCGAGTTTAGGTCATCAACAATTGCTAGGAGACAGGCCGAGCCTCAGCAGAGGCTCATAGGCCTCTCTGTGCTGCCCAAACCCTGTTTCCACTGGCGACCCCACTCCCCTCCTGGTGACCTTGCCATCCACAGTGTCACCTCATGCCTCCGCTCCACCATCTCTTCACTTCCTCCTCCAACTCCCAGCCCTGACTCTCAGCATCCTGGGCTCCTCGGTTATCTCTAAGCTTAAAAATGAGAACCACCAGTATCTGCTGAAGGGATGGTTTCCAAACTATGTTCCATGCAGGTGTTCAGGAGACTCTTCAAACACTACATGAGAATTTCATTCTAAAAATGTAATTTGGGCTCCTATTAAAACTAACAAAACAGACATTTAAGCACACTAAACATGTTCTACAGCACACTGGAACACACTGAGTACAGCCAACGGGTACTGCCAGCTTAACTTGGTCTGGGCCTCAGATTAAGGTCTGGGTGGAACTTGAACTTCAGTGTTGAAATGTGTCTTCAGCTAGAAAGACTGGAGCCCTTTGCTGGGCATCTTTGTGTTGTTGTTTTTTAAATTCAGGACTATGCACGTTTACATAAAACCACACATGCAAGTACACTCTGAGGCTTCAATGATAAGAGAAGGTATTTAAAGGATTAGCATGAAAATATCATAAATGATTGTGGGTCTTCCTGCTTGACTTGAGTTTGTAATAGGAAGGAATTCAAGCAGTTGTTTGATATTGTCAGTGATGCAAACCAGAAATCCCTTCTGTACCTCCCTGAATGCCCACATAACACTGAACTAAAGACCACCCTGTGGCTACAAGGGTGTAATAGTAATCTATTACTATTTTCATCATCATATTAATGTAATCTTAATACTGTGCAGCCAAGCAAACAAAACAAGAAAGAAAAAGAATATTAGACATTGCAGCTGATATAGCAGTACAATGATCATCTAGGACAGAGGTCAGCAAACTTCTTCCGTAAAGGCCAAATAGTAAATAGTTTTGGCTTTGCAGGACAGATGGTCTCAAGCAGCCATAGATAATGTGCAACAGAATGACATGACTGTGTTCCAATAAAACTTTATTTACAAAACCAGGCAGCAGCCTGGATTAGGCCCACAGACCGTAGTTTGCTGATCTCTGACCCAGAACCTCAGATTTCAATGTTTTAATGCATCAAAGCAGAGGCATGGCTCCATTGATCGTCTTTCATAATAAATAAATGTTAAAAATTTGAACTAATAAATGTATTCACAAACCACCACTTTAACCTGCTTTATCTATTGATGTTCCATGCAAGATTTGACTTTTAAGAATGCTTCTAAGACCATAAAAGTTTTAAATCCACTAAAGTGTCTCATTGCTGAGAAAATGCTTCCACGTCCGTTTTCAAATGTCCTCGAGTCACTCATTCAGAAATCACGTTTATGCTGGAGAGAGCCCCAGTTCAGGCCCCTTTTGAAGAAGGGCTGCGACTTCACACTTCCCTGCCCTGAAATAATTCCAGCGTAGCCACTCCCAGGCCTCAGAGGGTGCTGATGGGGCTCCCGCCCTCCCAGCACAGGGGGGTGTGCAGAGCTGCGCGCCTGCTGGCCTGGGTCTGGGCCCGCCTCCTTATTCTGATGCCGTATGTTCCAGCCCCTCCCTGGTGGCCAGCAGTGGCCACAGTCAGCTGGACACTCCAGCAGCACTGAGTGAGCACCCATCATTCACAGATGCTCTCTTCCCCAGGGTGAGCAACGGAGAAAGTGGGAGCCAGACATCTCGCTGGAACTAACAACAGCTCGTTTCCCTCTGGGCAGGTCCCATCCTCTACAGATTCTTCCATGCAAGTGGCAGAGCCCTCACAGACAGACAGAGTCTGGGCATGACGTAGGGGAGGGAAAATGCCGGGTCTGAGAGGACCCGCCCAATCTGCACACCCTGGGGCAGTTCCCCCAATACCTCTGTCTGCATCCCTCAGAGGGCCCTGTTTCTGGGCTAGTTCAAGTGTCTACTGCCCGCCTCATGGAATAAATCCAGGCCCTCCCCTGAGACTGCTCATGGAGCCCCACAAATGGCTGTGATACGCACAGAAGGGAACAAGTGCTAAATCAAGGTACCAGGAAGTGCCCCAGGATACCAAGCAAGGGCACTCATTTCGGCGCCACTGATTCCTATGAAAATGTAGATATTCCTGGGTGGGGGTCATCCTTGAAGTTGTAACTGCCTTTCTTTAGGAAGCATCTGGGTGGAGAAAAAAGGGCTGGGTCTTTCGTAGCCAGAGTTTCTGCCCCTTACTAGCTGTGTGACTGTCTTGAAATTACTGAACCTTTCTGTGTTCAGTCTCCTTATCTGCACACCAGAGGCAACAGGATCAGCCTCACCGGGGTTTGTGAAGGACTCAGACTTGTCTGTACAGTGTCAGGCTGCGTGTGCAGCAGTGCTGGTCCCTTTGCTTCACCCTGACTCCGGGGACTCTGCTGGGACCCGAGGGTGGAGTATGGCAGATTGTCACAGGGCTGCAACTGGGAGGGCAGGGTGGTGAGTCAGGAGGGCTGCTCACATTTGGGGAGGCCTTGCTGTGTGGCTGGCAACATTCATTTTTTTAAATACCTTCCCTGCCTCTTCACAGCAACCCTGAAGGCAGGTACCACTGCTGGCCTCATTTTGCAAATGAGAAGAATGAGGCAGAGGGATGGAGCAACTTATCTCTTAAACCAGCAAATGCCTCACAAAACCGGTAAATGCTGGGGCTGGGATTTCAACTCAGGGTGAGCCTACACCCTTAAGCACCCCTCATCAACTGAGGCCCAAATGCCCAGTTCTTCCTTGGAATCCAGGCAGCCATTCCTTCACCTCCTCAGGAGGACCCTGGTCAAGGCCCGGTCTGGGGCAGGGGTGGTGCCGCTGGGTGGTGGGCAGAAGCCCAGGCCCAGCTGCCCCATGTCCAGGTGGCTGCAGTGATGCCATCTCTGAGGGATGCCTGTGGCCCCGTGCCCCTCTCCATATAGTGGGAAGACTGCTTTCAGAGAAGGGGCTCAGCCACTGCTCATGGCGTGCCAGGCAGGGAAATGCCCCCTTTGGACATGGCAGCCCACAGACCCAAGCCCAGGACAGAATGAGTGTCTCTGCCCCAGAAAGAGGCCCCAGAGTACCAAACCTTGGCTGTATCAGGATCAAAATACAGATTCTTGTGTCCCCAGCCCCCAAGAGTCTGGTCTAGAGGACACAGATGGATGGGCCAGGCTAGGGACCTTTTTTTTTTTTTTAAATACCAGGCACCTCTCCATTATCCCCAGCCTCCTAGCAGCTTCTGGCTCTCCACACCAGACAAAACATCCAAGGACTTATTCCTGACCCGAAGAGCTTCTGACACCTCTCACCCAACCTGAACTGCAGCCTGAACATCTAACCTGAAACCACAACACATCCCTGAAGAGCTAAAACACACATATAAACAGACACTGACGCTGGGCCCCTCCCCAGGCCACTCAACCAGTAAGTATCTCGGGAGCTGGTGCCCTGGAATTGGAATTTTTGTGACTCAGAGAACCACTGCCCCAAACCTGACATCCTTTTGATTCTTCACAGCAGGAGGCTGGTGGGGGGCCCTGAAGAGCTGCTGCTCTGTCTTGAACTCCCACTGTGCTCCTATCCAGGCAACGGGTGGGCACCGGGGGTGGGGGGCGGGTGGTGTGGTTTTCAGGCCAGGACCTTCACGGTGGAGGAGGGCAGAGCGTGGAGCCCTGGCTGTCTGGAGGACAGGCTGGACTGGACGTGGGGAGGCTGTGGTCCTCTGAGAGGAGTTCTTGTGCCCCTTGCCAGGGCAGAATGGGAACTGAGGAGCTGGGAGGCAGGACTGCATTTTGGGGCAGATGGCGTGGGGAGCAGTGGCCAGGCACTGGTGCACAAGGTCTCCTGACCAAGGAAGGTCGAGCACTCCCAGAACAGCTTTCGCAGAGGCTCAATCAAGGAAGGCAATGATAATAATAATAACGACAATAATACGTTTTTAAGGGGAAGAACAAAAGTATGCTCATGCAGGAAAGACCAGCATGGCGCCCCCGGCAAGCACACTCAGCGACAGCCTGTTGCTCACCTGTGCTGAAGGCACCACTTGCGATGACCAAAACTGAAACGCTGTTCCCTTTGAAAGCCAGCGTTCATGTCCACTCCTGCAGCGGCCACCCTCCTCCTACGCACCGCTCTTCCTGCTGGAGGGGAGGGCTCGCCTGGCCAGGGCCTCCCGAGGCTCCTCCATGAGCTAGGTCGAGGCTGCTGGGTGTGCACCTCGAATCCTGCAGGGAATGGTTGAAAAACATGGTCAAAGGGCTTTCTAGGTCCATTTCATTAGTCACAGAACAACTTCTGCCTGGTCCCAGGAGGCCCAAGCCCCCAACTCCTCCCAAGCTGTTTTTCTTGGTGCAGGGCCAGATGCCTGTGTCCCCCTACCTTGTACCCAACACTTAACTCCTCTGAGCCTCTATTTTCTTCACCACTGTGGCAGGAGAATTCTATGATGGCCCTCAAGACTTCCTGTCCCCCTGGTGCACAGGTCCTGCATCATCCCAGGGCTGTGAATACCACCAACAGTTAGGTTATGTCATAGGGCATATAGCTGACCTTAAAATGGGGACGTTATCTGGGCCTGATTTAATCATGAAAGCCCTTTAAAAGCAGAGTCTTCTCCAGCTAGTCACAGAAGAGGAAGTCAGAGGGATTAGGACCGGGAGAAGGACCCACCGTGCCCTCGCTGCCTTGAACACGGGTGGAGAGGACCCGTGGGCAGCCTGCAGGAGCCGAGAGCACAGCAAAAAGCCAGACCTCAGTCCCACAGCTGCAGGGAACCGGATTATGTCAACAACCTGAATGAGCTTGCAAAAGCAGAGTGTACCCCAGAGCCTCCAGACGAGAACTCAGCTCATCCGAGAACCCAGCCACTCAGGGCCAGACTCGGGGCCTGCAGAACCGTGAGCTAACAAATGGGTGTTGTTCACAGCCACTTAATGTGAGGTAACTTGTTACGCAGCAAGAGAAAACTAATACAACTTGTAAAAGTGACTCCAGACGGGCATGGGTGAGAATTAGATACAGTAATAGACTTAAAAGCACACTGTATTCCCCAAATCACTAAACAAAACCGTCCAGGGCCAAGGGAGGCCTGGATCAGGCCAGGAGCCCAATACTGGTTACTAAATGAGCAGGTGAATGAGTATCAGTTATCAGTTTTTAACTATCAACTTACTAGGCTGTTGTAAGGACCAAATAAGAATATTCAGGGGAAAGTGCTTCGTAGACGACAGAGCCTGAGCTGTTTCAGTCAATCGTGGTGTGGCCAGGCACATCCACGCTGCACTCCTTGGACTATGCTCTGGTCTGTCTGCTCCATGCAGTGTGGTGGGATGGCTGAGAATGTAGCGTCTAGGGCCAGGATACCTGGGTTCAAGTCTGGCCCTTCCACTTAACGAAAGTTGCTTGGCCTTGCTGTGCCTGAGGGCTAAGAAGGCCAAGTACCTCCTAGGGTCTTACTGAGTCTGCAGTACATGCAAAGGGGCTTGGAACGATGCCTGGTATGACCCTCATAATTGTTGTGAATATTACCTCAGAGTGGAGCCCAATAATCCGGGTCTGGAGTAACCTGCACACAGGTCTGGGTGCACTGTCACCTTTCCTGTTTTGGGCACCATGTCTTTTATTAACACAGCCTTGGAATAGTCAGCGTTTGGCAACCAGATTCCTACAGAACATACAGGTCACCAAAGCCCCACTGCTGTCCCCTCCTGCCACACCTGTTGCTGTGGAACCCAGCCAGCCCGTCCTATCCCAGGGCAGCATGGCACCACCACACGGTGGAGCGGTGGGCCTTGCTCTGTGAATCCCGGCTGTCAGTTCCCGATTCTGTTGTCCAAACCATCCAAACTTTTCACTGCTCTGTGGGTTTCCATCGCCCCCAGATATCTGACCTTGGGCCCTGCAGTACAGCCCAATTATTAATCCAAGTGGCGGCGCTCTACTCCTCCCTGTGTAGAAACACCGATTTCTCAGAACATGCTATTCTACAAACACAGTCCACAATTTCCAACCTCCATGCCTTTGCTCAGGCAGTTTATTCAGCTTGGAATGCTACTTTCCTTCCCCCCAGAAGGCTCAGCCAGCTCCCACAAATCTGGACCTAAGTTCTGCCTCCCCAGGTACCCAGAACACATTTGCTGTGCCTCTCTTAAGAGTGCCCACTGTGCCCAGAGACTCTATGAGCTCAAAGCCCTTCTAGATTGCACACAGCTCAGGCAGAGTCAATCTGATTCATTCCACCTCCCCTAGTACGGCGTCTCACACAGTCAGTGTAGAGCAATTCTCCATAGCACCTAATTCGGTTCATCCATTTAACAGATGTTCATTCAGTGCCTATTTGGGGTCAGGCCAGGTCGTAGGTGCCAGGGGTAAAAGATGGCAAAGATTCAGTTCCTACCTTCAAGGGAAGCACAGTAGGCTAGTCAATTTTGATAGTGTCTGAATAGGAGAGAGAGAGAAAGAGAGAAAAGAGAGAGGGAATATTTCAAACAAAGGGAGTGGTGTAGGAAAAGGCAGAGGACCCCCAAATGGCCAGGATGTTCAAGAAATTGCATGCTGTCCATTTGGCTGGAGGTGAGGGGCAGCGACAGTTACTGAGGGAGGGGCTGGGCAGCGGCAAAGCATGAAGGGTTGGACAGATGAAGCGAGTTGGATGTGGTGGTACTGTGGAGCGAGGCTGTGCAATGGCTTTAATCAGTGGGTAATGCAGCCACAATAAGGAACGAGGCTGGAGGAAAAGACAGACCAGGTGGAAGGAGAGAGACATCTCCAGGAGCCGTCGGCATAAGGCCAGCGTCCCCCGAGCACCGACTGTGCCCAGTCTTCTCTTCCATGGTAGGTCTGAGAGCTTCCCTGCCACACCCATGTCCAGGTCACCAGAAAATATCACACACACCTGAGGGTGTGGATAGCAAACTGAGCCCATTTGTCTACCTGTTTCTTCTCCCCCAAGTGCCACCGAAATGTACAAATAGGAACAGATCCATAGTAGCACCAGCTGGCCAGAAAGTCCGAGGGAAAACGGACACGTCGGAGTGACAAGAAATCTGACCAGAACTAGGCTGGCTTCACCCAGCCTGGGCAGGGAGGGCACACCTGCCAAACACCCAAAACTGGTACAGAGGTAGGACTTGTGACAGGGCAGGCTGGAGGCAACTCCCAAAACCAAGGAAAAAGAGTGAATTCTCTGGGTTTCCAAAGAGACCAAAGTGTGAGTTGGCAGTAGGGGGAGGGTACTGAGAACAGAAACCAGCTACCCCCATATCTGTTCTCTTCCATTGCATGCTTTGACTATCCCCGGAGCCTCCAGCCCTGGCAAAGGGCTTGATTATTCATTACAGAAACTTCCTGAAGGATCCATCCGCTCTTCAGTCAATAGCTGGTGCCCTAAGATTCTTTGAATCCCTTTCCTTGTCTCAAAATCCTTCACTTCACTACTTCCACCAGTCCTGATTTACTGTATTGTGTTCCTTACACAACCCTAATCAAGCCTCCACACTGACACACCCACCCGAAAGGCAACTTCCCATCCTTAGTGCACCCAACCTCACCTCCCTCCTCCAGGACATGCCAAAACCCCATGGAGGTGATGTTCTCTCTCTACCAGGTGAGTAACAAACTCAGCTTCTTCTTACCAACAACTTGTGTTGATGATATCTGGGGATCTGGTATTTGACAGGCTCTACAAAAATGCTGAGAATCAAATTGACATTGGATTTGATATCTGCATCATTAACCGCTGGAGAGCAACAGGACAAAGACCTCCAAGCTTTGAGGAAAAAGGGTTAAAACCCTTAGACCCATTCCTCAGCCAAGCCTCAAAGAGAGTACTAAAATAGTGTGCCACCCACTTATCTTTTCTTAAAAAATTACTCAAGGAATTACTCCAACAAAATAAAAACTGTACCAGAATAAGTAATTCAAGAAAGGGCAAGACGGGATACACAAGAAATGGTGAGGGATAACAAAGGCAGAAAAATGTATAGTCAAATCTAAACAAGTGTCGATAATTATGATCGCATCTTGTTGGAAATTAGATACCATTTAATTCTTGACATTAATAGGGAAATATTTTTTATTTAAGAATAACTATTTCTAGAAGAAAAATAAGATGTAGATCTTTTAAACCACTGTGTATGTGGAAGGGGGAAAAACAAAGAAATTTCAATTAATTTAGTATGAGTTGGGAAAGAAAAAATTAAACAGGAAAGAAAAAAAGTACAATAAACAAAAGGTATAAAATAAGATGACACAAGTAAGACCAAACGTATTAATGATACAATAATGTGAATGAATTAAATTACCTTATTTTAAGTCAAGAGACCAGGCTAGGTAGAAGAAAAAAAAATCCAGACGTATGCTGTTTAGAAGTAACACACTTAGAACAAATTGACAAAGAAAGATTGAAATGAAAGAAATGGTAAAAAGACACAACAGGCAAAATGGTAACAAAAAGAATGTGGGAAAGTCTATATTAATGTCACGAAAAATGTAAAATTGTTAAATAGACTTATGTGGGGCATTTTATTTGCTAAACGGACTTCTTCTCCAAGAAGACACAAAAATCATGAATATTTATTCTTCTCCTGAATAACAGAACAACAAAATGTTTGAAATAAGATATTCTTAGAACCACGAAGACAAGGTAAAGAGAGAACAGTAAATATCTGGAGCATTATTACTCAAAACTGATTGTGCAAGTAACCTCCAAATAAGAATATGAAGGATTTGAAGATATAGTTAGAAGATTAACTTAACATATATTCAAGAAACAGAGAAAGCACCTTTTTCTCAGATGTCTTCTTATGAGACTACAAGAAAAATCTCAAATTCCAAAGTGCACACATTATACAGACCACAGCTTCAGTTCTTAATGAAACGGAATTAGAAATTAACAAAGAGCAAAAAATAAAAATAAGTAAACTGTGCACATGACAATTTAAAAATGCTTTTCTAAGTAGCTCTTGAATCAAAGAGGACAGAAAAACTGAAATTGTAGGATAATTATAAATGTACAATATTGAGAATGCCACTTTTCAATATCTGTGGAATGTAACCAAAGCTGCAACTAGAGGGAAATACAAACCTTAAATGCTTGCATGATAAAATAAGAAAGATTGGAGCTAAATGAATTAAGCATACAATCCAAGAAACTAAAAAAGAACAAAATAAACCAAAATACCCCAGAAGGAAGAAGTGAATAAAATTGAAAGCAAAAGGAAATGAATAAGAACATGGCAATGACCGTAACAGAAGAAATAGAAATCCGCAAACCAGTTCTCTGAGAAGACCAATGCAATGGACAAATCGCGGGCACATCTGACTTGCCCTGAAGAGCTGAATCACAAATAAGCATTCAGAAAGGGGAGGTGAACATATGCATGAAGATTTTTAAAAATTTAAGAGAGTTTGGTTTATAACTTTATGTCAATGAATTTAAAAAATTGATGATTTTCTAGCAAATCATAAATTGCAAAAATGGAGAAGAGGAAAGAACCTAAGTAGACCTCAATAATTACAGAAGAAACAGGAAAAAACTGTCAAAGATGGAATTCTAAGTTAGGAGAGAAAGAATGGATTATTTAAATAAAAGAACTAGGACAACTGATGGGTGTCTATTCATTCAATAAGCATTTATTAAGGGCCTCCTCTGTGTCAGGCACTGTTCCAGGCACTGGGAATTCAGTAGTGAACAAAGAAGCAAAGCTCCTTGCCCTCGTGGAGCTGAGAGTCCAGCAAGGGGAAAGGGACCACAAATAAACAAGTAGGTACAACAGATGACACGGCAAATGGCGGTAGGCATCACGAAGAAAATTAAGCAACGAAATGGGATAAAGTGAGGAAGGGTGGAGGATGCTATTTTAAGTAGAATCCATGCACTTTACATACAGAAATGTCTATGGTTTAGAGATACAAACATAATATAAAAGCAAATACATGGAAAATATCAGAACTATTAAACTAGTTATACAATTTAGTGTTAGAGAATAACTTGTAAACCCGTAACTGAACCTCAGTGCTCCTAAAAGATTAATAAATCTGACCACATGAAAATATTAAGTGCTACATATAACAGAAGACCCCATCAACAGGTAAAAAGCAAATGATAGATGGGATAAAAATATTTGCAACATATATATAAAAATGAGTTAATATCCCTAATATACAATAAGCACCCACAAAACAATAAGAAAAGACATGTAGCCAATAAAATGAAGAGAGGAAATAAACAGATCATTATTTAAGAAATAAAAATATCTCACAAAGATATGCAAAAGATATGGCCTCATTATAGTAACAGACATATGTTAAAAGTCAATATCTTCTTTCCCGAGTTGGTTAGCAAAGAGGAAAATGACTGCTACCATCAAGTGTTGGAAAGAAGGAGTAGCCAAAGAATACTTCTCAAACACTGCTGGTAGGGAGTAAATTAGGAGAATTTTTTTTTTTTTTTTACTGTATCTACCAAAATTTATGTTGACCCCGCAGCTTTGCAGGTGTGTACACACATCATCATGCAAACACACACAAATGCACGTGTGTGGATGATCACCGCAGCGCTGCTTTTAACAGCGAAGATGGAAGCAGCTTGCATATCCCTCAGCAGGGAATTAGTTTAATAAGTAAATGGCGATAAATCCACCTAATGGAATAGTAATGGGACGATAACTTTCCGTGAAGATAAGTGCAGACGCTTAGCAGTGACAGAGATTCATTATGACTTTGTCTATGTGTAGAGTAGAAGCTTCAGCACTTCTCACTCGTGGTCACCATTCCTGTTCACAGCCTGCCGGATGGAAGGCACCACTGCTGTTCCCATTTCCCACCTGAGACCTACAGAGGCTCAGAGCCTGACCAAGTGGTGAGCCTTCGGTCTGTCTGACCCCAGAGCCCGCACTCTCAGGGACGGCACATTTCCTCTCAATAGGGTGGAGAGAAGCAAAATCACAGACACACACATCTGTGCATCTGTGCAGCTGCGACTGCTAGACAGGACTTGGAGACATGTGCCAAGCTGTCAGCTTGTCCTAGAGGGGACTGCACAGTGAGTGGGGTTTGGAACCTGCATTTTCTTCTTTATGCATTTCTATACTGTTACTTTTTTTTTCTTTCCAGTAAGCATGTATCAATTTTATAATTTAAACATGATATAAAAGTCTATGGACAGAAAATAGACTGGTGGTTGTCCAGAGCTGGGGGCAGGGAGGGATGGGGAATTAGTGTTTAATGGGTTCGGAGCTTCAGTTCTACGAGATGAAAAGAGTCACAGAAAGGGATGGTGGTGATGGTGCACACTGTGATGAATGCATTTAATAACACTGAATTGGACATTTAAAATAGTTAAGAGGATGAATTTTATGTTATATGTATTTTACTACAATAAAAAAAATGGAACAAAGTGATATAAAAGTACCTTCTGGCCAGGCTCAGTGGCTCATACCTGTAATCCCAGCACTTTGGGAGGCTGAGGTGGGAAGATCCCTTGAGGCTGGGAGTTGAAGACCAGCCTGGGCAACACAGTGAGACCCCATCTCTATGAAAAATTAAAAAGTCAGCTGGGCATGGTTGCATGTGCCTGTATCGCCAACTACTTGGGAGGCTGAGATAGGAGCAACATTTGAGCCCAGTTCAAGGTTGCAGTGAGCTATGATCATGTCACTGCACTCCAGCCTGGGCAACAGAGTGAGACCCTGTCTCTAAATAAAATAAAATAAAATAAAATAAATAGTGTCTTCCTTTTAGAAAACAGTTGAATAGGGAAGGGCTGCATCTGCAGGCCCCACCCCTGCTCCCCACTCCCACCAAAGCACCACGGCAAGGCCTTTGGTACCAGGTGGCAGGAGCCCCACATCTGGCCTGGGCATCAGGGGTTGGCATCACTGCAGCTGATGAAGGGTTAAAGAAAACACTGAGATGCCTGCAGGGGCCAGCCTCACTCCAAGTTTTGACACGGCTACTTCTCACTGTGGGGCCGGGGAGGGGCTTGGCTTTGGGTTCCTGAACTCTGCCCTACATCCTGATCTCTGAGGAGGAGGGGAAGGCTGGCTCTGAGGTCCCAGCCACCCTCCTGACACGCAGCCCACGCCTCTACTCTGAACAGGACATCCGTAGACGGGGCCACGGGGCCAGCACGTGAGAAGCTGAATTTCATCTGCTTGGGGCAAACACTTGTGGGATGGATCTTTTTATTTTCAGTTTTATTTACTTTTGTGGTCTATGGACCAATAAGAAAACATGAAAATCCAAGACCCTGGGACACACATGGCAGAACCATATGGAATAATCCCAGTGGACTACGCTGGGACATGGGCAAGCGGGAGGGGAACAGGGAGGACCGCTGGCATGCCTCTTTCACCCAACGCCACGGAAGGAGCGTGGGACAGCACGGACTCAGCCTTGACATCACCAGAAGGATGTGGCTTCAGTCCCCGTTTTTATCCATTAATAGCCGTGTGACCTCAGCTGAATTACTTAACCTCTCTGAGCTTCACTTTCCCCATGAGTCAAACGTGAAGAGTATCACCCTCCCTGGGTTTGTCATGTGGGTCTGATGAGACAAAGTGTGTGTGAGATTGGCATGGGCCTAGCACACAAGAGGCACTCAATAAATGCCCATGCCCTTCTTCACTTACGGTGGGGGACCTTCAAAGTCTCCCTCTGTCTGTCAATCTCCCCTCCCTCTGGCTCCTGTTTTGGGGCTTGGGGTCAGCTCTGCGAGGTTCCCTGTCTTCTTCCCCGCAGTCAGCCTTCGGGATCTCCCTTTCCTGGGGTGCTCATCTTTGCTTCAAATGCCTGGGCTTTGGTCTGGGAACGCTGTCACATGCATCTGGCAGTCGGGAGACTGCTCTGGGCTCCTCCCTGATCCCTGGCTGCGTTCCCCAGACAGGAGGCTTCTCACTCACATGGTGGCTGACTCATGGGTGAGTGAGGTGTCCCCAACAAGGAGAACAGGCAGAGAGAAACACAAGGGAGCTCAGAATCTTTGGTAGGGACAAGATATGCTTTGAGGGTACCTAGGAAATGTTTTCCAGGAAAGGCAGGAGGTTTAAAAATAGAGGATGGTGAGACATTTCCATTTACACGGAGGACAGAAAGAGGAACTTCAAGTGCAAGGCAATGGATTCCACTTAGTGACAGGCCGGAAGATCCTGCCCCATAAATTCTGCATTTATTGGGATTATGCACAAGAAATGCTCATGGTTTTGAGGCACTGAAGAGAAAAGGAAGGGGGATCCTGCAGGGGCATGGAGGGCCCAGCCCAGGAGTCGAGAATTTGGAGGGGGAAGAGGAGGAGCAGGGGAGACCAGATGGGCTGCACTTTGAGGTCAAGGTGTCGACAGCTGCCAGGGGAGTCGCTTCCTGCCCTAGCAGGCCACGCCTCGTGAGGGGCACAGAGAGAACACCTTCCTCCCTCGCTGGGCACCAGAGAAAGCCCACGGGACTGCCCCACATTTGAGGTCCAGCTATATCCAGCTAAGTGACCTCTGACAAGACACTCCCCATCACTGGGCTAGACGCCAGGGTGCAAAGGTGAAGAAGGCCTGGCCCCTGTCTCAGGGTGTTACAGACCTAGTTAGGAAGACAGGCAAAAAGGTGACTGCAGCAATTTCGCCCAAGGAGCCCCAAACCTCAGCTGCTCCCCGCCCCAAGAAGGCTTATAACATCTGCCCAGTTTGTAGAGACAGAAGCCAGGCCTAAGAAAGGAACCCAACATGTACTGAGTGCCTACCATGTGCCAATGCTGCCCCTATATTGTCTCACTGTCACACTAATGCCATGGGCAGGCTCCATCGTCATCATCTGATAGCTGAGGAAACTGAGGTTTTGAAAACAGAGAGATGTGGACAGCCTGGACTAGCAGAAGGAGACAGAGCTTTGGCGATACATAACACTGGACACGACCAGTCGCTGTGTGGCCTTCATCAAGTCATTGAACACCTGTGAGTCTCAGTTTTCTCATCTCTAAAATGGGAGCGATAGTGCATGCCCTGGGCCGGTGTAAGAATTAAATCATACAGAGTTGACTTTCTAAAAAATGAGACTGTCTCCCTTTTCCTCTTCTGGTTACTTCCAATTGTTTAGCTTTACTTATATTCACAATTATCGTGTCTTCTAAAATGATACCAGATCCCATAAGAAAATTGCTGCCATTTATTTACAGAAAAGCAAGTCGAGACCTCGGGAGATCCCAGAGACTGTAAAACCTCACCCACCGGCCCCCCGCGGAGGGGTGGGGGTGTAGTAATTACTGCTTGCTGAGAAGACTGTGATAACTGGGTGTGTGTTTTTGGAGGGAGAAGTGCTCTCTGCCCCCACAGCAGCTGCCTCCTTAGCTAAGAGGGGAAGCCTGGTGACCCGGGGCCCTCCAGGGACCCAGCCGGGGTCTGGTCTGGATTCCAGCCTGCCCCCACTCCCGCCAGCGCTGTCCTTCCTCCTCCCCCGCCCCCACCAGTTCAGAGTGTCAGCCAGATAGAAAGGCTGTGCCAAAGGAAATTGTTTGCTGCAGGGCCCACTTGGTCTGCTGTGGTGTTCTTCCTTTTTTTGGACTTTGTGGCTGTTTGAGTGGGTACCTTTTTCCATAGAAAGTTTCCATTGCATCAGTTATTTATATTGTCACCACCTATACGTGGGCTCCGGTTTCGAATCGGTGAACCAGAGCAGGCCCTGTGGGGCCCATCACAACTCACAGGGGGTGACCTGCAGCCGGGGTCAGCCCGCTGAGCCAGCTCCAACCCTGCAGGGCCACTCTTGATCTGCTCAATCCCTTGGGGAAGCCATTTTTAGGATGAGACCTAAGAAAATTTAAAAGCACGGGCTCCAGGGTTTGAAGCCTGCCTCCCCCTAGCTATGCGACCACGGGCAGGTCATTTACCTAGCATCTCCGGGCCTCCGTGAACTAATCTGGAAAGCAGAGAGAATAGTAGCACCTACCTGGCTGGATTTTGGGGAGGACTCGATCAGTTAATCACACAAAGTGCTTAGAACAGTGCCTGGCCCAAAGCCTCGATATGTGTAAGAATGCAAAAATCCTCTTCTGCCACGACCCTGGCTCCGACCCCAGTGTCTGTGCTCTCACCCAGCCCAATACACACCAGAGTCTGTCCGAACTGCCCTGCCCAGCCCACCTGTCCGTAGAGCCAGATATAAGACTGTGCTGACAGCCGGCTCTCACCGTGCCACTCCCTGTCCCAAATCCTAACTCCTTCAGTAGGTCCCCCTGGAGAGTGACGTCTATGCTTGTGATCTCCTTCCCAAACATGCCAGGCTGCCCCGGACATCAGCTCTCCCCTGCAAACCCCTGCTCTCACCAGACTGCGTGCTCAGAGATTTCATGCCTCCGTGCAGTTCCCTCTCTGTCTGGAATGTTCTCCTCTACTTTACTGTAACCAAATCCAACCCACACGAGCCCATGTGAGCCCAGTCATGCACCACCTCCTCCACGAAGCCCTCCATGACCCTACGCTCTCTGGCCAGAAGTGATCCCGCGTGTAGAGGTTTGGTCTCTTTGCTGTGGCGCTTACCTTCCCTGCCCTGTGTGTGTGGAATAGGACACAGTACATGCACACGCTCTGTCGGCATCACAGACAAACCCCGTGATCTTTGAGGACAGGATTAGGATGTGTGTGATTCACCTGTGTCACTCACAGTACCTTGAACATAATTGGTGACAACAAGTGAGTGAATAAATACTGAGTTCTCTCAAATAGCCCTGGGTGACAGGGGAAAGGAGAATCTATAGCCCATCAGCATCTGTGTGCTCTTCTTGGTTCACCCTGAGAGACACAGCAGACTGGGGTGTCAGTGGCAGCCAGAACCCCAAGGAGCTCATAGCTCCAGCCCCGCCCAGGCCCCGCTGCTCAGTCCCACAGCCCGGGACACCAGGAGGCCTGTCCGGGGCCAGACACTGCGTCTCAGCACGGGGGCCGTGCATCACGGCGTTTGTGAGCAGTCCAGGAGCCGTCACGGACTTCTCTTCCTCATCCCCCACAGTCCACATGTCACCAGGTCCTCAGTGAATTACCTCCCTACGAGTTTCTAAGCCTACGATGGGCTTCTTGTCACCCTACTGCCACTGTCTGGGCCCAGGCTTTGGCATCTCTTGCCTCCCACCTGGCCTCCCCACGTCACCCTCTTCTTCTCTGGTCTCCTCTCCATGCTGCCCGGAGTGGTACTTCTGCATCCCAGCTGTGATGAGGCCACGGTGCTCCTTAACCACTTGTGATGCCGATGACTGCCGTCAGAAACCCAGGCTCCCCAGGAAGGTGTAGGGGGTTCTGCCTTCTCCAGTGCTCCTACCCCTCCACGCAGAGCTTTGCCCTGACGCCAGCCACACTGCCTTGTGATCTTTATCCTGCTGCATGTCCGTCTTCCCCGCAGACAGGGAGCGCTTCAGGGCAAGAACAACACGTACTGTCTGTACCTCCCGTGCTTAGCATAGCGCTTGGCACGCAGTCTGCCCTCAATGAAAGCACACTGCATGAATGAGTGGATAAATAACAGTGAATAAACACGCCACTCGCCACGGCCTGCCTTCCAGGGTGTTGCCCTGACATCACCACACTCAGGACCTCACTTTCCAGGACCAGGCAACAGGTGAATTTGCTAACGCAGCAGGTCCACGGTCTGCATAGAACAAACGGCTCTCCCAGGGTAGCTGGCATTGCTCTGTCTGTGCTGCCGCTCCACGAAGCCCTCACGGCCTGCAGTCAGCAGGGCAGATGTTTGCCTTCGTGTCAGCCATGTGGCCTGGGAACTCAGAGACTGGCAGAGGCTTTGGGGCAGTTCCAGAAGGAGGGGAAGGAATCTGAAGGATGTTCCACCTCTGGCCACTCTGTGCCAAGATCTTCCACGTTGTTGCCTTCCTCTCTACCCACCCAGCTCACCCCCTCCCCAGATGGTGCCCACCTTCCTCTCCTTTTCCTATCCTCTTATCCCTCACCAGAAGCACCCCCCTGTCACCCTATCAGGCTGTCTCTACCTATTATTCTTTAAATAGCTAAACTCACAGAACTATGAGGCAGTACGAGGGAGGAGGGCAGGTGGACAGGGCCTGGGATTTGATCACAGCACTGCCATTAACTGGCTCCATGACCAAGAACAAATCACATTCCCCTCTAAGCCTCAGTTTCCCCTTTGAGCAAACCAAAGATCTGAATGTTCCAACTCCCTGTCAAGTGGTCGATTTATTTATCAGCCAAAATAATTCTTCCGAATTAAAGAAAACAAACAAACAGAGAGAACCATGTGTCTTTCTCTGCTTGTCCTGAAAGCCAGGATCTGTCTCTAATTCTGGGACTATCAGTTAGATCCCCCTCTGATCCTTGAATGAATGTCCCTATTTGGTGGCAATTTCCCTGTCCATATAAATTAGGGATTTGAAACACACTCACATATCTGTTCTTTCTTTTGACTTTAATAATTGGGTGACATAGGCCTTTATCATTCTCATCTTGCAGAGTGAGGCTCAGGGAGATGAGGGCTTTGTCCAAAGTCCCCCAGCTAGTCTGAGGGAGAAGCGAAACTGGCCCTGAGGACATACCACCACAGCTGGCCCAGGTGCTTGTGCCAGGAGCTGGCCTCACCTGGTAGGCAGACAGGATACTTTAATAAAACAACAGCACAAATCTCCCCACACTTTTCCATGAGCTTTCTTCATGCATCCAGAAACGCCCAGAGGTGTGGCACACACAGCCTCACGGGGGGCTGATGGGATGCCTCATTCCTAGAAGCCAGACTCTTTGCAGGCCCAACATTCCAGAGAACAGGCAATACTGAGCACCAGTCCGTCCAGGCACAGAAGCCTTTATTTCTGAAGATTCCAGCCCATTCTGCTATCCCAGGCCTCCAAGCCTTTGAACCCCATCCAGGACAGCAGAAGCTCTGCCGTACAAGACAGGGCAATGCCTCATTCTTCCTGGTCTCCCAGGCCCTGCTTACTGCAGGGATCCTTCTCTGAGATGCCCAGATGAGCCTTCTAGAGCCCTAGAAGAACAGCAGGGCTGCAATTCCAGGCCCTTTCCCAACCTGGCTCTCCCATGTGTTGCCCATGGTCTTGCAGTTACTTTAAGGACATACACATCCTGTCTTCCCAATTATACTGTAAACTCCTTAACAGAGGCCCCACAGTAGGACCTCTACAAGCACTTGTGCAGTGTACAACCTGCACAACCATTCACAACCCATGGCTTCCAACCATTCTTTGCATAGCATTTATCACCACTGTAATTAAATAACTAATTGCATAATTACTTATTCTCTCTCCACAGAATATAAATTCTCAGGGGAGGATCAGGCCCTGTTTGTCTTGTTCCCAAGCTGTAGCCTAGCCCCTGGCATAGGGTGAACAGAGCAGAGGCACTCAATAAATACCTGCTGGATTAACAAATACTTCCAGCCATTCACTCACGCATTTAATCTGAAGAAGAGTGAACCTGCCCTGGAGCTGAAGATGAGAGATCCGTCCCTAGCTCTACCACTGGCTCTACCACCTTGTGAGCCCTTGAGCAAGGCATTTCCGCCCCCCAGGTCGCAGTTTCCTCATCTATAAAATGGGGTGCAGGGTTAGACTTCCTGTGCCACATTTGCATGACCCCGAGAGGGAGTATCTCCTTAAATTTTGTACCCTGGGCACCTTGCCCACCTCACCCATGACCCGACCCTGGTTTTCCACGTTTTGCCCAGGCCTGGGCGTATGGGAAGTGCTCAGTATAGCAAGGAGAGAAGAGCTTCCAGGCCGGGTGGGTGACATATGCCAAGGTCGGGAGAGGAGTTACTGCTCCTGGACTGTATCTCTGGGACAGGAAAACAACCCAGGCTGCGATGCTTCCCCTGAGAGCCGAGCCTTCAAAGGGCTTTGGCATCAGCCTTGTTTACCTCTGGCCTGTGGAGGAGGAAGGAGGGAAGTGATTGGCTCAAACTCAGAGTCTGCAAGGGCCAGAGCCAGGAGCAAACCCCAGGCACCGCGTGTTCAAGTCTAGACCCCTTCAGCAGGCGACACAGATCCCGGCTCCCATGAGCTTCAACTGGCAGCGCCACACACAAAAGGGCAGGGGAGTGGGCAGCTACTTAGGGGGGATGGGCAGGAGCCTTGACTAGCAGAGGGTTTATGGAGGGGGTGGGGTAGCATTCTTGGCTGAGGAGACTCTGTCAGGGGTCTTAGCTCACTTTCCTATGTGTAAAGTGTCTGGCCAATGGAGACCCCTTAGAGTGAGGCACCAGAAGGCACAGGTCGGACCCAGGTGAAGCAAAACAGCATGTCCACAATTTTCCTCTGCTTCTGGGGCCCTCTGAGGTCCTCTCCCATTGCCGTCTCAGCCTCCCTGTTATACTGCCTGTATTAGTTTTGTAAGGCTGCCGTAAGAAATTACCACCAAATTCAATTTAACAAATTTATTATCTGAGAATTCTGGAAGTCAGATGTCCAAAATGGGTCTCACTAAGCTAAAATCAAGGTATTGACAGGGCGGCGTTCCTTTCTGGAGGCTGCAGGGGAGAATCTGCTTCCTTGCCTTTTCCAGCTCTGGAAGCTGCCCTCATTCCTTGGCTCATGGCCTCCTCGATGTCAGTCCAGTCCTTGTCCATCGCACCGCCCTGGTACTGACTCTTCTGCCTCTGTCCACCACACTTACAGGCCACCCTTGTGATTACACTGGGCCCTCGTGGAAAATCCAGGTTGATCACCCTGTTTTAAGGCCAGCTGATTAGCAACCTCAACTCCATCTGCTGCCTTAATTCCACTTTGCCATGTAACCTCACATAATCACAGGTTCCAGGAATTAGGATGTGGACATCTCTGTTGGGGGCATTATTCCACCTGCCACACTGCATGACACACATCTCCCCCACGCAGAGCTTCAGGAGCAAGGCAGCCCTGGAGGAGAGGTGGGCTGGCTGGGGGGAGGGGGAGGCAGCAGACACACACCCTCGGCTCCCGGCTGCCCGCTCAGCACACGGCGCCCTTGGAAAGCTCGTCACGTTTCCGCATTGAACCAGGCACAGGCATTTTCCACAGTGCACTAAGTGGGAAACCTCCCCTTCCTCACTCAGTGCCGCACTTGCTCTCACACTCCGCTCTCACGTCACCATGCAGGAGGTTCCAGCAGGTTCCAAGTGGGAGGCCCTTCCAGGGCTTGCTGAGGCCTTGGCAGAGGGGTGCTCTCCTCCTGCAACCTGGCTCCAGGTGGGGGAACACAGGTGCCTGGGTTTGCCCCAGGGGGCTGACTGTAGGGCTGGGGCTGGGCCCCCACGCCTCTGCACCACCCCAGTGAGCTTGGAGTCTCCTCCTCCTCCTCCCCAGCCCCACACCCTTGAGCTGCAGCTCCGTACAGTGTCCTAACTGCTCTTTCTCTGAACTCTTGCCACCAAATACTGAGATCTGCTGGACACTCTTGGCCTCTTATGGCAGAAGCCCACGATGCTCCGATCTTGCCCCTTCCTCAGGCCTCTGGGATGTGACTGGGCCCCTGCCTGGTGGTGCCCAGCTCCCGGCCCTGCCTCTGCCCCTGGTGAGCCCTGCCAGCCTGCACAGCCTTCCTGCCCTGGAAGTCCCATCTGGGAAGCTGGGCTCTTTCCCTACCTCCCCCAAAGTCTCCTCTTTCTACGAGTTTTCCTCTTAGAACATGATCTCACCCACTGCAGGGACTAAAAAATTTGCTGAAATATATAGAACAGCAAATGCCCAGGCCTCACTGTCCATACCACTCACTCATATGACAACGTGTCTCTACAGCCCTAAGAAATCTTCATGATTGTTTAATTCCTCATGTCTTCAGTCCTATTCTGTCAGAGGAAAACAAGAGAGAATGCACCTCCTACATGCTAGGCACCGTGCTAAGTATTTTGCATGAACTAGCTCGTTGAATGTTCTCAACTCAACTGTTAGCATCCACATTTTACAGAGCAGAAACTGAGACCCAGAGAAGGGACACAACTTGCCCAAGGTCACACAGCCTGAAAGCGGCAAAACCCAGACTGGACCCCTGTGTGCCAGACCCTAAAATCTGAGGCTGTAGCCACCATGTCACACCTGGGGTGGGGGACTATGAAGGAGACACATAGCCAATCGATGGATGATAAATGCTAAATGACATGTTTCCAGTTTGCCTCCTATAAAGCCCTGAGCAGCTGAAGACGTCTCCAATTTTGTCTCTTTGTATATACTAGGATTCGGTGTAAGATTTTATTTGGATTTTAAAAAAGTCAGGGGGATGGGGGGCTTCATTATTAAAAAATGTTTAGAGATCACTGGCTGTAGCCAGCCCCGTCCTTGTGTACCATTGACAAGACCAAGGCTCAGAAATGGAAGTGACTCGCCCAAAGGCAAGGTCTCAACCACTGAAGCCAGACAGCTCCTCTTGTTCCTCCTGCCTACACCTTGGAAAATCCACTGTATTCTCTACTCCGCCTTTTGCACCGCTTAGCTTAGATTTTAGAGTCCAATGTGGTGTGGGTCCTGGTTCTTGCTTCTACAGCGCGGCTCACCCGCTGGCTTGGCAGCACACGCTCAGGGTCTCTGTGTCTTGCTCTGCACAGCAGGGCCCGTGTGGCTGAGCTCGAGAAGGCACAGACCTGCTCTGGACCCGAGTCACCAGCAGTAATTTTGGGATCACGGCTAACGGTGCTGGGCCCTGAGCTGCAGCTACGGGGAGAGGAAAGAGCCCTGTATTTAGCATCAAAAGCCTCAAGCAGAGTCCCAGCTCTGATGCTCAGCGCTTTGTGGCCCTAAGCCAGCCGCTCGACTTCTTTGATAAAAATGTCTCCCACATGGGGCTGGTACGAGTTGAAATGAGGTAACACTTGTGGAAGTGTCGGAGGCAGGAGGATCCTCTGGGTTGCAGTGTCCCAGGCCCCACCTTACCCCACTGTCTGATTCTACAGCTGGGGGCGGAGCCCAGGAATCTGTATGTCCCCCAAGCCCCACTGTAATTCTATTGCAGGTAGGCAACAGACCACACTCGGAGAAATCCCTCTAGAAAGTGCTCAGTATGTGTTTGTTAAATAGATGAATCCTTGAACAGCTGCTGAGCTGCACATGGCTGCTGGAAGACACGGGCCAGAGGAAAAAAGTAATTTTCTCCAAATACATTTCCTGTGAAGTCCAAATGATGGGAACTGGGTTGGGGCTTCTAAGACTGGGAGGATGATGCAATAACAGCTTCCTTCTCCAAGGAGCTCTTCCCGTTAGATGGGGAGAGACCAGGCTGGAGGGGCATGCCCAGTGGCTCAGGGTCAAGCACGGGGGGGTGGGTAGGCTCCAGGGACGGAGTCCCCTGGGGACTGGTGCAGACCCTGTTCTCTTCAGCATCTCCACGAAGACAGGAAAGAACGAACTGAAAATATGCTCATTAAATCTGCATCTGGCACTCAGTTTGGCAGGGTTGCCAAAATTCTGTAAGACTAGAATTAAATTAGCAAATTGGAAGTAAAATGATTTTAAGCAGGCATGATGGAATTCATCAGGGCCAGGTGGAAGCTAGTGGGGGAAGGGAACCAGGAAAGCCCACATCCCCGGGGGTGGGAAAGCCTGGCCGTGAACGGAAACAGAAAAGAAACAAACCCGTGAGCAGAAATGACCCAAATTATTAAGATTTACCCTCGAGATGTGGTGGTGACAAAGGCGTCCCCATCCTGCAAGATGATGAGAGGCTCTTTTCAGAAGACAGGAGGTGTGGCTGGGCGACACCCAGTGAAGGATGGCAGCCCTTTAAAAGAGGGCCAAGAAGAAAAAGGACCCAGGGGACTGCCGGGGATGGAGAAGGGTGTGCTCTCTGATGGCCGCTCCTGAGGGCAGGTGCTTGGGTGGGGACACAGCATCCAAGTGTGTTGACGCCGCTGGAGGCACCATTGCATGTTTATTGATCTCCTAGTCTGAGAAAAACTGTGGCTGGACACGGTGGGGCAGGGGAGGCACAGACCCCCCAGAGGAAGGGAAAAAGGCTAGAAGCATTTACTGGGCACTTACAAAGTGTCAGGCACTGTGTACTGTGTTAGATGTTTGTCGAGTCTTATTATCTCATTTAGTCTTCACAATAATCCTGTACTCTAGAGATTTTTCTTCCTTTCTTTTTATTTTCTTGGGCTTTCTTTTTTTGTTTTCTCTATTTAAAAAAAAGTTGTTTAAATAAAGAAACACTTAAAGTAAAAAGTGGACAAGCCCTCTTTCACCTTCCCAAATCCTACTCCCCAGATGAACCTACCACTCATGGTTCACTGGGTATGTTTTCAGGCTGTTTCCATTAGCACAGAAACATATTTACATGTGCACACACATTTAATTGTTTAACATTTTCTGTATAAAAATGGAATAGTACTAAACATATCACACAGAAACCTTTCTCCAGTTAAGAATAGGTTCTGAATATCCTCCCATGTCAGGACCTGTAGGTTCACTTCTTTCTTTTTAAATGGCCACAAAGTATTCCACGGTACAAATGTTTCAGACATTGCCACTACTGGCCATTGAGGTCATTTCCAATTTCTCTTTACTATAAACAATGCTACAAGGGAACACCCTTGTATGTATTTATCTTTGTGTACATATATGTCTTTGTGTACATATATTTTTCTTTTCTTTTTCTTTTTTGAGACAGGGTCATGCTCTGTGGCCCAGGCTGGAGTGCAGTGGCACGATCATAGCTCACTATAATCTCGAACTCTTGTGCTCAAGTGATCCTCCTGCTTCAGCCTCCCTAGTAGCCAGGACTACAGGCTCACACCACCACACATGGCTACTTTTTTTATTTTTATTTTTTGTAGAGACAGGGTCTTGCTGAGTTGCCCAGGCTAGTCTTGAACTGCTGGGGTCAAGTGATTCTCCTGCCCTGTGCTGAGATTAGAGGCATGGGCCACCATGCCCAGCCTGTGTGCATATAGATTTCTACAGCTGGGGAATGGCTGGATCAACGTAGGTACAGTCAGCCCTCTATATCTGTGGGTTCTGTATCTGTGAGTTCACATCCATGGATTCAAACAACCATGGATCAAAAATACTTGTGAAAAAAATTCCACAAAGTTCCAAAAAGAAAAACTAGAATTTTCCATACGCCACGTACTACGTTGAATTCATGTGAATTGATGTAAAGTGATTATGTAGGCATTGTATTAGGTAATGTAAATCATCTAAAGATGATTAAAGTATATGGGAGAAGGTGCATAGGTTACATGCAAACACTATACCATTTCATGGCAGGGACCTGAGCATCTGAGGATTTTGGTATTCATGGGGATCCTGGAACCAATCCCCCATGGATACCAAGGGACGACTGTATACGCATTTATAATTTCACTGATGCCAATTTAGACTCCCAAGACCATTTGACCCTTGCCAGAACTAGATCTTTTTTTTTTTTACGTGTTTGCTATCTATAGGCAAAATAATCTCATTTTAATTTATAATCCTTTGCTTTTAAGTAGCTTCAGCATTAGTCATATGTTTATGAGCCATTTTTACATTGGGGTACTACCTGTTAATATCTTTCGTACATTTTTTAAACTTGGTTATGTTTTTAGTTAGTTGATGGATAATCATGCATAGCTCTCTGTGCACCAGGCACTGCTCTAGACTCCCCACAAACCTCACAGCATTGAATCAAGCCCTGAGAGGTGGGCACAGCAGCCCATGTTTATAGCAAGGAGAGGGATGCTTGGAGACTTCAGGTAGCTTGTCTGAGGTCACACACATTGGATGAAGAACCAGCTAAGCCAACCATTTCATCTTCAAATTAGTTGTTTTTGAAGCCTCCCCATATACTCCCTGCCATCTAACCCGTAGAGAAAGAAAATTCTCCCTTAAATTTTCCTTTATGTAATTTATCCTTTATTTGAAGAGTCTTTGGGTATTCTCATATGCCAGGTAAGGAAACTGAAGTTCAGGGTCTGACAAGAGGCAATCATAAAATGGAATTGGACCCTGCCCCCCAGCTCAGACACCGGACATTCGTGAGGATGTGCCCGGAGGAGTAAAGGGCAGGATCTGGGAGGTGGCAGGATTTACGCATGGAGGTGGTAGTCGGGGACAGTGGAGGCCGAGGTGAGGCCCAGGAAGGGAAGGGCTTTGAAAAGCAGGCCAGGCAGTTCACACGCCTCTCCCCGTGAGCATCACAGAAGCAGTGAGAAGTTGGGACCAGGAGTGGGGTGAAGAAATCACCATCAAATCCAAGGGTGTTCTCACCTCACCAGGCATTTCTACCAATCAGGCACCTTGACCGGGAAAGACATCTGCCCTTCAGGGTGACAAACACCCCTGTGCAGAAGCAAGTGCTGGGGGACCCCTGTGTGAAAACCATGCTCAACAATGGGGTTTGGGTCTTAAGCGGCATTTTTTTAATAAGCTTCTTTTTTAGCTCCTAAAACACTAATGTCACATGTGGGTTTCTGGGTTACAAACGCACCACTGATTTGTCACATGAGCTTGGTTACCCTCCTCTCAACGAACACACACACAATACTTCTGCCTCCCATGAGCACAACACAGAGGGAAGGGAGAAGCATCATTTGCATGCCATTTTTCTTCTGAGGAAAAAGAAATTAAGTTAACAAAATAGGAAAAATGTGAGAAATTGACATGCCGAAACTAACAAAACATGAAGAAACAAGTTTTAGAGCCATTGTTTATTCACTTTAAGTTTTTCAGCTTTGACCTCAGATAACTTTAGTGTTTCCCAAAATATTTTTCTATGAAACTCAGGCCCAGCTATTCTATATGTGCGTATATGTGTGTGTGTATATACACATGTGTGTATATGTGTATGCATATATATTTGTTCTCTGATCAGTCTTGGAAAGCCGCACCACAGTGCCCACCTCGACACACCCATATTCACAACACTTACACACACTGTCACACATACATACTTTTTTGCAGATTTCTAATACACTTTGTATATTATAGACTCCAAGAAGTCCTGTAGTATAAGGGCCTTTAAACTTTCCCAAATGTACAGGCTAAAGGACTTTGATTTCTCCCTGTAACACATCTTTGCATCCCATGGCACTTGTGTTTTACAAACACACAGTGGGAAATGCTGGACTTCTTTATTCACAAGATCAGAGCTTGCTTAAAATAAAGGTCCCATCTTGGAGTGGACTGCCTACCCTTTTAAATACTAGATACTTTCTAACAGACACAAGATGGTGGTTTCCTGCCCCCCGGAGCATCTTTCGCCTCTCCTAGACTTCAGGGAGACACCAAATGCCTGCATGCCAAGGCAAGAATGTGTGGAATGGCCACAGCCCTTGGAAAACCAACAGGAGACCAGGTCTCCCAGACAGGCTAAGCAGTGTGGCTCGACCCTTGCACAGTGAGCCTGGACCAATCACTGGCTCAGTGGTTTGCAGCAGGAAGGTCTCCAGAGACTCACGTAGGCCAACTCACTTGTTTTGTGAATGGGGAATCAGGCGCCAAACATCAGAACCCCTTGGCCCTTGATCTCTTTCCTTCATTCCATGAGACATCTCTCCCTAGGCCTAAATGTTTTCTACTGTAAAAGAAAATCAGATTACTTTTTTTTTTTTTGAGACAGGGTCTCACTCTGTGCCCAGGCTAGAGTGTGCAGTGGCATCATCATAGCTCACTGCAACCACAAACACCTGGGCTCAAGCGATCCTCCTGCCTCAGCCTCCCAAGTAGCTGGGACTACAGGCACATGCCACCGGGCCTGGCTAATTTTTCTATTTTTTATAGAGACGGGTTCTTACTCTTATTCAGGCTGGTCTCAAACTCCCGACCTCAAGCAATCCTCCCCCTTGGCCTCCCAGAGTGTGTTAGGATTACAGGTATGAGCCACCGCACCTGGCCAGAAACCCAGATTACTTTTAATGGCCTTTTACGTTCTCTGACTCTGTTCTCACTACCTTGCAGCTACTCCTTCCTAGCCATTAGTCACTACAATTTGTATAGTCACATGATATAGCTCCACAAATAAAACTAGGTCTCCATCTGTCTGTTATAGCACCAAGTGAAAATGAGTTGGTGAACTTCCACCAAACACAAAGGGTGTACTGGGTGTAGCCTAAAATATAGGTTATATGGTATACTTGAAATTCACTTGGGAGCAGTCCCTGGAGAAGACATATCCAAGAGAACATTCCTTTGCCAGTGTGGATACAGGCACTACTGCTCCATGACTTTGCTCCTTCTCACACAGGCACCTTGGGGACATATGCTTGGGGTGACCAGCAGCAGAGATTTAATTACTTAATGACCCTTTATGGCTTTCCTAAGCAGCCCTGAGGAGGCGAGCTAGAAGGAGTGGATGTGGACTCATTCATTTATTTTTAAATAAAATTTTCATTTTGGAATAATTTTAGATGGACAGAGAAGCTGCAAAGATAGAACAGAGACCCCATATACCTCCCACCCAGTTTCCTTAATCTTAACATCTTACATAAGATGGTATATTTGTCAAAATGAAGAAATTAACATCAGTATATTACTATTAATAGTAATGAAACTGCAGATTTTATTTGTATTTCACCAGTGTTTCCACTAATGTCCTTTTTCTGTTCCAGGATCCAATCTAGTATACCACATGGTATGCAGTCGTCATATCTCCTTAGTCTACGGATTTACTGTTGTTTCCAAGAAATAAGTCTCATCCTCTACTGCTGTGGTCCCCACCCCCCAGGCTGCAGACTGGTACTGGTCTGTGGCCTGTTAAGAACTGGGCCACAAAGCAGGAAGTGAGCAGCGGGTGAGCAAGCAAAGCTTCGTCTGTATTCACAGCTGCTCCCCATTGCTTGCATCACTGCATAAGCTCCGCCTCCTGTCAGATCAGGGTGGCATTCGATTCTCATAAGAACGCAAACCTTACTATCAGCTGTGCATGTGAGGGATCTAGGTTGTGCGCTCCTTATGAGAATCTAATGCCTGATGATCTGAGGTGGAGCTGAGGCAGTGATGCTAGTGCTGGGGAGCAGATTATCATTAGCAGAGAGGTTTGACTGCACAATAAATGTATGCAATTGAATCATCCTGAAACCATCACTGACCCCCCTCCCCCTGCAAATCCTGGTCCCTGGAAAAATTGTCTTCCATGAAACTGGTCCCTGGTGCCAAAAATGTTGGGGACTGCTGCTTTACAGCATGCAAGGTGCTGTGCTGAGTAGCATGGTGGATCCCAGCTGCCCTGCAGGGAGAAACACAGTGTCCAGTGGGCAGCACATCTGGGTTTGAGTGTCTCTCTGCCCCTCATTTGTCATACTGTCCTGGGCTCGTCACCCCACAGCTCTCAGATTCCTCACTTGCCATATGGAGATAATACCTTCTGCCTCGTGAGAGTGCTGAGTGACATAGTCTGCATGGACAGGCATTCTGAAAGCTTAAAGCCCCATCCAACACTGATCACCATTATTACTATTATTGTTGCTCTAACAAATACCCTGAAGTAGACTTATACTGTTTCTAAAGCAGGACAGCCCTGAGCTGGGTGGCTGAGGTGACCATTTCAGCTTCCAATGAGACATTTCCATAGGCTTCCATGTACCCCATAGGGAAAGGAAATTCTCCTTAGTCTATTCCTTTATGGCTATGCTCATGGGTCATCTTATCAATGATAACTTCTCTGACCACCTACATAAAAGAGCCCCTGAATTCCTACCCTGGCATTCTCAAACTTTTCACCCTGCTTTATGCTTCTCCATGGCACTGACCCCATTTGACACTTGACATGTTCCCGGGTTCCTTTGTTTGTAGCCTGCACCCCTCCAGTAGTTTATATGTCCCACGAGAACCCTGACTCTGGGCTGATTTGGTCGCTGGTGTACCCCCGTGCCCAGAGCAGTGCCTGACACTTAGTGAGTGCCCAACAGACACCTGCTAACCAAACGCCTGCATGCTCGGTTTCACTCTGCAACCTCTTGCCTCCACCCTGGTGACCTGAAAACTCTTTACAGCCAAACCTACTGTTAAATTTAAGAAGAGAAAAGCTGTTTGGGAAGCAGGTGGCTTGGAGCCCTTTGGGTCTTCTATAAGAAAGAAAAAAGGTAATGCCTTTCTTTTAATTTAATTTAATGCCATTAATGTTCCTTTTCCTGCCTCCTCTCCCATGAGTGGCTCTACCAATTAGAAACCACAGTCTCTTCCTTTCTTCCTTGTCCAGAGCCTGTCTGCTGGCCTCTCCACACAATCAATTCCAACGGAGTCCAGGCCTGAAAGAGCTGGTAAAATCCCCGTGCCCAGCCAGTCCGCTCCGTTACTGTACCCACACAGCACCTGCACATCAAAGGCCCACGGCCTCCTCAGAGCAGGAAGAAACTCCGCTGCAGACAAGGACACTGTAGTTCAGAGAGGGGAGGGAACTGGCAAATGACACACAGTGACTTAGTGGCAGGTCAGACACACAGTGACTTAGTGGCAGGTCAGACACACCACAGTGACTTAGTGGCAGGTCAGGGACGGAACCCAGGACTTGCGGCTCTGCACCATGGCCCTGATGCCTTTGTGGGCTGGAACCACTTCCCCATGCCCACCTTTCACCAAGGGACCTGTGCTGATTCCCTTGAGCTCCAATCTGACTGTCTGCCTACACCTGACCATTCCTGGGTGTTTGAACTTGGGCAGCGACGGGTTGGGATGACTCTCCAAAAGCAGCCATGTGCAAGAGGGCAGAGCTAAGGGCCAGACAGAAAGGAAACGGGGGTCACATTTGTTGACAGCCAGGTACTTTATATGATCATCTCACCTAACAGTCACAGTGCCCGGCAATGCAGGTGCTCCCACCATATTTTATAAGTGAGGAAAAAACACAGAGAACTAAAGATGCAGCAAACTGCACAGCAAGTAGGGGCAGGACCGGTGTCAGAGGGGCGTCCCTTCTGGCAACGAAGCCCTTGTTCCCTCTGCCCAACAGCACTAGAGAGGGCTGGGTCCTTAAAACGACAACATATTCCTCTGGTGAAGCAACCAGAGTGATCCTGTTCTTGAGTTGAGGAAACTGAGACCAGGGGAGAAAATGCAACCTGCCCGCCGCCACGTGGCTAGTGGGCGGAGGGACCTGCTAGACCTGGAGCTGCTTGAGGACACAGGTTCTCTCCTGGTGCTGAGGCCACAGCTGAGCCCCGGGGAGGACTCAATCCACTGCTGACTAAACGAATAAATGACAGAGTGGGGTGAGAGGCCCAACCTGCCGAGACACCCGCAAGCCAGGTGCCACCTCCCAACTGCCCCACACGTTAGCCTTGGGGACAGGAGACCAGGCTGACGAAGGTGAGGGCAAGACCGAAGCCACCACTGACCTCCCCAACTCACACCCCCTCTCTGAGCCCATTGCCCCATCAGAGCTGTGGGAAGCGAGGCTGGCCTGGTCCCCACTCCGCCCTCAGCTGTGCACCAGAGCCCGAGCCCTGCAGGGAAGAGCTGGTCCTTCCTCCGCCCAAGGCCTGGTGTTTACCACACGAAATGAACCCTCCTCCTCCCAGAAGGCTGGTGTTTGGAGCAAACACCGATGGGTCCATTTTGTTGACCCCTTTCGTAGTAGCCAATTTGCAAGACTGCAGTTTTAACAGTCATTAATTTTTCATAATAATAACAAATTGTTTATGTTTGCCTACCACATGCCAGGCACAGATATCTAATGAGATATCTGACACAGGTGGTCTCCTGTCATCCACAGAGCCACCTGTAGGTAGGTGTGAGCATTGCCATGTCACAGATGAGGAAAGTGAGGGTGAGGAGAGGCAAAGGGGCTTGGCCGGGGTGCACGGCTCGAACGCAGGAGATGCAAACGCAGGTCTGGGGAGCCCCATAGCTGGTGCTCCTGCCATGCAGCTGCTGTGGGCCCGGGACAAGGGGGTCACAGCTAAGCATGGATGGAAATGGGGGACAGATGGAAGCCCTGCCCGACTCCCTGGGCGCCCAGCTGACTGGCCTCTCATCCCCAGGCAGAACGCCGAGCACCAGGGCACTTACTTCTCCACAGGCCCACACGCCCTTCCCAGAAGCTCTGGTCAGACCATCAGCGTGGAACTTGGAGCCCCTCTGTTGAAAGCCCTCAGGTGACAGCGACAGGCACCCCTGATTAAGAACATCTGCTCTCAGTTTTCAGGAGACCATTTTCTCACATCTATTCCCTCTTCTGGAAAGTTCCAAAATGTTTCTTAAGAAATTTGTTCATTGGTTTACAAAGAATATCAGGCCTCCGAACCCCTGAGGTCTTATAATTCCAGGATTCTTAACGACGCGATAATAATTCTGATCCTCCACACATGGGCTATGAAGGTTCGTCTTTACTAACCATGATGATTATTCCCAAACACTGTGACGTTTATGAAAAGAACTCTGGGGTGCACAGGCCTGGGTTTGAGTCCTAGCTCTGCCCTTTTCTAGTGACCTTAGGAAAATCGACTCAACACAAAGCTATTAAAAGCCTACCACGCACCCGAAGCCCTGGGCCGGGAAGACCAGGGATACAGCAGTGGACAAAAGGGTCACAGTCTCTCTTGGCTCTGAGTTCCTCATCTGTAAAATGGGAAGCAACTGTTACCAAGTGCCTGCCACATGCTGAGCCCTTGACCGGCAGGCTTTCACTTCACCCCACCAGGAGCCTCGGGAGCTGGGCTCTCCTGTAATCCCACCATGCAGGGGAGGAAGCAGGGCCTCAGGGAGGTGAAGTGGCCTACGCGGGCCTGTGGCAGTGTGTGGCGGTGTCTGAGCTCTCTCCACCTCCCCCTCCCTGCCACTTGGCAGATTAGTCCACAGAGTGAACAGGATAATAGGAGAGAGTGCTCTGCAGCCGATCAAGAACCGCACAGATGTATGACATCATGGTTATTAATAATGGAAGCAGCACAACTAATTCACCATCCCTCCAGATGGACCACCTGAATTGTCTCAAACCTCTTGCAAACAAGCCATCGAATTCTATAATGGTAGAGCTGGGAGGGGCCTTAAGGGTCCAATCCTTTCCTCATTTACAGGGGTGGGGAGTGGACAAAGTGGGGAGAGCAGCCCTCTGAGAGAGCAGAGGCAGCCCTGCCCCCCCTCCCCGCCCCCAGAGCCCGGCATGCACCGAGCTTAGCTTTACTGATTGAACCAGGAAGATAATCAGGTCCCTGATCAAACGTCAGCAGTTACCCCCTCCAAAGGGTGCTGGCAAGAGAATCAGCAGTGAGCTGCAGTGTGGCCTCTTCCTGGTCCCTCAGTCCAGCTCCTTCCTTTGTACCTGCTGTTCTTCTGCTGGGAACATTCTTTTCCCAAAGCTTTGCATGGCTGTCACTTTCTCATCATTCAAGTCTCAGGATAAATGTCAACTCCTTGGCCAGGCGCAGTAGCTCACACCTATAATCCTAGCACTCTGGGAGACCAAGTCAGAAGGACTACCTGAGGCCAGGAGTTTGAGACCAACGTGGGCATCATAGCATTTGGGCAACATAGCATCTCTACAAAAAAAATTAGCTGGGCGTGGTGGCACATGCCTGTAGTCCTGGCGACTTGGGAGGCTGAGCCAGGAGGATCACTTGAGCCCAGGAGTTTGAGGTTGCAGTGAGCCATGATCATGCCACTGCACTCTAGCCTGGGCAACAGAGTGAGACCCTGCCTCAAAATAAAACAAAACAAAACAAAAAAATGTCAACTCCTCAGCAAACTCTCTGGGCCCCATGTTTAGCTCCTCCCATTCCTCCCTGACATTCTCCATCACACTGCCTTATTGAGTTTCTTCATAGTGTATATCACTGTTTAGCTTTATCTTGTTCATTACTATTCATTATCTCTCTTTCCACTGGAATGCAGGCTCCATGAACGAGGGGATTAAATTGTTTTCATTGCTGTAATCCCAAGAATGGTGTCTAGGGCCCAGCAGGCACTCAGCAAACATGTTCAGTGAATTCTCCTGGATGTTGGCCTGGGTCATGGCCATCTTAGCAACCAGCAGACACTCACTCACTCATTCAATAAATGCTTATTGAACCTTTCCTCTGTGCCAGGCATTCTGCTAGGTGCTGGCATCCTTGCCCTCACAGGGCTTTGATAGTTGATTAAAACAAACAACACAGTAGAAGCCAGAGCTTTAGCTGTCCCATCATCATGTATGACCAAAGGATAGTTGACCAATATCAGCAAATACGGCAGAAAATGGAAAACATCAGGAGACACAGAGGAAATGCAGCATTGGGTTGGCCTTGCAAAGGCTTCCAACATGCTCAGTGCTCATCTTGGGGAACTAGTGCCAGGCACCCCCACCAGCTCTTGGGGATATGGGGACAAAGACGCATGCCCATTGCCATGACTGCCTCTTGGCTGCACCCTAGAACACAACAGGGTGGATGTGTGTGTGAGAGTTTGTGTAGGAGCAGATGTGTGAGTGTGAACAAGTGTACACGATCGAGTGTGCAAGAGTGTGTAGGAGTGTGCGCATGTGTAGGACTGGATGTGTGTGTGAAAGAGTACAGGATAGAGTGTGTGAGAGTGTGTGGGAGTGGGTGTGTGAGTGTATGTGCATGTGTAGGAGCAGACATGTGAGAAGTGGGTGTTTGAGTGTGTAGGAGTGCACGTACGTGTGCATGTGTGAGGGATGACTGTGGTACCATTACGGAGCTCTTCACCACAGGTTCACATCTGGTTGAACTCTACATGCTAAAGTCCCAGACCAACGGCATATAGACGGTACCTGATCATCACTTAGACCATTCAATAATAAATCATTTAAATCTTTATGTTTTTGAAATATATTCTGCAGAGTGCCCACATAAAGCAACAAGACTGGTTCTGGAAGAGAATTCTCAACTTCCAGATATAATTCAATGAGGTGAGGGAACTGGATGAGAAGTCTGGGTTCTGGTCCCTGTTTTACCACTAATTACTGGGTGATGTTGGGCCACTGTTTAGCTGTGTGATCTCAGATGAGCCACTTAACTGCTCTGGGCTTCTGCTTCCTCTCCATTAAGACAGGACAATTAGAACTTAGCTCTCAAAGTCTGGTTGCAACTGCACAACACCACATCATTGGGCAGCCCTCCGAAGCACTGTTTCCTCAGAGAGCAAGGGTATGTAATGTGAAAATGGCCCTAGATCCAATTAGAAAAATGTTGGATTTGAGAAAGTTAAACAGGCTCTTTAACTGCAGGACTTCTCAGAGCCTTTAACTTGCTAATATGGATTGTGATTAGCCAGAAGATGATAAAGAGCTGGCAGAATTTGCCATACTTCAAACAGGGAAACCTTTCAAACAGGGAAACCTTTACTCATGGAACAGCTTTCAGAACTAATGTTCCATGGAACATGCTGGGAAAATCTGCTAGCAGGCACACAGGACACTTATTAATGCCTTCTTTTTTGCAGATGATGGAACAGAAATGGTGTTCTAAGTCACAGAGCAGAGCCCTGACAAACACCAACCAGAAATCATCCAAACCACAGTAACTGGCATGTGCACAGCGCTTTACATTTACAAAACATTTTTACTTATATGATCTCAATTCTCTCTGACAACACACCTCTGATGACACTCATCCCCATTTTTCAGATGATAAAACACAGCCTGAAAGAGATTAAGGGAGCTGCCTAGAGCCAGTTAAGGGATGGACCCATAACTTGGCCCTATCAGTTTCCCCTATGTCCTTCATCAAACTACCAATAATCACATTTTTATAGAAAAACAATTGTGGCCACTACGCAGAGACCCCCCACAAGATTCCAAGCCTGATGCCATCTGCACCTGTTCTGCAGCCACCGGCACTCCTGTCTGGAGCCCAAGCACCCTGCATGGTGAAGAGGGGACCAGGAGGGTGTTCCCAGAAATGCCCAAGGAGTAGGAGCCGCTCTGCAAACACCCAGGCTATGAGGCAGGAGTAGCTCTCTGCCAGTCGCCACACCCTCCTGATTAAGCCAGGTACAGTCCCCCTAGGAGGTAGCTCCAGTGCCAGGTGCCATCACGCAAGGAGGAGGGGGGCTCGGGAAGAGCCAGAGCTATGCCAGTTGAACTCACTCCCAGTGAGCCCGGAGAGCCCAGGGCTGGTCGCTCTGACCGTCTGAAACTGCCAGGGCCTCCAGGGGGAAGCGCCGCCAGGGCTGCCAAACCCATTCAGCAGTTCCCATGGGCTGTGCCGCGTCCCACCGTGTGGCAGTGCGAAGGGTGAGCGCCGTGGCTGGCTGCCTGAGGGTCTGCGCTGGACACAGAAGGCTGTGCACGCCAATGGCTGTGCCAGGCGCGAGTGTGCTAGAGAAGTGTGTGAACGCGGGAACGCTTGTGTCACCCTAGGGTGGTGACAGAAGTAGTGTCTGAGAAACGCTGGCAGAGAGCATGTGCATCAGGCAACCGCAGGCTGCGGAGAAGCCGGGGTCCCTCGCACCAAGGGTCCCGGGAGTTGGCACCGACGGGCTCCTGCACGCGCGCCCGCGCCCAGCCCTCTCCCACCGGCGCGGCTCCCTCCAGCCCCCGGCTGCCCTCCCGGCGATGCCCGGCTCCGAGGCTGCCAGGCCGCGGCGCGGGCGCGGCGCGCGGGGCGCTCACTGCTTACCTGCGGCGGCCGCGGCTCCGCTGCTCCGGGCTGGGCTGCGCCGCGCTGGACTGGGCTGCGCCGGGCTGCGCGCCCGGCCTCCGCGCGGCTCGGCAGCGCCCGCGCGCTCGGCTCCGCCCGGCTCGGCTCCGCCCGGCGGTGCCCCGGGCGCTCGCTGGCGGCCCACGCGGCGCGGTGTGGGCGCGGGGCGGGCTGGCGGGCGGGCGCCGGCGGCGGGCGCGGCTCCGGGCCGCCCCGCGGCCGCTTGGAAGCTCCTTATTTGGGCAGTGATGTCAGGGGAAGTCGCAGGGGCCGGACCACCCACTTCTTTCCATTCAGTCCCCAGAGTTTCCTGTCGCCGAGCCCGGGGACCCCGCTGCCTGCCCGGGGCGCCTCTCCCGCCCGCTCGGCTTCGCCGCCGGTCTCCCTGGGATGCCCTCGCGGCTGGGGTCGCAGCTGGGCCGGGGCGCGGCTGGCGGCTGCTGGGGAACGGGCTCCTCGTCGGGGAATCCCCAGCTCCTGGCGACCTCGGGGAGGGTCTGAGCGGAGGCCTCCTCGGTGACAGGCCGTGTCACTCCGGGCGCCGCCCCTCCCTCCGCGCCCGCCCCGGCTCCCGCGCTGTCATTTCCTCCTGGGCCCTCTGGGGAGGGCAGTCAGGGAAGCCCGGGTCGCCGCCGCTGGGGCCCTGCCGCTCAGCGCCACGCCTTGGCCGCACCCCGGCCCGGCGGGCGTCCATCGCAGTCCCCAAAGTGCGCGCTCCCCGCCTTCCTCCGAGGTGCCAGCCCCGCTCCGGGAAGCCCGCGCCTCCCCACGCGGGAATCCGCTTTAATGAGCTCTGGGCGGGGCGGGCCTGCTGGGGCCTCCCTGGGCTCAGGCCTGGGGTGGGGGTGGGGGACACCCCGGGGCTTCCCAATACCCTGACTTTACCAGAAGCTGCATGATCCCAGGATTTGGGCCTGAGTCACTGTGAGCCTTGCTCTGGCCAGGACCAAGCGCACTGGAGCCAGCCCCCATCCAGGCCCCCACCAGTCTAATGGCTAAGACCTCCAGCCCTCATCATGATCTATATTTTGCAGATGCCTATCCTGAGGCTTAGACATCTCAGATTTGTCAGAGGTCAACCCTCTGCCATAGTAGAACCAGGGCTGACCCTGGGTTTGGCTGACTTCATGAACAGCCCCAGGGGCAGGTAGTGGAAGTGGGGTTAAAGAGGGGTAAAGCCAGGACTAGAGTGAGGTAAGTTAAGTGCCTAGGGTGCAAAAGTTAAGGAGGCTGTCTCGTTCAGGATTATGAAAGTTCACGCACCTCAGGGCAACTGACCACTATGCTGACCAGGGCTTCCAGGAAGGATCCTTGGCAACTCCAGGCTTCCTCTGACTCCAAAGGGATGGCCTCAAACATATCTGGGCCCAAGGGTAGGACTAGTGGCCCTGGGAATTTCTCTGTCTTCATACAACAGCCTCCAACAGAGCCACCACCCTCCCTCCAAAGCCAGGTCAGAGCAAACAGACCCCTCCCAGACCCCCAGGTTTAGTGGAGGGAACCCCAACTTCCTATGGGGCACTACATTCCAAGGGCTTGAGGGAGGAAGCTGTGGCTCCAGGGCTTGCAGGCAGTGAAGGCAGGTGTGACTGCAGCTGGACATGGCCTGCATGCTCATGTACACAACTGCAGCCTCACCAACCAGCTGCCAAGCCTCCTGGCTATTCTGTGGATGACCACTGCCCCTGCCTCTCCCAACTTCCATCAGCTCCCAGAGCCCAATCCCTGCTTTAATTGGGTCATCCCCCTTCTGACAAAGCTCCAAAGACAAGGACCACACTCCCTGATCTTGCACGCAAGGCCCCACTGACCAGCTGCATCTCCTGCAGCTCAGCCCACCATGTCGTTTGCCCAGGCGCCCCCCTGCACATATGGACAACCTTGCACTGGTTTTCACTCCTTGAGGTCTTTGCACAGGCTTTCCCCTTGTCTGAAATGCCCTCTCTGCTCCTCCTGCTGTCCTTCACACCTGGAATCAAGCCTGCCCTTGATACAGGTCCCTCCCTTGAGTAGAGCAATCGGGGTATTTGCCCCCGGGACAGACCCCTGCCTTCACTCCATTCCCACCTTGCTCTAGCTGTCCTGCTTACTGTTCTGGCTGGAATCAGCTCCAAGACAGAGGTGGTGGGTGCCTTGTTATAATTCATCTGCCCCTAGGGGTGACTTTTTGTCATTCACACAAAGGCTCAGATGACAGCTTTGTTTCTGCCCCAGGTTGAGTGTCCCCCTCCTCTGTGAGGGGTGGCCTGGTCCCACTAGACCTTCCCAGTGGACTTAGTCACCCTCCTGTGCTGCCACAGGCAACTCAATAGTTCCTGCCTCTGCACACATGCCCATGACCCCACAGTGCAGTCGGTTGTGGGGGACCTCTCCTCCCTCCAGATTGGGAATTGCTGGGAACTTTCCATCTTGATTCTTCTCTCTGCCCAGGACTGATAAGTTCACAAATGTTTGTTAAGTGAACAAATGATCCTGAGGGGCAAGTCCAAAGACACACTATCTATAGGAGGGACATAATTTATCCAACCCAGAACAGGCTGAGGTTCTAGTGTCCAGTTACATGCAGGGGATGTAACTGGCTGGGGGGTGGAATGGAAGGCGGGGCTCTCAGCTAGATTGGACTAGATGCTCAGGAGGCTGGGTGGCTTGGATTTGTTTTCCTCCTCCTCCCTCTCGGCAAACTCCTCTGCAGGCCCCAGGCAGCCTGGGACATCCCATGCCAACCCCTAAACACACAGTCCTGAACTGGCCATTATTACAAGGTGGAGGGGAAGGGATGAAGGAAAGCACCATTTATCCAGCACTTTCGTTGTACCACATACAGTCACACTTGATTCCCCTAAGCCCTCCAAGCCACTTGGGCCCCTCCAGCTGTGGCCACCCTCCAAGCCGGGAATGTCAGCCAGGCAGTGCTCACATAACCAAAGCCACCTATCCCCATCTCAAGACTTAGTCCCTACCCTAATCCTTGTGCCAATTCTCACTGAAGGCCCAAAGGTCTTCAGGGCTCTGGGACACAAGTCGGGCTGGCAGCCCTGCTTGGACGCCAGCAGCCAGGGAAGCTACTTTTGCTCTGTGAGCCACCACCCCAGCCCTGGGGCCCAGGGCACTTTTCCCATCCTGGATCTGGAAGGCAGGTGGTGCCAGGTGCCAGTTCCCTCCTATCAGCCCCATCCCCTGCATGTAACCGGGCCAGGTCTTGAGAAAGTCCCAGCACTTGGCCCTGGGGGCCTTCCCACATTCCTTCATTCCTCAGACATGAATCAGGCACCTTCCCTGTGCTGGGAACATGCAACACACAAGCCTGTGTTCTAGGAGCTGCGTCCAAGGATGGAGACTGACAGGTAAACAGATAGCCCAGTGTAAGTGGCTAAATGCTACACAGCTGTCTGACAAGCTCAGGGAGGAGTGGGGTTGGGGCACACAAGATGGGGAGATAAGATTCATTCTAATTCTAGGGCTACAATTCAAGAAGACCGTGGTTCAGGTGTCCCAGGCTAGCATGCTGATCACTTGTTTCCATGGCAATGCTACACACACACACACACACACACACACACACACACACACACACACACACACACACTCTGGGCTGGGCTCTGCTGTAAAGCCAGCATCACGCACGGAGACTTCACAAGCTAAAAGGGATTGGAGCAGAGGGCAGGGCTGGCATCTGATCTGCCATCTAGGAGGCTGTTTCTCTGTGAAATTTTGTTTCCAGCTTCTAACAACCAAATGATGGATATACTTTTGGAACATGCTATGGTTCCTAAGGAGCCAGGGACTGCCAGTGTTCTTGGGAGTGCTTTCAGGGTGGACCTGGGTGACTGGCCCAGTGGGCCCTCTGGGTTATGTATATTTAGGTCTTAGACTTTTTTTTACCAACCGTCCCTATCTCCAGTTCCCATCCCTATGGCCGTGACTTCCTGGCCTCAGGTGCTTTGTATTGTTTAGCGCGCGCGCGCGCGCGCGCGCGCGCGTGTGTGTGTGTGTGTGTGTGTGTGTGTGTGTGTGTGTGTGTGTGTGTGTGTGTGTGTGATGGGTGCTATCTCCATAGATCTGTTGCACACGTGGAGCTTCTCTCCTGGCACAGACACCTGGAGATTCTTGAAGTTCATGGCTGTCACCTCCTGGGGTCTGACCCTCCAGACTCAGTCCCATCCTCTCTGTACAGCCTGAGAACTGTTTCCAGCTTCCTAACTCAGCGCTTAACCTGATGTTGTGGGTAATAGCCTGGGCCTTGGAACCACACAGAGCTGAGTTCAGACCCCAGCCCCACACTTACTAACTGTGTCACCTTGGGCATGTTACTAGATGTCACAAATCTTGACTTCCTCATCTCGAAGGGCTGCTGTGAAGTTTTATCAAGATACTGTAACAGAGCCCTTAAAAGAGTACCCATACCTACTGGGTGCTCCATAAACAGTGGCAAGTATGACTTTGTTCCCATACTGTGACCCAGAATCCTCCCCATCCCATACTGGTCATCTTCATTAAAGGGGGTACCCATCCTCTCCAGCTGGAAGCCAGAACCCCTTCTCCAAACCAGGCCAGGCCACCATCATCAACAAGTTACAGCAGCCTTCCCCCTGCTACTGTGCCCAGCCTGCCCCTTTGACACATTCTCCACACAGGTGGAACTCACTAAGACAAATTGAAGTGGGTCCCTGTCCAGCTAAACTGCTCTACCTATTAGTGCCTTTAATAACAGAGCCTGAGTTTACCTTCCCAAGCCTCCCTCCCATCCACCTTGGGCTCCCACCACACAGGGTCTCTCACTGCTTCTGAGCCTGTCAAGTGCATTTTGCACATGCTGTTCCCTACACTGTTCCCCTCGCCCATCTCTGCTTGGCCGGCTCCCATTCAGCCTTCCAGGCCAGCTCAAAGGCCATTGCCCTTGTGAAGGCCTCCCTGGACCCAAGGTGGTATTGGCTGCTTCCATCTCTGTCAGCCTCCAGCACTTGGTACAGACCGTCCCGGCTTGCACACCACTCTGTGTAGTGACATCTCCGTGTGTCTGTTGCCCCTGTGAATTCCTTATCTCCAGCCATGACATCTTAGCTCCAGGAATGCCCCAAGTATTCAGAGAATGTTGAACAACACATTTCTGCCCCTCTAACCATCCTGTCCATAAATGACAACGACAAGAGGCCAGGTGGCCTCAAGCTCCTGACGAGTTTTCCCCAAATGACAAAAGCATCCTCTTTTCCTATACTTTGGACTGAGACTTTGGCCTAAGCCTTGGGACTGCCTCATTCTGGCTTTTCACTGGCATTTTGGGGCCTCCCACAGAGCCCAGAGGGCCACAGGTGGGGAGGGCGGGGCCTTGGGCTCCAGGAAATCGCAAGATTAGTCAAGCCACACTCTCCTGGCAGCTGTGAGAACAGGTTTTCCCCAAGCCAAGGGATTTGCAGAACCATCCATGACAACAAACACTGACTCTGCCCATGGCTTCGTGCTCACCAAGGAAGCACAGAAGTATAGCATCAACTTCTATAGCTTGGATTAAGGTAGACCGGGGTGCAGGTCCTGACCCTGACACCCACTAGCTGCTTAACTCCCCTATGCCTCAGTTTTCGGCACTATAAAATGGGGAGGTTAACACATCTCAGGGGAAGATGATGAGGGTTAAATAAGAGCCCATGAAATTAAAGGAGAAAGTCATTTCACGTATCAAGGACATAAGCCAGCATGTAATAGATGCTCGATGCAGGAACCCCACCCCCACCCCCACCTCAAGCTCTTTGGGGGCCACTGTGATGAATAAGACTTAGTCCTTGCCGATAGCTCATAAAGTGAGGGAGGGGGAAATAAGCATTCAATGAGACCCCTAAATATGCACACACAAAGTAACGGCAACAGACGTGACCAGAAAGAGTTCTGGCAGCAGCAGAGGGAGAGGGAAATTCTGGGATGGACTCCTTCTCCCCTCCCAACAGTGATTGATACCACCCATGGGGCCAGCCCAGGGCCAAGGGACAGGTAGGGCAGGGGTGGGCAGGAAGGAATCCCAGGGCAAGACAAAAAAGGCACGAAGGATCAGGCAGCTGCTAGTCTGGTTCCAGAAAGGCCTTGCACACTATGGAAAATAACTATGACAACAGTGGATAAAAACAGTGAATGACACTGAAGGCAGGGGAAGGACAGATGAATACAGGAGGGGCAGGGCCTGGCTACTTTCAGGAGCCTCTGTCCAATAACAGCAAAGGAATGTAGAAGTGGTCTCGACCCATCGCTGCTCCGCTCTACCCCACTGCAGCCCTTCTGACCTCTCAAGGCAGGAGGTAGGGACTCCAATCCTCCATCCTTCAGCCTTGGAGCCTTCCCACTTAGAGTCATGCACAGGGAAGGGCCTGGCCTGGGCAGGACAGCTCACTAGTCCTTGATCACAATGTGCATTTTTATACTCCATGCTTTTGCCCATGCTGTTCCTTCTACTGGGAATGCCCTTCCTTCCCCTCCTATCTCCTCACCCACCCTTCCCTTCAGCTCCCCTATTAACCTTCCTTGCCTATTTAGTGAACTCATCCTATAAAGTCTCCTTCCATTGTCCTGTTTTTCTTATTTTTTCCTGATCTACTCCAATCCTCAGCAGAATTAAAATGTTCCTGGAACTTGCTTTGCATATGCCATCAAAACATTTATCATGTTATGGTAACATATCTGTGTCTGATGCCCCCACCAGGCTGGAATAGCGCTCAGGGTCTATGCTTGCCCGCTAGTATAATAGGTGCTCAATAAATCGGCACTGGATGGCTTTCTTCTTGTGCTTCCCACAACTGGAGTAGAACACACCAGCACCTGCCACTCTGCCTGGGACTGAAAATGAAGCCTCTATGGATCCCTCAGGCAGTCCAGGCTCTTAATGCCGTCAGCTACCTGCCTTCCTCTCTGAAAACAGGCCCTCTGAGTGCTGTCTTCCGCAGCCCACCCTCTGACTTCCTGCAGCTCGCCCTCACACCCACCTTGAACTCTGGGAGGATAAGAGTCCCTCCAAGTGTCACCTGGCTGGGTTCCCCTTAGAAAGGGCTGAGTCAGGGGAACCTGAGGGCAGAGGCAGTGTCCCCAAGGGTGTCGGGCTGGGCAGGGTAGCAGGGAGAGTTGAGGAGGGGAAAGCAGGCATGTGGATTTGGTGGCTGGGTCTGGGTTTGGACGTGAAGAATCAATAGCAGTTTGGGAGGGGGAGGAGGGTGTGATGGTTAATTTCATGTGCCATCTTGATGGGGACACAGGGTGACCAGCTGGCCACACACCATTCTGGGTCTGTCTGTGAGGGTGTTTATGGATTGGACGAATATTTGAATCGGTGGGCTGAGCAAAGCAGATTACCCTCCCTAAGGTGGGTGGGCCTCATCCAATCCACCGAAGACCTGAATAGAACAAAAAAGCTGTGTCAGAGGGAAGTCCTCCTGCCCACCTGCTTCGGCTGGGACATTGGTCTTTTCCAGTCTTTGAACTCAGAGTGAAACATCGGCTCTTCGTTGGTGGCAAGCCTGCCAGCTTTCCGGCTGGAACGTACGCCGGTGGCTCTCCCAGTTCCCAGGCATTCAGGCTTGAACCAGAACGACTCCACAGGCACTCCGGGGTCTCCAGCCTGCTGCCTGCAGATGCTGGGACTTCTCAGCCTCCATACCCACACGAGCCAATTCCTCACCATAAATCTCTTTATCTGTAGCTACATCTATATATCTCTGTCTATATATCTATCTCTAGCCCATTGGTTCTGTTTCTCCAGAGAACCCTGCCTAACCCAGATGGCTAAGGCATGAATTCTCGTAGATGCCAGGAGGGCTGCCTATTCCTTTTTTGGGGTCTCACTTCTCCAACTCCCTGAAATGAGTAGGCATTTCCTACTCTCTCACATCTTGTTGTGGCCCCAGTCCCCGGGAGTGCCTCTTTGCAGATGGGCACAAGCTGTCACTCCTTTGTGGACCCCTGGCACTCACTGTGGGACCTAGCACCCAGTAGGTGCTCAGTAATGCTACTGAACAAATGTATACCTTGCAACCTATTGGGCTAGCTCTTTATGGTTGTGGGCACAGTCACACCCACACTCTCATGTCATCCCAAGCTCTGGCGCAGGACAGGTACCAATAGCCCAGTTACCAGATGAGCAAACAGAGGCCCAGAGAGAGCCCAGGGGCAGTCCCAGCAGATGGACCCCGTCTCCAGGGCATGGGCTTCCTGTGGAGAGGCTACCACTAGTGTTTAGCAAAGACAGGATGCTGCCCTGGGCCCCCGCGCCTCTGTCTCCCCTGAATTGGTACATTTTGTAACATATGTTCAGCTGCTAAGGGCCAGGCCCTGTTCTAGGAATTTAGAGTACATCAGTGAACAAAAGACAAAATCCTTGCCCCCATGGAGCTTACATTCTAGAGGAAAGAGACAGACAATAAGCAGGAAACAGAATAAATGAGTGAATTGTGTAACCTGTTGGCAGGAGGTATGTACTATAGAAACAAAGTAGAACCAAGTCAGGAAATCAGGAATGCAGGGATGGCAAGTGGGACACAAATTTAAATCAGGTGGTTACAGTAAACCTCATTGAGAAGGTGACATTTGAGCAATGACTTGAAGCAAGTGAAGAATTAAGTTGTGGTTATCGGGGCAAAGCCTTCATAGGCAAAGGGGACAGCCAGTGCAAAGGCCCTGAGGTGGACTGTGTCAGGCATATTACACGTCACCTTGTAAGCCACTGTGAGAACTGTGGCTTTAGGAGAAATAAATGAAGGCCCCCACAGCAGACCCCCAAGGGATCCCCCTCTTCCCAGAGAGCAGGGCCTAGCTTGGGCAGGCGAGGAGAGACTCAGAGGCTGCCCGCATGGAGGTGAGAACCGAAAAGAAGAGGTGGGAAGAAATGTTCCCTGATCACCGTCTCCCTCTGCTTCAGCCAGACAGCCCCAAGCTGAGGCAGCTCCTGAGGGCGGAGGCAGGCGCCTCCCCACCCTGCACTCCCGGCGCCTCCCTGCGAGGGATGGGTGAGGAGTGGACGGGACCAGGAGAGCACTACAGGTAGGCTGTGGAGCGCCAGGCCCCCAGCTGGCTGTCCCCATCGCCACTCAGCCTCGATGGGGAGGCAGGGGCCCCGCTTTTCCTCTACTACACACTGGCAGATGTAAGAAGCAGATCTGCTCCCGAAGCACAGATAAAGTCGCAGTTAGCAGCCTAATTTTAGACTGAGCATCTGCTCTGCTGTCCCAGAGATGCAGTTCTGTCTGGGATTTGCTCCTTCTGGAATTGCCAGAGAAACGAATCCTGTTCTGTGGTTCCGACGCTGGTGTCCAGCTCAGAGCGAGCCCGCGGGCTCCTGGCCTGGGAAGCTGCCACACTGGCCATCTATGTCCTCGGGACTCATCTCCCGTCTCACACCCGTGGCCACAGCGTCCTAAAGGTGCCGTCTTTGATCCCACTCTGCCTTTGCAAGCCGGCAGGACAGGGTGACTTTCATCCATGCCCACACCCCCAGCCCCCAGCCCAGGTCCCAAAGGGCAAGTCCCTGATAAGGACAGCCCAGTCAAAGACTTGGAAATCACAAAGGGAGGGCCAGGTGTTTGCAAACCTTCCCAGAAAGACCCGTCAGAGGAGATGACTTTTGAGTTGGATTTTGAAGAGTGAGTAGGTGTTTATCAGTGGAAAAGCCAGGAAAAGCCATCAAGGCAGGGAAACCGCTTTAGAGTAGTGCATGTTTGGGAATGCCCCGGAGAGAGGGAGGGAGGAGAAGGCGGGGAGACTGTGTGGGGATGGGGCGGGAGCTGCGTGCAGCTGGGCCACAACTGCAGTTGGCTGTGACTGCAGGTGGGAGAGCCTGTGGGAGGCCTTTGGGCTGAGCTCTGATAGATGCGGGTGGATGGCATCCAGGTGGAAAACCCAAGTCCCTGTCATCTGGGAGGGCCACCTTCCTGGTCCCCTTCCTCCATGGTCTGTCAGGTCCTTCAGGCACATGCAGGGCAGGCCCCAAGTGCAGGGCACGCTGGGGTGCCCGCTTCCCTGTGCAGACTATCGCCCAGCTCTGCCCATGTGTCTCCTGGCACCAGGCCCCTCACCTCCCGCCAGCCCAGCCACTGTGACCACTGCTCAGTCCTGGCCTCAGTCCCCCGTTCCCATGGGCAGTTTCCCCTTTTGTTTCTCTGGGCTCAGCTTCCCACCTGGTGCTGCTACCTCCCAGATTCCTCAAGGCCTGCAGTGTGACCTGCAGTCCCAGTGCGTCTCCCTGCCTCTGCACTGCCCTGTGGCACATGGAAGGTTCCGCCTGTGGGAGGCAAGCCCTGTTCTCTGGGCTAAGGGCCTTCTACACATCACTTTGTTTAATTCCCCCAACAACCCTTTAGGTTGATTACTATTATCCCATTTTGCAGGTGAGTAAAAGGGTTTGATGAGGTTAATTCTGGTGGAGCTGCAGTGTGGACCCCTCTGTCTGTCTAGTCTTTCTCTCCCACCAGGCTCCCTCTGGCCCTGAGGGCAGGGACTAAGCAGCCATGCCCAGGACAGAGGTGACGGAGACATCTGGCCAGCCCAGGTGGGGAGTGCAGAGAGCGGAAGAGGAGGAGGATGCACCCAGGGACCCTGCCTTGACTCACTTGAGAAAGAGTGAGTTAAAGGCTTATGTAAAGAGATTTGCAAATAGATCCTACAAAACAACATTTGGATGATTTAAGTGTTAAGGAATCAGAACCATATGGATTAAATGTCCCTGACGTTACGTATGGTTTTAAAAATTAGAAGGAAATGTACCGGGAACACACACACATATAAAATATGTAAGGCCAGACCACATTTTTAGCTTTACAGACATGGAATTATTTGAAAAATAACAACACGGCATTCATCCAACGTCTCCCAGCCCCCTGCCCTGGCCTTGTCTTCTCCCCCCGACCAAATGGGGATCAGCTCCCTCCCCAGGGGCCCAGCCTGAGAAAGAGACTTCCCAGAACAGCAGACTAGATTCTCTAACCACAGAACAGTCAGAGCCAAACAGCTGGGGCAGGAACGGCTGGGGTCTCCCAGAGGCCAGATGGGTGGTCTCAGGTGCAAGGGGGCAGTGGGAGAATGCAAGTTTCCCAAGAGGACCTTTGAGTACTTTTAGGAAAGATGTTGAGGAGCTGGGGGGAGGTGGACCCTTCCCAGGGCCAGCATTTTCATTCATTATTGCTTTTGTCTCTTACTCAATTCGCCCAGCAGCATGGGAGGAAAGAGTTATTACCCTCATTTCACAGGCGGGGAAGCTGAGGCTGGGAGGGCTGGGTGCTCTGCTCAGCGAGCAGGCAGTGAACCACACCGCGGCCTGGGTTTCCCGCTCAGGCCCCAGAGCCTCTCCCCACTCTGCCTCACTCGAAGCAAACCAAAGCCTTGAGCCTGAGTTCAGTACCTTTAACTCCAACCATTTTTTTAAAAAAGACTGTGTTAGCTTCTCAAAGTTGAAGGATTATCTGGCAGGGTGTTCTGAAGGAGTCCTTAAATACAGATAAATCAGGTTTGGTTGTGAGTCTAACTTGCACGTGGTGTTGAGCTGGGGGAAAAGGCGTATAATGCTCAGTTTGGGAAAAACCAAACCATCAGAAATTTCCCGGCCAAGTCCTGGTGAGGCAGGGAGAGGATGAGAACCAAAGGCCAGTCTGTTAAAGGCATCACATCAAGGCCAGGCATGTGGGACCTCCCTGCACCCTCCCCCAGCCTGTGCAGAAGGTGGAGGAGCTGTCTTCCCTCTGCAGAGAAGGGAACGGGTGCAGAGAGCTTAGGTGCACGGCTGCGTTGCTAAGCCAAGCCTCTGACACTGGGGCTGGTGGGTTTTCCTAAACCCAGCTGGCTGGGGCCAACCCTCCCCAGAGAGGGCCGAGGTAGCCAGAAGCAGGTTTGTCAGAAGAATTAAATGCTGCCCAGGCATACGTGCGGCCTGGTGCCAGGAAAGCTGGCTCCGCGTCTGTCTCAGGCACTGCCAGGTTCCCGGCGTCCTGTCCAGTGCCTGACATTTGTTAAATAATCACCAAACAAATCAGTGGACGAAGAGGAAGGAGGCCTTCAGGAGCCGTTACGTCCTCCCTTCTCTTTCCTCTATTCCTCACTTGTGCCATTGTTCTATGGACACAGGGAAGGCCTTGCCACTGATGTATTTGTTCTGGCAACACTTCATCCTGTTCAAGGGAATCCGTGCCTTACAGCCTGTCTAGAGCTCTCGGGGTGCTGATGGGAGCCTGGGATATTTCAAGGACGTGGAATTCTCAGGGCAGGAACCAAGGAAAAAGGACAAGGGGCACAGGAATGGGGACAGAGAAGGTGAGAGACTCCTAACTCTGGAACTTCCTCCCTGTCTGAACCCGGGACCTCTCCAAAAATTTACAGCAGATCTGACCATTGATGTGTTTCTTATAAGGACCTATTAACAGGTATCCTTACGTCTAGTCCTATCCCAGGCTGACAGACTGCAGCCACCAGGACGGAATCCTCACGCTGAGATCAGACGCAGCTGCCCTTCAACTCAAGCACCTCCACGGGGCACCTTTCCCCTGGTCAGTGATGCTGGGAACACACTGCCGGTTACAGTCACCTTGGAGATTCTCAATGTGCACAGCAGGGGAGAAGCTCTAGAGTGGCTGGTAACGAAAACAGCCCATCTTTGGCCCACACTTACTGGAAGAGAACAAGGACCCCCTTTTCCCTCAACGGAGGCCCCACCCTCTGCACCCCATGGCATTCTTACAATGCTGGCACAAGTTGCCTAGAAGGCCCGTCTGAGGCCGTCTGCTGGCTTCTCATTTACAGAACCCATCCTCCCATGGTGTCTCTGTCCTCTCACAAGTATCCCAAGTGTCCTCTACTCCAGGATTTAATCCATATCCTGGTGGGCCCCAGGCCTGTTCTGCTTAAATGCTCTCAATGGTTTCCTTCTGCTGTTGAAACAAAGACCAAATTCTTTCAGGCAGTCTCCAAGGCCTGCTTCAGGGACCCTGCCTGCCCCTCCCGCCTCATCTCCCTCTCACTCCACCTGAGGCACACAGTCTTATGTCAGTCCCCTTGGCCTCAGGGCCTTTGCACATGCTGCCCTCGGACTGGAATGCCCTGCCTATCCATCCTTTCCTCACACAGTCGGCTGCTCTCCAACCTTTCTGTTTGCCCTTGCATGCTACCCCCTCAGGGAAGCCCGCCTCATCCCTCAACTAAACCAGGTCCCTTAGACACATTCCCCAGCACCATGTACTTCCTCTTCAGAGCCCATCAGGTATCAACATTTGTAACTTTTCTTGATTTGTGTAACTTCTTGTGTGATGTCTGGCTCCCGCCGTGATGAGGATGCCATGTGTGCTTTCCTTAAGTCGAACCCCGAAAACCTGCCACAGTAACTGCTGTGAAAGCTCCACACATGGATTTTTTTCTCAATGTCAGGCTCTGGGATCAGAGAACTGATCACTCTGCAGTGTAATTACTGAGGAGCTTTCTCCACGCAGAGCCCGCCGAGCCCTGGGAAGACAGGGAGACTCGTCCGTGAGTCCCGCGCCTCGAGTAGAGTGTGAGTCAGGGCTGGAGCGCAGGGGCGGGGGAGCAGCGGGGAGCAGAGCCAGCCCACGGGCCCTGCTGATGGCTGCAGCTCCGGGCTCTGTCCACACGGCCCAGCTCAGACGCAGCTAATGTCACAGAGCTGAAGTGACACAGAGTCTTGTGGGCTGGGGACGGCTGAGAACTGCCACAGGGCAGGCAGCATCTGAAGCCACATCACCTCCTTCCACCGCCGGCTGTGTCAGCCAGGTTTTCTCAGCTCTGCCTGAGAGCCTGGTGGCACTGGGAGAGGTTCCTCCCACGCAGGGTGAGGGGGAGAACAGGGGACTCACAGGCTGGCCCCGGCTGTCTCACAAATTCATTGTGAGAGCATGACAAGGTCACACGATGCCTCTGAGCCTCGGTTTCCTTATCTGTAAGATTGAAGAGATGAGCCAGTACAGAATGACTGACACTTCACGTCACATTATCATTGACTCAGCTCTTTCATTCGATCCCAGAGTAATGGCCAACGGTGGTTTTTTTTTTTTTTTCTGTTCGATATCCTCTTTCCCTTTCTTCTGGCAAGAATTCCTCAGGAAACTGTCCTCCCAACTCCAGTCTCAGTTCTGGCAGGGCTTTCCTTCCCACCACCCTGGCCATGGCAGGGAGCCCGCCACCTGTTTGGCCAAACACTGTAGCCCATTGGGCTAGGAATAGTCATGTGACCCAAGCTGGGCCAATCACAGCACCTCCCTGGGAGTCTTCACACTGTAACAGTTGGGAGGAAGGCTGCTTTGCTATCTGGGTCACCAGCGGGATGGTGAAGGCCAGGAGCCCGCAGGGGCCCACAGCCCTTCTCCACCTCCCCATAGTCACTGTGTCACGCTGTGTGGAGGATAAAGCCCAAAGGCAGCAGATGAGACTGAGGTCAATGCAAAAAGGGGTAAAGGTAAGAAGCATAGGGAGAATAAGAGGCTGATGACCTGATATTGTATCAGTTCCTGGATCTAGCCATGCCTGAGCTCCACCCACCTATTCATCCCAGTAACATGAGACAATGAGACAAAACCCAATCTCTCTCCTCCCACCCCTACTCTCTCTCTTCTTAAACAATCTCTGAAAGGGTGGTAGCCAAGAAAATGAGCATGCACTGAGAGCCATGACTACTCTAACATGGCTCACATGTGTCATCCTGTGTAATCCTCACGACAAGCCTTTGTGGTAATAGAGAAATACGATGGTGTGACAGAAGACAAGGGACACTAGAATAGGAAGTTAAAGACCTGAGCTCTAATCCTGGCTCTGCTGTGCACCAGCTGTGTGATGTTGAGCTGGTTTCTTAACTTCTGTGGGCTCATCTCTCCTTCTCTGTGAAATGGGGGAGTGATGCCTACTTCAAAGGCTGCCAAGAGGAATGATGAGACAACACAAATGAAAGAGCCAAGAATGGTTCCTGGCTAGGGGAACTTTGATAAATGTTAGCTGAGCCTGTTAAATCCAGAAGTCCTTTCTAGAAAGACAGTTCTATTATCTAGTCTTGTTTCTAACAGTGTTGGCCGTGAATAAAAGAAGAGAACCTCCCAGTTAGTTAATACCTAGCATTGGTCCCTGACTGTCACATCTCCAATGACACGAGACTGACTGATGAGTCTGCCTCCCTGCACACCGGCAGCCAGGTAAGCCCACAGGGATGGCAGTTCCAGCAAGTGGTATTGTGTCGCCAAGGCAAGGAGCCTGTTAATGGTTTCCAGATGGACCTACGCTGCTTGCAGTCTCCCCTGGACAGTGTTGAAAGGATGGGCCAGGACTATGAAAAGGCTGAACTTGACCCTGAGGCCCCAGCTAATGGGTTGTTGGCTTTATTGGGAGGGGGACAGGGCGTGCCCCTCTGTGCTGGGCTGTCTGAGAAGTTGGACAATTTGCATCACCTTCCAAAGAGCAATTCTGAAAACTGCTGCTCTGAATAAACATTTTGTTTCCATTTTGCGATGTGACTGTGGGGAGATTTCCATCGAGTGTGGTTTGCAAGGCGATTCTCCTCTGTTGTTTACTCTCGGTGATCCCCACAGCCTGTTCCTGGCAGGCGTCTGTCTGCTGCACTCCTGGGCCGCTGGGACCTGGCTGCTCTGCTCCAGAGAGAGGCTGAACTGGCTGGCCCCTCCGTTGGGAGCTTGATTGCGACAATGCATTAGGCAGCTGGCCACCAGACCCACAGGGCCTCCCCACGCCCTCCCCAGCCTTGCCCTCTTTAGCTGGCCCTGGCCAAGGCTGGCACTCTCTTAGGAGACCATCCCCACCAATGTGGGGGAAGCTGTAATTAGCCAAGCTGCTCCAGGCCAGGGTCTTGGAATTCCTGTGGGCCTAGGCCTAGAGAAGCAGCCTTGTCCATTTCCTCTTCCCAGGGGTGGCCTCCTACTTCCGCTTCTCTCCACCCACTCACCTCTTCCCTGGAACCACAGCGCACAGCCGCAGGCACCGTCCCGTCTGAGCAGGACCTCTGTCTCCCACCCATCCCCCACCTATCCAAGCAACCTCGAGAGAAACCCCATCCCGATGAGGCCCAAAGGGACCACGCCTCTTGGTTACGGTGACTGTGACTATGGCCCTAGCCACTTGAGGCCAGGTCCCCAGGGCTGCCGAGGCTCAGCAAGCCAAGCTTCGTGTCTGCTCAGGCTATGACAGCTCTCCAGCCAAGAGGCCACACCTAATCTCAGAGAGGAGGAAGTTCCAGGTGGGAACCTTAAGCACGCTTCCAAGCCAGCTCATCCTAGACTCCGCTTCCTACTGCCACGGCCAGATTTCCAGGGGGAGATGGATTCATGGGATCGGGGTCTAGCATCAAGACAGAGAAACAGCAAAGAGGGGGAAGGACGATGTTTCCAGGCATGGAGTTAGGTGTACAGGAGAAGGCACTCCACCAGGGATGGATCTCAAGGATCCTGGGTAAGAGGAGCTCAGGTCATGACTGTGCATTTAGAATGTTAAAGACCTTGTCATGGAAGTAGAGGCTGGCAGACATTGTTCTTTCTCCCCCCACCCCTGTTTTCACCTCCCCAAAGCCACTCCCCAACTCCATGTGATACACATCCACTTCTGGTGGGTCCTAGAGTTTCCATGATGCAGGCCTTCCAGGACCCTGTTTTGTGGGTGAGAGAGCTGAAGCTCCCAGAGGCCAAGGTCTGTGCATAGGGTCAGAGCAGGGCAAAGCTCAACCTGGATCCAGACTCATTTTTCAGAACCCATGTCTGCAACCCATGTCATAGCAACCAAGTCGGGATCCTGCCATGAAGGGGAGATGTGTCAGGTCTTCTGGGCCCCCTGCTAAGAGATACTGGATGTCACACCCAAGGCACACACTGGTCCCTGGGATGTCCACATAGGCCCAGATGGCCAAGGATGTGACATAGTCATTCCATAGCACCACAGCTGCCTTTGAACACGGAGAGGACAGATCCATCTCCCCAGCTGGGTGCAGGGGACTCTTTTCCCTGTACCTGCAGTGGCAGCTCCTGGTCCCTCCCTACCCTCTCCCAGTGGTCTAGGGACCAGCTGCATGCATCTGGGGAGGAGGCTGGTGGCAGGGCTGGAGGACTGCCTTGGAAGGGAGGGGATCTGACCAGCCCATGGGCACCACTGTCCAGTTGTGGCTCTGCTGGCACCGTGCAGACCAGGAGTGTCACTCCTTCCCCTAAGCACTTCTCAGCTCCAAACTCTCAGCTTGGTGCCTGAAGGCTCAGCCCCACACATCACTGAGATCAGCCTGCCTGGGCCTGGAGGATGTGGAAACCCAGGTCCATCTAGGGCTAGAATTAACTTTCTCACCGTAAGCCACATGCCCTATGGGTGCCCTGTGCTTGCCTCTGCTCACCTGCCATGGTCTTCTCGTAATGTCCTTGGGGCATGGAGCATCTTCTGCAGGTCTGACTTGAGGTTGATCCTGCTGCCCTGATAGAACTTCAGGTCCAGCTCACTTTGCTAAGGTTCTAGCACTTGCCTGACCCCACAGCTGCTCCCTGCATGGGCTGTGCCCGTTCCCTGTGCCTCGTACACATAGCAACCAAGTCGGGATCCTGCCATGAAGGGGAGATGTGTCAGGTCTTCTGGGCCCCCTGCTAAGAGACACTGGATGTCACACCCAAGGCACACACTGGTCCCTGGGATGTCCACATAGGCCCAGATGGCCAAGGATGTGACATAGTCATTTCCCTGCAGGCCAGCTTGGGAAGTAGGCCTGGGACTCGACCATTCCTCTCAGGCCAAGCTGCTGAGACCCCTGGGCTCCCTCAGTATTGAGCATGTCCAAGGTGTCAAGGGGGTCATCTGGCCTTGGCCTCAAACTCCAGTGCTCTTCTTCTTTTCCAAACTCTAACTCTGGCAGGCTGTCACTCAGAACACTAAAACAGTAGGAAGGATTTGGGATATTAAGCTACACTCAGAAATTTAATATACAGGTTCCTAACCTTATCACAGAGTCTAGCTTGGCCTGGCTCAGCCTATACACCCAAGGTCATATTCCAACCTGCTTCTCCTTGAACTGACTAATGCTGTCTGGTCCCAGCTAGGGGAGGATTGTATTTGCTTCTGGTGCTGGAAATACAACTCACACTTCTGCACAGAAAACTGCTGTGTGATTCTCATGCCGGTTACTTGTTCCCATGGAGGGCATCCCAAGCCTTTTAAAGCAGTATGGGAGTCACTAATCAACAGGCATAAAGTTTCAGTTAAGCAAGATAAATAAGCTGTAGAGATTTGTGTACAACATTGTACCTAAAGGCAACAGTAATGTATTATACACTTAAAATTTTGTTAAGAGGATAGATCTCAAGTGCTCTAAAATAAAATAAATTTGAAAGAACAGTATGTGGAGTGTAAATCAAATAGGACAAATTCCTCATGGAAGCTTACCTTTTATGGAAATAATCTCAGCTACCAATTACTGAGTGTTTACTATGTGCCAAGATCTAGGCTGAGCATTTCACATTTGTTTAATCCTCACAATAATAATCCTAGGAGGTAGTACTCATATTATTCCCAATTTACAGATAAGAAAACTGAGGCTGGAGATTCACCTTATTCCAAAGCCTTTATCATTTCCCAGAGCTGAGAAATGGTCTGCATGCTTTATCAATGGGCTTCGGGGCTGGTTCTTGGGGACCTAGGGGTGACTCACAGTGAACTAAAATGAGATGTGCTCTCTCCCCAGCAAGCAATACAGAAGTGCTCAGCTGCTGCTTCAGGCCTCCTGCCCGCGTGAGTCCAGAGTGAGTTTGTGAGCCACAGAAGACAAGGCCCCCTTGCACTGCATTCTTTCATGGACACAGTTCACCCAGCACACGTCTTCCAGGCCAGAATGGTGCAGGGCTGGCCTGTCCCCTCCCTCCCCCATTTCCCCAGAAACCACCCTAATGAGATGAGCAGGTGCTACAGCTGGCTGGTGGCACCTGAGGGAGGGGAGAGCGGGGAGAGAGACCTTGTGTCTGGCTGCATGCCAGTTCCATTGCCACAAAATCGCAACTGATGCATCCCCTCCTCCTAATACGGAGTGGCTGCCCCAGCTTGGATGTTCTTCCTGACTACGTGTGAATGAATCCCAGTTCATTTACAAATCTGCTCCCAGCTCCCCTCTGGGAATGGTGAGGGCCTGCTCAGCCACCTCCCTCCTTCCTCTAATGCTCTCTCAGATGACATTTCCCCAGCTGTTACATAATCAAGGGAGCCCAGCCTCCATCAGCCTGGCCTTTAATTGGAAAGCCCTTCCCCAGGGGCCTCAGGGGTACACTTGTGCCAGCCCAGGCCCTCATACCTCTCAACCTCCTCTGTGGTGTCCCTCTCTCTCTCTCTCTCTCTCTGTCACACACACAGGCACACAGCCACGCCCAGGCACACATATTTACATACCCCCCGCACACTGGTGCAGCTGAGGCCACATCTCTGTTCCTGCCATTGGCCACACTCAGGGGCTCACGTGCTTTGTGCTAGCTGGGAACTGTGCTTCCCCAAGTCCTTCAGGCCCAGCTGGCTCAGAGCTGGCCTCCTCCTGGCTCCCACGGCTCTCTGTGCTCACGGTGCCGCCGTAGATGTGTTTCTCCCTAAGCAGTTTGTGAGCCCCTCAGGGGTGGGTACCAAGTCTCATTGCTCCCTCACTCCCAGCACCTGAACCAGCCTGACCTTGGGTGGACACCAGGAGGGCTGAGGAATAGGTCAGTGGGTTAAAGGAAGGATCCCACTAAATGCCTGTGCTTGGCATCTTGGGGCACCCTGCCTAAGCAGCCTTACAGACTTTCCAGAAATACCATAAAACATCAGCTCTAGAAAAACTGGAGAAATTGGTCCATTTTTCAGAGGGGAAACTGAAGCCCAGCCAGGGACAGGTGGTGCCTTAGGGTGTAGGACCTCTCAGTGGCAGATCTGTTCCGGGGACTTGACCTGAGCTCCCCCAGGCCTCTCCGTCATCCGGCTCCCTCTGGAGCCTCAGGATCAGGGCATGGATGCTCACTCAGGGTTGTACTCATGGGAGTTCATTTCCATTCCTCCCCACAGACACTGATGGAGCACCAGCACCTTCTAGGCCCGGGGCTCAGCCTGGGAAACTGTCTTGGTGCTCAAGGAGCTGTGTAGACATCGACCCAGAGGGTTGTGAGCAGGGAGAAAATGAAATAACAGAAATGGGTGGCAGGGTGCCACTGAGGAAGACAGGAGAGGTCAGGGGAGACATCCTGGAAGAAGTGACGTCCAAACTGGGTCTCGAGTGAGAGTTTACAAGGAGGACTGATTTGGAGACAGGAGATAAGAGGAAGCGGGGGACCAGCGAAAGAGGAATGTGCAAAGACGCAACAGCATGAAACGACACGGCAAGATGAGGAACCACCCAAGCCCAGCGTTGAGGCTGAAGCCGCAGGGACTGGCGGGAACCTGCGCTTGGAGGTTGATGCAGAGGGCAAGGTCGCACCAGGAAGGGCTTGAAAGCCACACTAAGCCGGCTAGACCCCAGATGGTGCGAAAAGTCCTTATATTTGGAGTCCACGTGCTCCATAACCCCCTTCCTTTCCGGTGTCCCTACCCCCCGAGTGGTAGGTGGAGGGGACGGATGACATAATCTCACTCTATCACTTACCCAGGCAGCCCCCCAGGCCCTGGAGCCGACTCTCCTCCACTCATGGGAACTCCTCGTAGCCACAGATATCCGTGCGCCTCAGAGCTGGAGCTGTGGGTGCTAACAATCAACCATGGCAGAGATGAGTTCACGCTGACTTCAGACTGTGGGGGCCTGGCGGGTAAGACTTATAAACAGGGTTGGAACTTTCTGTAGCAAAAACGACTTCTCTTGGGTGTGAGTAAATGAAAAGGCTATTGGCTGGCCCAGGGCTGAACGTGGACAGTGCTGGAAGCTCAGAGGAGGCCCGCGGTGGCCATGTGTTTTCCCAGGAGATTGTACCTGCACTGAGAGTCCTGGAGCATCTGCTCAGCCCCATACCGGGGCCCGGGCTCAGTAACAGTTCAGGGACATGAATCAAAGGAGGCCGGCGAGGGATGGAGCTACGTTAGAAGAGGCTGAGGACATGGAGGAGGCCCTCTGTGGGGGCCGCCCCTCACAGCCTTCTCCATCCCAGCACTTGGAGGGTCTCCCCTCCACCACCCTCCTGGGTCCACCACTGTTGGTGACACTCAGAGCCACCTGGCCATGTGGCTCTGCCTGGTGCCGGTAACCTTGCAGACCTTCCTTCCCAAGGCCACAGGTGCTGACCATTTCCTCCACGGACGAACTCAGCAAGTTGCCTGGAGTTCGGGGAGTTTCTGTGGAACACGAATGACTATTAAGTCTCCGAGGGGTTAATAGCTGAGTGGTCCTCTGTCCTGACTTGTCTCCCAGAAGCTCTGCCCTCCGAAAGAGCCCTTTGCCTGCCCTTGAGGTCTAGTCAGGCTGCTTGTTTGCCACATGTGGAAACTGAGCCCCAGCAAGGGGAAGTGGTTGGCCTAGGGGCACGAGGTGAGGCGGGGACAGGGCGAGGAGGGCCCAGGTCTCCTCTCTCTCCACCTCATCGCCCTGACTTCCTGGAGGTGACTCAGCAAGACACGCAGCACAGGAAGGAAGTGGGAGAGGGAAGCCCAGCCTGCTGGATTCCAGGTCACCACCTTGTTAGTCCAAAGCCACCAACCACCTGGCCATGTGGCTCTGCCTGGTGCCCGTAACCTTGCAGCCCTTCCTTCCCAAGGCCACAGCTGCTGGCCATTTCCTCCAAGGTCAAGCTCACTGGGCCTCTCCAGGGTCCCCAGGGACTCCCTGCTGTACAGTCTGATGGTGCGTCCCTCCTGCAGGGACCGGGGCAGGGGGTCACCCCCATAGACCTGACAAGTGGCCAAGCCTGTGTGGGCCAAAGGTTCATAAATGCAATGAGATGAGGTGTAATTATAGCCTCATGTTTAATAGCAGGGGCTCAGGAGCCAGTTTTCAGTTTTCATCCGTTTCTGGCTAAG